>NC_138164.1:37301055-37901055 GCF_964165515.1 Mesoplodon bidens
AATATTCTGTTGTATATATGTGCCACATCTTCTTTATCCATTCATCCGATGATGGACACTTAGGTTATTTCCATCTCCGGGCTATTGTGAATAGAGCTGCAATGAACATTTTGGTACATGTCTCTTTTTGAATTATGGTTTTCTCAGGGTATATGCCTAGTAGTGGGATTGCTGGGTCATATGGTAGTTCTATTTGTAGTTTTTTAAGGAACCTCCATACTGTTCTCCATAGTGGCTGTACCAATTCACATTCCCACCAGCAGTGCAAGAGTGTTCCCTTTTCTCCACACCCTCTCCAGCATTTATTGTTTCTAGATTTCTTGATGATGGCCATTCTGACTGGTGTGAGATGATATCTCATTGTAGTTTTGATTTGCATTTCTCTAATGATTAATGATGTTGAGCATTCTTTCATGTGTTTGTTGGCAGTCTGTATATCTTCTTTGGAGAAATGCCTATTTAAGTCTTCTGCCCGTTTTTGGATTGGGTTGTTTGTTTTTTTGCTATTGAGCTGCATGAGCTGTTTATAAATTTTGGAGATTAATCCTTTGTCAGTTGCTTCATTTGCAAATATTTTCTCCCATTCTGAGGGTTGTCTTTTGGTCTTGTTTATGGTTTCCTTTGCTGTGCAAAAGCTTTTAAGTTTCATTCGGTCCCTTTTGTTTATCTTTGTTTTTATTTCCATTTCTCTAGGAGGTGGCTCCAAAAGGATCTTGCTCGGATTTATGTCATAGAGTGTTCTGCCTATGTTTTCCTCTAAGAGTTTGATAGTTTCTGGCCTTATATTTAGGTCTTTAATCCATTTTGAGCTTATTTTTGTGTATTGTATTAGGGAATGATCTAGTCTCATACTTCTACATGTCCCTGTCCAGTTTTCCCAGCACCACTTATTGAAGAGGCTTTCCTTTCTCCACTGTACATTCCTGCCTCCTTTATCAAAGATAAGTTGAGCATATGTGCGTGGGTTTATCTCTGGGCTTTCTATCCTGTTCCATTGATCTATCTTTCTGTTTTTGTGCCAGTACCACACTGTCTTGATTACTGTAGCTTTGTAGTATAGTCTGAAGAGGGAGCATTTTTAAAAAACTAAAATTATTTTTGTAGGCTTGGGGATCTGAACAATATTCAGTAAAGTCAAGTTTTAAAAATTAATACATTTGTATTTTTAGAATTTCTCCTGGCTTCAAGGTCAAAAAGACAAAGACACAAGAGCAGCTTTGCAAATTCACTGGGGGTCTTGCCTTTCCAGTGCTTTTCATTTTTACGCCGTGTGATTTTTGGGAAAGCAGGAGCCTCTTACTGTCGATTCTGGGTTACCCAACTGGGTAAGAGGTAGTCTAGATAATGCAGATTTAGAGTTCAATATCAAATCATTTCCATTTAGCTTTGGAGTCATCTGAAAATTTGGATTTAAATGTTGAGTGGGTCTTATGTTCTTGGAATTGTCATTAGAAACCAGACACAGGAGTTACTGGTTGAGATCATACATGGTTATGTCCAGGTTATTGGACTTAACCATGCTGGTCACTGACCAGCTTTATCCCCCTTTGAAAACGAGTAGACTGGCATTCTGGATTATATGTCAGTCTCTTACGAGCTTGGTTGGCATTACTGAAAAAATAAAAGTTGTGGATCCGCAAACCCATAGACTCTATAGGCTATGTTCCCCTGCAGAATTCTAACTGCATGGCCACCTTATCTTCCTAACATCAAGTGGGAGCAGTCTGGCCGGTCCATCTCGTTCTCTTGATCTTGAGTCCTCTGCAAAAGACATCCCCCTTTTCTGCACCAGCACATACGTCACAGCCCTGAAGAAAGTGTAGACATCTGAGATAGGTTAACAGTGGGGGAGGGCTGATATCCCGTGAACAGACACATAGATGCCTGTTAGACCTGGAAATTGAAAACCAGAGAGGCGGGGCCACACTGGTTTTGGCCCAGGCCACCAGCCACTGGTGTTCCCAGCAAAATGTTCCCAATGTGGGAGTTTGAGGAAGCAGGGAAAGGCAGGGGTGTGAGTTTATTAGGACTTGAGGCCCTCAGCCTCGCACTGAGGCCAGTTGGACCCCCAGAGCGTGCTTCCTGCCCTCCTATGGGCTGCTACTCCTAAAGGTACTTGGTTTCAACAGTTATTTGTGCATCAGGTTAAAGACTGAAGGGAGAGGGAACTGCAAGCCTAAATTCTTCATATCATACGCCACCTCCCTTTCTCTTCTTATTATATAAGCAATTCATGTGAAAAACAAATAAGGCAAACAAACCATAACAAAATTACCTGAAATCTTGCTATCCAAAAGTTGCCATTAGTATTTTGGTGTATACGTGTTCCAGATTTTTCTTTATTTTTAACCCTTCATTAAGGCCATTGTAGTCTTGACAGATGATGCTGGCACAAGCACTTGAGATGAGACTCATCTTTTTAAAATACTGTATTTGCATTTGGCTGAATTTGTCTCAGGCCCTGCCTTGCCTGGTCCCCAGCGTGGTGTTTTCTGCTGCAGTCTCTGTAAATTGGAGTTGGGGTGATGGGGCGGTCAGGCAGGGCTGTGTGTATCTGTGTCTGTATGAGGGAGGGCGGGCACACTTTCCAGTGTTTCTGGGCAACAATCAGGCACTCACTGCAGTTTCCTATCCCTCAGGCCTGGGCTGTGGAGACAGGGGAAGTACCAGGAAGGGGTGGACGACCCCGACCCAGCTAAATGGAAGGCCCAGCTCCGCTGTGCGCTCAACAAGAGCAGGGAATTCAACCTGATGTACGACGGCACCAAGGAGGTGCCCATGAACCCAGTGAAGATATATCAAGTGTGTGACATCCCCCAGCCCCAGGGCTCTATCATTAACCCAGGTGAAGCCCCAGCTGCTGGGGAGAAGGTGGACAGTGTGCCAGGTTCTGGGCTGGACCCTTAAAGCGATAGTCGACTTGAAAGTCGCCTCGCTTACAAAGTTGAAGACTGGTAAATAAAGCAAGAAATGCTGTCCCTAGAAAGAACCCAGAGAACAAAAGATATAAACTCAGCACAGTCTTCCTGCCCACCCAGTGGAACAGTAAAGCATTAGAAAGAAGAGGGGGTATTGAGTTCTATAAAAAATAACTTCTCTTGGGACTCAACACTGAGAACAGAGGCCAGGTAGTTTAGAAGAAGGAGGGCTTAAAACTTAGAAGGTCTGAGTTATAAACCTCGGTCTTTCTATTTCACTACTTGTGGGACATTGAATCAAGTCATTCAACATTTTGAGCCTCAGCTTCTTCCACTATAAAATCTGGGTTCTCATCTTTCCTGCGTATTTCAAAGGCTGTTCTAAGAATCAATTGCCATGACATTATGAAGGCTATTAAGTTCTCTTTATAAATGATGGGTAAGTGATCATTTAATTTGTATGGTATTTTTCCTAGGAGAATACCACCTGATCCCTATATTTACTCAATGTTGAGCCAGTTCCGACTAAGAGCCAGATAATTTAGACTTGACCTCCAGTGAATCTAGTGAGGCTCTGCCATGAGGGAAGGGTCTGTCTTCACAGTAAGCTTATAAAGGAGAGAAGCTGTGCTCCTTGGGTCCTTAGAAGGGATGCGAATGTGTAGAAAGGGGTTTAGAGTAGGAATTAAAAGGTTTCTAGGAGAAGGGAGTAGGGTCTGCAGCTCCTGGATAGGGGAGGGGATGAGAGCTTGCACTGGGGCTCCGTAGGAGGAGCTGGGAGTGGGCTGCAGGGATGACAGTGCAACGTGAGCGCCTCACTTTTGACCTTTGTGTGTGTGTGTGTGTGTTTCTCGGGTAGGATCCACTGGATCTGCTCCTTGGGATGAGAAAGATAATGGTGTGGATGAAGAAGATGAGGAAGGTGAGCTGGACCAGTCACAGCACCACGTTCCCATCCAGGACACCTTCCCCTTCCTGAACATCAATGGTGAGTGGGGTGGGGGGTGGGACCGAGGCATGGAGAGGATGTAAGGGGCTTTGATTTTGCAACTGTTGACACCATATCCACCATTGCACTGGGAGCAGCGACCAGGCCCTGGGGCCAGGCTGCCAGTCTGTTAGCAAGTAGGAGTCATAGGCAAAGGCACTCCGTAGGCATAGTTATCCCAGTGGGGTGGCTTCTAGGCAGAGAGAGCATCTTCTGAATCTTAGGTGATAATTCAGAGAAATTAAAAAATTAAACTCGTTCTCCATCCCGCATACAAATACACAAGCTGTTACAAATTTTGCTGATTTCCTTCAGGCCAAGTGCAGGGAGCATTTTCGTGAATTGTAGGCAAACTCTTCTGCTATTTCCCTCGGTACAAATTTTCTGTCACTGCCTTAACAGCCTCTGCTAAGGCCGTATCATGGGAAACTTGTGGCTCTACAGCTCTTAATACTAGGCTCTGATACAATTTCTCTACTAGAGACTTTTATCTTTTTTAAATTTATTTATTTATTTATTTATTTATTGTGGTACGCGGGCCTCTCACTGTTGTGGCCTCTCCCATTGCGGAGCACAGGCTCCGGACGCGCAGGCTCGGCGGCCGTGGCTCACGGGCCCAGCCGCTCCGCGGCATGTGGGATCTTCCCGGACCGGGGCACGAACCCGTGTCCCCTGCATCGGCAGGCGGAATCTCAACCACTGCGCCACCAGGGAAGCCCTATCTTTTTTTAAAATTGACTTTTTGAATTCAGCTTCCCAGGAAAGATGCGTTTACAGGTTGGAGGGTCCCTGTGAGACAGAGCAGGTACTGCACCTCCCATTGCACGTTCTGAGGACGCTCAACCACAAGGTGAACTGCTCTTCCACAGCATCTTCCCTTGAACTTTTCACTGACATGCTCCTAGTCATATGACTTGCATTCAGTTGAGTAGCTTTTCACTACTTTTCTAAGTTCCATCTGGCTGCTAGGGTCAAAGGAGATACTTTTGCCACCTAGAAAATTTAGTATATGAAGAGGATTCCTGTAGGATTTTGCAGTCCCCTTCCCTAGGTGATGCCCCTTCTTTTGAGAATCAGGAAATGACTCTTATCTGTCTACTTGCCCTCCTTCACTTACCCTGTCATTTATAACCTTGCAACCAAGTGATGAGTAAAGACAACGATCATAGAGCTCTCTCAGGTTAATACTGCCACAGCTACATTCCCACTTGGTGCAATTTTAAGATTTGGACGTTTGGAAATGTGAGATCCTTTCCCAAATCTTTGGCTCACTCATTCTGTTATTCTCACCCCTTAAAAGGATGCAACCCATTTCCAGGATCATGATTTCCCTTTTTTTTTTTTTTTTCCCATGTTTTTTTAAAGCTAATATTGTGTGTCCTTACGTTATGGGCCACCTTGGATCCTTTATGGAAACATGTGAACATATATTAAAAAATAAAAAAGTAAAATATGGCCCTACAGCCACACCGGGATTTCATTGCCCTGAGAGAGGAGTTGGGGTGCATCAGTGACTTCCACGAAGCCTATACTTTCAAACAGGCTCCGGGCCAGCCAGTTTCCGGCTTAAGCAAGGAGAATGTTCCAGCGGTAACCAACAAGGAGAACCTGGTGACGCCGGTCTCGACTGCATTCCTGGAGCCGACCCTGGGGAGCGACGGCTCTGCGGTCACGTTCGGGAAAACCCAAGAGGATCCCAAACCATTTTGCGTGGGCAGTGCCCCACCGAGTGTGGACGTCACCCCCACCTACACCAAAGACGGAGCTGACGAGGCAGGATCAACCGATGGCAAAGTTCTGAAACCGAAGCCATCTAAGCTGGCAAAGAGAATCGCAAACTCCGCTGGTTACGTGGGTGACCGGTTCAAGTGTGTCGCTACCGGACTGTACGCAGACTCCCGTCAGCTCAGTCGGGAGGAGCGGGCATTGCAGGTGAGCCCCCACCACCCGAATTTCAGGAGCCTGACCAGTTGTCAGGTTTTTTTAATGTGTGAAGAGGAGGGGGCCGGGGGTATGATAGGGCAGGACACTGGGCTGATTTGGTTAATGAAGCTTAGGATAATTTAAATGTTTGAAATGTGTCCAGTAAGGGGACGTAAGTGGATACTTTAAGTTATTCTGTAGATTTTAAGCGAACTCCACTCGAATGCTGATAACGGAAGTTTTAATTATTGCGAAGGATGTCTAAAAGACTGCATGACATTTACCTATCAATCGCTTTGATTTCTCTGCCGTTACTGTACGTTAACAAATATACCTAAAAGCGCTGCTTAGAATGCCTTACGTGATACTTGGTGGAGGTGTGTAGCGGCCGCATGTCTGTGAGATTCGTGCAATTTTTTTTTCCACCCAAAAAACAAACAAACAAACAAAACAAAAACACAAACCTTGCTTAATGGGATAGAGTATGTATTTAACTTGCTAGTGAATGATAGATGTTGTATAGGAATTTCCTTAAGATATTTTACTTTTAATTAAAACACAAATAAAGCCAAATTGTTTTGCAATGTTAAGAAAAAAATTGGTTTATGCTTATAAAAATGGCTGAAGTTATCTAAATGATCCATTGAGTGCCCATTTTAATTACATAGATGGAAGGATTACAAGAGGACAGTATTTTATGTCTACCCGCTGCTTACTGTGAGGTCAATTCTTCAAATTTTTATTACTAGAATCTTCCATAAACCTTTTGAGTTAAATTTCATTTCCAAATATACAAAGGGAAGTTTGTGGGCCATGGTCGTCTTTATTCACTGTGCATTTGTTTTCTTTTCTGTTGTGTTTTTGTTTCGCTTTCTTTGCGTTGTGTTTTTGTTTTGTTTTATTTACCTTCGAAAGAGAATGTCTGTCTGTATGCCACAGTGTATGTATGGCTATATATACACACCACATATATCTCTACATACGTATGGCTTTACGAATAAAGAGTGTGTGACTAGTTACACATAGACACTCTTACGTTTTATCGTTCAATTTTAAAATATCTCAGTTGTATCATAAATTGTGGTTGGTTTTGGGCAAACTTTTCTTTGAAGATACTTTCCTTTAAGGTAAGGGCAGTGAAATAGCTTTGGTGGTAAGGTGTGTCTTTTTTCCATCTCCGTTCTCTTTGTAGCGTGCAGTGATGCGCTTCTCAGAGTTGGAGATGAAAGAGCGAGAAGGTGGCCACCCCACGACCAAAGACTCCGAGGTGCGCAAATTCAGCCCCGCTGACTGGGAAAGGCTGAAAGGAAGTCAGGACAAAAAGCCAAAGTCGGTCACCCCGGAGGAGGCCATTGCCGACCAGAACGACAGTGAGAGATGTAAGTGAACCCAGGCGGCTCGCGTGTGGTACCACGTCGGTGGGAACGGGGCGGTTCCACTCCCAGTGCCGAGGGAGGTGAGAGGAAGCAGTACGCTTCCGACGGCCCAGCGTCTGGGTGCTGGCTGTTCGGAGAACGGGCTGCTCTGGCCACCCTTCCCAGCTGTGGATTGCAAGGCTGGCTGTCCTTTTGAGCGTTGCGGCATCCAGGAGTGAAGCACCTATGAAATGCTGTTCCCTGGCACGCGTCTCCTTTTTCCGGAGCAATGCTAGTCCTGTAGTTAGTCATAGTCTGATACAGTAGAGCAGAGGAATGGCAGTGCAGGACCTCCGGCGTAGCAGGTATGTGTTCTGTTGTGTAGCAGGTACGGACACGGGTTTTTGGTAGCAGTGGGATGACACTTGCAGCCAGAGCCAGACCCTCCAGAGTGACAGTCTCCTGTGGGAGGGAGTGGAGAGTACTCGGACTCTCCCTCCAGAGGCAGAGGTTTCGTTCACGTGCGATGAGGGCTGATGAAGGCCCCAGAGAGATGAGCGTCATTGTGTTCTGTGGAGGCTCGTTTGCAGCCATGAGGAGCTGACACCACGCTCCCAGGCCGTGGGATCAGCGAGGCCGTTCTTCCCACCAGACGGCTGTGTTCTGTTCTGGAGGCCGAACTGGAGAGAAAGCTTGTGTTGGCCTCGAGTCACACTCTGCGGTCCCCTCGGCTGCTCCCCCACTGGGGTTGACTTCGGGCTTTGCCCTCGAGACTTCCTGGGCTAATGAGATGCGTTGGCAGCAAGTGGAGGTCTTTCTCCCGCTTTCTTCAGTGTGCGTGCTTGTGGCCTGTGGCCTGCAGCCTGCTCCGGACCCCAGAAACCTCACCGGTGATGGTGAGTGAGGGCACCTAGGTGAACGTCGAGGACAGGGTGGGCGTGCAATCCTCCTGAGACGGGACAGTCGGGGGTGGTGGGCACGTTTGGGAGGCCCAGGCCCTTGGACCCAGTCGTAGGGTCGGCGTTGGCCCGCACGCTTAGGTCGTGGGTGCCTGATGCAGTTCGGGAAAATTGTGGTCAGCAGCAGCGTGTGCTTCTCTCTGCTGCTTGGAGCACTGCCCTCCCCCAGCTCATCTTTGGGGTCAGACAAAGGCCTGTGGCCAGGGTTCTGGGTAAGCCACACCGGGACCGGTGTGTCCCACGTGGCTCCCGTAGAAGGGGATTTCTGGGGCTAGTCAGTGGCGGCCTTACCCGAGGGATGGGGCTCTTGATGTGCCTGGAGTAGACGATTCCGAGCTCCTCCCCCTCGGGATTGGAATGAAAAACGGAGGGTCCAGGCCACCCTGGAGTGAAGCAGCAAGAAGGCCTCCCTCCTTGCCTGTGCTCACAGCTGACACGCAGCCCTTACCCTCCTGAGTGGCCTCATAACTCAGCTCCTAGGGAAGTTTCTCAGAGAGATGTGGTAAAAGTGGGCAAGGCCAAGTTCACGGGGATGCACTTTTCTGAGGAGGGAATCTGCCTGTTGCGGGTGGATGGTGAGGGAGGCTGGAGGAAGGGAGCGGGCAGTTAACCGGCCTCGAGTCTTCTCGCCCTTTTCTCCAGCAACGTGGCCAAACCCAGGGTGGCCGCTGCCCTTCATGTCTCAGTGGCCTCACCCGCCCTTCTTCCCAGAGACGTTAGTGTGCGTCCTTCCCAGTCTTTCCTGCTGACCGTGGAGACAAGAACTCGGTGTGGCTGATGGGGAGCAGGGCCTGAGCCCCAGATGATTCCGAAAGCCCCCTCCCCCCACCGCCTGCCTCCAATCTCAGACCGACCGACGGGTCTCTTCCTGGAGCACCCGGGACGTGGCCCAGTGAGCCATGAATCGCCACCATGGGAGAGCAGGAGAAGGGTTGGGGAAGGTGAGGGGCTCCGTTTGAAAGGTTGGGGCAATGGAGGTGGGTTCCCCACCCACCCTCTGTCTTGTAGAGACGTGGGGTTTGTAAATAGCTGGTCAGGAAAGGTCACCTGAAGGGGCCACTGTTCTTACTGCGGCCTCCACGTCCAAGGCCCAGCAGGTGTTCATTCCATTCAGCTGGATATGAACGGGCCTTCTTGTTCTTGGGCCATCACGTCTTGAGCTGATATGGGCTCAGGTCCTTCTCATGGGTGTCGGTGTGGCCGAGAGCCGAGCTGTGAGCACATGGGAGCTGGGGCGGGGATTTGGGGCGGGCATGGGTCCCAGAGAGGGTCCAGGACGCCTTCAAGATGCCTTCCCCCTTCTGAGGCAGCCCCTACCCATGGAGGGCCCAGGAGCTTCTAAGGTGGTGGGTGCTGTTTGCACGGCCCTGGTTGTCCTGGCGCGGGTGCATCTTGTTGCTAGGGGTTGTTTAAAAAAAGGAATTAACTTGAAAACACAGTGGCCGAGATACTCATTTATTCTTTATGATCACATGGGTGGCTGAGTGAAATTTTTATTTTGGAAGTTCACCAAATGAGTTTGGAGGTTCCTCAGACTTGGAAGTTCATCACTAGGAACCCTCAGTGGCATTTGAAGATGGGGCGGGGCAAGGAGGCATTGGTCCCTTCCTTCTCAAACTTGGAGTAACCATCTCCCTTGCGAACCACTTGGCTGGGACAGGCCTAGGTCCTGCTCAGTGGCAGTGCCTGGCCAGGAGCTGGAGGAAGGCTCAGTCAAGGGGCTTCATGAAACTTCTTTGCTCAGGGAACTTCTCTTCCAGCTGAGCACCTGCACGTTTGTAAACTACTTTGGAACAGAGATCCCCTGCACTCCTTGTGTAGTGGGTGTAACTTTGAACAAGGTTAGCCCTGACTGGAGGTGCTATTATACTTAAGCTACAGAGAAGGGGATTTTAATCCTGGGGAGCCTTGCAGCGACTCAGAACCCTCTCACCTTGTTTAGGCCTCACTGGGCATGGCTCAACAGTGGTGAGGGTGCTTTGTTGCCACAGTGACTTGTAAATGTTGCTGTGGTGATGCTTCTGTGAGGTGATGCTATGGTACAACCATAATGAATTTGGGATATATGTGCTGTGAGTCATAAGACCATGCTGCAGGGACCACGTTCACATCTTGCTTAGACTGGGTGACCAAGGGCACATGGCTTCCCACTTTTAGAAGGGCCAAAAGTAGCAATGATGGCAAAGCCTGATGGTTAGGATCCCCGTGCATCTATTTATCTCCCCATCTCTTTTGCCCTCAAGGGTCATCCTCGTGTGGGTCGTGGTTAGAACAGTCTTTGAGAAGCTCCAAGTGACACGGAGCCTCTACCCCATAGCTGGTGGCCATGGGCATCTTGGGCAGTCGGGGTGGGTGTCCTTCAGGGTTATTACTGGCCTGGGTAAGGTCACACTAGCGTAAGGTCTTGGGGGGCCTTAGCTGAGGGGAATTGAGATCTTTGCCCTAAAAGGCTCCGGGGTTGGGGGAAGGGTGGATGGACCTAGTTTGGAGAAAGAAACTTTCAAATTGGACATGGGGGTTCTTAAGGTAGCCCTTCCATTCCTCCATGGATCCCCTCCCACGGAGCTTTTAGGGAAGGCTGATTGGACCAGAGAAGTCCAGTGGTGTAACCAGCAGGGCTCACCTCTTAAAATTTCCTACATTTCAGGCCTGAGATTCAGGCTGGTCTGAAAGTCTTGGCATCTTTTGGTTAAAGGGATTTTTCCAGCCTTTCTCTGTGCTGAGCCCGGCCCGTGATTATGAAGCCCACCCTGGAGGGAGGCTAGCAGTAACATTCCCACTTTTTTTTTTTTTTTTGCGGTATGCGGGCCTCTCACTGTTGTGGCCTCTCCCGTTGCGGAGCACAGGCTCCGGACGCGCAGGCCCAGCGGCCATGGCTCACGGGCCCAGCCGCTCCGCGGCATGTGGGATCTTCCCAGACCGGGGCACGAACCCGTGTCCCCTGCATCGGCAGGCGGACTCTCAACCACTGCGCCACCAAGGAAACCCAACATTCCCACTTTACAAGTGAAGGGGGCCGAGTTGTAAAGCGGCGCCATTCCTGCCCGAGTGTTTAAGAGGGTCACAGAGCAGCCCGAGTGAGAGTTGCAGCACGCCGTCTTCACCGGGCCTGCGGTAGCCTGGGCTGCATCACCCGTAAGCACAGGCCAGGAGTTTGGGGTTTCTCCTGCTGCCATGGCAGGAGACCCTCGCGGTTGGGGTGATTCCACCATTCCGGCAAGACTAGATGGGGATCTCTCCCACCTTGGGATACCCTTGAAGAAAAGCTAAGTGTGTTCCACCCTTGAGAACACAGGTCAGGCTAGCCCAGGCCTGGGTGAGGTTCATCCCCACAACTGGCTGCCATTAAATGCTGGGAATGCTCCCAAGAGAGGCTGATCAGGGAACCAGCCTGCTGAGCAGAAGTGGGAGTGATACTTGAAGTGGTCTAGGTAGAGGAGGAGGAATGCGAGCAGCATGTGAGGGGTGTGTCCATGATTTCATCTAGAAAAACGGGCTGTGGGAGCTTAGCTCAGGTGTTAACGAAATACCAAACTCATACACCCACTCCCACCCCCGGCCGGTGATGGACACAGGGTCATCTTCGGGGAACTCTTTAACAGCACAGTGATCATTATGGAATTATTTGTGTGTTAGAAACAATGTGACTAGCAAAGCAGTTGAACTGTTTCTTTGGCTAGAGCAAAAGTGAGGAGTGATGTTAGGCTGGGGTGATTGGAGGAAAAGCCCTAAGTGGATGCTAGATTGAGCAGAGGGGCAGGAGCAACACAGGCGGAGCTGAGGTGTGAGTACTTCAGCCCTGCCCGCCGCACCCCCCCACCCCACCCCCACGAAGGGGGTTGGAGTCTTGTCTTTGAAATGTCCTTAGATGCTTGTTGCCTGGGAAGGAAGGCGTGGAGACGTGCCAGGTGGGTGACTGGTGTCACTGTGGGCCTTCTTCCTAGACAGGAAATAGGAGCAGCCCCTCGATGGCAGTGAAATGCTTTCCCCCCACGGGTGTGGAAAGAGGACAGACGGACTTGTAGCAATCTGGTTGAGTTCTTTGAAATTGCCCTTGACCCTTGTGTGTGCACCAGGAAGCCTTTCCTTTCCCTTTGCCAGGCTCCTCTTGCCTTGGTCTCCCCAGCTTCCCAGCCTCCCACCATTCTTTCCCTACCCTTTTTCTTCACCCTCGCCCCTGCTGACCCAAGTGAACATTGGTGCTATGTCTGTGTAGATGGCAGTTGGGGGCTATTTGGTCTCTTGATGACATCAGCCTTTTTTGTTGACTAGCAGCTGTTTCCATAGTCATTTGTAGCTCTGCCCTGATTGGTTGGATCTTACTGTGAGGTCACTCACCCCCCGTTGTAGCTCTGCCCTGATTGGTTGGATCTTACTGTGAGGTCACTCACCCCCCCTTTAAAAGTAAGCCACCTTGGAGAGTTAAGCAGTTAGGGAGTGATCTCACATGCCTATAGACGGATGGTGTAGATGCCTCACCTTGACCCTTGAAGGATGGATTGTGAGTGGGCTACGCGCCTCATTTTCTGCTTTCTTTGCTGGTTGTGTTCAGCTGTCCTTCCTTTGGGACGTCTTTCTGAGGGTTTTGTGCTTCCGGCGTGTGAGGCCCCTGGTCTCCAAAGGGGGGTGGTCTGTTGGTAGCAGATTGCCTTGGGCGTGGGGGTCCTGCCTGCTCCTGGTGACCTTTGTTCCCTCCTTTCCGGGTTGTCTCCCCTCCCCTAGGGGAGTGTTATGATGGAAGCAAACCTGACCGCTTTGAAGCCCCAGAAGACAGTGATCTTCCTGAGGATATGGACACGGAGCCCCCCAGAGAGTCCCCCGCCGACCAGGCGGCCCCGGACGCGTCACGCAGCCCCACCCTCCGGCTGAACAGAAAGCGCAAGGTGTCTGGCAATAGGAACCACACTGAGACCACTGTGCTCCCGGAGGACTCTCTGCTGAAAGCCAAGCGGAGACGGGTCTCCAAAGGTGAGCTCGGTTTGGCTTCGGGCCCGCAGGGCACCCTACGGAAGTCCTGGAGCGGAGCAGTGGAAAGTTCCAGTCCCACCCTGGATCCCTGGGGGGAGCCACTCACACCTCCCCACCCCCCACCCCCATCCCACCCCCCACCCCCCCAAAGCCAGGTGGCGGGGCTGGAGCCCAAAGGTGGCCAAAGGCAAATAGACCCCCTCCCGAGACTTGGTGACAAGTTCCAGCCAACACAGTGACCACACCCCTCCCCTCCCCCACCCCTGTTAGTGATGTGTAAGACAGTTTGTTCCCCGCACCACCACCCCCGCCCCGGGGGGCTTCTTCATTAATTTGTAGTTATTTCTCCATTAGCTGACTGGCCTGAGAGGGAAATGACAAACAGTTCCTCTAACCACTTAGAAGAGCCACATTATAGTGAGCTGACCAACCTGAGGTGTGCATTGAATTAACAGGGCTCCATCCCAGAAAGCATCGCCGCTTGCTGCACCTTAGAGAACGGCGGGAGCAGAGAGCAAGCCTGGCCGGCAGGGCAGGAAGGAAGTGATCCAGGCGGTTCAGCCTGCGGTCACCCCCCAGGGCAATAGCATCTCCGAAGAGAAACCTGGCAGGAAAAGGGCAGAGGCCAAAAGCAACAGCAGCTGGTTGGAGGAGTCCCTTAAATGCAGTGACAATGAACAAGGATACGCACGGGGCGGGGGGCGCTCCTGGAGGGTGGATCACCCGCCCTCTGTGGGAAACGGCCCTGGAGGGGACCTGAGCGCCATCCAAGTTGACAAGAGTAGCGTGTGGCGAGCGGGGAGTTTTCTTCCTGAGGTCCTTTCAGCCTGCACACTTCCTTATGGAATGGACAGTGAGGCGGGAGCTCGACTTCCTGGGCTGCTCCTCATCACCCAGCCCGCGGCTGGGCAGGAAGGGAAGTCTTGGGTGACCCCGGGCGCTTGTCAGTGCCCTCATTCCAGCCTCAGGCTGTCCCCAGTCGCCCTGTCCCGAGCACCCAGGCCCCCCACGGGTGGGGACGGGAGCGCACGAAGGGCTGGCTTCTGCCCTCTCTTGCGGCCCTTTGAAGCGACTTGCCATTTGGCGTTTCGTGGGTTAGCCTATTTGCCGGTTGAATGTGGGATGATTAACATATTAGCGCTTTGAAAACATAATTGGTATATCTTTAAAAACTGAAGCTGCTCCAACGATCAGTGCTAACAATGGGCTTTTCTTTCCTCACCGGCTACAACTGTGTAACGCCCGCTGCTTCTCCCCCTGACAGATGTGCTGTGCATGGACGAAGAAATGGATTGGCAGCCTTCGCCCCTGCCGCAGAAATACACCGACAACAGCGAGAAACCATCCGGGAAGCGACTGTGCAAAACCAAGCATTTGATCCCTCAGGAGCCCAGGCGGGGCTTGCCGCTGCCAGGGGACTCCTAGGTGGACAATGCGGATGGCAAGGTACCTCTTGCCCCTGGCTCTCCCCCGCCCCCCGGGCCCATGCAGGCACATCCCGCCTGCCTGCTTCTCTGCTTCTGGGGACAAAGCTTTCCTTTTCCTGAACCCCTCCCCCCAAAACGTCCCTGCCCCTTCCTAGGGGACGTGTCTCCTGGGTGGTGGTGAAGTTTCCAGCTAGTAAAAATGCAACCCCTTCCTCGCGCCCCGCCTCCCCCAGACTGAGAGGAGGAAAAGTGCTTTCCTCCACTCAGGTTTGTAACTCAGGGAGGAGGCGAACCAGGCGGGTGGAGGAAGGACAGCCTGAAATGTGTGCGCTGCCTGGTTTCGTGATAGGTGACCGTCCGGAGATTTTGAAAGCAGCCTGAGCCCAGTTCCGGCTATGATCTTTCGCCGGCCAAGCAGGACCAGAAGGCCTTGGACTGTTTGTAGCAATTGTTACCAGCTTCCCAGGCCTCGCAGCTGACATGGTCAAGCTCCCCTCCAGAGACCACCCAGTCCCGCCCGATGCCACCGGAAGCGCGGAGACTTATTGTCAATAAGAACGCGGGCGAGACCCTCCTACAGCAGGCCTCCCGGCTTGGCTACGAGGTGAGCATCCTTGTGGGTGCCCCGGATCAGGATCCACCGGCTGCTGCTCCTTGGGTGGGGGACACACTGTCTGGGGATGGGGGGCGGGTCTCAGAGCCCAGCCCCCTCCACGTGGCGGGCTGGGCTGGGTGTTCCAGCAGGGTGTTTGCGTTGGCTCCCGCTCACACTGCGGGCTCTTTGGTGGCTTGTTCAGTCGTGGTGTGAAAAGAAAGGCAGGCCTCTCTGATGTTCCGTTCCCGTTCAGGCAGGCAGGCTGCTTCGGCCAGTCTGGCTCACTTATCTCTGATATAAAATCTGACCTAACCCAGGGCTTGGCGACCAGGGGAATTTTAATGAGCCCTTTTGGATTCTGAATAGCAAGAAGGAGAGTAGGAGAGTAGTTATTAGCTCTACTAACTTGTGCTGTTTGGGGCAGAGTGATGCCCCTGTGGGGTAGCGGGTGGGAAGTGTCTGTGCAGAGTAGGGGTGGGAGTGGGGCAGACCTGAGCAGTCTCTTTCTGAGAGGGCACGGGAGCCGAGGGCTGATGGGCGGGGAGCAGGGCTTGAGCCTTGCACAAAACTCCCTGTCCACACTGCTGTATCCCAACCCAGCACGGCTGATGACAGTGATGGCCTCTATTGCTAGAGCAACATAGAAAGATAGCTGATATCTGCCTAAGCCCGTGTGATCTGTAGTAACTCCTTTCACCCTTTTAACATGTTCACTTGGGAGTAACGCGTACTAGCCCACTCTCGGATGAGGAAACTGAGCCTCAGAGGGGTTAGCTGATACCCGTACAGGTAGCAATCCAGCAGTGCTCCACAGCCCACCACGCTCCTCAGCAAGACTGGCTCACACTGGAATTGCCCTTTTTACAGTTCAAAACCTCTGTGAGACAGATGACTCTCCATGCCCTGTGCAGTTCCCCCACCATACTTGTCAGTAGCAATTGTGATGTAATAGCCCACAGGGCAAAGGCATTTTTCTGTGCTGGCATCAGCCCTCTGGGAGTTGAATGGTGACAGTAAAACGCGGTTCAGCAGGCTGAGCGTGGAGGTGTGGCTGAGCACTGGGGTGGCAGGACCCAGGCTGGCCCGGAGCCCTGGCGCCCACACCCTCAGCCAGCTCTGTGCCCCTGTCCCCCGTCTCCCGTCGTGTCCCCCAACCCCGGTCCATAGTGCCGTGAGCCCTTGGAAGTGTGCCTGCCTTGGCCTTAAGGCATGACTGTGGGTGGGAAGTTGGAAGCACTAGGGCTATGCTTAGTTTGGGGTGTTTTGTTGTTGTTGTTGTGGGTTGAATGTGCTGTTGTTTCTATCTACACGTCTCTTGGAGACCTCTCCATTAGCTAGAGAGCACTTTCTGGTAGTTAGCGCAGTTACTTGCAGGTGAAGTCCAAGGAGCACCCAGTTGGTTTCCCAAGAGCTGAGAGCGGGCGCCTAGGAGGACAGAGCAGATGTTGCACATAGTGTTAAGCTAGACCCCCCCGTGGTTGAGAAGATAGTCTCCTTGCTTCCAGCAAACGCTGGAGGTGGGGGGGAGACCCCTAACCCCAACTTTTGGGTTAGGGTTGAGAAAGTAGACTCCCGCTTCCAGCAAATGCTGGAGATGGGGGGGCGGGGTGCTGCTGCACCCGCCGTGGAGGGCGGGGCTCCGAGCCCCACCTGTGAACTTGGCATCATTTCCAGCAGCCTCCCTTTGGGACCAGAGAGGTCAAAAGACCCTCGTTGGTCCTCTAAGACAGTTTCCATTTTGGTTTGGTGGCTCTGAGGCCTGGACCAAGGGGCACTTGATCCATCCTTTTTTAGGCTACCTGGCCTTTGATTGCACAGGAAGCCTTGGGAATGTTTACGGTCGGATTTGTTTCTTTCTTCAAATGTAAATTTCAATATGTAGATTCCACAGATCACCAGTGTTGATGCTGAACATTGTGACAAGTAGATGAACGCTTTCAACTTTGAATCCAACTTTCTGGGATTTCTCTGGGCAGAATTTTAAATGTTGGGATGATGGCCCAGTTGGGAGATGTGGCAGCTTCAACCTTTTCAAATTGAAGGACAGTTTGCTTAAGCAGATAAGGGTGTGGTTTGGGAGGGTTTTCCTGAAGTTTTGTCTTCAGCATTCTTGGTTATTTTCTTCTGCTTAGCCAAAGATACCATGTGCAGTATAAAGGCTGTCTGAGCTTTATGTCATGATAATGTGGTTCTGGAAGTTTAGAAACACACTCTGGCTTCAGATCCGCGTTAAATAGATCACTTGCGTGGCCAAAGACCTCAAACCTTTCCCTCCTGGGAAAAAGGCTTCTATTTCTTAGGCTAAAACGCTAGTGTGCAACCACATGCTTGTGCCTTTAGCGGTGATGGTTAAATTTTCTATGAATTGAATAAGTCATGTTTTTTAAAAAGTTAATGAGGCATTTAATTAACTCACAACGTCGGGCTTATGGCCTTTATGGTTACATTTTGCGGGTAGTGGCATTCGGCTTATAGCCGCTGAACAGAGAGCTGTCCGACAAAAGCAGTTTGACTTTGCTCTGGAATGGCTGGGCTGCCCTTCAGACACTCCCGTTTATTTCTAGCAGAGAAAATAAACCAAGGAATGTGTTGCGTCGACAGACTCGCCCCGCCTCTTCACCTTTCAGTTAGAGAAAGTGCTGGTGGCGACGGTTGCCATCCATTTAGAGGCCATCACCCTCTTAGCTAGGAGAGTGTAGTTAGCCCACTTGACCCCCAACAGAGAAGGCCTGTGGGGTGCTCGTCACAGCTGGATTGCATCCCTCTAACTGGGGCCCTCTTGGGCCTTTTGAATCTTCCCAGCTGACCAGGTACCAAAGACCTGAGTTTTAGGTCTAGTACTTCATGTTAATTGAACTTGGGGTTTAATATCTCTGGGCCTCAGTTTCCAAGTGTTGAATGAGGATAGTACTACCTTCCTTTCCTGGTAGCTCCTGGGTTCCTGTGGGTGACAGAAGACGTCCTCATCTGGGGAATGAGAAGCACTGTGTAAACAGTGGGATCAACGTGGTTGAGTTAGGACAGCCCGTGGCAAAAAGTCTGACCTGGCCGTGGGGCTACTGCTGCCTTTGCTGCCATCTTCCAGGAGAAGAGAGTTGACTTACCCACCAGCTTGGACGGCCTTTCATTTCTAGGTACCCTTGAATCTGCCCTAGTAGTGATGAAGGTTTCCAGGTGAAGGCCATGATTGTCACAGCAAATAAACCCTGGGTTGAGTAAATTGATGTGTGCACAGCAGTTGGTGGCGTTCAGACCTGATCCCAGAGCCACGTGACAGGGCCTCTCCGTGGCTGGCGCACACAACTCATTAGCTTGCAGCCGTCCACTCAAGTCTGGCTAGTGAGGGCCTGCTAAAAGAGCAGCAGCTTCATGCGGTATCCTGGATACCAGGGCTCGGGGCAGGTGGCCTGGGAGCCCAGAGGATTGTGGGCTTTCTGGCAGGTTGGGATGTAAACGGAGAAATGCATTCGTGGGCGTGCCTTTTCTCTTCCTCCTCTTGTTTTGGAAGGGAGCTGCTGCAGTGACCTGAAGTAACAGGGCACCGATGGCCAGGTTTACCAGCATGCCCCATTAGGTTCACATGGTAAGCAAATGGAACATTCTAGTTCGCTCCCAAGTGAGTGGTCACCTTTGATTGGCGTGTCCTCCAAAGGGCATAAAAGGTTTTTACAGAACCCATCTCGCACTTATGGGCGGCTAGAATGACCCCCGTTTTAGGTTTAACAGATGAGTTACCTGAGAGATGTCACAAGGAGGCCTGTTCTGACCCCATCCCATCCCCCCTTACCCAGCAGACCATGTGTTGGGCCACATGCACGTTCTGCCTACTCCCAGCTCTCAGAACCTGACGGCTCTCTGCTGGGCACGACTTACCCAGTATAAACAGTATAATGTGTTTTCTGGTGGCAAATGCTTTCGATGTGTCTGAAAACTTTCTTAAGGTAATAAAACATTGAATAAGTTCCTGCTCTGCTTACTGGGAGTGGTTCATATTAATATTTTAACAAGCCAAAGAAATAAGGTTAATAACAGTGATTCTAATGCACAGTGTTGACACAGAACATCTCCGGGGGCGGGGGTGAATGTTTTATTTGATTCTTGAAATGTGGAGGTTGCAGCCTGTGGTGTATCAGGTTCCTGTCATTAACTTGAGTAAATATGAGAATATTAGACTGATTCTGCCCCGAGAGGGTGGAGTGAGGCAAAATAGAGGGTGGGGTTATTGGAGGCATTTTGTGTCATTCCTCGAGGATGGAGGGAGAGAGCTTCTCTTTAACTCTACTTAACGTACAGACAAGAGCATCTGAGGCCCAGGTTCTGATTTGGGGTCTTAACAGGGGGCGCGAGGATGTAGCTGACCTGTGTGTCCCTGCTTCTCTAAGCTGGGGAATGTTCTCTGGCTGATTTAAGCTCTCTTTAAGTGTTGGTCATCCATACTTTTATCTAAACTTGTGTTATCGTCCACTGCCACTGACTGAACAGACCCATCAAGTGAGAATGGTCTGTGCTTGGCAGTGTGTCATCTAAGATGTTAGCAGCTGTGACACTTCTGTACTGGTCACGTCGGCCCCTGGGCTGAGGGCTTTCATCGCTATCCGAATGCGTCCTCTCAGCAGCCCTGTGGAAGCTTGGAGAAGTTCAAGGGTAACTTGCCCATGGCCAGGCCACTGGTGCAGCAGAGCCTTAGACAACACTGTCTGCATCTCCAAGCCCTTCTCACACACTCTCACCCCCGACCAGGATGCCTGCCGCCTGCCCGCGCTATGGTGGGCTTTTGGCCCCAAGGATGTATGCCTTTGAAAGTGGGCACCGCCAAGCTATGGGGAGGTCACCCTTACAAGGTTCACTGTATGGTTGACTGATGGTATCTCCTCTCCTCTCCTCTCCTCTCCTCTCCCCGTAGGAAGTGGTCTTGTACTGCCTGCAGAACAAGATTTGTGATGTGAACCACCGCGACAACGCGGGTTACTGTGCCCTGCACGAGGCTTGTGCAAGAGGTTGGCTCAACATCGTACGACACCTCCTTGAATATGGCGCCGATGTCAACTGCAGTGCCCAGGATGGAACCGGGTCAGTGGCGGTCTTGCTCTTGGCGTGGCCCTGCTGGGGCATAGGCAGTGGTTCTCAGGGTGTGCGGGGAACCCCAGAAGGAAAGATGGAGAGTGAGTGCCATGTAAGCACACTGGTGGTGGAGTCCTCTAGAATGGAATCGGACAGATCTTTCTGGCAAATTTACATAGAACTTTAAAACTCTGTGACACTCTTATGGACAGAGGTCCCTGAAAATGTTGAGCCTGCATGAATAATCAGGGGTGTTCTCTTTTAAGACCCTGGACTCTTCACCAGCGTCTGTTGAATCTCACTCTTGAACATATATGTGAGTTGAAAGTTGCAGGAGTACAGACAGGTCCAGTGGCAACTGGCTTGATAGGACCTGCCGTGTCCACCCACATCCCCGGGCCTGGCCCCCACTCTGTCCTTGACCTCGGTTTATTGGCCAGAGGCCCAGGTCTGAGTCAGCCCAAGCATCTTCCTGGTTGTACCTGGGATGCCACCACGAGGCAGGGCACTGGGGCTTTCCTGACGGTCATAACATTAGCAAAACTGTAAGGTATTTGGTGGTTCGTGGTTTCCAAATCGCATCCTTTCTGGATGGGACTGCGGACAGTGTTCCTGACCCCAGCGGACACGGGCAGGAGGACTCTGTATCCTCCTGAGAACTCGCCCTGCCTGTCGACTGCTTCTGGGCGAGAGGGTTGATCACTCATCTCCAAGTTGGTTTCAGGAGAGGTTCCACTTTGCCCCCAGTTTCTTTGACAAACTGCACTTTTTGGGTTTTGTTTGTAATGGTATAACAATGTCTTGTCGTATCTGCTTCCGTGATGCTGGGATTCTTCCCCCCACCCCTCCGTACGTTACCTTCTTACAGTCTGTCACTATTTAAGTTCATTGGAAACGTTTTCATCTAGGCCTGAGTTCCTCCTTGGGCCATGCATTAAGAGAGATTTGCATTGAAGAATTAGGCCTGAGATGGTCCCTTCACCTGTCCCGTAAAGGGTTATGTGTTGAAATAACAGAGTAATTTGTCGCAGCGACCGTACACTCACCTCCTCGGTGAAATAGCGCGCCTACGAGGCTTGGCCGCACACGCTCGATTTTGCCCCGTGTCCTTAGAAGCAAGCGTCGCGTGCACGGGTGTAGTCCCCCGCACCTCTCCTAGGCCTCTCCACGATGCTGTCAAGAATGATCATCTCGAAATTGTCCGCTTGCTCCTCTCCTACGGTGCTGTTCCTACCCTGGCTACATACTCAGGTAGAACCATCAAGAAAGTGAACCACAGCGAACTTCTGGAGAAGTTCTTAACAGGTACGGCAGAGGTCAAGACACGGTCTTGTTCAAGCATCTAGACGGTGACTTCACAGCCTTTCACCTGGGTTCCCCCTACCCCCACCCCCCCGTTTACTCTAAGTGACCCTTTACTGGGAAAAGCGGCCCAACGTTAGTCTGTCAAAGAAGAGATACATACTTTGAGTTTTGCGAGGTGGGGGGCTGGAAAACTCTTAGCTAGCCAGGCTAGCTTTTGTTTGGCAGGCTGGGGCGGTGAGGCGGGCAGTCCCTCAGGAAGGCGGGTGGACGCGTGGGGAGGTTTCAGTCAGATACCTGGAGGCGTGTGCAGTGGGACTTGTCAGGAGGTGACACCAGCCCCAGCGTGAGATGTTCCCGAACTCCAGCAGCATTTGCCTCTTACCAGCAGGCGTTATCTTGTTTCTCTCTCTCTCTCTCTCTCTCCCCCTCTCTCTCCACACTGTTGAAATAACCTGCAGGCTCCTGACGACGGTAACCCCGGTTGCTCTTCGGAGTTCTCTGGCAGCTGTGTGTGTGGTGAGCAGCCTTGTTCGTTTCAGTTGGGCGGGTGGGGGTGGGGGTGGGGGTGGGGGTGGTGCTGTGAGCAGGGCTTGCTTGGGAAAGAATTTTTCCAGGGTCCTTTTTGGAGAACAGCTGGAATCTTGCTCCAGCTTACTGACCTCTCTCTTGTTTGCCCCCCCGGTTAGAACCAGATGATGAAAGTGGTTACGATGTTTTAGCAAATCCCCCAGGACCGGAGGACCAGGATGACAGCAACGAGGCCTATGGTGACCTATTGGAATCTGAATTTTCCGAAGACCCCGTTTTGCCGTGTTATAACGTCCAGGTGTCCGTCGCTCAGGGGTGAGCGTGGCCAGCGTGTGGTCGAGAGCCAGCCCAGCTGCTCTGTGGGGTGGCAGGAGTTAGAAATCCCCTTCAGCAGATGAGGGTGGATGGGTTGGGGGGTGAGTGAATTCCTCACCAAGTGTCCACCGACCTCACATAATGCAGTGGAACTTTTCCAGAAAAGTTTGGGGGGTGGGAGGGCTCCCCAGCCAACTGCCCTCATTGGAACACACCCCTAGAGCCCAAAGGACACGGGAGTCAGCGACTGCAATTGCACAGTTTCAGTCACTAAACTCTTGGGGAAGGGATCCTCCCCAAACGGCTACCATAGGGGCCTTCCAAGGCGCGTGAGGTCCACGGGACAATACTGATGTGTACCCTCTTCTCGTATAAGATTAGAGAAAGCCGTATGTGGCACCTGGGATCTTATGTGTCTTCAGATTTGCTTAGATCGAGTCTTGTCCCCACAGTCGGGCCACTGTGCCCCATGACCAACCCTTCGGAGTGAACACATCAGGAAACCTTGCTCTGCTGTGTGTTGACCCCGGTGCTTAAGGAGTAGCATCCTCCTTGGACTCTGAGGCTGGGACCGTGTCTGCCTTTGTGGTGACATTGTATTCGGGATAGAGATGATAAAGCGTGGCAGGGTATCAGGAAGGATTGTACCACCTCCCTTCTCGAAAAAGCCTCACTCCCGGCAGCATTGAGGGGCGGGTTGGAGGTGTGGGAAAGGCAAGGAAAGCCAGGTGACCTCGAGTGTTTCTCATGCTCTCTCCGTGAGGGCCGGAGGAGAGGAGAGGTCAAAGAGGTGTTTGCCATCTCCCTTGGGTTGGCATACAGACTGGTTTTCCCCAGTGACTAGAACGGGGTGCACTTACTTGGAGAGGGGTGACCTGAGTTGTGGCCAGAGCCAAGGCAGCACTGGGGTGGCCTGCAACGAGGCTGGTTCAGGGGCGCTGCTCCTGCTTTTGTCTAAGTTGGCTGATCTGCCCTAGGTGGTCTCTTAACACATGCACATGAGTCCAGAGTTCCCCCGCTAGAAGTAGATCTTCCGGGCTTCCCTGGTGGCACAGTGGTTAAGAATCCGCCTGCCATTTCAGGGGACACAGGTTCGAGCCCTGGTCCGGGAAGATCCCACATGCCACGGAGCAACTAAGCCCGTGCGCCACAGCTAATGAGCCTGCACTCTAGAGCCCGCGAGCCACAACTAGAGAAAGCCCGTGCACAGCAACAGGCCCAATGCAGCCAAAAATAAATAAATAAATAAAATTAAAAAAAAAAAAGTAGTAGATCTTCTAAGGACAGTGAGAAGTGGGGTGGGGGTGGGGTAATCAAAGTGGAAGTAGCAGGCCCTTTCACCGCCAGGAGACGGGTAGTTTATAGTTGGGAGCGCCTCTAATTTTGCCGGAAACTCAAACCACTGTCCTTTCTCTGGTGTAGGCCTCGTAACTGGCTGTTGCTCTCAGACCTGCTCAAGAAACTGCAAATGTCCTCCTGCATATTCCGCTGCAATTTTCCAAATGTGGAAATTGTCACCATCGCGGAGGCCGAGTTCTACCGGCAAGTGTCAGCA
Organism: Mesoplodon bidens; assembly: GCF_964165515.1. Taxonomy (NCBI): domain Eukaryota; kingdom Metazoa; phylum Chordata; class Mammalia; order Artiodactyla; family Ziphiidae; genus Mesoplodon; species Mesoplodon bidens. The sequence goes on from NC_138164.1 coordinate 37,324,953, forward strand.
AGTCTCTTATTCTCTTGCCCCAAAGACCTGGAGTCCTTTAATCCGGAAAGTAAGGAGCTCTTAGATGTGGTGGAGTTCACGAACGAGCTTCAGACTCTGCTGGGCTCATCCGTGGAGTGGATCCTCCCCAGAGACCTGGACTCAGACGACGCCTGGTGAGCTCGCCGGGGCCCGCCGTGTACAGTGTGTCATGGTGTTAATCCTTGTGCATATGTGTCCTAATACGACTATTTCTGTAAAGAAAGGACACGATGAGACACGACTCGAGTCGGAAGGACTTTGAAACATGTTTTTTTCTTTTTAAAATTTTAAGTCAGTTTTTATGAAGTTGTTAATAAAGTTTCTTTACTTTTCAATGTACACATGCTTCGGAATATGTTTGTTTTTACTCGGAACAATTGTTTCTTTTCTTTTTTAAGGAGAAAAAAAAAAGGCAAAGGAGCTCCACACTTTGACTTAATTTCATACAAAGCTCCGACGACAGAGGCCATAACTGTTGAGAGTTGCTTTGGGGGCAAATTAAACCAGTAAAATTTTAAACTCTTCCTCCATATTAAAGGGATTGAATAAATTGGCCACTTTGGTGCACCTGTGTCCTGCGAATTGTCCAGTTGGAGATGGAGGTTTAGGAAGTGAGTTTCAGTCTTGTTTAAGTCTCTTCCCATCAGACTGGTCTCGTGATTTCCTACACACCATGTTACTTCCTGTCTACCTTTCCTTGGTGTTGTTCATGCCTGGATTGTCTCCTGTACCTGCTCAAACCTTGGTCCATTCTCATTTGTACCATGGAAGTTTGTCATGCTGGATACTGTCAGAACTAATTTTACTTAAGTTTGTGTTAAGGTGCAAAGCACACGTTTTGTATATTTTCTGTTTTTTGTGTTTGTCTATATTTTATGGTTTCGCTTCAAGAAATATTATGGGAAGGGAAATAGCAAGATGTAAAGAGCAAAAAAGTCATCATTCTCTTTCAATTGTTAGAACATCTATCTGCAATCATAATTATGATGCACTGTGGTATGTGTTAAAATAGTAAATACATGTAACGTCCCGTAGGAGCAGCAAACTCTGGTGTTGGTGAGGGTGTGTCATGGAAGTAATCACAAAGCAGGTGACTGTTGGTTGGGGTCCTGAAACATTAGTGTGCCTTCCCTGTGTCCAGTAGTGGTCTGGAGGGGTCAGGAAGCCTGCCTTTGAATTTGAGGGAACAGAGGGTTTGAGGTCCGCTCTCTTCTATTGCTCTAGTACACTGCATAGCAGCAGTATACTGGGTTTACAGTTGACGTTTAAATCGCTGATTGATCATTAAGATTGGGATGTATCTTTGGAAATGAAAATAGGAAGAATCGTATGCTTTTTTTTTTTTCTTTTTTTTCCTATATCTGAAAAGGTATGTAGTACTTTGCTGAGTGGTTGGGAATCAAGTTTGCAGTATTCAGTGTATTCAGTTTTAGTATCTAAATAGAATTAAACTGTTGCTGTAAAGTGGAATAGCACTTTGTTATTGACAAGTTTTAGAATGCATCTGTTCGTCAATTACCTGTTTGGGAAGATTGTAGTTAATGATTTTGAGAATGTGGCTATAAACCTCCAACTGACTCAAGAAAAGCAAATAAGTCAAGATTGACAAATGTATAGGCTCTTCATCTTTTGTGTGTGTGGGTTTTTTTTTTTCCTTTTAGTTATTTGTCAAGGTATAAAGAATTCTATCACACTTAAGACAAGTTAAGTAAACGTCACGGGGTGTATTCTGACATGGCATGGAGCAGATCACATGGCCTAGATCTTAAAGGTGATTTTATGTTTAAACTTTCATGAAAACATATGTGATTGAAACACATTAATATATTGATACAGAGGGCAGTTAATTTTTGTCTTTTTGTGTGTGTGTGTGTGGTACTGTTGTGGCCTCTCCCGTTGCGGAGCACAGGCTCTGGACGCGCAGGCTCAGCGGCCATAGCTCACGGACCTAGCCGCTCCGTGGCATGTGGGATCTTCCCGGACCGGGGCACGAACCCATGTCCCCTGCATTGGCAGGCGGACTCTCAACCACTGCGCCACCAGGGAAGCCCTAATTTTTGCCTTTTGATACATGTGAGCACAGCTTTCATTTTGCTGAAAGAATATGACCAGTTTTCAGTTTGGGATTCTACCATTTAGGAAAGATAGTCCACTTAATTTTAGAAATAAGAGATTTAATATATAATACGTAATAATACTTTTATGTATTTTTTTACTGAAAACATTTATTTTAATACTGTGAAGAAACTATGCCATTCTAGTCTTCAAGACTTAAATGAATCAAGTGTTTATTAGCTGTTGTAGTTTTTAAACTAATAAAAGTCAGTACATCAGCAATTTGTAAATACAGTTTTTGAAATAATGCCTTAACAACTTTACAGTGGTTATAATGACTGTATTTAGGCCTAAAGTTAGTTAATAATTTGACATGAAGGCTTTTTAATAGTTTGATGGTGCAGATCAGGGATAGGTAAACTCTGGCTGGTGGGCCAGATCCAGCCCGTCGCCTGGCTTTGTAAAGGAAGTTTTTCTGGAACATAGTCGCACCCATTGTTTACGTGGTAGTTATGGCTCCTTTCACCCTACACCAGTGGGGCCGAGTAGTTGCAACAGAAACTGTATAGCCCACAAATCTGGAAATGTTTAAATTTAGATTTTAAAAATTGAAAACTTCTTTGAGCCTATACAGGGCAAGTCCATTGACCCCTGAGGTAGAAAACAGGAACTTGGGTGCGGAAGCCAAATGGCCTAGGTTCAAATTCCCTTTCTCCCATTTCATAGCTAGTGACCATGGGCAAATCACTTAACCTCTATGCCTCATTATGAGGTTTAAATGCACTTATTTGTATAAATAGTGCCTGGCACATACTAAGCTCTGTGTAAGTGATTGCTGTTGTTTCTGCTTGGAGCTTTAATAAGTTATTGTTAATAGAAAAATGACACTAATGATTTTCCTTATAGAGTAACAAAGGCACTTTGAGTCTTTTACTTTTTCAGAAATGTAATAAGACTTTTTTCATTGACAGTCAGTGTTCCCTGTTACCAAAATTTACTTTATGAATATAAAGAATTGAATATCTTCAAGACAGTACTTTTGCTTAAATGTCAAACCATTATTTTCCCAAGGCACATCAAACTGGCTCTGCATAGTCCAGGCCTCTAAAGCTTGTGTGCACACCCTAGGTAGCATGTGAGATACATTTTGTAAATATAGTTTTTTAAATAATGCTTGAGACTTCCCTGGTGTTCCAGCAGTTAACACTATGTGCTCCCAATGTAGGGGGCTTGGGTTCGATCCCTGCTCAAGGAACTAGATCCCACGTGCCTGCCATAACTAAGAGCCCACATGCCACAACTAAAAGATCCGGCATGCTGCAACTAAAGACCCGGCACAGCCAAACAAACAAACAAGCAAATAAATAAATAAATCTTTATAAAAAAAAAGTAAAATAAAATAATGCCTTAGGAGTTAGGAAAAGAAAATATTAGAACATTTTTACCTTTGTATTATTTTTAAAAATCTGTGTAGTTTATCATGTACATAAATTATATGTATGGAACTTTGTGTATATAATTTGTTAATAAATAAGATGCATATTAAAAAGTTTTCTTATGATTTGCCCAGTCAGGTGTTTGGAGGCCATTGGAGGACAGGATGATGAAATATAGGGCCTCAGCAAAGATAGAATTTAGAACCAATTCCCTGACTTAGAAGATAAGGAAAATAATTCATAGACTGTAATTGAGTTGTCCAACTTTACATAAGTGTTCAGAAACAGGAAATGCAGTGGCTAGAATCTAATCACTGACCGAGCAGAATCTGGGTCACTCACTGGACTCGTAAACCAGAAGTGACTGTTGAAGTTCTCAGGTTGATGCTCCTGGCATATATGCTTGATCTGTGTGTGTGTGTAAATCTCTGACATAAGAAGCCATACTGAGGCACACCCTGTTTCCTTATTCAAGCATCTTAATTTCATCCCATTAAATCTTTGAAGTATCAGACTACCAGAAGGCATGAAGAAACCTGGGCTGAGAGTCTTCATTCCAGGAGACGTGATCTTGACTGCATGGCTGGTTTGAGGCGCATCACTCTGAACTGCAACCCGCTCATTGGTGACCTGGGTGCAAGTGCTTTGGCAGAATCTCTTAGTGAGGATTTATGGCTTAGAGGGAAATTCTAAAATTGAAAATATTGAATTTTTAATATGCTTAGCTTTTGGCATGATACTATTGTGATAGGATGTTTTAAAGCCTCATTTTACTGATAGCTTTTATTTTGCTTTTCAACTTTCTCTAAGAGTTGCATATATCCTTTACAGAAAATACAGAGTTACAAGAGAACCTATAATTTTAATACCCAGATATAATCACTGTTCATTTTGGCGTATATACTTTCAGTCTTTTTTTCTTCTACAAATATATATGTACACTTAGGGATTACAAAAATAGAATTGTAGTATACTTGCTATTTCACATTCCTGCTTTTTTCACTTAAAGATGTATCATGTAGTATTGCGTCGTATTGATGTCCCATAGTTTAATCAATTCTTTGCAATTCTATTTAGACAGTTTGCTTTTCCCTGTCAGAAACAATGTGAATACGTTGTATATACATCTCTGTGTCCATCGGGATTACTTCTGTAGAATAAGGTACTACAAGTGGAATGACTAAGTGTGACCTATTTTTAAGACATTTGATACACATGGCCAAATTACCACCCAGAAAGGCTATGCCAATTTGTAGTCCACCCCAACAGTAGATGGGAAGCCTGCCTCTCACAAACACTGGCCTGTAGCACTTGTAAAAAAAATGTAAAACTACAAAAATGAGTACCTGTCCATTTTCTATGCAAGTGGGATTACTCCAAATTTTACAACTTTTTTCAATTAATTTAGTATGAGCATTTTAGCAAATCAGTAAATTTGTATCTCCTACATCATTTTTTCTGATTGTTCAGTATTCCATTATATGAATATGCCACAGTGCACATAGCTTATCCATTCTTGTATATAAGCTTTGTCCAGTTTTTCAGTTACAAATAGTACTCTGATATATATCCTTACCTATATCTCTGACTATTTCTTTTGGTTAAATTCTTAGAAAGAGAGTTGTTGGATCCAAAGGGTATAGACATTATTTAAAGGCTTTTCTTACAGAATCGTGGCTTCATCTGATAGGACAATAACCACATTTTGTTTTATTTTGTATTCATTTGATTGACTGGTGAGGTTTACTGGCTGTTTGTATTAATTTGGCTATTTGGTTAATTATACCCTGTGTCCATTCTTCTGTAGTGAGAGTTTGTAAGGGTTGTATCATATCCTGTCAGATCCGTATGTCTGACTTGCTATTTCTGTCTGTCATGGGGGTGTTGAAAGACTCCAGTTATTTTAATGTGATGGTCCACACAACACTTAAACAAAAGACTCATGATAGTTTCCTTTCATGTAATATTTTTTAATCCCTGTGCTTTAGTGATGATCCCTTTGGTTTAAATGAGTAGGTTGTTCAGCCCCAGAACTACTAGAATTCATGATCAGTTTTTCTGGTTTTTGTCTGACCTTTTACTGCGAGCGTTCTTGACCATCATACTTTCATGATAGGTTTTTAGTATGTATTCTCTATTCACACATTGTTGAAAGTTTTTATTATTTGTATCCTCTTAGACTTGTCTTTTTTTCCTCTAAAACTAACAGTTATTACATTTCTTCTATTTTGTTTTCCCCTTTGAACTAGTTTCAAGTGTGATTTGGAGCTGAAGATCATGATCAAAAGAATGCAGTGCATTTCTGAGCTCCACCAGGTTTTGCTTGTGAGGTTTACATGCCCCTGCCGCCCTTGCTAATTATGAACTGAGATTCATTTTGTGATGCTTTTTGCTCATAGGTTATATACAGTTATTCTTCACTTCTGTAATTGTAAAATCTGTTGTCTGATTTATTGGTACTAAAGCCAGGGTTATCATTGCACATCCAAGAAGAGGTTTTTAAATTGGATTATGCATTATGTGTGTGCGTATATGTCTCTGTTTTTTTCCATACCCAAAATTACAAACCTGCCATGACTTGTCTTGTGCAGGAGTCTTCCACACGTGAGAAAATGAGAGTTGTCTATATGTTAAATCTGTAGAGTTAGCAAGTGACGTTTGTCTTTCATCGAAAGCACTTGACCTGCAGCAGTGCGGCCTCACCAGTGAAGGAGCAAAGGCTTTACTAAAGGCCCCTGAAACCAACAGAACTCTGCTCGTTCTGGATATAAGAAAAAATCTGCTTGTTGGTATGTGGTCACTTTTTTTAAATTGATGAACACATAGCAAAACAAAAACAATTTGTTCAGGTATTGACAGTTTTTTAAAACTTAATGTGTTTAACTTTCCTCATCATATACAGTTGGCCCGTGAACAACGTGGGGTTAGGGGTGTCGACCCCTACACAGTTCAAGATCTGGGTATAAGTTTATAGTCAGTGGTTCCACATCTGTGGATTCAACCAACCTTGGATCATGTAGGACGATAGTAACTATGTATTGAAAACTATGCGTGTGTCAGTGGACCCGCGAGGTTCAAACCCATGTTGTTCAAGCTTCAACTGTACTTTTCTAGTGTTGCACTTCCCTTATGTTTTTAGCAGCTACTGTACTAACTAAAGTGAATTATACTTGTCAATTTTTCTTATCTCTACTCTGAATAGAGGTGAACCTAGATACTAAGCCTGCTTCCACCAAGAGCATTCTTTCTTTCCTGTGCAACCTCTGAATTCTTGCCAGGAGTACTTTATTCATTTGTCAGATTCACAAGTAATTTTGTAATCATCTTCTGTGTGCCAGATACGGGTTTAGGGACTAGGGATAAAGCAGTGAACCAGACAGACAAAAGTCTTGCCCTCATGGAACTTACATTCTAGTGAAGGACATCAGATAGAAATGAGTAAACAGATAAGTCATATAATTTTAGAGAGTAGGAAGTGCAAAACTATCTTAATGTAAGGAGAGTGAGGGAGAGCAGGTAGGACTCCATTGGATAGGTTTGTTAGGGGACAGCTTCACTGGAGAAGTGGCATTTGAACGGAGACCTGAATGAAGAGAGGAGCAAGCCATGGAAGATGTGGAGTAAGCACATTCCAGGACAAGGAGGCAATGAGTATGTAGGCATGTAGGTGGGTGGAGTATTTAAGGAAAAGCAAGGAGGCCAATCTGGGCAGAGTACTGAGTGAAGAAGAGTGTGGTATGACGTGAGGTCAAGGAGCTAGCCAGGGGTCTGCTCTTGTAAAGTCTTGAAGGCCAGAGTAAAGATGTGGATTATTCTAAATGAGTAGAGGGGTTTGAACTGGAAAAAGGCATGATCCAAATCGTATCTGAATAAGGTGACCTGGTATAGAGAAGGGACTTGGGAGGATAAAGAAGAGGAACAGGGGGCTTCCCTGGTGCCGCAGTGGTTGAGAATCCACCTGCCGATGCAGGGGACGCGGGTTCGTGCCCCGGTCCAGGAAGATCCCACATGCCGCGGAGCGACTGGGCCCATGAGCCATGGCCGCTGAGCCTGCGCGTCCGGAGCCTGTGCTCCGCAACGAGAGAGGCCACAACAGTGAGAGGCCCGTGTACAGCAAAAAAAAAAAAAAAAAAAGAAGAGGAACAGGGAGACCAGTTAGGAGACTATCACAGTGCTCCAAATAAGAGATGTTTATGGCCTAGGTTAGGTTGGAAGTTTGCAGCAAATGAAAAGTGGTTGAATTCAGGTTGTGTTTTGAGGGTGTAGCTCTCAAGACCTGCAGATAGATGTGAGGTATGAAGGAAATAGTAACAAGGAGACAAGTCGTTGATGATTATGTGTGCAACTGGGTAGTATCACTTAGAAGAAGGGAGCTGATGGGAGGAGCAGCTTTTGAGGGAATATCAGGACTTGGTTTGTTATCTTGGATGCCCTGGTTTGATATCTTAGATGCTCTTTAGGTATCTAAGCGTCTGGACGGTGCTCAGACTGTACTTTGTATCCAAAGGTATCCAAAGCCACTTCAGATGCAAAATGTTTCAAGTTGACCTTTGCTGCTGCCAAAATAGTAGCCACTGTGGGCAGTCTGCAAGATGGCATCTTAGGTTTCTGAGGAAGAAATTAGAATACACAAAGGGGGAAATAAGTGTATAATTATATAATGTAGATTTCATATTTAAATGTCTGGGAAAAGCAATAATTAGTTGGCTTTTGGTTTTAAATGGAAATAGCCACTCATTGGAAAATAATTACTCTAATTTCAATTCATTTTACTTTAGATCATTCTGTGATGAAAACAGTTACCAAACAAGTTCTCCAGGTGGAAGGAGTGCCAAGTCAGAGGTATATAGCATGTTTCAGTTCTCTTGGAAGAATTTCTCTTTAATGGCTTGGTTTTCTTTCTTTCTTAAAAGAAAATTATCAAGGTACTTTCTGCCATCTTAAAACTAAGATTTTAGTCAAATCAAATGGCTTTTCTGGTTTTGAAAATGTTGTGTGATGCTTTAATTTAGGTTCCCAGATATGCAGATTGAAAACCTTTTAACTTTTTATTTTCTGTAACATATTATCGTTAGTCACAAATAGTCTTTTTTTTTTTTTGGTGATAAGAATGAATAGCAGGAGCAGCATTTGTGAAACCAAATCTAATATGAAACTGACTCTTTCTTGTGAGTAAATTTGAATATTGAAACAGCAAAACAATAAGGTTTAATAAAAAGCAAAATAAATTTTTTATGTTTATGATCTGCCAATTTCCCAGAAAGGGTTTTGTGGTGACTTTAGTTATATACCAGATACATTAAAATCACCAGTGGACAACACATCTTTTATTCAGGTGCCCTCTGAAAGTTTTAAAAATTTGTTGACTTCGTAACAATGAACGGTCCACTTTAAAATGGTTAAAATTATAAATTTTCTGTTTTGTGTCATTTACCACAATTTTTAAAAAATGTGTTGTTTGAAGATTTTTGGGTTTTATAAAGGTATTAGCATAAAAATGAAAAATTTAAAAGACCACCTCTAATCCCATTATCCTATCAAGCAATATTTACATTTTAATTTTCTCTTCCTGCTGTCTATAAACATAATTCCACATAGCTTCAATATAATTTGCCATTCTTATCTTTTCATACTAAATTTAAATTCTGTGATTCATAGTTATACTTTTTAACATTGCATTCACATGGTTTCATTGAGTAGGTCAATTTTTTAAATTGGTGAAAAATTGGAAATAACCTCAAATAAACTATTGTAAACATCTTCATAAATACAGCTTTTTTTTTTTCTACTTCAAGTTGTATGTTTTTGATTCTCTATTAATCAACTTGCTTGGACAATAGTGTATTAAATAAGTTGTTAAGAGTGTTTATGAAGTCAAAAAAAAGCTTATGATCGTCTGCCAATTGTTATTTCAAGAGTGATATTTTATTTTTTTTAAGGTGAAAATTACTTGCTTTTATTTATTGTTAAAACAACTTTATGAAATGATTTGCAATGCAAAATGTGGAAAACTGCTTTGAATAACTGGGAAAATAGCTACAGCATGGGAAAACGTATGTAAACAAACTTCACTGCCACCAAACTAGAATCTACTAATTTATCTCAGATGGCATCACAGAGTAGCAATGGCAGCTTCTGGTAAACGGAGAAACAGCAGCAAAGTCCTGCAGTGAAGCTGTGATTAATTACCAAACTGAACTGTTCACTCCACTAATCCTACAACTTCCCTACATTTATCTGTCTATACATTCCTACTTACTACAGGACAAACACCCACCGAAGTGGTTCCAAAAAACAAATGAGATAGAAATTCACAATTATAAAACAAATCCAATAGAAGGCAGTGGAGGAAACTGGGAACTACTGCAAAGTTTTACTGTCTAGTCCAGGTGATGAAAACAAAGTTTTTCTTTCAAGGCTGACCACTGTCAGGAATGAAATTAAGTATCAAAACTCTCCTCACTTCTCTAGGAGTGATTCTAGCTCTTCTTGCAAAGAGCTGAGCTGCTCCTTTTCTCGGTCTTCCTTTTGTTTCAGTTCATCCAGCACAGCCTGAAATCTGTTCTTGAGAGCCAGGTTCTCCACTTTCATGATGAGATCCTCCTGTCGCTTTGCCCTGTCCTGGGTCTCTTGGAGCTTGCCTTTCATGTTATCAATCTGTTTCTGAATTCCCATAACCAGCTGATTAGTTCCCTCGTTTTCTTGGTGGTGTTCATCTGACTCATTTAGCTTGTGCTGTAGCTGCCTTTCCAGATCTTCCTCAGTGTCAATGATGTTTATATCTTCTTCATCTTGATGCTGTGTCTCATCTTCATCTTCACTGCTGCTGCTGAGGTCATTGAATATCTCCCGAAGCTCATCATGTTCTAATGAGTCATGGCCCTGCCTGTGGCCAGACATTCCTGGGGAAGAGATATCAAGGCCTTGACTTTCTGCTTCTTTTGTTTCATCTTCAGCAATTATTTCCCAACGGGTACTGACAGCTTCAGCATCTGTGCTCAGCAACCGCTTTACTTCTTTTTCCACATCTGGAGACTCAATATATTTCTTCTTTGCTGTCTTACGGAACCTTCTCTTTCTGACATTTTTTAGAGGCAGAGTAATTCCATGGTTCCATATAAACTTTTTCTCTTTGTCCTTATCCTTTTTCTTGCTTGCTTTGGGATCAGCAGTGGCAACTGGTTCCTCAACAGGAGGATAGAGATCACCATCAGCTGTACAGACAAGCATCTGAGAGATATCAGCTGTCTTGTAAAAGGTTTTTTTATCAATGGTTTTCAAACTTTCCATAACACATGGCAGATCTACCAATTTTGACGCCAATGGGACCTGGTCCACTCTGACAATTCCATGACGCCCATCAGGGTGTAACTCAATTGTCAGTCTGTCCTTCAGGTTGACATGACCAGACTGTATCGCCCGCCTCACAGTAGAGGCATACTCCGGAGGTAGGCGTAAGATAAACTGGCTCTCTACTTCGTGAGGAGCATCATCTTTGCTCTTACTCATCTTTACTTCTTTGTGACTCAGTTTTTCTCTAATAACCACTTGTTGCACTAAAAAATTTCAGCTATTTCAACAGAAAGACCAGTTCTTTATAAATTGACGTCTTTAATTACAAAGAGTTCTAGGTAGAAGAGCAACTAAGCGTCTATTCGGAATTAAGTTCCAAGTCTTTCTAAATATGCTGTGACAATACCAGTCGTTAATGACGCATTGCCTTACTCAGGTCCATTTAAATCTGTTAGCTGCAATGCCAAGTTCCAACCTCTAGATAGAGGTTGTCCTGCCGCTGCAGGACAACGCAGGGAAAGCAAATGGCGGCTCCTACGGAATGATTTTCGGCACAGAAAGTAAGGCTCAGCAGATACTCCCAATCCACAAACTCTCCCGGAACAAAGATACGCAAAAAGCGGGGCGTAGTGAGCTCTCTTCGCCTCGGGTACTTACAATCCAGTGACGGTTATAAGTCCAGTTTCTCCGGACAGGCGCGAGCGGGAAACGAAGCCACTCAGAGAAAGGCGGCCGGGAGCCGAGAGTCTCCTTCCGAATTCCTTTGTTCTTCCCGGCACTTGGCAAAGCGATCCGCTGATTATCGGTGAAACGGCTGAGGACGGGCAACGCGAAATCTCGCCAAGAACCGCAGCTCCGAACGCCAGATTCTGCAACTCCGCAGCTCAGGCGGCCTCCGTCCGTTACAGCAGACCTAGCCGAGAAAAAACAGCTGCGTCACCACGCGAGACCGGCAGCTGCTGTGAGTCGCAACACGCCTCGGGCGGAAGTGCGAGCTGCCCCAGCGCGCGCAGGCACAACGTGCGATTAAGCTATCCGGCGTCTTGTTGTCTCGCGAGAACTTAGCCTTAAAGGGATGAAGACTTTCGCCAAGAGCTGTTGGTTTAAAAGTATTTAGAGGGAACGGTTCTAAGAAGGACATGGATTCTCCCGCGCGCCTCCGCTACCCCCTCCGCTAAAGAGAGTGATATTTTAATAATCAAATAGTACATTCAAAGAAGTTAAGATTTGTGATATCACACTAATTAGATATTATTATTAAAAATTTATATCCTATGTAAAGCATTCTTAAAATAGCTACATTGACTTTTGCTATGATATTAGAAATGGAAGGATATATAAATAAAACATGTATATGTACAACATATTTGGAATTCTGTAGAATTAGTACAGAATAATAGGGCATCATGGAATGAGAACAGTTAAACATTTTTTTTTAGTTAGCATGATTAAACAAAGTGGAAATGTAACTGCAGTATACAAGCTCATTGAGCTCTTTTAAGAGTAATTTTATTTCTTGGGCTTTTTTTTTTGTATTTGCCTCAGTTATTTGGAGACATAGAGGTAAGCCAAATCAGTATCTGGGTATATACCTAGATCCAGGGGAGTATAGGGGTGAAATAATGGTGTGAATTGTGTCACATTTATATTGTACTTATGTATGCCTAATAAAAGATGGGAACTTTTATTAGAAATTTTTTAATCTCCTAACAAGAAAAGTGTAATTTTAAAAAATTTTAATACATATATATATATATATATATATATTTGTGTGTGTGTGTGCGTGTGTGGTACGCGGGCCTCTCACTTTTGTGGCCTCTCCCGTTGCGGAGCACAGGCTCAGCGGCCATGGCTCACGGGCCCAGTCGCTCCGCAGCATGTGGGATCTTCCCGGACCGGGGCACGAACCCGTGTCCCCTGCATCGGCAGGTGGACTCTCAACCACTGCGCCACCAGGGAAGCCCTCCTATATATTTTTAAGAGGCATGTAAATCACAGAGGATCGTGTGGTGATTATCAATAAGCTACACTCTATGAAATATTTGTCCTATATTACCGAATACACTCCATTTTACCCTGCATCCTAATGCTGCTAAAATATAGTAGAAAGCAGCAGCATAGCACAGGGAGATCAGCTTGGTGCTTTGCGATGACCTAGAGGGGTGGGATAGGGAGGGTGGGAGGGAGGCTCAAGAGGGTGGGATATGGGGACATGTGTATGCATATGGCTGATTCGCTTTGTTGTGTAACAGAAACTAACACAGAATTGTGAAGCAATTATACTCCAATCAAGATCTATTAAAATAAATAAATAACATAAAATATAGTAGCTTTGAAGGATAAATATAACCATTTTAACCTATGATGTTTGTTTTCAGTAAATTCAAATTAAATATTTAAATGTGAATTTTAATATATGGCTTGTTCTAAGTAAAATATTAACACGTAGGTCTAGTTTTTGCAACCAAATGTTTCCTATAAAGATACTTGCCTCTTTACTACTGAAATATAGGGTAAGTCTCCACATTTCACTCTTTCATCCAGTGGGTTTCATTTGTTTTTTTGTGCGTTTTCTATATGAAATCAAAGGAGCAGTGAAGGTTGACAGGCTTATAGGAGGGTAAAATTGACTCACCTACCCCCCAGCAACTTGCAGCCTTATAACTTGTATTGTTTTTACATAGAAAAATTCATCTTAAATTTAACTTTTGGTCTACTTCTGAAGATTCTGTTTGGCAGAAGTCATGGGTGTATCTGTGTTTCTGTGTCCTTGAGATTCAGAAATGCCAAAGGTGTCCTAAGATTCAGGAAACTTGAGTGTTTCTGCATGATACATAAAATGTATCATACTTTGGGATTTTTTTTAAACTTTTATTTTTGCATTTCTGCACATCTCAATACTTTTGTTTTAGTTAAAATAACTTGTTACTGTAGAGAACTTATGTTTTTTAAAAATGCTGGCTTATGGAAAACCTTTGTACAAAACCGATCCTCTTTTTAATGGGCTTGGCATCGTTGTCAAGTGCCTTTTTGATTCCTTTCGACGTGTGCACGTGTGACATTTGCTCTGTAGACCTTTGGTGCATCTTGATTCCTTCTTTTCATGCTTTGTCAAACGTAGTCTTGGCCGCAAAGAAGCCTGTAAGTAATGGAAGGAAATACTCTGCTGGTAAAGAATGTTACCCTCCTGAAGCGCTACCACCTGGAGTGTCTGGTTTCCGGCCATTGTGTCCTGCAGAAAGTGCAAAAAGCAACAGGTAACCTGTTTGCATTCCCTGTCTTTTTCAGTCATTTAGAGTTCTTTATTTTGGAACTTGTATTATGTGGGTGGTCTCTGGTATTTTGTGTAGAGGAAAAAAGGTAACTCACACATGGCTTCTGCCTAATGAGCCCTCTAAGGAAGAAAAATTAAAAGTAATTGGGAGTTTCAAGTTGTTTCTCAGGTGTCACAACAGAGGTAACTCCGTGGGAGTCTTGAGGAGACTAAAATGATCACCAATTGTGCATGTGAGGAAAGTTTCATTAAAGGCAGGTGTAGTTGAGTGAAGCCCTACAGCACAGAAGTAGGAATTTGGATACGTACGAATGGGAAAAAAGACATTTTAGGCATGGGAAATAGTTTAATGCAGAATGGATGAAAAATATGCATTAGACCTATTCTAAATCAACTGGCTTATTAACTCAGTAAATCAGATTTAGTGAGTCAAACCAGCATTACCTGATTTCTTATCCAGGGGATAGCTGTTCATAGTAATTTTTGTCACAGAACAGTAAATAAAATGGTTGAATTATAGCTTTAGGCTTGCTAAGTGAAATAGATGGCTCTAGATGATCTTCAGGTGACTTACTTGGTAGTAATCAGGAAATTGGGGATTAACAATTGCTTAAGAAAACAAAGAGAATTGATTTTAAATAGTACTTGAAGTAGTTACTGTGTAAAATATCTGTTCAGTTGCTCATGTTAAATGGATGTTTCTAATCCCCACTGGACAACCGACTACTTTTTTGCAAATGGTAATGTGAATTGCTGTTGCATAAACTATAGTGTTGAATCCCCAGTGTTTGCACTTGAGTTTCACAGCTCTGTGGTTTCCTGTCTTCTTCCTGAGACACTTAATCGCAGGTCCATCCTCCTCACACAGGGGGGTAAATTAGAGAACGATTAATATCACCATTTAAAGAAGAGAGACTGAAATCTCAACCATCCTGAACATAGGAGCTGAAGGGGCCTCTCAGCAGTTCAGAGAGTGATTACCAAGCCAGTAGGCTGAATTCTGTTCTGTTTTCTCTGTAGCAGAGCCCTCCAGGTCCTTGTTTTGAGCTTATTTATTTTTATACACAATTCTGTATGGATACTGTTCATACTACTAAATAGTTGTATTAACTGGGTTTAACTGGTGATGTATTTACATGAAGATCTAACTTCGTTTTGTTGCTATCTTTTTAGGGGCTTTCTATTCATCAAAGCTCGTGATGTATGTAATCAGTTGGTGGTGTGTAGCTATCATATTTATGATATATAGGGCTTGAATTGGGAAAGGTGGATGGTCATTCTTCTTGCTTTTTAAACTGACAGAGCCTTACATGAAGCATTTCCCTCTCTGAAATAAATCCATGTAAAACATGTTTGGTCGCTCTCCCAATGCAACTGTGTATTTGTGTGGATTTAGTGCACACCTGGCAGCCTTGTGGTTATGTCTGTAAACAAGGAAGCCTGTTTTCCAGTCCGCAAATCAGCTGTTACCCAGTGAAACGAACTTGACTGCCATTTCTGACCCCTCACATGGAGCTGTCATACTCAAGAATGTTCACATGTTTTCAAGAAACGTTGTTTGCGGGCTATATGTACAAATTCCTGATCTGAAAGCCAATATAAAGCAACATCTCCCAAACCTCTGCTCTCTCACCAAGGCCACACACATTCCCTCGCTTATGGCCTCGTGGCAAGCTAATACTGTCAGTATCAGACTCTCCTTCCCAGTGGTCTTGGGAGACTGCATAGTTGCTCTGTGAAAGGCACCACTGCTGAGGTTGAGAGAAGAGCATCTTGGGTGTCAGTCCTGGCCTTGCATTCCCAGAGAGAGGGGTGTGCACCTCGTTCTCCTGTTAGGGTTTTCCTATGCTGCAGGGTTTGCTGCTTGTTGTCAAAATGATGTCCTAGTGACTTGTCTTCTGCGTGGTTTATAATCCCAGCACAGTTCTTTATGATCTGTAGACTTTTATGGGGTTGTGGCCAGGTCAGTTTTTAAATGTTTGGAAATGTCCTATTGAACAACATTGCAGTGGCAGTGAAGCTTGCTGGGAGAATTGTTGCCCTAGTTTTGGCTTAAGGGTGGTGAGAAGATGAAATTTTTGATGGGTCAGTTTTAGTTGTGTATGTGTATGTGATTTATTTTTTTAAATTCTAATGTCTATTATTCACAGCTTAGATATGTTGACTTCCTGATTATTCATCAGTCCCTTTACTGATGTATTTTCCTCTGAAAAACTACATTTTCTTCCAGACTGTTTTTGTCTGATGGTGAAGAATAAATTTTTCATTTGCAGTATAAAGTTGATCTGAGAAAAAATGTTTACCTTGGATCTTCACTTGGCTTCTGTGAAAGAAACTTAATAAAATAATATGGGCAATTCCCATTACTAATCCTAACCACGTACAACAGAGGTCTGTACAGTAACATAGCAAAAATAAGTTCCTGTACTTTTACTTAGTCATTGCCTGTTTTACACTAAAGAGCAGTGAGAGACATTTATAAAGAATGATACCTCAGATCACTTTTGTTAAATGTCCTCTAATATTTGGATATTTGGTATCTGGCTTGTGTTGTCTTTTATGCAATCTTGTCTTCTTTCTTTGCACTTTAGTTTAACAACTCTGTGGTTTCCTATCTTCTTCTTGTGACACTCAGGTCCATCAGAATTTCCTGTGACTGTGACAGTAGAGAGTCCTTCCTCCTCAGAAATCGAAGAGGTCGATGATTCCTCAGAACGTGTTCAGGAGGAGCCAGAGAAAATCCGTTTGAAACAAGAAGCATTGCAGGTACAAAGTTATCACTTTAAAGCTCTAGAGAAGATTATTTTTCAAACGGAAGGCTGATTGCAACACAGCACAGCTTGTGTGAGGGTTCTGTTTTCTCCTCCCATCTGCGTTGTATCCCCTTGAATGGTTCCTTAAGCTTAGACCAAGGTGAATGGTGGACATTTGAACTCTAAGAAACTAAAATCAAAACATGTCGTTAGTAATATATTTTTCTTTGCTTAGAAGCTTAGTATTTTAGATTTAGGGAGAAGCTTAGTGATCATAAGATAAGGAAATTGAGTTCTGAATGAATACAGTCAGCTGATTCAGTGCTCTTGTTTTACAGATGAGAAAATAGACAGTTCTAGTTGAACTCTCTTTTTATAAGAGGAAAATATGGCCTCATTTTAAATAAAAGTAAAGTTGAAAAAAGTTTTGATGTTGATATTCTCCTTTCCTAAAATCAAAAATATCAAGAAGCTACATTCTATTGCCAAATAAACCTGACCTCTAATGTCATTCCATACTTTTGTTTGTATGGACAGAAAAGAAAAATTGATTTTTATAAGAAATTTTTGCACCTCAAAATTAATATATTTATTTTATTTCAACTTTAATGCAGAGCTGAACATTTCTAGTAAATAAAGGAACACCATTTGGGGGGGACCTTGTCTTTGTGCTACAAAGTCCATGTTTAATTTTTAAAAATTATTTAATATGATTTTCTCTTCGTATGAAACATGACACTTGACAGGTTTCAGAACTAATTATCCCATTATTGTAGGACTACGGGAACTACTCTTTGATTTTCAAAAGAGAAAGTTAGATTTTTATTTTTTAATTAAAATTAATGATAATATAGAGAAATTTTAAGAAAATAACTTAGAAAATTATGAAATGTTAGAGTAGGAGAAATCTATAGTTCATGTAGATTTACTCCCTTTCGTTTTATAAATGCGCACCTACAATTTGTAGAACGTAAGTGGTTTATTAGTAAATGGCAGAGTATGACTAGACCCTAGAGCATCTAACCCGCATTCCTTGTTATTTTAGATGTGGTGTATTCATTTCCTTCACGAATAGACCATGAGATTGTATTTGTAAAAGCAGTAATAGACAGTGGGGAAGTCCAAGAAGTTTAAACACTGGGACCACAGAATAGCAGATTCAGAATGCACTGAGAACCCTTTTAGCTCTTCTCTGTTTTGACAAGACACTACAATGATGGTATCAAAGTGTTTAAGTATATATGCACACAACTATCAAGAGATTTCAACATAGTTTTGAAAGAAGACAGGTGGAAGAGTGTGAAACTGAAGCAGTAGAACAGAGGAAAAGCATCACCTAGAATATGCACAGGGACCACGTGCAACTGAGGAGGATTCTGACCCCACCTGAAAAAGTAGCCCCATGCTCAGGTGCGCATGTAGGAGAGAGGGTGGAGTTAGTTAAAAGTGTGACCAATAGGGGAGCTCATTGAAGGGATGTGTTTGGAGGAGTGGACTCCCTGCCCCGCCCTAACCCTCCTGAAATGAGATGATTTCATTTTGAAGACAGTGAAACTGGCGAGAACTGGGGCAGCTACTGTGAGTTTTTACACCCTAGAAAACTGTTTTTGGGGGAGATCCTGTTACAGTTACTCCCCGCTTCTTCCTGCATAAGAAGCCAATCAATCGTTGACTTCAGGGAGCTTTCTGCGCTCATTCTTAAATAGAAAATAACTGTCATTTGCCTGTTAGTTGAGTAAAGCTTACAACATGAGAGAGGGGGAAAGAGTGCAAACATATCCTAGTAGGACCAGGGACAATTTAGGGCACAGAATAATTTAAGAAAAAACCCTAATTAGCATCCTGAGAGAGGTTTAAAAAGAGCTAGCAACTATAAAATAAGACTAGGGTATTAATGAAAAGGAGAATGGTCAGAAAGCAAGAGAGGTCTCCTGGAAATGAAAATATGGTTGCTGAAATAAATTCAGTAGGAATTTAAAAAATTTCTCAGTATATAAAAAAGAAAGACACAATGGAAAATGTGATAGAAATATGTTAGAGAGGCTGCATCTGGGAGATCCCACATGTTACTATTAGAAAGTCCAGACCCAGAAAAAAAATGGAGGGAAGCTGTCAAAGGGCAACAAAATTCCCCACAGCTGAAAGTAGACATCAGGCCTCAGATTGAAAATAGTTATGCAAGATGAGTAAGAATAGACTCATACCTAGGCACCCTTCATTGTGAAACTTTCAAATACTGAAAAAATAAATTAAAATAGAATAAAATACTGAGAGGATACATCCATTCCAGAGAGAAAAATACTGGTCACCTAAAAAAAAAGGTTACAATCTGACTTTATCATACTTGTCATGAGCACCATGGATCCTGGAAGGCATTAGAAAGATACCTCCAAAGTTTTTCAGGCACATAATTTTCACCCTAGGGGTTTGTATCCAGCCAAACTATCAGTCATACGTGGAGGCTGAAGAAGATATTTTGTACCCAAAGAAATTTGAAAAATTGACCTCCTGTGCTACACCTTAAGCTATTTATAGACATAATCCAGCAAAATGAGGCAATAAACCAAGAAGGAAGGTAATAGGGGATTCAGTGCAGATTGCAGCTAGTCTAGAGTGGAGAGGCTTCTATTGATTGTGTGATTGAGAGCTTAGAAATACCTTGAGGCATATCGTACTTACTAGGTGTTAGGCACTGTTGGAAGGGAGGAGGGAGAGGAAGAGGAGAAGGAACTTGAACTCCAGAGGAGAAAAGGCTATACGGACATAAACCTGAAGCACACTGAACCATGGTTGATTTTTAACCTACTATTGGTGAGGAAGGGAAGAATCCACTTCAACTTGACACTATAGATGTCCCCCTTTTCAGTGACACACAGGGGTAATGACCACCTATATAATTTGTTGTCCAAACCGGAACTTGTCCAAACTCCTTACACTTCAATAGTGTAAGGAGGCATTCTAATGCTGTAACATCAGGACAACAGGTATAAACTGGAACAGCCCAAGGCGGCTTGGGGTATGTGGTCACCCTGCACAAGGACAGTGACACTGGCACAGTATGGAACGAGGTATAGTCTATACACAGAGACACAGTACATCTGCAGTGGGCAATATTAATTTCATTGTAATAATGGCAATACTGTCTTGGTTTGCAGCTTTTATTGCCAACTTGCATGTAATCACAAATAACTAAAGTAAACTATACTTAGTATGTATTAGTATTAACTTGGTATGTACTGAAATGTATTGTGTACTAGTATGTACTTAGCATATATTAGGCTCTAAGTGTTTTTGCATATATTAACTCATTTAATCCTCTGAATAGCCTTATGAGGTTGGTGCTAATATCATTCCCACTTTTGAGAGCAGGAAGCTAAGTCAGGGAAGGAACTTGCCCAGGCTGTACCTAATTTAAGGTTGGATCGAGGCTTTGAGTTTAGGCTCTCTGCCTGTTCTCTTAAACCTTACTCCGTACTGACTCTCAAGTAACAGAAGACTTAACTGCACATAGAACAGAATATAAATTTCAACTTTGACAACGTAACAGCTGGGTTTGGAAGGTAGACAGGAGGTAGAAAAAAGGGAAGATGGTAAGAATGTCCTCATTTTACAAAGCGTGACGTTGAGAGAGCTTCTAGTTGATCAACAATGTAGGTTTTTAAGTATATGACTACAAGTCAAAGAGATCATGAGCAGTGGAATAACTCATGATGACATAACTTTACTGAGCAGTGTGGACATAGGAAAGAGTGTAGAGGAACTAAACCCTTACTTATTAGTAAGTTAGAAAGTGAACTGATAACGCCTCCAATTTAGTGAGAAAATAGTCATGTAAGAGTATTACTTGGACATGGAGAAGAATTCAAAATAACAATAGTTGGACCTCCCTGATGGCGCAGTGGTTAAGAAACTGCCTGCCAAGGCAGGGGACACGGGTTCGAGCCCTGGTCCGGGAAGATCCCACATGCCACGGAGCAGCGAAGCCCGTGCACCAGAACTACGGAGCCTGTGCTCTAGAGCCCGTGAGCCACAACTACTGAGCCCACGTGCCACAACTACTGAAGCCTGCGCGCCTAGATCCTGTGCTTTATAACAAGAGAAGCCACCGCAATGAAGAGTAGCCCCCGCTCGCCGCAACTAGAGAAAACCTGCACGCAGCAACGAAGACCCAATACAGCCAAAAGTAAATAATAATAATAAAATAATAAAAAATAACAATATTTGATGTAAACCTCATAAAAAAGGAAATCCATACAGCCAGTAAACACAGAAAAGTGTACGACTTCATGAAGTAATAAGTGAAAAGTGAGTCAAAACCAAGGAAACTACATGTCAATCAGATTGACAAATACATAAATAAAAAGTCTGGTAGTATCAGGTATTGTAGACCTGAAGTACTATGGGAATCTTCTACCCTGTTTATACTGGAGTATAAATCGACACAACTACTTTGGAAAGCATTTAGCACTCTCCATCAACTGAAGGTATATAAATAGCCTGTGAGCCAGCAGCCCTCACCCCCGCCCTGTGTAAATGCACCAGAATAACGGGTACAGCAGGATTCCTGTCCATGATTTGCATTAGCACAAACTGAAAACAAACCAAATGTCCATTAAGAGTCAAAAATTAAATAAATGATGTGTATTTGTACAGTGGGAAAACTATCCAGCAATAAAATTGAATGAACTAGAGCTACAGGCAGCAATGTGGATGAATTTTTTAAACCAACGTTGAGAGAAAGAAATAAGATAGAAAAGACTTCATATACTATGATCCTGTACATAAAGTTAGATGTTGACACAACTAAACTCTTTTGTTAGGGATGCATGCAGGTTAAAGGAAATGACTGTCAAGAAATGAGGTTGGTGTTTAACCGGGAAGAGGGAAGGAGCTTGTGATGAGAAAAGGATATGGGGGGTTTTTGCGATGCTGACAGATTCGAGTAGTGCTTATGTAAGTATTCTCTTTTTATTTGTCACATTGACAGTTTTGTTCTGTGCACTTCTCAGTACCCATATCGTATTTTACAATTAAAAACTGCGTAAAGAATCGGTCGCTTCTTGAGTGCTGGATGTGGGAGTGGGATGAGACCGTTTCATTTTAAGCCCTTCACTACTGTTTGCATTCGCATGTTCATTCATTCAGCATTAATTGCACATATTCTATGTACCAAGCACTCTTCTAATTTTATATGTGTTTTAACTCATGTAATTCTCACAAGAGCTCTGTAATATGGGAGCTTATGTCCATTTTATAGATGAGGAAGTTGAGGCCTAGAGTTATACAACTTGTCCAAGGTTATGTAGCTAATGGGTAGTGCCAGGCCCATTTGCCTCAGAGAATCTGAATATTTACAATATAATCTAAAAGAGAAATTTAATGACTAATTATAAGCAAAAAAATTGCACATTAAAGAAGATGACAAGTTTTCATCTATCCAGTTAGAGAAAAACACACAGTCTGTCTTTCACACACGTACATCTTATATGTACGTGTGTGGCAGGGATTTTCCTTATTAAGCAATTATTTATTGACCGTCTACGTTGTGCTAGGCACAGGTGCTGGGGATAAACCTTAATAAAATACACCCCCTATCTTCAAATAACTTGCACTCTAAGTGAGGAAGTAAGCCAACAGTTACAGTAGAGGTTATATACCAAGTGATACATCGCTGATGGCAGTGTAAAATCTCAGAAATCTTTTGGAAAGAAGTCTGGAGATAGGTACCTCAGAGCCTTAAAAATGTTCATTTGCTTTGATCTCAAACTCATTTTTATGGATTTATTGTAAGAATGTTATTCTCAATATGGAAAAAAGCCTTCATGCATAAAAACGGTTATTTTGTCTGATAATACTGAAAAGTTGGAAAGAATTTAAATCTGTAAAATGGTTAACCAGTAAACCCACTCAGTGGAATATTTTGTAGCCCACACAAAAAAATCAAGGTTATGAATCCCCTGATTATATGAGAAATGATTGATTACAATGTTAAATGGAGAAAAGTTGAACATAAAATTTGATATCCAATATGATGGGAGCTTTGCCCCAGAAAAATCACCCTAGCTGGTGTACAGAAGGGTGGAATGGAGAGCAGATGGAAGGAAGGAAAATTATTCCAAAGCCTTATCATTAGTCTTACTTAAGTAATAGAATATCAAGCAATTTTACTTTCTAACTTTTTTGGTTCCATATTTCCATGTAAGGGACATGAATTCTGAATATTTTGTAGGAGGAGGGTACACTTTTTCACAAAAATTGAACACTGTGTTCTAATTCCCTCCATTAGAGGGAGAAACTGTTGCATGTAATTGCACTTTGATGTGCTATTTAGAACCAGTCAGGAATTTTAGTCTACTTTCCTCTGACCGTGCTGAGGGTTTTTTGTTTTTTTGTTTATTTGTTTAGAATTTCTTTGAAATCAGTTTTAGAAGATTGACTAAACCATTATATTAAAAGTAGAGGAATTTTGCAATTTTTTCCCCTTTTTCCCCATTGAAAACTTGACTGGCTTTAGTAATGAAACATTAAAGAATTTGAAGTTCTTAGACTGTCAATTTTTTAAACATGTTCTGAATATAAAAATATATGTTCACTGAGCAAATGTTTGAAAACAATGAATAACTTCTTGAAGGAAATAAAAGCCACCTCTGCATGTACACACACCTAATCTGTTCTTTTGTCTTAAAAAAGTATCAGAAATATTTTGCCATGTCACTAACTACTCTTCTACATCAGAGAATTTGATTAAGCTTATGCATCATCTCCCAGGAAAAACGCACAGATATATTTTGAATGTAGCACTCCTGAAGCCCATTCATGAACTCTGGTTGAGACCTCTTGTCATTCTTAGTGGCTTCATAGAGCATTCCTTCAGACGATGAGCTCTTTTTATTTAAACCAGTCCCAATTCGGAGGCTCTTAGCTTTCTTCTAGGGTTTGGTTATCAACAATCTTATGACATCATGTTGGTAGATAAATCTTTGCCCACATCTTTGATTTCCTTAGGGTAAACTCCTGATGTAGGATTGTTGTTAGGTACCAAAAGCTACTCTCCAGAAAGTGATACCAGCTCCTCTCCCAATGATGGCAGGTAATAGAGTTCCTCATTCTTTAAGTGATTGTTCAAAGCAGTTAACATGTATAAATATACCTTACTGTTTTCATAAGTATAGGTATTATGATTGTTTATCACTGCGTAAGAAACCACCCCAAAACAGTGGCCTAAAACAATGACAATCATTTATTTTGTTCACGAACCTGGAGGTTGAGTAGAATATTAATTCTTTTACTACACTCTTACTGACTGAAAACAATACCTATTTGACTAGCTCAGAGTTCTGTAGGTCAGAAGTCCAGGCACAGCGTGACTGGGCTTCCTGCTCAGATACACACGGGAACATGTGGGTTCCCTCCTGAGAGTGTTAAAGCACGTGAAATTTAAGTGTAAGATATTGAGCCCCAAACGTTGGATGTTCACCATAGTTTGTGTGGGCCACAGAGCTGAAATCAAGATGTCAGTCTGGCTGTGTTAGCGTCCAGAGGCTCTGGGAAAGAATGCCTACAGGCTTCTTCCGGCTTGTTGGCATAATTCAGATTCTGCAGTTGCAGGACAGAGGTCCCCATTTCCTTGCTGGCTGTCAGTCGGGGGAGAGTTTCAGCTCCTAGAGGCCTCTCGCTTGCCTTCTCTGCCGCAGCATTGGACTTCTTCAGAGCCAGCAATGGAGAGTCTCCCTCTTGTCCCTTTTGTACTTCAATTCAGGAAGAGTTCAGGTCCTTTTCGTGGGGTGCCTGAGTAGGCCACATCCACCTAAAGTAATCTCCCTATCTTAAAAGATCAACTGATTTTGAACCTTAATTCCATGTGCAAAATCCCTTCACTACAGCACCTACATTTAGAGTTTGATTGGATAAGTGGAAGGTTTGTGTACTTCAGTAAGTGGTCATCTTGGAGGCTCTGTCAGAATTCTGCCTATTGCAAGCAGTGTCCCCACTTCAAGGACCGAAGTGTCTTAGCTCCTAAAACTCCTAAGATAGTTTATCAGTGTTCATTTTATTTCAGTGACCTTGGTGAAGGGAAGACTACCACCGCCGTGAGCAGGAATGGCAGCCAGCTTCCTGAGTCCACAGTGTGGCTCTGCTACTTAGTGGTGTGACCTTGGCTGTGCTGCTCTACTTACTCTACTTCTCTGCCTCTGTTTCCCTCATCTGTAAAATAACATGGAGTTAGTGATCGTTCTTTCCTCGTAGGGTTTTTTGTTTTATAAATTTATTTTTGGCCGCGTTGGGTCTTCGTTGCTGCTCGCCAGCTTTCTCCAGTTGCGTCGAGCGGGGGGCTACTCTTCGTTGCGGTGCGGTGGCTTCTCTTATTGCGGAGCACAGGCTCTAGGCGCGCAGGCTTCAGGAGTTGTGGCACGTGGGTTCTAGAGCGTAGGCTCGGTAGTCGTGACGCACAGGCTTAGTTGCTCTGCGGCATGTGGGTTCTTCCTGGACTAGGGCTCGAACCCGTGTCCCCTGCACTGGCAGGCGGATTCTTAACCACTGTGCCAGTAGGGAAGCCCCCTCTTAGGGTTTTGATGATTCGATTATTTAATACCCAGGGAACTCCAGGAACAGTGCTTGACTGTAAATTGCTTTAAAAGTGATTACTTTTTTAAAACATGCTTTTGAATCTGCAATTATGCAATTCAGGTATGCTAAGCAGGTTCGTTAATAGGACTTCCTGCTATAAAGAGACCCACAAATAAAAATAGAATTTTTCTTTCTTGGTCGTAACTTCTTATTTCTGACTTACTATGTTATATGCATATGCCTTTTATGGTGGGCTGCCACAAATTTATGTTGGAAAGAGTGGAATTTAAATAAATCTTTGCAAATTTGATAGATTTTGATCATTCATTTCACTGGCATGGTATAATATGACCAGTAGCAGACTAAAATCTGAGTTCACTTCTGGCTCTGCCCATAAATCCTGATGAGACCAATAGCTGGAAAGGCTTTTGGATATTATACTATGAATTAGTTATAATATTGACTCTGTTTGTTTAGGAAACCCTGGAGGAGTGCCTAAAGCAGTTAGAGGAGGAAAGAGTAATAAGACTGAAGGCTGATAGACGAGTCAGTGAGGTAAACACGTTTCATCTGCTTTTGAGAGTGTTTTGGTTTTATTTTGATTTGATTTTAAGCCATATACACATATTTTGTAAGCTTTAAAACTGTAATATGTTGCAAATCGGTGGTATCATATGGACTTTTGCATTTACTGGTATTTAGTGATCATATGATCTATATTCCAGAAAGCATGTTTTTAAAGATGTGAAAATCTGGTTTTGTGTATGTGTGTGTGTGTGTGTGCTTTTATATGACATTAGCTTATTTCCTGTTCATGATTCTTTGATGGAAGAAGGCACTTTCTGTGCATGTATTGTATATACAGTAACATAAAAGACATGATGAGACTCTCCTGGCAATGAATTAGGAAAGTGAATCATTTAAATAAATTTAAGATATTGGAAAACTTCTAAGAATGCAATGAAAGATAAAAATATATACTATGAGAATTACATTAGGTAATGTGCATGAAAGCAGGGCATAATCTAAAAAGTTCTATCTAAATATAATTTATCACAGGGTGAGTGTAGGGAGGAATTTTTAAAAGTGCATCCAGTGGATTGGCAGACACTCATTCAATAAATGTTGAGTACCTGCTCATGTAAGGCAAAAGGGGCATCATGAACATTAACGGCCTTTCTGAGAAATACGAGAGTTGAGCTTACAGGGGGTTTTAAGTGCGTAGATGCTGAGCGGAAGGGGAAGAGTGCACGGGGGTGAATATGTTCAAGAAGCCAAAGAAAATATTGGTGATCGTACATTTAATAAATTGGGTTGGGTATGATTTAGGACTTTTAAACGTAAGCATTAGATATTTTACTCACTAAAGTTAATTCTTAACATTCATCAGAGTTGTAATATGTTTTGTTCAAATCAGATTCTATAATTCACTTTCTAATTTAAGGGAAACTTAAAGCAGGTCATTTTCTAATGTGGAATGAGGCTCCATTATGAATTGAACCAGTTAGAAATGTGATCTTTTGTGAAAGATCATTAATAAAACGGTAACTTGGGTTTATTTATATACCACCTAAGGGTTATATAGGAAACTTTGTTGGGTGCCTGTGGGCTTTGGTTATTATGTGATATGGTCTCTGTCTTTACTGGCGGAGGGTTACATTAATTATAAAATAATTACATTTTGAGTGTTTTAGTTTTGTTCCTTGAAACTAGGCAAGACTACTTTTTCTTTGTTTGTTGTTTTTTGGGTTTTTTTTTGCGGTATGTGAGCCTCTTACTGTTGTGGCCTCTCCCGTTGCGGAGCACAGACTCCGGACGCACAGGCTCAGCGGCCATGGCTCACGGGCCCAGCCGCTACGCAGCATGTGGGATCTTCCCAGAGTGGGGCACGAACCCGTGTCCCCTGCATCGGCAGGCGGACTCGCAACCACTGCGCCACCAGGGAAGCCCAAGGCAAGACTACTTTTGATGACAATGAGAAAAAATCATGTCAGACGTTTTCAGTCTTCTTGTATAGCCGGAACATGAAAATGCCCAGTTAAGAAACACAACTTTCTCTTTGTCTGAAGCCCTTCATGCCCACTCATTGACAAGCATGATCCTGGATGATGAAGGTGTTTGGGGCAGCACTGAGAATTCTTTTCAGAAGTTCCATGCTTTCCTGGTTCTCCTTAAAGATGCTGGGTTAGTTCATTTCTCTTCATGGCATTCTTCTCTTTGCGACTCTAATGGTACTTTGCTGAGGAACTGGAGCAATTTTCATCACTTACGTGGCTATATTTAGCCAAATTTAGTGTAATTATAGGTAATATAGTTGACGTTTTAAAATGAGGAATTAAATTTTTTAAGAAATGCAAATAGGGAAGCCTGCTTTGGTAGAGTGGGGAGCCCATTATAAAAGAGTAACCTGTAGACAGTAATTAGTAGGTATAGTTGTTTTGTAAAGACTAAATTAAAGGCAGTTTTCATTGAAAATAGTCGGGAATGCATAAGAATTTTCCTATCTTTCACTTCTTTTGCTTGTTTGATAAGTTTGAATTAAAGTTATCTTTGCCTTAGACATAAAAATGATTATTAATCTGCAGGGGAGATATAGGTCAGTGGTTCTCAACCGGGAGCAATTTTGCTGAAAGAGGGAAGTGGAGATTGATAGTTGATGGAGTGGTGTTTTTTTTTTTTTTTTTTTTTTTTTTTTTTGCGGTACGCGGGCCTCTCACTGTTGTGGCCTCTCCCGCTGTGGAGCACAGGCTGCGGACGCACAGGCTCAGCAAACATGGCTCACGGGCCCAGCCACTCCGCGGCACGCGGGATCTTCCCGGACCGGGGCACGAACCCGTGTCCCCTGCATCGGCAGGCGGACTCTCAACCACTGCGCCACCAGGGAAGCCCTGGAGTGGTGTTTTGTCAGTGAATGAATTGGTGTTGGTGTTGGGAAGGAAGGAACAAACACATTCTTGGAAACTGGAGGAAAGGTGGTAAAGAAGTGTAGGAATGGAGGTGTGACAGGCAGTGGACAGGGTGCATGGAACATATTGAAGCTTCTAGTGAGACAGTGGGATGTCTCCTAGAGGATGAATCTGGAAAGGGCTGAGGATTTGGGGGAGAGAGAGGCTTGTAGTCTGGAGTAGGATGTTAGCTTTTAAGATTTTAGAAGTAGGGCTTCCCTGGTGGCGGGCTGGTTGAGAGTCTGCCTGCCGATGCAGGGGCTATGGTTTGTGCCCAGGTCTGGGAGGATCCCGCATGGCGCGGAGCGGCTGGGCCCGTGAGCCATGGCCGCTGAGCCTGCGCGTCTGAAGCCTGTGCTCCGCAATGGGAGAGGCCACAGGAGTGAGAGGCCCGTGTACCGCAAAAAAAAAAAAAAAAAAAAAAAAAAAAAAAGATTTTAGAAGTATTTCATGATTGTAAGTCTGGGGAAATCTAAACTGCTCTTCTGTGATTATAATAACCTTTGTCTTTTCTCCTTTCCTCCTCTCGTCTAGGCTTGGGCAGTTGGCCACAATGGCTGGTATAGATCAGTCAGATTTTCATTTACTAGGTCGTCCCCAGATGATTTCTCCTGTTAGTAGTCCACCTAAAGAAGAAAAGAAGGCACTTGAAGAAGGAAAATCAGAATCAAAACAGGGTGCCCCATAACAAATGCAAAATATCCAAGTAAATGGACAGAACAGCACTTAATGATTCTAAGAGTGATTAGCAAAAAGGAAATGACCAAGTCAGCGAGAAAACAATAACGATCAGTCTCTAATAGTTCACATGCCCGGGAGCTAGAAGACTCTGGAATCCTTTCGAAATCTGAGATTAGTAAATGTGGGCCCATTTCATGATACTGTACTTTTGTAAATAAGGAGACTGGAAGTTCTTGAGAAAATTTATGAGTTAAAGCAAACTATCCTTAATGAAGAAAGAAGACATTAGAGAAAATATTCCAGATTTTAAATTGTATAAATGTCTATTCTGTTCATATTTTATCTAGGTTTCTATTTGTATGCAGTCAGCTTACAATGAAGGAACACTAATGAAGGTACACATACTGATACAATTTTTAAAATAAGTAGTCCAGACATAGCTAATAGGTAACATATTAGAGTGAATCACCTGGTTATGGGAATGGGAGGGGAAAACCTGTCAGCTTTTCCTCCAGCCTTACTTGGAGCCCCCATCAGCCCATCTCAGAGTGGTCTTGGGAACTGACAGCTTGAGAACACAGTCTGGTCACAAACTATATACGGTTTACATGTGCCTGGAGGATAGAAAAGACATTAATTATCCTACAGAATAGGGTTTTATTTTTAGTGAGGGAAAGGAAATGGTAATAACTACCCCAATCACCAAAGTCTGAAAACGTAGCGGACATAGCCTTGGTTATAGCTAGGTTAAGCTGAGAATCACTTGGCAAGATATAATTACAAAAAAAACTGGCTCTGAAATCTTCTGATTAATCAATTG
The DNA here is from genome assembly GCF_964165515.1 of Mesoplodon bidens. Classification (NCBI taxonomy): domain Eukaryota; kingdom Metazoa; phylum Chordata; class Mammalia; order Artiodactyla; family Ziphiidae; genus Mesoplodon; species Mesoplodon bidens. The sequence continues at coordinate 37,354,799 of NC_138164.1, forward strand.
ACTGTGTTAGTAATAAGATTACAGAGTAACATTGAAGTTTTGAACTCTACTTTTTAATGGTTGGCTTTGTTCATCACTGAATTTTTGTCTTGTCTTTTGTCTTCCCCTCCACTTTCTGAAAATTACAGGTGATGCTAGGATTCCTTTGCCTCTCGACTCCTTCCGTGTCCCAGCGTCTACTCAGGAGGCCTTAGAAACTTCCAAAGACAACCTGGGGGTCCCAGTCACAGAGCAGCGGCAGGAGTCTTTTGAAGATTTCATTGCTAGAACATATTCTCCTTCAGCAGACGTCATTTCTGGAACTGGAAGTCAAAGAAAAGAAGAAGAATTATCTAGAAATAGCAGGTCTTCTTCAGAGAAAATGAGCACAGCAGGTGAATAGACCAAAAAATACTCTGCTAAGAAACAACCTGGGAAGGACCTGCATTCCTGCTCTGACTCACCTGTAAAGCAGAAAAGCAAAGGAATTGGGCAAAATAATTCTTTGGTTAATAAACCAATTAAAAGTGAGTCTTCGAAAAAACACATTTCTGTTAAGAAAGAGAGTAGAATAGTGACTGTGTCATCAAAGACAACTAAAAGTAAACTCAGTCTACTAGAACAGTCTGAAAGTGATACTCTTGGATCTGATTGTGAATTTCAAGAAAGCATCCATACTCTATCACACCTAACGTAGGTCTAAATCTTTTAAAATTATGTTTTTGCCTTCAAATTTTCATAAATTACTTATGTTTTTATTATAGCATATGGTGTTTTCAGTTACTTGACTGGAAGCCATTAGAGAAAGATTTTTTTATCTATACTTTTTTATTATAATGAAAGTTTGGGTGTACTTTTCCTTGTAACACTTTGCACCATTCATTCAGCTAGTGTTTACTGAGGGCTTCATATGTACAGTACTTTTCTGGGTGCTGTTGCTTTCAGCAGTGAACAAAATAAAGCCTTTACTCTCCTGGAACTAGCACTCTGTGGTGGCAGAAAACATAAACAACAAAGCAGGCTAAGGGTTAAAAAGAGATGGGAATAATAAATGGAATAGTTTTACCATTTGGTTAAACATCAAACTATTATATAAATCACACGGCCAGAAGCCATTGACATATTTTAATTCATAATAACCAGAGAGCCTCAAACATTTACCAAGGCACTTAACCGTGTTTATGGATTACAGCAACGCTCTGAGGTAGGGAACTCTTACCATCCCCATTTTATAGATGAACAGTCTGAGGAGAAATTATGTGAGTTGCCCAGAATAACACAGCTATAAGTAAGTGGGAAGTTGCAATGTGACCCGAACCCATGCTCTTTTTTTTTTTTTTAATGTATGGACTTTATTATCTTTCATTTGTTTCTGATTTATGTGAATTTTTTCTTTAAAGATTTTTTATGCTGTCAACCATTTTTAAAGTGTTTATTGCATTTGTTACAGTATTGCTTCTGTTTTATATTTTGGTTTTTTGGCCTCAAGGCATGTGGGATCTTAGCTCCCCGACCAGGGATTGAACCCTCACCCCCTCCTTTGGAAGGCAAAGTCTTAACCAGTGGACCACCAGGGAAGTTCCCCTTATGTGACTATTTTTCTGGCAATTTTTTTAAATTTTATTTTTTATTGACATACACTTGAATTACAGTGTTGTGTTAATTACTGCTGTACAGGAAAGTGACTCAGTTACACGTTTATGTACATTCTTTTTCATATTCTTTTCCATTACGGTTTATCACAGGATATAGAATATAGTTCCCTGTGCTCTACAGTAGGAACTTTTTGGGTTTTTTTTAAATACATGCACTTTTTAAAAATAAATGCATGTATGTATTTATTTTTGGCTGTGTTTGGCCTTTGTTGCTGCACGTGGGCTTCCTCTAGTTGAGGTGCACATGCTTCTCATTGTGGTGGCTTCTCTTGTTGCAGAGCACGGGCTCTAGGTGCCTGGACTTCAGTAGTTGTGACATCCGGCTTAGTTGCTCTCTGGCATGTGGGATCTTCCCGGACCAGGGCTTGAACCCATGTCCCCTGCATTGGCAGGCGTATTCTTAACCACTGCGCCACCAGGGAAGTCCCATGTAGGACCTTTTTGTTTATCCATGCTGTATATACACCAGTTTGCACCTGCTAATCCCAAACTCCCAATCCAACCCTCTCCCACCCCCTCCTCCTTGGCAACCGCCAGTCTATTCTCTATGTCCCTGTTTATGTTTCTGTTCACACATAGGCTGTAACCAGGCTCTTAATTACTTTGTTATCCTGTTCCCTTGTTAAGAAGGGTTTAAGGAAGGCACTGAGAGAGAAGCCAGTGACCACTAGAAGTGCAAAAACAGTGGGGCTGTCAGAAAGCACACCTGTCTCCTTCCCCCATCGTGAGCAGAATTTTTAAATGGCAGAGTATGTAAGAGTATGTGATGACACATCTCTGGATTAAATTATGTCTCCCTGGTAAAACATGTACACGTAAGTCTTTAGTTCAATCAGAGTGAAAGGTGAGATCAGAGAAAAGCTGGAGTGTCAGATTTGTTGTAGAAGGTCCTGCCTGATTGTTACTAAGAGGGCTACTACAGTAGTAGTTAGTTCATTAGTCATGGGTTGAGTGTTAGAGGAGTGAAACAATGAGCAAGATGTAGTGTTGGCCCTCTAGCAGTGGAGTGAGAGGGGAAGACGCACAGCAGATGTCTCATCCTGCACGTGACCTGCTGTGACGGGCATATTCAGGGCGTTTAGTCAGTGTTTGTGGAAGAAGAGGGGGAGCCGTGAGGCAAAGAAAAGTCATCAAAAGGGGCAGTCCCTAAGCTAAGTCTTAAAGGACTCGTGAGAAACTGGTGAGTCAGCCGGTGAAAGGCAAGGATACTCAAGGCAGAGTGGACAGCGGAAGTCCAGAGCCGTGAGTGTGCGAGGGGTGTGTTACAGAGGCACAGGCTCTGGAGGATCAGTGCAGTGTCCCCAGGCAGCGGCAAGTGCCCCTAAAGGAGGCAGCGAGGAGGAGGAGAGCATGTCTTAACCAACCATGTGCGTGGAGCTGGTTTCCTCAGAAAATAGCTAAGAATGGAAAGGACAAGTTCAGGTGGCATTTTAGACCACTGACGTCAGTATGGATGAGGAATCTGAAGAAGCCTGGAGATAATTATGCCCCACTCTTCTGAGGAGCAGTGCTTTATATTTTCAAGTGGGATTTTCACGCTGCCACCTCCTCTCCTGTCCCTACTGAAAGGTTTATAGGCCGGCAGAAGGGAGAACCTGGCTTAAGTAGAGTTAATCAGGTTTCTTTACTGTACAGCTTCTCGGGGCTGCTGTAGGCTAATGTTCATTCTGGATCGTCACAGCAGGCGTATGGTACACAGCCATCCTCAAAGCTATTTGACCCTAGAGTCCTTTTTTAATAGAATGTCTAACAACTGGTTCCACCGAACAGCAATTTCGTAACTTCTAGACCAGGTAATAGCAAGAAGAAAGGGGTCTGAAATAAGGTATAGATGAAGGGAGGAAATAAGTTCTAATTGTATTTAGGAAATTACCAGCAAGACTTGACCTTGGGAAGTAACGAAGAAGTAGGAGGCGGAGGCTGAACCCCCATCTGTGTGACTAAGGTTGGGTGGTGGTATCATTGAGTTTGGAAATAGGGGATAAAGAACTGAAGTGGGGAAAAGACTTTAGTTCTGGACATGTAGAATTTTGAAGCACCTGTAGAATTCCGAAGACAAACTGGTAGATAACTGGACATGCACGTGAGGACATGGAGAGATAAAAATTTGAATGTCCTCAGCACATAGCAGCAGTCATTAAAATCATGAAAATGGATGAGATGTCAGAGAACTGTGAGTCCTGACAACGTTTAAGTGATAAGCAGAGAAAGAATTCTGGGAAGGAGAGAGGTGACAGAGATTCCAGAAGGAGGAAGGAGATGCCAGCGTCGTCCTTCAGAGACTGTGAGTGTCCATTGGATTTGGGCAGTTAGGTCCCCAGTGACCTGAGAGCAGTGCAGGGAAGTGGTGGACAAAAAGCCAGATGGCAATAAACTGAGGGTGTAGGGCTGCCTGTCGGGGCCAGGCGGGGCTAGTGAGGACAGTGGGAAGAGGCTGCTCTCAAGGGGTTTGGATGAAAAGAGAAAATAATTAGCAAAAAAGAATTTTTTAGAATGAGAAGGACTTCTATTTTACATGTTGAAATGAAGGAACCAATAAAGGAGATCCTGAAGATGTAGATAATAATTTAGAGAATTGGGGAAACACGGACATATGAATAAGAAAAACACCTTGCACAGTATATAAAAATCACTTGTATCCTTCGAGCTGGATGGATACTGGTAAGTTTGGGAGGAAATAAAGGTAAGAAGAGAGAGAAGTTAAAGAAGTTTATACTGATAGCCTCAGTTTTCTTTGACAAAGATTTTTCAGAGACACATATATACACATACATAATTACTGTTCGAAAATTCTTTCATAGTTACATGTTTTATTAATCACGTCTGAGAAAAGTCACTGATTTTCATTTTGTACAGCATTATCTTGTAAGGACAAGATACAGTGACAACTTCCATGCTTTTTGCATATCAGAGCTGACACTGAAAGTATCTGCATAATTGAATTTTCACTTCTTATTTGTAATAAGTTTATCCTTAGGAGGATACTTTCATAGTGTTTGATCACAGATGAGTTTGGGCATTGCTATCACTCAATAATGTGAAGCATCTGTCAGGTTCTCTCCTACACTATATATTCATATTTTGTCCGTTAAGCAAATATTTATTGGCGGCCTGTGGGAATAAGATACACCTAGGTCCTCTTTCCTTGGTATATTCACAAAAGCCTCTGAAACTAAATTTCCAAGTCAGGCCATACTAAGGCCTGGCATAATAAGTTTTCATTGTTAACAGTTTTTTTGTGTTTGTGGGGGTTTTTTGTTTTTATTTTTTTGAAGCAAGGATAAGACACTGTCTTAACTCAGTAGTTGTCCATTCATTAATAAGTCAAAGAAGACATTGATGAAGCATGGTATTTTGAATATCCTTTCCACAGAATAGGTAATGGGCCATCCTGAAACTCTGGTGAGATGCTTATCATTTTCAGATTTTGGAGTGGCTGAGAAAACCCTATTACACCTTGAATTATCACTAGAAACATGAATTCAGCCAAATAAAAACAGTGCCTCTGCCTACTGAGGTGGTCAATTTCCATCTCAACAAAAGTGACCATTTCTCCTTTAGATTAAAATCAAGAAAATCCCCTCTTTCCAGGATGCAATAATGGGGTGCACGAAAGAGGAAAACTGAAGCTATTCCCTCTTTACACCTGAACAGTGAATTCATTCTGATATCAAATATTTGTTATGATTCTGTTATGACCAGGTGCTTTATTGTTTAGAGATCAAGTTACTGTTCATTCTTGGTAAGTAAGAAAAATCCACGTTTTAGGACTCTGAATAGTAACTTTATATGTATTATATATATATATATATATATTAAAAATAAATATGTATATTATATGTAATATATATTCCACCTATTCAACAAAATTGTAACTTTCATCATCTCTTACGAATGATGAACTGTATTCACTCTTTGGAAAGGGCTTATAGGGAATTAAAGTCTCCATATACTTTTTATATAAGACCGTGGAAACCAAATTCTCAACTGGGAGCAAACTTAGGTTTTGCTATGAAGGTTTATGCTTGCCTGGCCTTAGAGGGGTAGGCCAGGAACTCAAGTTTTTTTCCTCTAAGTTACTTTCATTGATGCCACCCTGAAAAAATTTGGAGGGAGTATTTTTGAAATAGCTTTATCTCAGTAACCCTTTAAAAAGGCTTCAGGGTATGGGGAACATAACTGTCAAAATGTTCAAGCAACTCTTGTTGATTTAAGTGTAATGGATCAGGAGCAATACAGGAAGGAGCTGGGTACAAAAGACAAAAGGCGTGAGGCTATTTCATGTATTGTTTTTGGCTTATTGTACAAAACAGAGAAAGTCTCATACACTCGCGCAGCCAAGGTCCCCTACTGTTCTCTCCTTTTAGTAGAAATAAAAGAGAGCTCGTTTCTCAATAGCAGCATTCTATCCTTAAGTGGGTACACAGTGATATTCTGATGGTCTCTGGAGCAGAGAATAATTCCGTGGCAGCTCTGACCTCCAGTCACCGGGTTCTCTGTAACTTAGTCTTTCATGGCCAAGGACTATAATCATTATTTCGATTTATATTTAGCATCTCAAAATGGAAAGGATTCCATGGACAACAAAACAGGAAGTGATTTCATGAAGTGTTTTAGTATGGATAAAACAATAAACTATAAAAATACAAATCATCAGTGAAGCTTTTTCTTTCCGGAGAACTATATTCAGAAATTAATGTAAGCCTCTAAGGTACGCATGTGTGTTTTTTCACCCATGATCATGTTTGTATGTGTGCGCATTCCACTGCTACAGGAGACATGCAAAATGATATCAGATTTGCTACTATATGCAGTACTGGTTTCTCCCAAGAACTGTGTGCTCGCAGGGTTCGTTCAGGAAGGTGAGTGCCCTACCACCTCATCACAGTCATATGTCATCACCTTCGGCAGGAATAGTTGACACTTTAACCTCACATGCAGGCTTATTAAATTAGTATTACTCATCAGAACTTGCTTACTAATAAAACAAGCTGAATTAGCCACTGCAGAATCATATTTGGAAATTCAATGAAAATTTTACATTTTTAATAAAGGCCCAGAAATATTATTTCAGAGCAGGTGGTACAGAAAACTGTGGTCAAATTTGACATTCATTCATCATTGAAGTGTGGAACGTGACAGGTGAAAATTGATATTGATTTCTTTCCTCTAATATTTGGAAGAGTTCTAACAGGTAAATCAAATGGGATAACAAGACATATCAAGTCTCACTCATTTCTATGATCACATCCTCCCCACATATCACTCCTTCGCCTGCCATGTTTTGAATAATTCAATGCCCATAGTCTTTCCAGTCCAGTGTATTATAAGACACACTCAAGCTGGGTTTCAATCATATTAGACTGAAAGCTGAACATTTTAGGAAGGATTATTTAAAACCAAATGCGTCTTGAGCCCAATAGCCTATGAAACCAAACAATCCTGGGAGTTCAGTTGGATTCAGAAAATTCAGTAATCCTATTTGATGTATGTTAACCGTATCAATATTAACAACCTTCCACTGGATTTCAGCACTGATTTGAGAGCTGAGTTACTACTGGTCTTGTATTTTACCTAGTTGTGAAAGCACTGAGAGAGTTGTTCTTGGGTTGGACTTGACCTGCCTCTGGGAATGCTCTCTGTTCTATCCATCTTGAAAAACTTTATTCAAGTGCCATTTCTCTGCCTGCCTTCTCTTCACTTGCACCCCTTGGGAAAACGAAAGATGCTCAAATATAGATGTGAACACTGCAGGTGCTCTGCTTGGCAATGGTGTCTTTCAGCTTCCCAATAAAAAATTATATTGCTGACCACCCATTTGACTGAAAAGTGACTCATTTTACTGACAGATATCTGGATTGAGATGCCAAAAGAAATAGGTCATTTCAAATTTCCTTTTTAAGTCATAGCTTTGTGTTGCAACACTACTTGTTCAAAACTTAGATCATGAAGGTTCCTTCCTATGACCTCCAAATAATTAAAATGTTCTTCAATACGCTATATAAAAAGCAAGCAGAGGGGCTTCCCTGGTGGCACAGTGGTTGGGAGTCTGCCTGCCGATGCAGGGGAGACGGGTTCGTGCCCAGGAGGATCCCACATGCCGCGGAGCGGCTGGGCCCGTGAGCCATGGCCGCTGGGCCTGCGCGTCCGGAGCCTGTGCTCCGCAACGGGAGATGCCGCAGCAGTGAGAGGCCCGCGTACCGCAACAACGACAACAACAAAATAAATAAAATAAAGCAAGCAGAATATTCCTAATTATCAATCTTTCTCTTGAGTCATATAGTTCTTGTAATTTCAAGGAAGAGAAACTCAAATGGAAAGTGTTACAATAGCCAAGCATACCAGCACTATTATCTAACCATTCAGCAATTTTCTCTGCCAAGTCACTCTGAACCTTAGACTACTGAGGATGTCTTCTTAATTAATTTTTAAGGTTCTCCTCTTTTGAATTAAAAAATGGTCACAATTTTATAAGTAAAATTAAAGAAAAATACCAAAGAGAACATCTGAGATGTTTCCATTAGGCATTATATATATATACATAAATTTAATAGATATACATATATACATGCACTGGGATACATCTCCATCTTCTGTGTCAGTCGGACATAGGTCCATTTTCTTAGGAATAGGGAACTCCTTTCACAGTGGAAGTGAGGAAATTGGCTGGACCATCCTTCTTGAAAATAATTCTGTGAAGCCGCCATTCCTTCTAGCAATCTACTACTCCATCAGTGTGTAGTTCATCAAATTCAGGTCTTCTGAAGCCAGGCTAGAAATACAAAGTGAGGTGGACGACTAAGGTAACTGACCAAAAAGGAGGAAAGGAAGAGGAGCAAAACAATTTCCCAATTTCATTCTTTCCCATATTCTCTGTGCTTGACAAGGGAAAAAATATTCGGGTCTGAGTGCCTCTCATTCTTAGCCATTGTTAGTTCAAAGTCTGAGAAAAAAAAAAAGGTAAAAACGAAAATATGGAGTCCAGAATTCCCTTAGCTCTCTTGCATGCAATATCTCAACTTAAAAGGCCTTCCAAAATGGAGGGATAAACTTTTAAAAATATAGCCCAATCTTTTCAATCTAAACAAGTAAACACTAAAAATATATTTTAGAAATCCAGCAAACACACTAACCACAGTCAAAGCAAAGGAAGGCTTATGGCTTACCAAATGACAGTGGCTGTCTACAAGAGAGAGAAAGAGAATAGTCCAAAATTCTATCTGACCTGGCAGAGCTAGGAGGGTGCCCTGGTTAGGGTCTTTCATATACAGTTATTCAAGCTCAGACTTGATCATCTGTCAGGGATGCTACAGTAGGGAGAGATTTGCCATAACTGTGAGACTCAGCAAGATCACTTCCAACTCTAAAACCTACAACTTTAATCACCAACACCAGCCATCATTAAGAGCGACCTCAAATAACTCCAAATCTCTTCATCTACTCACATATTCTTTACACAGTCAACAGACCTCGAGTGATTACTACATGCCAGACACAGTTCTAAGACCCAGAATAAGGGATAAGAAAGGTAACAACCTCTGTCACTGGGGGGCTTGAGTTCTTTGGGAAGAAGTTCATCTAAATACAAAGAGACACCAAAGATAATATTTGGTTTGATTATTATTCTGTGAAAGAAGTAAGGTAATCTGTTAAATTGGGACTGAGTTAGGCTAGTAGGACAATCAAGGAAAAAATATCTTGAAGAGATGAGTGCCAAAGAATAGAAAGGAATCAGTTATGGAAAATTTTTCTGGAAATAATATTTCCAAAACATGGGAACAGCGAATACAAAGTCCCTGAGGCAAGATGAAGCTTAACTACAATCAAGGAGCAAAAAGAAGCTAAAAGGTTAGGTCAGGAGATAACCACACAGATTTACACCAGCTGGTCCCTAACTTCAAGTCTACGTGGGTATATTCTTCAGGTGAGTTACATATATATCATCCAAAAAACACAAAAAAAATGGACTCCAAAATTACCCTGGAAATTCTGAGTGAGATTCTTTACAAAGGCACAACCATATTAAAGATCACAGCCATCATTCTCCAAACTCCACTCTGGGCATCACTTGCAGGCATTTAACGGGGGTGTTTCATATCCTCTCTAAAATATTGGGCAGGAAGAACAAACACCCTAGCATGTCTGCACTGTGCACCTAGTGTCTCACAATTGAAAAGTAGCCGGAGCTCACCCTGCTGATGGCTTTGCTGGGTTTTTTTAACCATTTATTAAGAGTCCCATCTCTTTTAAGAACTGGGATATATTTTTTGAGGAAATAAACTACAGGAAAATTCAACTGACAGAGATCATACTGTAGTTGACTTTTCTGTTCTTTGTTACATTTATTCGTTGAGACAAACGTCTGTTCTTAGTCTTTTTTTAATGGCTCTCTTAAATAGAATGGACACAGTACACTGCACATACTTAAAAACACAATTTAAATTCTGAAATATGCATATACCCATGGAACTGCCAACACAATCAAGAAAAGGAACATATCCATCACTTGCAAGTGTTTATGCCTCATTCATAAAGCCCCTTTTTTCCCCTCACATTCCAGCCCTCCACATCCCCAAGTGAGCACTGATATGCTTCCTTTCATTAGAGACGTGTTTGCATTTTTCTAGAAATTTAGATAAAGGGATTCACACACTGAGGACTCTTTTATCTGGCGTCTTTCACTCAATGTAATTATTTGGAGAGTAATTCATGTTTTGGTGGGTGTCAATAGTTTATCACTTTGTTTTGCTGAATAGTGTTTCACTGTATGGGTATACCACAGTATATTTATTCATTCTCTTGTTGATGGGTGCTCGAGGTTGTTTCAATTCTGTCTATTAGAAATAAAGATGCTATGATGATCCATGTACAAGTCTTTGTGTGCACATATGCTTTCATTTTTCTTGCGTAAATATCCGGGTGCAGAAAGGCTGGGTCATACGGTAGGTGTACGTTCAACTTATGAAGAAACGGCCAAACTGCGGACTGAAGTGACTGCACTCTTGCCCTCCCACTAGCATGTAAAAGCCGCGCAGTTCCTACACTGCCTCACCAGTACTCGGTGTGGTTGGACTTTTCTAAGTTTAGCCATTCAGTAGGTGTGTAGTGGTATCTCCTGGGGCGTTCATTTCCATAGAGCTAATAATGGATTACATTGAGCAACGTCATGTGCTTATTTGCGTCCGTACACCTCCTTGGCAGGATCTCTTTTTAAATATTCTTACCCATATTGTTAATTTAAAATTTTTTTTCTAATTACTGAGTTTTGAGAGTTCTCTACGTGTTAGAGGCACAAGTCTTTTCAGGTGTATAATTTGTAAATATTTTCTTCCAACCTGTGGCTTTTCTTTTATTAATAATGGCTTCCAAAGATGAAACCCAATTTATTACTTTTTTTCTTTTATGGATCTTGTTTTTGGTGTCATCTCTAGGAAATCTTTGCTTAACCCAAGGTCAAAAAGATTGTGTCCAAGTTTTAGAGATTTATGTTTTGATCTACATTTAGTTAATTCTTTATATGGTGTGAAGTAGGGATCAAAGGTCATACTTTTGCATATGGTGAACTAGGCACTATATCCATGTACTACATGCTTCCAGCACCATTTGTCAAGAAGACTATCCTTTCTCCTCAAAATTGGCTTTGCACCTCTGTTGAAAAATCAATTGTCCTTATATGTGTGGATATGTTCCTGGGATCTACATTCTATTTGATTGACCTATTATATCTGACTCTTGGTTATAATATATTCTTTCACTGATTTCTTTTCACTTGCTCATGTAAATAGTCTCCCAGTAATATAGCCTTACCATATGACTGCACATACCTAGATATACCTGAAATGCATTTGATAAATCGATGGAACTTGCACTCAAACTAGGGTTACTTTCCAAAAACTCTTAAAATGTTGAGGTGTAAAAACGATGTACTCTACAGCCTTCCTGCCTCAACCAAGTATATGTTAACACATCCCCACACAAGCTATTTTGCATGTGTATGGGGCTGTAGAGTCTGGGGAGTATGAGAGTGGTATGTGCTGTCTATCCCAAAAGATCATCATAGGAGGCAAAGGAAACATTAAGGAAGTAGATAAGAATAGTCAAATGCCGAATGTTAACATATTTCTCATGCGTTTTTAATATTTACATTGAGATAAATAAGTAAATTATTATAAAATAAAATACAAAACTTTAGAGAATATTTCAAAATGCTCTTTTTTGCCAGATGCAACAAGATACTAGGAATAGAGGGATTTTCTGGAACCGGCTTATCTTTCCTTTTCTTATCACCATCGAGTGATGGGGTTGTATTTTATTCAGTGTATTGTACATGTGGGTGTGAAGAAGATGGAAGTTGTCTCAAAAAGAGAAATGAGCAAAGAATATATGTCGTCAACTTGTCTAAAACACTTTTTCATGTTCTGACTCATTTTTCTTTGTATTGGCATTTCAAGGCATTTTGTTTTTTAGTGACTATTAAAAAACCTTGATAATTTCAGTGAAATCCCATGAAGATAATATAAACAACAGTCATGGAAAATGAAAAGATGATAATAGCAACCAGCACTGTGCTATTTCTTGTCAGTGTTCTTTACTATTTAGAATAGTAACAAATCCCATATTAATTTGACTTTTTGAACTTCGGCCTTTACTTTGGTGGAAGAAATTCCTTACACTTTGCTTATTATCTGTTTGCAATTAAAAACAATTAATGACCATACTTTGATATGATCATCTTAGAGTTGTATAGAGGGAGGATAGTTATGCAACTATTTATATATCTATGGGTTCAAGGAAGTTTAAAGGCTTGATATTTTTATCCTGTGGAAAGTAGCCTCCTTTCCCAGAGGGAAATGAACATATACATGTACTTAATGTAGTTTAAACTAAAGCAACACCTGTTCGTAGAGGCACCTTCTATTCCAGGTATGTTTAGGTATAGGGAAGGGGAACAAGAGCTATAAAACATAATTCTTGTGTATAAGAAGTTTACAGGGGCTTCCCTGGTGGCACAGTGGTTGAGAGTCCGCCTGCTGATGCAGGGGACACGGGTTTGTGCCCCGGTCCGGGAGGATCCCACATGCCGCGGAGCGGCTGGGCCCGCGAGCCATGGCCGCTGAGCCTGCATGTCTGGAACCTGTGCTGCGCGTCTGGAGCCTGTGCTCCGCAACAGGAGAGGCCACAACAGTGAGAGGCCCGCGTACCACAAAAAAGAAAAAGAAAAAAAAAAGTTTACAGTTTAGGGGGGTTGAGGGCACTCAGTGACTCAATGCGGATGAGCCTGATGCAGGTTACGAAAAGGTCACCCTTGAATAAACTCTGCTTTAGGAAAGACCAGCCTACTCTTATTCTGTTAAACTCTTTAATGTGGTGCTCAATATACCTGAATATCAATGTCAAAGGCCACTTTAAAAATGTTTCCAGGGGTGCTAACAGCCAACAAGTTAATATGATTCCTATACACTTGACACAACTCACCAGAGGTCTTGAATTCGGTGAGCATATTGGCCTCCTTTAAGAAAGATCACCCGTTAAACTTCGAATGCTAAGTGCTAAGAGAATGAAGTAAGTAATAAGTGATATTCAGGTTCAGAGGCGGAAGAGAAAAGATGTCTCACCTTGAGTAGAACATTTTGTTGGATTCTCCAAAGTGGCAAACAATAAGGAGAACACTCAATAACTAAGACTGAATAAGTTGAGAAATAAGATGAAAGCCTAAGATGGAGGTCAAAATGTCCCCTAGATTTAAGGATACATTTAGGCTGAAAGGGAAACGATTGAAAAAGATGTAGAAAGTGCTAAATATTTCACAAAAAATTATTAGAACAAAAAATGTATTAGAATGAACTTAGCAAAGTTTGTTTGCAGAATATGAAATCAACATACACACATCACTTGCATTTCTGTACATTAACAATGAACAATCTGAAAAAGAAATTAGGAGAACAATTCCATTTACAATACCATCTAAAAGGATAAAATACTTAGCAATAAGCTTAACCAAAGACATGAAACACTTGTACACTGAAAACTACAGCAGTATTGAGAGAAATTAAGGAAGACATAAATAAATGGAAAGACATCCCATGTTCATGAACTATTGTTAAAATGTCCATGTTACACAAAGCTATCTACAGATTTAATGCAATGCCTATCAAAATCCCCTGTTTTTGCAGAAATAGAAGAAACCACTCCAAAATTGATATGTAACCACAAAGGACCCTCAATAACGAAAGCAAACTTGAAGACCTCACACTTTCTTTTGAAATGAAGTTTTCTTGTTATTGTGGGTTAAAAATCCAGTCCTAAGTCTCCATAAATTATCCTCCTAAATTTATATTTTGGTTCATTCTCAGTGACAGGGCTTTCAGTGCCTGAGTGGTATTGAGGGCCCCTTCAATATCTGTAGCTTGGACTCCTGTCACTGACATGGTGTGGGTATCTCACAGCCTTGGCTGTTTTTACCAGTTTATCAAGTCCCAGATGAACCATGCTCAGAAAGGCCCCACACTTGCTTGGTTTCATGCTCTGATACTGCTGTCTTAATATTCTTAATGATTTTATCTTTGAACTTACGTTCTGTAAGTAAAGTTTATGGGACAATAAAATATACGCATGAGCAGAGGAGACGTGTGCAATATGTGTGTCTGCCACCATTCCTGCTGCCCCATTCACATCTAGTTTTCACCCTGCTTGTGGTGTGCTTTCCATGACATGCTTATTTGGTACCCATTTGGAGTCTTGCTGTGTTCCACCAGAATTCTGTGCTACTGGTCACATCCAAGACTAAGTGAAGGTGTTAACAGATGTGGAGGCCATGCTTTCCATTTGAATCTGAACTTACTTCTAACACAGAAAGAAAGTGTTGTTTTTTAAGAAACAAGAATGTCCAAGGAATCTTATCATATCCTTTCTTACTCGTGTTACTTCCCAATATTAGCCAAACAGTCTGCTGAAAAAGATGACATGTATGAAAAAGAGAAGAGAGAGCAACCCACAGAACCCATTTAGGACTCATCCTAATCTAGTATGATGTCATCTTATCTCAATTCTATCTGAAAAAAGAATTTACTTGGGCACATTCACAGGTTCCAGGTGAACATGAATTTGGGGAGGACACTATGCACCCCAGTGCAAATACTTTCAACAAGACTTTTTCTTTGCAGTTTGAACAAGAGGCACTATATTTTCATTTTGCACTGGAGCCCACACATTATGTCACTTGTTACTGTTAGAGCCCATGTTGGAAAATGGGGCTTCATGACATAGCCAAGTGAGTCTGTCAACTGAATTCTAGAGTTATCCAGACTTACCCACTTTGTTGCAGCAAGTTGGTTCCAGGCAAAGCCAGGTGAGAGGGGCATGTCCACAGTGGAGCAGAGAACTTCTGTCTCTCTATCACCAGACTCACTCCCAAGAGGAAGGAAAGAAGAGCTTAGCAAAGCATGGCCAGTTATTCTTCCCAACTTTGCCCGTCAGGTAGGTCACCTCACCTAGCCAGTGTCAGTGAACATAAGAGCAGGGAGGTTAAAAGTTACACTAATCAAATTCCCTTCACATGCTGGTACCCGTAAGAATGAGAAGGGAAACTGTCACTAATGCTCCCCTGGTGTTTTCAATCTCTTAACCCACTCAACGATGCTTTTAAGCCTATAGTTAATGGAATATGGCTCTCCCTTCAGGAAAGAATAGACCTTTATCAGGACAGCCCTGCTCACACTTTTATGGGGCTACTCGTTTGAGTGGCCTCCAGGAACTGCTGGTGGATGCCTTAGAGTTTCATCCCAGAAGTCTCTGATATGGGTGAGAAATTGCATTAATTCAAATGAACTCCAAGGCTACTCATATCCAATGATCAGAAACAACTTTTTGTTCTACCAGCCATCCACAACATAGCTAACCATAGACATTTGATGAGGTCAAATGACAAACTAAGATTAAATACAGAAAAGCATCCAGTAATACAATTCAGAAATCATAGAAATGTTGCAAATTTGTAAGTACACCTTTGCCAGTATCAAATTCTTCACAGACAAATTAAAAGGGCACACATGACACGCTCTTATGAATTAAGGTTCCAAAGTATTAAATCCCAATTTTGAAATCAAGTTTCCTTGTTACTGTGGGTTAAAAATCCAAAGTCCTAAATGTCCATAAACAATCCTCCCAAATGTACATTTGGTTCATTCTCAGTGACAGGGCTTTCATTGCCTGAATGGGACTGAGGGCTCCTTCAGTATCTGTAGCTTGGACTTCTGTCACTGACACGGGTGTGGGTCTCTCAGGGCCTTGGCTGTTTTATCAGTTTATCAACCCTCTCATGAACCATGCTTTTAAAGAGTCTAAAGAGTTACTAAGATACAATTTGATTTTACAGCACTATCCCCAACATTTAAAAACAATCTCAAAAGCAAGCCAATCCCCCACTCTTAGAAGAGTGAAACTAGGCACATTTTTGTTCCCGGAATCCAGTAAAGACTTTGATCAAAGAACATAGCAGAAACTCAATGGCATTTGAGAGAAAGAGAAAGTCTCTTTGGTTTTAGCCTCACTAGAATGTCCATTAGTCTATGCCATTTAACTGAAATTTCTGACCTGCGAACTTCGAACCAGGAGGAAACTTTTAGCTTGACATTGATTTGTCACTATGAATTTGCCATGTGCAGTGCACAGCCCTGAGCATCTGTCACACATGGACTCTTGCGTTATCCTTCCTCTTTGATGACCTTGTTGTTTACACTGCAGTACTGAGCTGTTTATGGGTTCTGTCGAGTGACATTACACCTCCAGGTCTGAGGCGTAGATTTGACAGTCCTATGCCGCCATGGCCATTTTCACTGCCTCCTGCTATGGAACTACATAGACCAAAGGCGGCTGCCTTTAGGACAACATTTCTTTCTCCAATATAATTGACAAATCCAGTGTCAGCTTGGGTCCACATGTGAAGGGCGTCACTTGAGCCTACGGTAGACCATATGTGTCAGTGCCGACAAGTTCTATAAAACATGTTTTCCTTATAATTGAGTCTTTGTCTCAGTCAAGCCTGCTTGGGAAAAACTGTACCTGAAGAGTAAGGCAAGGTGGACGGCTGCCTGAGACTTTCCTGCCCTGTAAACTCCTGCACACTCTCAAGTCAAGTGCCAGGTAAAGGTCTCTGTATACTAAAGACCCTCCAGGTGCCTTATTCATTCCGCTCCAGGTATTGCTCAGTCACCTGCAACTCCCTAATGCCCCTTTTCTTTATATCAGACCTTTACTTAAGTGGCTCGAAAGAAACAGCCACTCTCCCACACCATAAGCTGCAGCCATCAGCCAAAATCAAAGTATCTTAGGGCTGGTGTAGTGGGTTGGATGGTGGCCCCCAAAAGGATATATCCATGTCCTAAGCCTTGACTGTTACCTCATTTGAAAAAAAAAGGTTTTTGCAAACGTCATTAAGGATCTTGAGATGGGATTTCCATCCTATATTAGCTGGATGGGTCCTAAATAGAATGACAATTGTCCTTAATATACAAGAAGGGCAGAGGGATATTTGAGACACACAAAAGAGAAGATACAGACACAGAAAGGGGGTGATGTGAAGACACAGACCAAAACTGAGTGACGTGGCCTCAAGCCAAGGAAGCTGGCAACCACCAGAAGCTGAAAGAGGCAAGGGATAGAATCTCCCCTAGAGCATCAGTAGGGAGAGCAGCCTTGCTGACACCTTGACAGCACACTTCTGGCCTCTACAACTGTGAGATCGTAAATTTCTATTGTGTTCAGCCTCCAAGTTTATTAGTCTCCCAGCAAGCACGGCACATTTATACAGCATGCATTAAACGTTTTCTAAGCTTCAGCAGTTTACTGCACAAACCTAAATATTTTCAAACAGTCAAAGGTTTCAACATCCCACCATACATTAAAGACCAAGGCAGTAGACTATCTTCCTTGGCAGTAACAAAAGATTTTCCACATGGACATTTTCCTCTCCAAAATGTCTGCTCCTTTCTTTTTATTTCTCAGTGTTCCCAGGTAATGCACCAAGTGTCAGGAACTTCTAATTACCTTTCAGCAAGTACAATGCCTTAATTCCATTTGGTTTGGAATAAATTAGGAAATAAGATAAAAGAGAAAAGATGGAGGGCCGAATATTCCTGTTACTCTTGATAACCCTGGCTTGAGAATCCAGTTTGAATGAAATGATCACATAACTGAACCGCAGAATTGGGCAGATTTACTAACTAGTAATACACAGAATGAGAGAAACAGAAGACACTCACACTCTCAAGGGAGAGAACAGAATTAGTCAAGGCAAGCATGCTCACTTAATTCTTTTCAAGCTTTCTATATAAGTCACTTGATCACCCTGGGGCAGAGTCAGTAAAGAAGCAGCGCTGATAGGACCCTACGAGCTCTCTTGACAGGACTGAAACATCAGGAGCAGGAAAGCAACATTCCCTCACTCCCCACCACCGCCACCCCCAGCAGTAAAAATATGATCATCCACATAGACAATGTAAAGAAATCAGAAACTACGCTAACTCTGATTCACTCTTAGTATACCAACAGCTAATCGGGAGCCTTGTGAAAAAACATCTTGATTAGTTGCTAATAAAACTCCTTAGGGGCCTGGGGGAAGATGGCGGAAGAGTAAGACACGGAGATCACCTTCCTCCCCACAGATACACCAGAAATACATCTACACGTGGAACAGCTCCTACAGACCACATTCTGAACGCTGGCAGAAGACCTCAGACCCCCCAAAAGGCAAGAAACTCCCCATGCACTCTGGGTAGGGCAAAAGAAAAAAGAATAAACAGAGACAAAAGGATAGGGACGGGACCTGCACCAGTGGGAGGGAGCTGTGAGGCAGGAAAGGTTTCCACACACTAGGAAGCCCCTTCAAGGGCAGAGACTGCAGGTGGCAGAGGGGGAAAGCTTGGGAGTAGCGGAGGAGAGCACAGCAACAGGGGTGCGGAGGGCAAAGCGGAGAGATTCCCGCACAGAGGATGGGTGCCGATCGGCACTCAGCAGCCGGAGGCTTGTCTGCTCGGCCACCGGCGCGGGCGGGGCTGTGAGCTGAGGCTCGGGTTTCAGGTTTCTGTCGGGAGCACAGGGAGAGGACTGGGGTTGGCAGCCTGAACACAGCCTGAAGGGGTAAGTGCACCACGGCTGGCCGGGAGGGAGTCCGGGAAAAAGTCTGGACCTGCCGAAGAGGCAAGAGACTTTTTCTTCCCTCTTTGTTTCCTGGTGCGCGAGGAGAGGGGATTAAGAGCGCTGCTTAAAGGAGCTCGAGAGACGGGCGCGAGCCGCGGCTAAAAGCGCGGACCCCAGAGGCAGGCGTGGGATGCTGGGGCTGCTGCTGCCACCGCCAAGAGGCCTGTGTGCGAGCGCAGGTCACTGTCCACACTCCCTTTCCGGGGAGGCTGTGCAGCCCGCCACTGCCGGGGTCCCGGGATCCAGGGACAGCTTCCCCGGGAGAGTGCACGGCACACCTCGGGCTGGTGCAACATCACGCCGGCCTCTGCCGCCGCAGCCTCGCCCCGCACTCCGTACCCCTCCCTCCCCCAGGCCTGAGTGAGTCAGAGTCCCCGAAGCAGCTGTTCCTTTAACCCCATCCTGTCTGAGCGAAGAACAGATGCCCTCCGGCGACCTACATGCAGAGGCGGGGCCAAATCCAAAGCTGAGCCCCGGGAGCTGTGCAAAGAAAGAAGAGAAAGGAAAATCCCTCCCAGCAGCCTCAGAAGCAGCGGATTAAAGCTCCACAATCAACTTGTATCCTGCATCTGTGGAATACATGAATAGACAAGGAATCATCCCAACTTGAGGAGGTGGACTTTGAGAGCAAGATTTATGATTTTCTCCTCTTTTCCTCTTTTTGAACAACACAATAAGTGAAATGAAAAATACTCTAGATTGCATCAATAGCAGAATAACTGAGGCAGAAGAACGGATAAGTGACCTGGAAGATAAAATAGTGGAAATAACTACTGCAGAGCAGAAGAAAGAAAAAAGAATGAAAAGAACTGAGGACAGTCTCAGAGACCCCTGGGACAACACTAAACGCACCAACATTCGAATTATAGGAGTTCCAGAAGAAGAAGAGAAAAAGAAAGGGACTGAGAAAATATTTGAAGAGATTATAGTTGAAAACTTCCCTAATATGGGAAAGGAAATAGTTAATCAAGTCCAGGAAGCACAGAGCGTCCCATACAGGAAAAATCCAAGGAGAAACACGTCAAGACACATATTAATCAAACTGTCAAAAATTAAATACAAAGAAAACCTATTAAAAGCAGCAAGGGAAAAACAACAAATAACACACAAGGGAATCCCCATAACGTTAACAGCTGATCTTTCAGCAGAAACTCTGCAAGCAAGAGGGGACTTGCAGGACATATTTAAAATGATGAAGGAGAAAAACCTACAACCAAGATTACTCTACCCAGCAAGGAGCTCATTCAGATTTGATGGAGAAATTAAAAGGTTTACAGACAAGCAAAAGCTGAGAGGGTTCAGCACCACCAAACCAGCTTTACAACAAATGCTAAAGGAATTTCTCTAGGCAAGAAACACAAGAGAAGGAAAAGAACTACAATAACGAACCCAAAACAATTAAGAAAATGGGAATAGGAACACACATATCGATAATTACCTTAAATGTAAATGGACTAAATGCTCCCACCAAAAGACACAGATTGGCTGAATGGATACAAAAACAAGACCCATATATATGATGTCTACAAGAGACCCACTTCAGACCTAGAGACACATACAGACTGAAAGTAAGGGGATGGAAAAAGATATTCCATGCAAATCGAAATCAAAAGAAAGCTGGAGTAGCAGTTCTCATATCAGTCAAAATAGACTTTAAAATAAAGACTATTAGAAGACACAAAGAAGGACACTACCTAATGATCAAGGGATCGATCCAAGAAGGAGATATAACAATTGTAAATATTTAGGCACCCAACATAGGAGCACCTCAATACATAAGGCAAATACTAACAGCCATAAAAGGGGAAATCGACAGTAGCACATTCATAGTAGGGGACTTTAACACCCCACTTTCACCAATGGACAGATCATCCAAAATGAAAATAAATAAGGAAACACAAGCTTTAAATGATACATTAAACAAGATGGACTTAATTGATATTTATAGGACATTCCATCCCAAAACAACAGAATACACATTTTTCTCAAGTGCTCATGGAACATTCTGCAGGATAGATCATATCTTGGGTCACAAATCAAGCCTTGGTAAATTTAAGAAAATTGAAATTGTATCAAGTATCTTTTCTGACCACAACGCTATGAGACTAGATATCAATTACAGGAAAAGAGCTGTAAAAAATACAAACACATGGAGGCTAAACAATACACTACTTAATAATGAAGTGGGGGCTTCCCTGGTGGTGCAGTGGTTGAGAATCTGCCTGCCAATGCAGGGGACATGGGTTCGAGCCCTGGTCTGGGAAGATCCCACATGCCGCGGAGCAGCCAGCCCCGTGAGCCACAATTACTGAGCCTGCGCGTCTGGAGCCTGTGCTCCGCAACAAGAGAGGCCGCGATAGTGAGAGGCCTGCGCACCGCGATGAAGAGTGGCCCCCGCTCGCCGCAATTAGAGAAAGCCCTCGCACAGAAACGAAGACCCAACACAGCCGTAAATAAATAAATAAAATACACACACCTTTAAGGATTTAAAAAAAAAATAATAATAATAATGAAGTGATCATTGAAGAAATCAAAGAGGAAATCAAAAAATACCTAGAAACAAATGACAATGGAGACACCACAACCCAAAACCTAGGAGAGGCAGCAAAAGCAGTTCTAAGAGGGAAGTTTATAGCAATACAATCCTACCTTAAGAAACAGGAAACATGTCGAATAAACAACCTAAACTTGCACCTAAAGCAATTAGAGAAAGAAGAACAACAACAAAAAAACCCCAAAGTTAGCAGAAGGAAAGAAATCATAAAGATCAGATCAGAAATAAATGAAAAAGAAATGAAGGAAACGATAGCAAAGATCAATAAAACTAAAAGCTGGTTCTTTGAGAAGATAAACAAAATTGATAAACCATTAGCCAGACTCATCAAGAAAAAAAGGGAGAAGACTCAAATCAATAGAATTAGAAATGAAAAAGGAAAAGTAACCACTGACACTGCAGAAATACAAAAGATCAGGAGAGATTACTACAAGCAACTCTATGCCAATAAAATGGACAACCTGGAAGAAATGGACAAATTCTTAGAAATGCACAACCTGCCAAGACTGAATCAGGAAGAAATAGAAAATATGAATAGACCAATCACAAGCACTGAAATTGAAACTGTGATTAAAAATCTTCCAACAAACAAAAACCCAGGACCAGATGGCTTCACAGGTGAATTCTATCAAACATTTAGAGAAGAGCTAACACCTATCCTTCTGAAACTCTTCCAAAATATAGCAGAAGGAGGAACACTCCCAAACTCATTCTACAAGGCCACCATCACCCTGATACCAAAACCAGACAAGGATGTCACAAAGAAAGAAAACTACAGGCCAATAACACTGATGAACATAGATGCAAAAATCCTCAACAAAATACTAGCAAACAGAATCCAACAGCACATTAAAAGGATCATACACCATGATCAAGTGGGGTTTATTCCAGGAATGCAAGCATTCTTCAATATACGCAAATCAATCAACGTGATATACCATATTAACAAATGGAAGGAGAAAAACCATATGATCATCTCAATAGATGCAGAGAAAGCTTTTGACAAAATTCAACAACCATTTATGATAAAAAACCTGCAGAAAGTAGGCATAGAGGGAACTTTCCTCAACATAATAAAGGCCATATATGACAAACCCACAGCCAACATTGTCCTCAATGGTGAAAAACTGAAAGCATTTCCAGTAAGATCAGGAACAAGACAAGGTTGCCCACTCTCACCACTCTTATTCAACATAGTTTTGAAAGTTTTAGCCACAGTAATCAGAGAAGAAAAGGAAATAAAAGGAATCCAAATCGGAAAAGAAGAAGTAAAGCTGTTACTGTTTGCAGATGACATGATACTATACATAGAGAATCCTAAAGATGCTACCAGAAAACTACTAGAGCTAATCAATGAATTTGGTAAAGTAGCAGGATACAAAATTAATGTACAGAAATCTCTGGCATTCCTATACACTAATGATGAAAAATCTGAAAGTGAAATCAAGAAAACACTCCCATTTACCACTGCAACAAAAAGAATAAAATTTCTAGGAATAAACCTACCTAAGGAGACAAAAGACCTGTATGCAGAAAATTATAAGACACTGATGAAAGAAATTAAAGATGATACAAATAGATGGAGAGATGTACCATGTTCTTGGATGGCAAGAATCAACATTGTGAAAATGACTCTACTACCCAAAGCAATCTACAGATTCAATGCAATCCCTATCAAACTACCACTGGCATTTTTCACAGAACTAGAGCAACAAATATCACAATTTGTATGGAAACACAAAAGACCCCGAATAGCCAAGGCAATCTTGAGAACGTAAAACGGAGCTGGAGGAATCAGGCTCCCTGACTTCAGACTATACTACAAAGCTACAGTAATCAAGACAGTATGGTACTGGCAGAAAAACAGAAAGATAGATCAATGGAACAGGATAGAAAGCCCAGAGATAAACCCACACACATATGGTCACCTTATCTTTGATAAAGGAGGCAGGAATGTACAGTGGAGAAAGGACAGCCTCTTCAATAAGTGGTGCTGGGAAAACTGGACAGGGACATGTAAAAGTATGAGATTCGATCCCTCCCTAACACCATACATAATAGTAAGCTCAAAATGGATTAAAGATCTAAATGTAAGGCCAGAAACTATCAAACTCTTAGAGGAAAACATAGGCAGAACACTCTATGACATAAATCACAGCAAGATCCTTTTGGACCCACCTCCTAGAGAAATGGAAATCAAAACAAAAATAAACAAATGGGACCTAATGAAACTTCAAAGGTTTTGCACAGCAAAGGAAACCATAAACAAGACCAAAAGACAACCCACAGAATGGGAGAAAATATTTGCAAATGAAGCAACGCACAAAGGATTAATCTCCAAAATGTATAAGCAGCTCATGCAGCTCAATAACAAAAAAACAAACAACCCAATCCAAAAATGGGCAGAAGACCTAAATAGACATTTCTCCACAGAAGATATACAGACTGCCAACAAACACATGAAAGAATGCTCAACATCATTAATCATTAGAGAAATGCAACTCAAAACTACAATGAGATATCATCTCACACCAGTCAGAATGGCCATCATCAAGAAATCTAGAAACAATAAATGCTGGAGAGGGTGTGGAGAAAAGGGAACACTCTTGCACTGCTGGTGGGAATGTGAATTGGTACAGCCACTATGGAGAACAGTATGGAGGTTCCTTAAAAAACTACAAATAGAACTACCATATGACCCAGCAATCCCATTACTGGGTATATACCCTGAGAAAACCATAATTCAAAAAGAGTGATGTACCAAAATGTTCATTGCAGCTCTATTTACAATAGCCCGGAGATGGAAACAAGCTAAGTGTCTATCATCAGATGAATGGAAAAAGAAGATGTGGCACATATATACAATGGAATATTACTCAGCCATAAAAAGAAATGAAATTGAGTTATTTGTAGTGAGGTGGATGGACCTAGAGTCTGTCATACAGAGTGAAGTAAGTCAGAAAGAGAAAGACAAATACCGTATGCTAACACATATATATAGAATTTAAGAAAAAAAATGTGATGAAGAACCTAGGGGTAAGACAGGAATAAAGACACAGACCTGGGGCTTCCCTGGTGGCGCAGTGGTTGAGAGTCTGCCTGCCGATGCAGGGGACACGGGTTCGTGCCCAGGTCTAGGAAGATCCCACATGCCGCGGAGCGGCTGGGACCGTGAGCCATGGCGGCTGAGCCGGCGCATCCGGAGCCTGTGCTCCGCAACACGAGAGGCCACAACAGTGAGAGTCCCGCGTACCACAAAAAAAAAAAAAAAAAAAAGACACAGACCTTCTAGAGAATGGACTTGAGGATATGGGGAGGGGGAAGGGTAAGCTGTGATACACTACCAAATATAAGGTCGCTAGCTAGTGGGAAGCAGCCGCATAGCACAGGGAGATCAGCTCGGGGCTTTGTGACCACCTGGAGGGGTGGGATAGGGAGGGTGGGAGGGAGGGAGACGCAAGAGGGAAGAGATATGGGAACATATGTTTATGTATAACTGATTCACTTTGTTATAAAACAGAAACTAACACACCATTGTAAAGCAATTATACTCCAATTAATATGTAAAAAAAAATGTCATGAAGAACCTAGGGGTAAGACAGGAATAAAGACACAGACCTATTTGAGAATGGACTTGAGGATATGGGGAAGGGGAAGGGGAAGCTGTGACAAAGCGAGAAAGTGGCATGGACATATATACACTACCAAACGTAAAATAGATAGCTAGTGGGAAGCAGCCACGTGGCACAGAGACATCAGCTCGGTGCTCTGTGACCACCTAGAGGGGTGGGATAGGGAGGGTGGGAGGGAGGGAGACGCAAGAGGGAAGAGATATGGGAACATGTGTGTATGTATGACTGATTCGCTTTGTTATAAATCAGAAACTAACACACCATTGTAAAGCAATTATATTCCAATAAAGATGTAAAAAAAATATATAAATGGTTTAAAACAGCACGTAAATATCTATGTATTGCTAGAAAAGAGATAATTTAATGATGAGCTTTCTTTATTAGTCATATTTTATACTGTTAGAAGAATGAGACTGTCAACTGAATTCTGTTCCCCCAAAATTCATATATTCAAGCTCTAAGAAAGTGATGGTATTTGGAGATGGGACCTTTGGCAGGTAATTGGATTAAATGATGTCATGAGGATTAGGCTCTATTAGTGCCCCTATAAGAAGAAACCAGGGAATTTTTTCTGTCTCTCTCCAACATGTGAGGACACAGTGAAAAGACAGTTGTCTGCAAGCCAGCAAGAGAGCCCTCACCAGGCACTGAATTGGCCAGCACCGTGATCTTAGACTTCCAAGCCTCTAGAACTGTGAGTTGTTAAAGTCACTAAGCCTATAGTATTATGTTATGGCAGCTTGAGCTATAAGAGTACTAAATGGAAGAGACATGGAGGAACCCTAAATGCATATTGCTAAATGAAAGATGCCAAACTGAAATGGATACATGCTGTATGATTTCAGCTATAGGACATCCTGGAAAACGGAGGGCACTTAAGATATTCTGTATGACACTGTAATGGTCAATGCTTGTCATACATTCGTCAAAACCCATAGGATATACAACAGAGTAAACTGTAATGTAAACTATGGATATTAGTTAATAATAATGTATGAACATTGGCTCATCAATTGTAAAAAAATGCCCCACACTAATGCAAGACGTTAATAATAGGGGAAAGTGTGGTTTGGGGAATAGATGTGAGGGGGTGTATGGGAACTCAATACTCTGCTCAAAAATTCTCTTTAAACTTAAAACTACTGTAAATATAGTCTACCAATTTATTTAAACAAAATAAATCTAAGTTGCCTCATCATATTGTGAGGTTAGTAACCATCTTATAGTTTTTCTATATTCTATTTCTATTTCTAAAGACCTACTTCCTTAATGTTCATTTCTATCTTCTTTTATCCTTGTAAAAAATATATCAAATGTTTTGTATTATTTCACCTCCCAGCCTATTATCTTTTTAGTTATATGTCTTTCACAAACATTCATTAGAAACTACATTAGATATCCTTGACTTATTACACTCTATGCCCATTACTATTTTCACCACCTCCCTCGTAATGCTTGAACCTTGGCTATGACCCATTGTCACCTCTGGACAAATAGTTTCTGCTCTATTTTCTGTCTTCTGTCCTTCTGGGCCACTTCTATCTACCATCATTACCCAAAGAACTGACTTTACAGATTCTATATGCCAGTGTGTAAGACTTGCAGTGTTTTAAGAAGTATCCCAACTTCATGATGGTGATTTGGGGTCATTACTAAAGCACTCGGGATCATACATATTCTTTTAAGGTAGTTTTACAGGACAACGCACATTGGTATTTTTCTCCTATTAACAGAGTAGGAAATTGTGGGTTGATGTGCAGTTATTTCGATTAAGAAAGCAAGATATGAACACTGCTTCTTTGCTGGGGTACTTGGCACTGCTCTTTCTCGTGCTGGGACATATTTTGCGCCTTTACAGCCTTGCATCTAGGCGTACTGATCAGACTAATGTTTGGCTTTATTGGATACGTTGACCAGTCTGATTGATATTCTGGTACATACAGGGTACTTGGTCATGGTTGCTCACCTCTGAACCTCAGCTTCATCATCTGCAAAGTTCAACTAATAGCATATCCGCTTTGTGGGGTTTTTAGGGATTTGGCAAGCGTCATAGTGCCTGGTACATGCTAGAGACTCAGGTGATGCAGTAATTACTCAAATGTGCATTTTCAGTGGATCCTTCCCACCTGGACAGGGTGACTTAGCCTTGGGAGAGTAAGAGCAGGACAAACAGCAAGGGCAGCATGGGCCAAAGGAAGGAGGTGAAAACTGACATGCAGGGAGCCCTCTTGCTGGTATCACCAGAGGGCCCATAGTGAGCCAGGATGTGGGGAGAGACTGGCCGCTCAGTAAGACCAGGCCAAGAAAGGCCGTGTGAGGGGGCTTAGCTTTTACCTTGTGGTAGAGGCCATCCAAAGGAGAAAGTGGAAGATGGGTAGGTATAGACTTCTCCCTTAGGAATTGTCCTCAGGGTCTGTTTATCTCCTGGCAGGGTGCGTTCAACGAGTTGGCCTCACCAGCACATTCTAGAGAGGACTGGCCAGGTCTGACCTTCTGGAGATACAGCCCTGACCTCCTGGCCACCTCACTGAGGAGAGGGCTCATGGGGGAATCAGCTTCACTCTGCATCTGTCCACCAGTCCTGCACCCTGGACTCCAGGACCACTCACTTGCAAGAGGCACATCCAGCTGCCAGAGGAAGTGACATTTCCTGACTCATCTGGCTAAGAATGAGCAGAGGATCGCTGACCATTCCAGGGGAGTAGATGCCACAGAAGATCAGGATGCGGACAAGCCACAGAAGATCAGAAGGAACAAAGGTCAGTCCACGTGGGAGTTCACATGGGTGCCTCACAGTCCCCAACAGGCCCTCAAGTTTCCCTTCCAGCCCAACACACACTCCACCTGCCCACAGTCACCTGTGCCACCATCACAGAGCCCCACAGAGCTCCAAACATCCTCAAACACACAAACTCCCTACTTATGAGCAAATGCCTGACTGTGTGCCCAGAACCCTCCTGCTCCAATATACATGCACTACAAACCCCAATAAAACCACAGCCACAGTCTTGAATACAAAATCACACCCCAACGGCCCCTGATAATCAAACACCTAAATCCTCATACCCCACAAAAATCCACCCAACCCCATATAACCCCTCAATGCAAACACACAAACCCTTCAACAATAGCCAAATATATTCAAACCAAACTCACAGACTTCTTAATATAGGACACAACCCCCCAAATCCAAGTAGAACACATACAGTCCGCACACAGATGTCAACATCCACGTATGTACAATGCCTCAGAAGCTGAGACAAACACAAAATACCATTAGAGAGACACAATGTTTCCAACCTTCTCCTAAATACTCCCCCCAGAACACATCATGACCTCACACCCCCAATACAAACATACACCCATCTCCCTCTTGAGATACTATAAACCGCCTCTGTCACACCCCCTGATTATACACACACAGCTAGCAGCTCCAGTTTACACTGACAACCCCAATCTCTGCAAATTCCTCCACATCAAAAATACACTCCCTGGACTCTTACCCTACAGGATGAGCACGTGTATAACCCCTGCACTCTGAATACACACAGATCCAACACACAGAGCATTAAAATGCATACCCCTACCTCTTCTCAAATGCCTGCACACATAGCCTCAAAACACCCAGAAGCAGCCCACCACCCAGCCACACCATGCTACACCAACCGTACACTCACAAAGGCACTCATGCCCCTCATCTCTCCCCAGATCACACATACACAGTCTCTACACAGCTTTACTATTACCCCAAACCATCCTATGCCCTAAACATACATCCAAGAGTTCCCCACACAGCCCTAACCGATGATAGAGGCAGCTGTGCCAGGGGCATCACGGTACCCTGAACGGGCAAATGCCGCTGAGGTAAGTGCCTCCTATGTTGCTGCATTTCTTGCTGCTGTTGCAAATCATCCCTTGACCCCACCCAGGCTGACTGGGACACCCTAAACAGGAAGTGGCAGTGTATGAGTCAGGAAGAGGAAACTCCATTCCAGGTGTTCCCTGTCACCATCCATTGCACCAAAACACCAGATGACCAGCATGAACAAGAAACAGAGACATGTAACTATACCATGGTTGAAAGGCAAATTTTTCTAGAAAACATTTGTCCAAGGGAAGGGGGAGAAGGGTGCTCCCCCTAATTGTAGAGCCACGCTGTTACGATTCAAAGAAACGTCAGATACAGTCCAACAGGCGTGGGACTGCATCCATGTTGTAGCTGGATATGAAAAAGATAAGTTTTCGGAAGCCCCAAATCTCGCTTGCCAGTAAAGGCACATGGGCCCCGCTGCCCCATTGGCCAGGAACCCAGCAGAGGACCCTTAAGGGATATACGGACTTCTGGGACCCTTACTGAGCTCCACCAAGGGGTGGTGCCATCACACAGCTCCATCCTTCATGAGATGACTAACAGACCTCCCTGTATTGGCAGCTCTGGAGATCGGGGGTCCCTAATGATGTCAACTTGAGACCGCCCAAGCACAAGTTAGAAATTTTTGCTCAGGCGCTGCAGACTCTTCCGGAGACTGGAGTGATGGGTAGCCGTCACCTCTCCGAATCCTGTACCCTGACCTCTGCCAACGCCTCTGCCTTAGGGACCTGGCAGATCCCTGGAGCGTGGCCCTCCTCTGGGACACTTGCCCATATACTTCTCTAATTTTCCTTGGGACACACATAAACAAATTTTCTTATGGCTCTCATTGACCACGGGAGCTCAAATTACAGTGCCTCCTGGGAACCCCTCCAATTATAAGCAAGGGCCACACTTTAGATTACAAGGCATAGTAGTCAGGGGAGTAGAAAGCATTCAACTTCCATTGAATGTCACTATTGAAACAATCTTTATTAAAAATCTTTTAGGGGTGGTAGCCCCTTTGGCCCTACCCTTTCCCGTTACAGCTATGGATGCCTTGATGTACTGCAACGCCATTTGGAACAAACCCAAATTCCTGGCCTTCCTGGTGGAAGCTGAAACTGGGAGCCCATAAGACTGCCACCTAAGACAGTAAATATCTCCCAATAACATGTATGACAGGGGGCTGTGGGATTGCAGCCCATAATTCAGATTTTATGAAAAGAAGAAGTCATTAAACACACCATTTCTCCTTTTCAATTTCCCCATTTGGCTGCTATTAAAGCCTGCTATTAATGAGTGGTGACTTATAATCAACTATTGAAATACAAATGCTGATCCCCACTATTAAGGCTCCCATTTCCAACATTGTCCAGTTCATTAAGGATATCCAAAGGGCTCTAGGGAATTACTTTGCTGTGACAATCTAGCTGTTATGTTCTATTCAGTACCAGTTATTAAGGAGTCCCAGCTGCAGTCTACTTTTACTTCAGAAGGCACCCAGTATGTTTTAACCTGTCTGCCTACTGGCTATCTTAACAGCCCAGCTATTGCCCACAGTCTTTGCTGGCAAGACCTGGGGTCCCCTTGCACCGTCTGGCACTAAACTGAGGTTCTAAGCCACAGCCCCTCAGGAGACTGGTGCACAAGGCCCTAACATGGTTGGTGACCCATCTATAACATACAGGTGGGCTATTTATTGCCCCACATAAAATTCAAGGGCTGTCCACAACTATTAAATTTCTGGGCATTAACTGATCCTCTAAAAGCCAGGAAATTCCTTTTGCAGCTAAACCTCAGCTGTTAACTATTCAGCCCCCCAACACACTATAGCAAGCCCAACACATCTTACTTAGGTCTCTCCACACTTTGGAGGCAACGAATACCACACTTGTCCATCATTCTTAGACCCATTTATGCAGCCACGTACAAACCCTCCATAGTTTACTGGCCAAGAGCTAAACAATAAGCTTTATAGCAGGCACAAAGCTCAATTAGTCAAGCCCTCCCACTGGTTCCCCCTGGCTGCTCCTTCTGGGCTGAGAATGGACTATGTGTCCCGGACCCTTTGGACTAACACAGCTCCTCCTAGCTGCCTGTGGGCTTCTGCACCAGACGGCTGCTCTCTACACCACTACACCCCCTCAGAACCGATTTGGGAACTGGTTCCTTGGTTTTGGTCTTGGTTTTGTGTGCACTGATGCCAGAATTTGTTTGCGTCTTTTGCGTTTGGGTGTACAAAATGGGAAATACTCCATCAACCCTGAAGGAGAGCCCTTTGGGGCCTATAGTAGATAAATGGGTGTAACATAGCCCTGAGCCTATGACTAAGAAAGACATGTATACTATTATAATAGGGTGTGGACCCAAAATATAGGATCAGAAGGGCGGTAGCCCCTAAATGGCTCACTCAATTTTTATAGGATCTCGCAGTTAGAAGTGTTTTGCAAAACAGCAAGCTGCACCGGCAGTTGTTCCACCTGCCCACCCTCTCCCCATGCCGCCATCATATTCACCACCTCCTGTTTCCCCTACCCACGGGGATCAAATAGAAGTTTCTGTGTTAACCCCCAGAGGACAGGAGCCTGATTTAGTATCACCATCTAAGACTCCACAAGCCACCCAATTTGGACTGGGAGCCACATCCACAGCAGGGCAAGTTCCCTTGTGCGGACATCCTATAAGAGGCCAGGGGACTCCCTTGGCCTTGAGGCGTCCGATTCTAATTTCCCCACAGGGAACTTTGACAGTGGGGAACGAGTTGATTGACTCTCCAATAGATACCACTCCCCAAACCCTCCCTGTTTATCTTAAGAGGCTTGTAAATATTAAACAAAGGGGAAACAAAGTCATCCTAGGAAAAACTTGCCTGTATCTTTGAGATGCAAATGTCCTTTCTGGTCTTCTCAGGAACTCTCATCTCTGCCATCTTTCTAAAATGCACCTTTTTGAAAGAGGGTAAAGTAATTTAGAAACTGACTTATCAAGGATAAATCAAAAACCTAAGTGTCTTTTCTGTAAAAATTCAGCCATCTAGACAAGTGAGTTGGATTTGTTCCATCTGCCAGAAACCTAATTTGAATCCAACCTCTTTTTGTAAACTGATGGGCTTCACATGGCTGTACCTGACTCAGTGCTGAAATTCTGAAATGACAACCATGACGTCTCTGTATGTTTGTGTCCTTGTATGTGTCTTTGTCTTTGGATAACATTGCTGAGGTTGATTTGTGGATGAGCTCTATTTAATTGGCTTAAAGAAAAGTAAGCACTTACACACCAAACTATTCTAAATACAAGAGAAACTGAGCTACATGAGCTTCAGGTTCATGTGAACTGGGAAATAGTCAGTATTAATTAAGACCTGCTATTAACGTTCGTTTGTTGATCTAATTAATAGAGACATGCTGTTAGAGTCATCAACATTAAGTATAATACTTTTATTGTGCCTACGTTTAATATAAGCTAAATAAAATCTTGTTATATCTGTTGCAAATTTGTCAGCAAGGAAATAACTTGATGTGAAGAAACTTTTAAGGAAAGAAAATGCAAATGAGGTAAGAGCTTTAGGTGAACTTTTTAAAATACTTATCTTTTAGGAAGGTCTATCTAAAATTAATCTCTCCAGATATTTGAACACTTGAAAGTCAGAATTGTGCTAAAGTAAGTGACAGAAGGTTTATGGAAAGTGGACCCTGAAAAAAAGAGTTCTGTACGTGGTCAGGACTAAGTTTAAAATAAGTTTAATTGAGTAAATACATTTTAAAAGTAAGCTGGTGCACAACTTGAATTTCGCTTTTCTCTCTGTTAAGAAGACAAGGTTTCTTAAGATTTCGGACTGCCTTTGATACCAGATTTTAAGTTTTTCTACCTTTTAAGAGATCTGTTCTGTACTTGCCTTTGAAATCTTTTATTGTTACTTTGGCTAAGTGAATAACTATTGTTTCACAGTGACATGGGATCCTATCTGACTGTTTTAAACCCTTTTCTTATTTTTTTGACAAAACTTCCCAAATCAAATTATAATGAAGTTCCTTTGACCTCTAGCTAACTTTGGGGTGCTTCAAAGGGCCCCTGAAACACCCCAAAGAGAGATATTAACTAATTAGGTTGAATGACACGGGAAATGTTGTCAAATAAGCAATAAATCTTCTTAGGTTCTATTGTATGCCAAATGACACAGGTATTCTACAGATTATATGGAGTTCCTAAAATTTGGTATGTCCTGGTAAAATGTTACCAGTCAGAATTCTCTTTATTATCTGAAAGTGTTGCATGTCACCGCAGTAACCACGTTACTTTCTCAATTGCACTGTAATCAGATTTACACGTGCCTTCTTAAGTCTTTCACCATTGTAGACAGTCATGGTTTCACTCTGATGCCTTTGCAAAAATGCTTCCTCTTCAAGAAGGTTTATAGAAAGGACCTTTGCATAAATACAAGTTTCTGATTTTCAAACCACAAAGGTGAACTGGGTAAGAACTTGAAGAATTCTAATGGGAAACCTGATGGCTTCATAAAGCTGTTAACAAAAACGATTAGTTGCACATGCCTGGGTAAAAGGGTTATAATTATGGTTATAATTTTGGTTATAATTATGGTTATAATTTTTATGGTTTCTATCTGAAAAATGACTGTTTTCAATCTGTGTTTTCCAGGTGTAAGCAAAACGCTCCCCTTAAACTCATTATGATTTACAGTCATTTGTTAAATTATACCCTTGTAAGCAGAATTGAAACATTTATCTTTTTCTCTCTACCTGGGTGATCCTGCCAGTAGCATATGCTTGTCTCAAAGATTAAGCCATGCACGTCTAAGTACGCACCGCTGGTACACTGAAACAGCGGATGGCTCACTAAATCAGTTATGGTACCTCTGGTCGCTCGCTATTGCAATTGGATTACAAGTAGTTATACTGATCATTGTTCTTTGTTTCCAGATTGTTTGCTCTTTGTGTCTCCCTGCTGTACTGTGTCTTTGTTAACGTTACTAGCTGCATTACTTATATCCTGTCTACTTTATAAGACTGGTGTCTCTTACAGTACCCAGTATGGAACCAGGCCTCCAACAATACTTCAATGGCTAAACATCTTGAGGAAATAGACCACATTTATAACATGAAATAATTGTAATAGTGTGATTCTAGGTACAGGAGGAAGCAACAAGGGAAAATGTCTCCTGGGTCTTAATTAGATAGAGGATCCAGAAGATCTTTAATTAGCAATAGGGCCTAATCCAAAAACTAGCACCTGGAGTGGCATATCAAGAATTCTCCCCTGACCTGGGATGAGCCTCCCAGCGCCGTGGGACAAAATTTGATCCTGAAACGTCTCCCAAATATGGGTCAAAATCCTGACCAAGAGGAGAGGATCTGAGAAATGGAATATTTCCTGACACATCAGTCATTAGCGACTGCAGCCCCCCAACGTGAGCCGGTGAGCCCTGACGAAACTCAGGATATGAGAATATAGGATACAGGCCCCGGAGAGCTGAGGCACATATCAAATGAATGATTTCGGTGAGCCCAGACTCTGGCATCTTCCCGTCCATAGAAAAGTGCTGAATTCCTTAACTTGAGATGCTGCCTCCCAGGCTTGAAGCCCTCAAAATTCCCATCAAAGAGATCGTAACTCTCAACTTTTAGGCTGAGAATATTTTTTTAAGGCTACAGGTGTAAAGGACACACTTTCCAGAGAGGAACAAAAAAAACAAAAACCCAACGTTTGGAACACTGGCACCAATGGTGGACACTCCCGGAAAGATCCATCTGATGAAGCAATTAGAAGGGCCGTCACCCCCTTTTATCCACAAGACTGTGGAATGGACATTGACAGTAGGGAATTGTAACAGGGAAGAGCCAAATCGGACTCCACATGGGATCTGTTCCTTTTACTTTAACCTTTGCCTTCTGCTGCTTTTGTTCACTACAAGGATACTGTCTGTACCTGTACATAATGGCCTGCCTCGGGGAACCCTGTCCCTCTGTCTGAATGTTAAACCAAAGTGCCTTTGTTCAGGGAAACATATGGACTCCTTCCACCTGTGGATGGCTACAATTAAGAAGAAATTAACACATCTCCTCCCCGAGGCTGGCCATTCCAGGGGCTATTCGCACAACTTATGGCCTTCTTACTTTACCTCCTCATCTCCTCCCCATCTCTGTATTATAAAAGAAACTGGCACCCAAACCCCGATAAGATGGTTATTTTGAGACTTTACTCTGCCATCTTCTCGGTCTGCTGGCTTTCTGAATAAAGTCATATTCCTTGCCTCAACACCTCATCTCCGATTTATGGCCTGTCGTGCGGCAAGCAGAGCAACCGTGGACTTGGTAACATCTTTACTCAGGACACGGTGTCACAAAGTGGGACACTGTTTTCTGTTTGTTTTGTTTTTGTTTTGGGCCGCGCCAAGTGGCTCGTGGGATCGTAGTTCCTCGACCAGAGATCCAACCCGCGCTCCCTGCAGTGGAAGCTCGGAGTCCTCACCAATGGACTCCCAGGGAATTCCCATGGGACACTGATACCTGGCAGTCACGGCCCTCACCTTTGTGAGGCAGAGGTAGTAGTGTAGCAGGATTGAGAACGGTGTGACGTTTAAAGATTAGGTGGTGAAAGCAGGATTTCACAGGAAGTTAATCCAGTGATACTTGCGGAGAAATGTTGTCAATTCAGCGTTAAGAAGACTGTGGACAAGGTGTGGAGTTTGCAAATAAACTTCATTTTCTAGAGTCAAATCTGCCAAGGCTTCCACTAAATTTGCAGTTGTGGCTATAACCTTAAGACACCTGAGACAGGCAAAAGCAACTGAATCAAGTTGTATGCTATAACAGGCAATAGGCCTGTGTTTACTACCATGCTCACACAGTTCTGCGCGGCCTGATTATGCCTTTCATGCACAAATAAAGGAAAAGGTTTTGAATAACCTAAAGTTAATCTATTAAGTAGAGATCTCTTTTCGAACTTAAAAGGGCTAATATACTTTGCCTCCAGTGGAGATCTCACCTTAAAGTATCCGGATCGGGCTTCCCTGGTGGCGCAGTGGTTGACAGTTCACCTGCTGATGCAGGGGACACGGGTTCGTGCCCCGGTCCGGGAAGATCCCACATGCCGCAGAGCGGCTGGGCCCGTGAGCCATGGCCGCTGAGCTTGCGTGTCCGGAGCCTGTGCTCCGCAACGGGAGAGGCCACAACAGTGAGAGGCCCGCGTACCGCAAAAAAAAAAAAAAAAAAGTTTCCGGATCAACCTGAACCTGATCATTTGGGTAACCCTAAGGCAGGCAGTTCTTGCAGTGCTTGTTTTAGCCTTATAAAAACCTGCTTATGTTTATCTTCCCAAGCAAAGGATTCAGGAACTAAATCTTTAATAAGTTCATAGAGTGGAAGAGGTAACAGAAAAATTTGGAACCTAGAGCTTGCAATAACCAGCTAAACCTAGAAATCCACAATGCTAGCACTTAGTTGTGAGTCTAGGAAGTTCCTGTATCAGCCTAATTCTCTCTGGAGATAGCTGAATTCCTTCTTCAGTGCTTAGATTACGTCCTAGGTAATGAACAGCGTCTACGGATAATTGTAATTTTTCCTTTGTTCTTTCTCAGCTAACTGTTGCAGCAAATAAATGGAATCTTTTATGAATGCCTTATGGAACCTTTACAGTAGCTGAGTACAGCAGGAGGTTATCTCCATATGGTAAAAAGGCTGATTTCTCAGGGAACTAGAGGGTACTTAAATCTTGGTGAAGTACTTGGGAGGAAAAAAGGAGTCCCAGTGAACCCTTGAGGCATAAAAGTGCAGGTATATTGTTGATTGTTCCAAGTAAAGCCATGTAGATATTGGCTGTTGGGTCTCCGGGATGCTGAAGAAAGGTGAACAAAGGTCTCCAACTGTAAACCATTTCAAGTCAGTTCAAGCTTGTGACACAAGGGTGGCTAGGTTTGGAACAACAGGAAAACAGGGAAAAACTATTTTTATTAACAGCTCCCAAGTCCTGGACAAATCGCCATCCTGCCAGGTTTCCAACCAGGCAAGATTGGCATGCTGCAGGGACGAGTACACGAATGATTACCTCCTGGGCAATTAGGTCTTCTACAATAGCTATGGGACCTTGTATGACCGCAGGCTTTAATAGCTGTTGAGGAAACCTAGGGAGAGGTTTAGCTACATCTATCTGAATCTTTATAGGTTTGCATTTTTTTATTCTTCTCATGTTAACACTGTCAGAAGTAGCCCCCAAATTTGCAGGCATCTCCATCCAATTAGGGAACTTTTGTTGAACTTCCGCTTTTAGGTCCAGGACAGATTGTAAGGAACATAACTGATCAGGTTCACGTTGATCAGGAAATTTTAAGGTGAGATCTCCACTGGAGGCAAAATGTACTGGCCCTTTGAAGTTAGAAAAGAGATCTCTACTGAATAGATTAACTGGGGCTATACTGCATAGCAGAAAGGAATCTTGGTTGAGATAAAAATTCTCTCTGAACTGTATTAGGTACTCCCACTATGGAAACATCCTCTTTACTCAGAGGCACCTGTTGTTCTTTGAGGGTGGGATTTAGAGTAGAAAGCACAGCTCTGGTTAGGGCTAGGGGTAGGGTGTTAAAGGGTTAGGTAATTATGTTTACAGTTAGGGTTAGAGTTTAATGTAGATTTCAAAGTAAAATATGAGAGTGGGGTTTCAAGTAGAAAGCATAGCTCCAGTATCAACTAAAATTTGGCCGTTTTTCATTATATTTTCCTCTGGGCTGTTTAAGGTCATTGCTGCTAATAGTTTACCAGAGAACCTCTGGAGTTCTGCCAACTAGGGGAGAGGGTCATGGGGGGCCCTCCCTTTGAGACAGATATCAGAGCATTTGTGAAGAGTTTGCATAGGACCTTTGAGGACACCTCTTTTTCCAGTGTCCTCACTGATTACAAATGAAACATCAACTTTGGGTCATCAAATTGATCATGGACCCCTAGGAGGTTGTAATGGGGGAGGCCCAGGTGTCATTTTGTGTCCCTTGCCTTAGAGCTGTTGCAACTGTAAGGCTATGAGCTTGGTGGATTTCTGTTTGTGGTCTTGCTCCAAGGTCCTTTCAAAATGCTCAGCTATAGTCACGAGTTCAGTCAGGCCTATAGCCTCCCACCCTCTTTTCTGCCCTTTTATCAATCCAGTCATCTCAGAAGATAATCCACTTACAAAGAGGGCAGTTAAAGCAGGCTGAGTGGCCTTTTTATTCCTTGGAACACCAACTGCTGTAAAAAGAGAGCTTCCAAACTGGCTCTAAAGTCTTCCACAGATTCACCCCTCTTTTGTTTGTATGCGTGAATAATAGAGCAATCATTAGGCCAATTAATAACAGACGAAGTGTGAGCAGGGAAGATTTTAGGAATAGCTTATAAAAGGTTAGTTGTTATTCTGCAAGCCTTTTTAGGTTGAGGATCTTGAATACCATCCTAGGGATTATGTCATTTTGCTTCCCACATCCATTCTGGGGCTTCCCCCAGTCCTACCAACAAGTGTACAAGTGGATAAAGATCTAGCAGTTTGGGGACATACGCCCTGACAGTGACTCTAAGTTCTTTAAAAAATGTTGGAGGTTCCTCCAAGGTTTAGAGAATTCTTTGACTACAGCTCTCAGTTCAGTCTTTGACCAAGGGGTAAAGGACACCTGAGGGGGCTCACCTGCAACCTCAGGTAGTTTTACTTTAAATGGCAATTGTTAAATATTCTTTTTGGAATAGAGAAGTATTTCAGACAGGAAATGAGTGAAACAAGAGTCCTCGGGTGACAACGGAAAGGGGGGGACAGTAGGAGTTGCGTCTGCAGTCACATCCGTCCTACGGTCTTTTGTCTCAGGTACCTTTTGTCTCTTTAATGTTTCATTAGCTTTTTGTTCTAAGTCTCTAAACGAAGCTATTTTGGAATCTTGAAACCGTCTGTAAACTTTTACATACCAAGTAAAGCAGGCATCTCATTCTCCCTGTGCAATCTGTGAACCCTTGCTCTCTAGTGGTTTCCTTAAATGTACAATCTTGTCTAACTGGAACATGCCCCACAATGACCACTGTAATTCTAGATCAATATTAGTATAATTTTTCCATCTTTCTAAATATCTACAACCTCCAGGACCATAGTTCTTAAATATAAAATAAGCAGGTGTGCCAGAAGCTGGCATTCTCAACTCTTGGGCGATAAAGGATCTCATTTCCTTAGCTAGCCTTTGTCAACCCAAAAGAACACACAAAAAACATGCGCCTTAATATATCAGCAGTAACAAAGAGATGTTACTATGTCCTGGACAAAAGAAGGCCTGGTATGCACCACCACCGATTCCCAGGGATCCTTGGACTGAGGAAAAAGATCCAAACGGCAAATCCCAAGAAAGGGGGACTGCAAACTGATTCCAAACAAAATGGAGAACTATAGCCACCACCAACAGCTTCAACCATGGAAACTGGGGGCTGATTCCAAACAGATGGGCAAGTGCAGACTACACTGTCAGCAGTGCCCAGTGTGGAATCCAGGGAACAAAATTAGGGGCTATGGTTTACCACTCAAAAAATATACTGGCAATAACCAAGAGATGTTACTGTGTCCTGGGAATTTCCATCTGAAAGGCTAGGGGTTTGGCCTCAAGGAGAATCCTCTACCAGCCAAACTGACCTGCCCTGTAAAGGAAAGCCAGTTAGATTGGGAGCACAAACGCAAAGAGAATGGAGCTCAAACCAAGAGGAGCTTACCAACAACCTTCAGGAATGGCAAGAAAGACAGTGAACTCAAAGGAGTTGTGGGCACCACACCTGTTCCTCCTTGTC
The DNA here is from genome assembly GCF_964165515.1 of Mesoplodon bidens. Taxonomy (NCBI): domain Eukaryota; kingdom Metazoa; phylum Chordata; class Mammalia; order Artiodactyla; family Ziphiidae; genus Mesoplodon; species Mesoplodon bidens. The sequence goes on from NC_138164.1 coordinate 37,394,461, forward strand.
CCAAATGTTATCAGAAATTTGCTTCAGATCCCATCACTGCCACCAATATATTTACCTTTTTCTTTTTAAAAAGATAAGCATTTAATCATAAAATCATCTTGTTAGCAGTAGCAATCATAAGAGTGGATTTTAGAAAAGTGCACATACATATTTTTATACAGAACATTTCTGGAAAGATACATACTAAACTGTTAGTGGCCACCTCTGCATGCCCCCAATGTATTAAAAAACAAAATTTAACGGAGTAAATTGGAAGATTTACTTTGAATTTTGAATAAATTGGCCTTATTAAACGATTCATGAATCAGGCAGCATCTCATCTGATAGAAAGGGAGATACTCCAACGGGTTACACAACATGGAAGGCTTTCTTTTTTTTTGGCCATGCCACATGGCATGTGGAAATCTTAGTTCCCCGACCAGGGATCGAACCCATGCCCCGTGCATTGGAAGCGCGGAGTCTTGGCTGCTGGACCACCAGGGAAGTCCCAGAAGACTTGTATAGTAAGGAGGGTGGGACAAGGAAAGAAAGTCATCATCAAGGGAAAAAATGAAAGTTCACTGGAGGAAAGTAAAACTTCAGGTGACAACGGCGTCTCATTGGCTAAACTGCGGAATTTTCTATTAGCTATTTCTATTTTCTATTTCTTGTTGCTGGCCAGGAAGGAAGTCTTCCCTCCTCCAGCTGGGGTAGTAAAGTGGTTGCACTTCCTCTTTGGGGTCAGTAAATGACCTCTTCCTGTTGGGGTAATTGATGATGAGTGGCACGGCATGAGAGCTCCCTCTACGGGCCTTCCAGACTCCAATTCTAGTGCAGGTTTCCTTTTGTTAACATTCACAGCATGTTTTATTGGCAGGAGGAGTCACAATGAGGGAGAAAAGGCCACAAGACTCACCATAAAGGAGGCTCAGAAATGCTTGGGTGGGTCCAAGGCAGGCACAAGGTGGCTGTGGGGTCAGCTGGTGGCTACAACGATCACATGGTTCCCTCTGATGGGTTTGCAGCTCGATGTGGAAGAGTGAATAAAACCATCAGTTCATGCTATCAGAGAAACATGAAACTGAGATAAGCTTCCCACTGCTAGAAGCATCTTGAGCCTTCAGAAAAGAACAGAGAACATGTCTAAAGGGTTTGGGAACATCAGAGCCACATCTCCTCAGAGTGGGACTCCCCAGGCTCTCCAGGTCTCAGTCCCCAACTCTCCCTCAGTGACAAAGCCTCCCTACCTCTGTCCTTGTCAGCTCAGTGATCCCTAGAGGTCCTGCCTATCCGTGAGGACTTAGGTTTCCATGAGACAGGTTGGTTGAGACCTAGTGATACAGTTGACCAGCCTGATATGCAACAGTTCCCACCACCCTGGGGCAGTTGAGCTCAGGGACACATGGCTCTGGACCCCATGTGGAGGGTGTCCTTGCACGTCCGCTGTGCCACAGAAGAGCCAGGAACGCCTGTAGCTGTCCAACTGATTCTCAGGGGGTTTTCCTGGGAGAGCCCTTGGTCATCTGACCTCCTATCCAGGGAGCCCCATGACTTTCTGCTTGCTGCCTGTCATGCCAACAACACACCTGTGAAGGTTCTGCTCTGCATGGCCATCTGTCCGCCAGGCGCCCCCTTCTAGGGACCCAGATGCTAGGACCACACAAATGCTGAAGGAGTGTCCACCTGCCTAAGGTACAGACACCCCTGTATCCATCTGCATGATTTCTACTGGGAATCAACAACATTTGTGGGGATTCTCTGGCCCTAAAGAACAGACCAACCTGATAGGAGCAATGCAATGATTCACAATTACCAGGGTCAATGCACATATACAAGGGCCCATAGCCCCAGATGCCCCACTCACAATTCACATGAGGGTCCCATACGTACCCACCGATGCCCAAATATTCTTGCTTCATACATACACAATCCAAACACGCACATCAGTGGTACGCTGCTAAGTGCTTGATAAAAAGCTCTCCGAGAAAGGCGGGAAAGACTTCACTTACGGTATCTACATGGTATAAATATTCCCAGCAGGACCAATTTCAAGCTACCCACCTGACATCACTAAACACACAGCTGGGAAGAGATATGCACCATTGACTCTCCCAAGACAGTATGAACCAGTTCCAGCACATCCCATAACTTTTCCTGTGAATATGTGCACAGAATCCACTTACACCCCAAGGAGAACTCTCAACTCCCACCACAGATATATAACCAAAAGGACACCACATACACATTTGTGTTTGTACATAGATATATATATGTATATATATCTCCTGAACACACACCCTCACCCTGAATAAATACACAAACAGACCACCTCTTACTACCTAAATTTTTACAGATGAAACCTTACTCACCCTGAATATTCACATTCCACTCTCACAACTATATATACACACACAACATGGGCCTGAAAACAAACATGTGCAACCAATATGCCATCCAGATGTACACGCTGAGTACCTAAGCACACAGGGTCACCAAGTACACAACTGTCTCATGTGCAACCCAAAAAAAGACCCATATGCAATCCCACAGCCCTAAAATACATAGACTGCAGGACTCCTGCACACACACAGAACCCACACAGCCTACTGGTTTCCAAACACACAAACTAAACTCTCACGTCCCACAGAATACATACCCCAGAAGCCCCAGGAACTCAAACACACACACAGACACAAATAATCTATACTTATCAAATACAGCTGACCCTTGAACAGCTTGGGGGTTAGGGCGCCAACCCTCCATGCAGTGGCTCTGCATCCATGGATCCTGTAGTAGTCCTGTAGTAGTTACTGAAAAAGAAATCCACTATAAGTGGACCCGTGTGGTTCAAACCCATGTTGTTCAAGGGTCAACTGTCCATATAAGTCCACCTCACTAATACTGAGAACACACATACAAGCAACACCACTAAATTCTTCAGGCATTACATTTTGAAATAGACACATAGAGGACTCGAAGCCTCCTGCTACACTCACAAATCAAAAATACACACATCCACAAACTACTCATGAGTATACACCCCAAATGCTCAGACACACTCAAAACAGAAAAACACCGACAACCTCTGCAGTCTTACTAAGATACATACACAATTCTCACACACCTATGGACACACACATGCAAATATTCCTAACCCCTGAACATATGGATCCCCTCCCAAACACTATACATTATGCTACCTCTCCAGAATACAAGCTCCCCACCACTACTCCAACATACAAACTGTATATGTGTGTGTGTGTATATATATATGTTTCTACCCTCACCCTGAATATATAGACAGACCACCTCTTACTCCTACCAAACACATGTATAAACACCCTAGCGTTCTCCAAAGAAATACACTTTGAATACTCCTAACAACTCCATACCTTATGAACAAACTCTGATAATGCATGCACCTGATGATGGACACGCACACGGATTAGAATACACAAGTAAGATACATGGAAATATCTCCAGCAAACCATTTATGAAACAACTTCCATATATCAAATTATCCCTAGCTATCAGGAGCCAGCTCACACATATGCAAGTACTAACAAATACCCGTATCACATATTTCTAATACATACAAATGCAATTGTCCATCTTCCCTGTAGAAACATAGAACCCCACCTCTCTATCAGATACACATATACTCACTTCCCAAAATACATAAGCCTAAGAGGCTCCTACTGAAAATTACAAATGCACAGCCTCAGCAAATATTCCTCCAAGTGGCCATGCCCCTTGAATACACACACAAACTCATTTAACACACAACTCTCCACAAGTCCCAAATAGAACCACGATTACCCAGTACACTACAAATAGACAATAATGTCACCCTATACGCCCTTTGTTCCAAATACACATACAGTACCACACTACTGGCGTATACATAACCCCCTATTCCCAACCTCTCACACAGAATGAACTCTGCCATCTTGCAGAATACAGGATCATACAAACACAACATACCTACACATTCAACATCCACCAGCCCCATAAAATAGTCACAGACTTGCCCTCTACACATCCAAATATACATACACAGCTCCTGAAAATGCACACCCACAAACACCCCATAACCATACAACATGCCCTGAATACACAAATGATCAGCCTACATTCCCCAAATATACAAAATTAACAGACTGGACACCCAAAGTAATATACACCACTACTTTTCCTGACATGGCCCTTACGCATATGCAGATAATCCTTCCAAATCCACCATTACACACACACAAGTCCCCAAATTCAGGGGTGAAAAAAACACATGTAAACATATTCCCCAAACACCAAATTACAAACACCTAACCACCAACTCCTTGAGTATGCCTGCGTCACATCTCAACACCCTCCAAATACAACGCTCACTCTTACACACTCTCACAAAAACACAGGCATGACCTCCCTTCAAACACAAATATCCACGGACAAAACCAACCCACACATTTGACTACCTATCAGATTCCCACCAACCAATTAAGTATGTACAGACCCCATCTATGCTTGCAAATCAATCATGATTTGACACCAGACTACAAATACATGTTTATTACCACATTCAGCAAAGTTGCTCGCATCACCGACAAAAGAATGCAGTTTGAACCTAAGTGTTGACTGATGTTTTTATGATAAGAAGGAAGACACTAGTGAAACGATGAGTGTGTTCCTTCCATCTTCACTCATTTTCCAATCACCTGAGCTACACCTTCGGAACCAGATGAGGGTTTTCAACTCGCAAGAACTTCCCTCTAGCTTTTGTACTCTTCACAACGCGCAGACTAGAACGGCACCTGTTTAATAGCTCGCACACACTATTTAGCCCCCACTGTAGGCCCCGCAATCACTGAACCCTTCATGCAGCTGGCTCCCCAGTGGTGCCGATAATCCTGGGGTAAACATCTCAAGGGAATCGAGCTCTATGGGGGTGTGAATCCACATTGTGGGGAGTCTCCTTACATGGACAAGGGCACAAATAACCCACAGGGTGAACAACAGTGCAGAGCGGTGACACCTGAGGGGTGAAAAGTCCCCGTACCCCTTACCTCAGGATTCCTAGAATTGACTCTACAGGCCGCCATGACAGGCCCCTCCCCCGCCGGACAGCCATTGGGGCCCCACCCTCCGCGCTCCCGCATGCGCTCCTGTCTTCCGGAGCAAACTGCCCCAGCAGACGCCGGGAGCTGTTGGAGGACGGCGGTCCGCCGTGCCCGAGAGACCCGCCCCAGTGGGCGTGCACAGGCGTGCGCGGGCGTGCAGGCGCGGGGTGCGCGGGCCTAGGAGGTCTCTGCAGGAGAGGACAGAAATGGAGGGTCGGGCAAGCTGCGGAACTTCTCTGGCGACGCTCCTCGCTGGGAACCTTCGTGACGGTCTCTTCTTAAAACCAGCTCTTGGGAAATGTGCACTCGTTTTATATTGCACTCGTGAAACCCATGCACTTAGCTACAAAGAGTTCTGGAGAGCTCCGCTGTAAGCACAGTAGCCTCAAATTGGGGCAAGTACTTTCATGCCCTTTGGACTGCCGTTCCTTGGTTCTTGTTAATGCCTTTCAAAAAACAGTAGGTCCTTTTTCCTAGCACACCTGAAGTTTCCGTTAAAGAACAATGCTAGCAAAGAATTTCAGACCTGGGAAACACTCTTAAGATACTGTCTCCTGACTCCGTTCCTAGAGTTTTTCCAACGCATTTACTCTACTAGAATATTTTTTCTCCGTGTTCACAGGTGTTTCCTTTGTACGGTTTTGGGGTTTTTTTAAAAATAGTTTTGAGAAAGAGTTGACAATCTGGGCCAATTTCAACAGGTAGTATGGGAACAATTTTATTTTCCCTCCCTCCTTTTTTATAATATCTTGCAGAATTTCAGTTGACAATAAAACAACAACAACAAAAATAGTAGCGGGATCAACTTACTGACCTGACTTTGTAATACTTCCCAAAGAAACTTCAATCATCAAATCCGCTTTCTGGTCAAATGCAAGATTAGAGCATTTCTCACTCAACAGGATGCCTCTGAAGACCCCTCACATGTAACAGCACTAAGCGCCTCCAAGTGCAGACTTGAAAACTCCACAAGACACAAACATGGTATCTCTTCGTTTCTTTAATGTTTCGTGATTGAGTGGAAGATGAACTGTCTTCTGAGGCTTGTGATGCATGTCCAGAGATGTTTTTTCTCAGTAGTCAATGCCCGCCCCCACCTTCTGTGCAGGAATAGTCAGAGATCATGATCCAAAGGACTTTTAGATACTCCCTTCTGTGACTGGTCTTCCCAAGTTACATTTGGGCTAATTTGATTATCTCTGTTTGTGGGGTGTAGGATTTTGAAGTATTACAAAAGTGATTGCAGTATTGGGACTGGCTAATTTTTGCACAGTGCAATTTTTGTATCAGTGGCCTTGAGAAGAGTCCTTCAAATACTGTATCAGAATTATGAGTGAGAATCTTGTAAATAATTGGTTGAATGACTGAACAAAGGGAGGAAGCAACAAGGAAGCCTGCCTTTCTCGAGTGCCTGGGTACAATATTTTGCCTCACCATTCCTCTAGTATGAAGTTATTGGTTGCAAATCATACAAGTTTTCCTTCATTATAAAAGCTCCAGGGCTTCCCTGGTGGCGCAGTGGTTGAGAGTCCGCCTGCCGATGCAGGGGACACGGGTTCGTGCCCCGGTCTGGGAAGATCCCCCATGCCGCGGAGCAGCTGGGACCGTGAGCCATGGCCGCTGAGCCTGCGCGCCCGGAGCCTGTGCTCCGCAACGGGAGAGGCCACAACAGTGAGAGGCCCGCGTACAGCAAAAAAAAAAAAAAAAAAAAAAAAAAAAAAACCTAGGTTGATGGATAAAGACGTGAAAGGAAGGGACTGTCATGCTCAACCTCGGTGCCGTGAATCAAAACAACAGTTTATAAACTGCCTAAAGAGGCACACGCCAATTGTGCTGCCACTGTGGGAGGTGGAAGGAACTTCCGGTTCTTGCCTACCTGCCAGAGCCCTCGTGGAATGTCCCCCCAGCGCACGCCACCCCACCCCGACCCACGTGCCCTCTGCCCCTCCCCCACCGCAGAACGGTTCAGCCCGCATTTTCCGGTTTACTTTCAAACGTGTCCCTCGTTGACTTGGATCCCGAGCGTTTGCTGAAGCAGGTCGCTCTCTGGCTCCTGGTCTTGACTTTTCTCATTGAGGCTACCAGGCAGCAGTAGTCCGTGCCCAAGCCTGCAGGATGGCTTCAATAGGAGGTAAGCCTATAGGCTGGGGGTGTGTTCTCAGAGACCCTGCCATCCTCACATCCTTCAGGTTCACACGTTACACTTAACTGTGGGCACACAGTTGGACTGAAGTAGAGGGAGAAGAGAGCACTGGACGCACAAGGACATTTCACCTGGGGAGACTGGGGAGCCTGAAGAAACATGAGACTGCCCTGGGGAGGAGGGGTCGTTGGAGGTGGATCCAGAGGAATTGCCCTGGCTATGGAGAAAGGATGGCAGCAGACAGTCTGATTCTTTCTAGAAGGGAGACAAGCCACTTTGAAACGTGTGTGTAAGGATGTGTGTGACGTCCTGGTGGTGACACAGGGAGGGTCATGAGGAAAGCCTAGAGCTGTATTGTGTTCCTCAGGCACCTGAAGCTTGCCTCACCGTATCTTTCAAAGGGGTTTGAACAGGAGCATACTGTATCTCAGGGGGCCGTGGGGAGAGATGGTCTTGGTGAGAAAACTATTCAATGGGGCTGTGTGTGGCCACACCTACAGTGAAGTGTCCTCTCCGAGAGCTAGGCAGGGGGTTACTCTAACTGCCGCAGCCCACACCTCGTCCACTCCTCCCAGCCCAGAGCTCACTTGTCAGTTCAGGTAACTGTTGCCTTGGATTCAACAGGGGATGGGCAACCATTACGAGTAACTTCAGCCAAGAGAGGGCTCAGGTTCCTGAGTTGCTCTGAATTGTTCTTCCTTTTGTGGAATGGCAGTACTTCAGACCTACTTCATCTTGTCCAGTATCTCATGGTGGACCCTCAGGCTGCCTTGAGAGGAAGAGTTTGTTCCTATTTCAGGTCACTCCTTCATGGACAGGGAACAGATGTGGAGTGGGGTTGTTTTGGGTGGAATGTCTATGAAGCCTGCTTCCTCTTTTAAAGGGGGAAGGAGTGTAGCCCAGGATCAGGAAGATGATCTTCTGTGTTGCTATTAAACGTCCTATAACATCTGTTCTGGTGAGTTAGGTGCACCGTGGTGTGTACCTTGTTCTCCTGAACAGGGATGTGTTTCAGACAACTTGATCGCCATGGCATCTGGCTTATGCCTGCATCTCAGATTGTCTCTCCGTTATTGGGAGCTGGAAGGGGAAGGACCACAGGCAGTCTATACTCCCACGACCAATGTAACATGACAATTCCCTGGCCCTTGTTTAATCCTCTGCAGCCATCACTGGCTGTGAAATGACAGAATCTAAGGGACACGCGCCTACTTCTCAGACCACCTCAAGCCCCTAAGAACAGAACTCCTGACTGATGACAGTGACTCTGGGCACTGGGGAAGGGGTGGCAGGACCTGGCCCATGTTACGTATCTGCTGTGGGTTGTTCGGAGATGCAGGTGCTTTCTGGGCCAGTGTCATGGGTTTGTATCAGGATTCCATTAGAGATATTTTCCAGCATTTTGTTTTGTTTTGTGAGGCTAGGAAAGAAAGAGGGGATTTATACTGAGCATCAGGAAAAGGAGGACTGAGGAGGAGGTGGGGCCCTAATATTTTACACAGTGCCTGTCCACAAAGGGCCTTTGGGGGCCTAGAACTTACCTTGCAGAAGGCCCCACCTGCTAGTACGCCGGCTGAGGGGCATTTCTCACAGAGCGGATGTCCACACAGCTCCAGGTCTTGGGAGACAGCCTGTGAGGCTTAGGTGCCAGGGTGTGCCTTAGGGAGGCTCTCCAAGTGAGTGCTTGCTGAGGCAATTTCTTCTCGGCAGGCAGGGGTCAGGGAGCTTGGTGGATGGGCGTGGGGTCACCAGTGGAATAATTCTCAACTGGAGGTCAGGGCATGAAAATCACTTGAAGACATTTGCACGCTGCAGTTTCCCTTGTCCAAGAGTCTCTCATCTGTGGAGATTTACACTCTGATGCCGCAGAAAGCCTCAGTCCCACTTGCCCATTCTCCTCCTCCATTCACTCCTTTCCTTTGCCTCAACAGCATCTGCAGTGCTGGGAACGGATGTCACCATGAACCCCGGTGCCTCCTTGTCTACTTTCATGGCAGTGTCCTTTCCTCCACCCATTCCTGGCGCCCAGCACTGGCCACCCTGGGAGCAGCACCTGCCACCTCTCATCACCCCCACATTCCCTCCTGGCAGCAGCCTGCGGCTGCCAGCTTTCCCCAGGATGCCTTTGGTGGCTAATGGTGGCTGTGGCCCCAGTGCCCCTGGGGCTTGCAACTTCACTGTACAAGTCAGGTCACAAGGGAGGCCAGTGCAGGCCCCCCAGACTCAGACCTTTATCGTTCCTCAGGGCCCCCTCAACTGGAGCGCTCCAGGGGCCCTCAGCGGGAGTGCTGCATGTCCTGCACCCATATTCTTAGCAACCCCTGCGATGGAGACCATTGTGACTGCTCCAGCTGTTGGAGTTACTCAGGCTGGCAAGGGAGGCTGGACCCCAGGCTTTCCTCCTCAAGCTCCACCACCAGCTGCCCAGATGGCCCCTAACATTCGCCCAGTGAACTCTGGGCCATGGCCACATGGCACTTCCAGGGAGGGCAGCCTGGACACTAACCAGCCCTATGCCTCGCAGGAGGACTGCTCTAACCACCAGAGCGTGTACAGTAACTTCCGACGGTGGCAGCGCCTCAAGCCACTGGCCCGGAGACACCTTCCCCAGAGTCCTGATGCAGAAGCTCTTTCCTGCTTTCTCATGTGAGTGAACGCTCAGGGGGTCATGAGCTTATCGGAGCTCTTAGATAAAGAGGAACTGGGGATGGACTCGCAGGTTAGGTTTCTAGGGATACTGGAAGCGAGTTGTGAGGGCGATGTCCACGCCAGGAGAAGGCACACTGTCAGTCATACGGGCGAGCCTGCCAGTCCATGACATCATGACTGAAATGTGCCTTATCTCAACTGACCCCACCCCCCTGTGAGTCTAGCCAGCTTGCTCTTCCATGATTCTCCTGGTAATACGGCCTGAAGACTTGCAGTCAGAGAGGGTCGTGGTGTAAGTTGAGGAGCCAAGGAGTGGATGCCACACTCTCCTGTGCTGACGTCTCCTTTCATACAGCACTTGAGTGTACGTGGCCGGGGGAGGTCACTTCGGAGAAGGGGGAGGAGCGCGGGGCCCAGGAGAGTGCTTCATGCACGCCTCGACTTTGTTGATGTGGAGAATTCCACTAGGAACAGGGTGATGGTAGAGCTCTCCTAAGGGCATGGGCTCTCTCCCACTAGAGTTGTGAGCCTGGCAGGCATTTCCATCCTAAACCTGCGGTCCCTTGTAAAAAGGGGACAATCACACTTCACCTTCAGAGGACCGTGCAGAAGACTCCTTGGGCTAATCTATGAAGTGTGAGCAGATTGCCTGGCACATGACACGCCTCATTGATGATGGTGATTTTTATTATGAAAAGGCAGCCTTGAAGAGGAAAAGAGCTCCCCAAGGCACAGTGTCCCAGCTCTAGCCTGGGAGTGGATGGTCATCCTCGAGTGAGTGTGAGGCGGTGACAGCCGTAGCCGGGAAGGCTTGTCTCTGCTCTCCCAGACACCTGCCTCTCACCCTCCTGTTGCTCAGTCATGCTGTGTTGAGTGATGTGTGGTCCACATTGGTGGGTGGGGTCAGGCAGGTGGGGGCTGGGCTGGGCACAGAGACTGACCCCGAGTGCTTACAGCCCAGCGCTTCGATCCCTAGCCCGCCTGAAGCCCACCATGACACTGGAGGAGGGACTGTGCAGGGCCGTGCAGGAATGGCAGCACATTAGCAACTCTGACGGGATGATCTACTACGAGATGGCGCAAAAGTGAGTCAGCGTCCTGGGCCCAGGGGCTGCGTGGAGGGTGAGGCGAGTGGGTGAGGGCAGGGTCTGGCCGTGGGGGTGCTCATCAGAGAGGACAAAGGAGAAGGGCTGTCGCTCGGAACAGGGGGCCCGCAGCCCAGAGGCCCTACAGTCCTCCAGAAACCCCTCCCTCACCTTGAGAGTTTGGGTCTTCTGTCCTTCCTCCACCACGAGCTCTGCCCTCCCCTGAGTTTGACCTACCCTTGCCCTCACATGAAGGTCTCAGGACGGGGCAGGGTGAAGCTGTGAGTCCAGTAGGGGTCCAACTCCGGCCATATGGGCTGGGCTGGGGAAAGAGCTCCACCCGCCAGCCTGCTGCTTCCTTAGTGGTGGCTGGCTGGCGGCCACTGACAGATTTGGGACCCCCTCTCCTCACGAAAAGTGGCCTGAGTGGGTACCCTGGCATCCCTCAAGAGGCTGGGGAAGCCAGCTGTCATCAGCCCAAGGGTCTCTGGCCCTTCCAGTGTTTGCTCCACGGTAATCCCCTTGGCTTAAGAAACAAAACCAAACAAACAAGCACCTCTCAGAGGAAAGGAAGGCCTGTCCTCTAAGCTCAGCATCCACATCGTCCAGCCTCTCCTGAGCCCTGTCTCCAGGTCTACGTTCCAGAACTCTCAGTCCCAACCCAGGGTCCTGGATTTGGGCAAGGACCCCTGTGGGGAACACATGCCTGTTCCAGCCTCTGGCTGTCAGCCCTTCATGTGGCTCTGGATGGGGGGCATGGGGAGGGTGCCCCCTGGGTCAGCCACGTGTCCCGTTGCCCTGGTTCAATGCAGCGACCTGGCTCTATGCTGTTGAATGCTCTCCAGTGCTGGTGAGGCAGGAAGGGTCCCAGATCTTGTATCAGTTCCAGGAGCAGCTCTCTGCTGTGGACAGCACCTCACAGGGCCTTGACAGCCCCAAGGCACATCCTCTCCCAATCCCTCATTCTTGGCTGCCTTTGTTGGGCTCCAGAACCCAGGCCATTTTCTCAGGATGGCCTGTGCCTCCGTCACACCCCAGGTTCATGCAATTTGAGGCAGAGGAGGAGATGCAGATCCAGCAGTTGTGGTGGATGCAGTGCGCGCAGGGCCTGCCTCCTCCAGCCCCACCGAAGCTGGATCCTCGGGGGCCCCCAGCCCCGAAAGTGGGCCTTCAGCCAGCCACCCAGGTTCCCACTGGAGTTGAACGCACAGGTAACAGGGGCCCAGGGTTGGCCACTCTTCCCATGTGGATCATTTTCCTTCAAGACAGGGGCATTGGTCTTTCAAGCAAAACAGCCACCGAGGCGGGGGGTGGGGGGTGGGGTCTCAGATGCCCTTTGTTACTACGGGGTATTGACTTGGTCAATCTTGTAACTTCTCTCACGCCTCCCTGTCAAAGGACTGCACACAAAGTCTGCCTAAGAAGTGGGCTTGATGGGGACACCCCTGGAAAATTGGAGGTTCCCCACTTCCTTATATGTGACTCTCTTAGATGCCCCCTTACCTCCCCCCTCCAACTGTGCATGAAGCTCCAGGTGGTCCTGACCCCCCCACACCCACATCAATGTCCCCCAACAGTGCCCTCACCAGCGTGCGCTCGGTGGTCAGGAGGTGGACCGGGAGCCCCTCACCTTCCTTCCCTTCCTCCTGCTCTGCCGCAGCCTGTGCTCCCAGGATGTCCGGCCCCAGGGCCCAGCCCTCCCGCCCGAAGCCACACGGGTCCCAGCGACCCCCGGAGCCCAAGGCACCCGAGGACATTCCACCTGAGGCTGTGAGGGAGTATATGGACATCATGGAGGCGCTGGTGGGGCCCGTCCACTCAGCCACAGGCAACTCAGATGCAGAATGGGGAGAGGACGGAAATGAGCTGCAGCAGGAAGAGGACGGCACCTACTCGGACCCGGATCTCTTAAGCTATATCGACAAGCTGTGTTCCCAGGAGGACTTTGTCACCAAAGTAGGCTAGGCCTGGAGACTGGGGTCTGCAAGATGCCAGGGCATGGAACTCTCAGCACCCAAGATCTGGGTTCTGCTCAGGCCGTTGGGACTTAAGCTCAGCTCCTTGTTCCTGAGCCTGGTGTTAGGGGAGGTTTACGCAGATGTTTGTGTGTATATGTTTGTGTCTATCTGTGTGTATGCCTTTGTGTCTGTGTTTGTGCCTCTGTATATGTGCTCTTTTGTGTGTGACTGTGTATGTGCATGTTTGCGTGTGTGTGTGTGTGTGTGTGTGTGTGCGCGCGCTGACCATCCCCGCCTTGTGGAGGAGAGTGGGGTGGGTCTCTGCTTTTCACTTTCCCTCCTGGCCTTCTTGTCTCACAGGCCACTCCTGGCCGAGGATGCTCACAGCCTCTTCTTTCTGTTCTAGGTGGAGGCAGTCATTCACCCTGGATTCCTGGCAGATTTGCTTTCCCCAGACCCACAGCTGGATCTCTTGGCCCTAGAGAAGGAGCTGGAGCAGGAGGAAGGGCTCACCCCCGAAGAAGTGAGACAGGGGAGGGAGAGGGACACTCAGGGAGCCAGGGGACCCCACGGGAGGGGGACCCCAGGTGATCCAGGGGACAGGGGAACCCAGATGACCCAGGGGAGCCAGAGGAGGGAGGGATCCCCGGTAGAACAGGGGACACAAGGGACACTCAGGAAGACCAGGGCACAGAGGGACCCCAGTGAACAGGGGAGAGGTAGGGCCCCAGAACAGGAGGGCCACATAGCGCTGTCCATCCCTCCCCTGCCTGGGACACCTGGCATGGGGAAGGGCCCGTTCTGGGGTGGGTGCAGTGCAGGGTGAAAGGAAGGAGCGGATAGGGAGCCGGGAGGGGAGGGAAGGTCACAAAGCTGGGAATCAGTTGCAGGAGAATGGCCGGACTGCCACAGTGTCTGTATTTGGATTCGAGTCCTGGGGTCGCCCATCCCCTCCTCCCCCACAGGGCCATTGTCCCACTGCCCAGTGCTCCTCCTCTCACACGTGTGTGTGGAGCCGTCACTGTCCTCCTCCCTCCTACCAGCTGGTGCAGAAACGACTCCTGACCTTGAAAGAGGACGACGGTGTGCAGGCAGCCCTGAGTCACAGTGCACCCGGAATGGCCTCAAGTCCTTCTGAGTCCGACGCCGGCCAAGGTGCCCAGAGGCACGACCAAGACCCCCATCTAGGGGTCAGTGATGAAGCCTGCCCACCAGAGATTGATTCTCAGGCTCTTCATAGGCTCATGCAAACAGACACTGCCCTGTGCAGGCCCGAAGTCTTTGTTCCCTCTGGAGGACGTCAGGAGTTCTCTATATTCCGGCCCGTACGGCTCTCCCCTCCCCAGGGTCAAAGGCGCACCGGCCCTCTACTGAGATCCAGGGATGCGTCTGTTCTCAGAAAGGCCTCTCCTCTTCGGGAGGCCCGAGTGCCCAGGGACGGGTCCAGTGAGAACGAGGAGGTGCTCCAAAGCGTCTTCATCATAGACTCTCAGCATATACTGGTGCCTTTCGGGATGTCCCTCAGTCCTGCGCATGTCTCAGCCCTGGCTTCCTCTGGAGGTTGGGGGGCCCAGAGTGCTCCCCAGTCCCCCTCCTCTCAGAGAAGAGGCCTCAGCCCAGCTCCACCAGCCGCTCCCAAGTCGAGGAAGCGGGCTCTGTGTGGACGCCCAGCCGCTGCTGAGAAGCTGCCCATCCCCAGGGCTGGCCTCGGCGTCTCTGGGAGGCCAGCCTTGGCTCTGGGGCTGGCTCGCCCCTCACAGCTGAGAAAGAGAAAGCGTGACCCGTTTGACACAAAGAAGCGTGAGAAGAGGAGGAAGAAGCACTGCAGCCAGTAGGGTTCAGCTGGGCCGGCCCTCCAGGGCGAGGCCCCAGGGCAGCCCCCTGGGGAGCCTAGGGGCTCCTCCTCCTCCTCCCAGTGCTGATCCTGGATGATGTGGGGGGAAGGGAGCGGGGCAGGACCACCAGGGTGGGGAGGGGGAGCGGGATTGTGGGGGGTTAGGGAGGTGGGGGAGGTGGGTGTGGCCAGGTGTGGGTGGGAGCAGGACCTTTGGAGTGATGTATGTAAATTGTGAACAAAGATCGTTTTCGTGGGAAATGCTCTCAGGCCACTGTCATCTTGTTGGTGTTGAGCTGCTCCACAGAGAGCGATCCTGAGAGGAAGGAAGGATGAGGGAGGTCACAGGAGCTCTGGGTCTACAGGTGGCCACACCTTTCCTCCACATAGACAAGGACTCCTCAGGCTGCCCCTGGGAACGCACAGCTCTCACTTTCCCCAGGGACCCCCTCATCAGCCCCTTCTCTAACGCCTGCTAGGCTAGGGCCCTTCTGGGGCATCTGTACCGTCTTCTGCATCCCTGAACCTTCTGGGGAGGCAGAGCTGCTCTTGTGCCTTTCAGCCCTCTGGACACTCACCAGTTTCTAGGATGGAGCCTGGAGACAGCCCTTGTCATTATGGAGCTTCTCTCTGCTTTCCTCATGTGGCCAGACGACGGCGCTGGGATGACCCTCCGCTCATCCAGGGTTTCCTGTGTGGGTGGCCTGACCAGAGACGAAAAGTCTTGGCCATGGGGACGGGACTGTCTGCCTCATCGTAGCGGGAGCATCCTCTAGTTCCACTGGGATTATTGCAATGTGGAGAGTGGTGGAGGCAGCTACCTCTTCATCCCAATGAGGAGGCAACAAGGGGAATGGGTGTGGGGAGATTCATGGGGCACCCGTTAAAGGTGTGTATAAGGGAAAGGACAGTCGGGCCCCTTTGTGGAACTTGTGGGATGTCTGTGCAGCAGCATCTCGTTCAACTGAGGGAGGAGGACCCATGTGGCTGTGGCCGTGGGGACTGGCGTCCGGGGCCTCCGGGTCTGCAGAGACACCCCAGAGCTACTGTCCCTTCCCTTTGCACCCATGGCTGGACGTGTGTGTGTACTGGTATCAACACTGGTTTGTATCCCCATAGGAAACAGGTCCTCCTAACAAACTATGACCACGTTTCACAAGAACAGCTTGCTCACAGGGGCGGCAGGGGGTGGGAGAGGTGTCTGTGGCCCCAGATCTGAGTGGGAGCTGGGATCCATGCTGAGGAGTGTGGAGGCCTCCGTCACCGTCCTGTGGGTGTCGGCAGAGGCTTCGAATCATCAGAGCAGGGGAAATGACCCCCTCGTTAGAGTGAGATGAGCAAACAATGAGGGGCAGGGAGTAGACCCCCGCTGTCTCCCAGAAGTGCCTCCCCTCCCAGTCCGCTTAGCCTCTGTCACAGCCTGTGCTGGCCCACCTCTGAAGCCCCTTCCTCCTAAAGCACTGAGATGCTCTGATCTTTTATGGACCTGCCCTGGGCCTCACCCCCCCTTCCCTGCTGGCCAAAGGCTCTTCTCCTGCTTCCGACTTCTGATTCCTTCCCCAGGACCCAGGCAGGTGTTAGGACAACAGAGATTCCCTGAACATGACCCCTACACCACCAGCATGCAAAACTGGGGCCGCAGGCTTCCACAGGTGGCATGACTCTCTGCTGGACCCTGCAAAGAGCTTGGAGAAGAAAGGGGCTCATGTCTCTCCACCTCCACAGAATCTGTAGGTCAGCCTCACAGGTCCCCCTCTGTCCAGGTGGGCAGCACATATGTGCTCCCAGCCCTCCTTGACCCTTTGTGAAAGAAAGTTTTTGCAGCTTAGTAGTCTGATATTAGGCAAGGTGTCTCAGGGCTTGTTCCTTTTGAAGCCCTACAGGAGAATCTGTTTCCTTTCCCTTTCTGTCTTCTAGAGGCTGCCTGCATTCCTTGGAATTAGTCCCTTCTTCCATCTTCAAAGTGCATCACTTTAATCTCTGCTTCCCTCATCACATGGTCTCTCCAACTCTGACTCTTCCTGTGTCCCTCCTACACAGCTCTTTGTGTTTATATATAGCCCACCCAGAAAATTTAGGATAATCTCTTCATCTCAAGATTTTTTACTTAGTCACAGCTGCAAAGTCCATTTTTCCATACAAGGTAACGTGCACATATTGTCATAGGAGGGGTTAAACACGGACGTGTTGGGGGAACCAGAATTTACCCTACTAGAAGGAATCCACAAGAATACCTACCATCAGCATCCACATGAATAACAGACTATGACCAAGTGGCGTTTATTCCAGGGATGCAAGCCTTGTTCAATGGTAAACACTCACCAGTGTAATCTACCAGATTGAGTCTAAAGAGGAAACACGTACTGTTACACCAGTTAACACAGAACAGGCACTGAACGAGATTCAACGCCCCTTCATATTAAAAGTGCTCAGGAAACTAGGTATAGAAGGGCACTACCTCAACCGAATAAAGAGCCTCTACAGAAAACCTACTTCTAACATCACATGAAATGGTGAAAGAATGAATGCTTTTCCGAGTTCAAAAACAAGGTTAGAATGTCCACTCTTATCTTAGTTTTCAACTTAGTACTTTAGATTCTAGTTAGTGTAGCATAGCAAGAAAAGGAAAAAAGAGGCATACATATTAGAAAAGAAGAAATATAACTGTCATTCTTTACAGATGACATAATTGTCTACATAGAAAATTCCAAGGAATGTATAAGTAGACTCATAATAAATTATAATAACTTGCTTTAGCAGGATCTCAGAATATAAAATCAATACATACACATTAATACACAACATTGATCATATTTCCATATACTAGTAACAAACTGAACGATTGAAAACCAAAATTGAAAACATATTAAATAGGTTCCAGTTCAAGATGGCAACACAGGAAGGTCCTGAACCCACCTCCTCCCACAAACACACCAAATCTACAGCTACATATGGAAAAATTTCCTCTGAAGAAAACTAAAAGATGGTGGAGCAACCCCTTCACATCAGGAAAACCAGAGGGAAACCACATCAAAACAGGTCGGAAAGGCTGAGACACAATTTTGCCATAAACCCCATCCTTGGTGTGGAGACACACAATTAGGAAGGAACTCAAAACCTGGAGCTTCTTCCTGAGAGGTGAAGGGTATGGACCCCACATTGGGCACTCCAAATTTTAAGGCTGGCACCTGAGAGATGGACCCTCAAAACATCTGACTTTGAAGACCAACAAGGCACATCCCATGAGACCCATAGGGCTGTGGTGAACTGAGGAACAGCTCTTAAAGGGCCTGTGCACAGACTCACCTGTCCCAGGGCCAAGTGTAGAAGCAGCCCTTTGAAAAGCACTCTGACTTTTTGTGAAAGGGACTCACTTCCCAATTTTAAAGCATTAATCTGAGGAACAGGGGCCTGCTGGAATACTCCCCAGGGACAGAGGCTGGCGGGTGCCATCTTCCTGCTCTCTCTCTGCCTTGATAAAACTGAAAGGTGCCATCTTTTTTCCCCTTTTTCCTTTCCTGCAGGTGACAACGTTGTGCTCCAGCCAGCTGGCTCCTTCTTCCCTGCTCTTCCTCTGTCTTGCTATATATATTTTTTTTCTTCTTCTTTTTCTTTTTTTCTTTTCCCTCTTTCCTTTTATTCAAATGGTGTCATCTTTGCACTCTTCCCACCGCCTCACTCAGCCAGTAAGCATCATCTTCACACTTTCCTTCTGATGTGCTCCAGAGAGCCAGAATCTCTAAGACAGGAGATCCCATTTTTTTGGCCTCCACTCAGGGGATGCTCCTTGACCACCTGGCTCTGGAGGCCAGGAGGGATTTCTTTTCTGGGTCCCATGGGACTGTAACAATTGGAGAGACAGTTCTTGGCAGGATACCACCCCCAGGATGTACCACCACACATCAGACTGAGACACAGCCCCAGCCTTTACATGAAAAAGGCCTATTTGCTAGTAGGGACAAGACTTAAGAGCAGGCTTCAGGTTCAGCACACATCTAGAGGCTACGGATGTGCTCTCGGGGAAGGTAGGCTGGGGGTGCCATCTCTCCACCCTCACTCTGCCTTACTACAGTTCACTGGTATCTCCCAGAATGGAGCTTGTACACTTATCTGAAGCACTGTTTTCTTGTGACTGCTCCCCAGGGAACACCTTCAGATTGCTTGCTTCTGGGGCGCAGCAGGGCTTACACTTGCAATCTCACAAGACTAAATATATCTGCATTCTTTAAAAGCTGTTACCAAGTTTTCTGGCTTCCTATCAACCTGAATCTAGGTGCTGCCTGAGATCCTCCACTTTGGGTTGCTCATTTGTCTTGGCACACCCTCAACTGCTGGGATGGTGTGCCAGGTCTATTAAAAATAAACTGCTTAGACAATCACAAAGGTTTGAGAGGCAACCAAGAGTAGACGGGGTTAAATGACAAGGTTCATCTGTCACACAGCTCTTCAAGACTGGGAGATGTGGCTATTTCACTTAATGCATAGAAACCAACACAGAGAGTCAAGCAAAATGAAGAAAGAGAGGACTATACTCCAAAAAAAGAACAAAATAAAACCTCAGGAAAAAATCTTAATGAAATGAACATAAGTAATTTACTTGATAAAGAGTTCAAAGTTATGGTCATAAAAATGCTCACTGAACTCAGAAGGAAAATGGATGAAAACAGTGAGAACTTCAACGAAGAAATAGAAGATATAAGAAAGTTCCAAATACAAGTCACAGAACTGGAGAATGCAATAACTGAACTTAGAAATACAGTAGATGAAGCAAAAGAAAGAATAGGTGAACTCAAAGACAGGTCAGAGGAACTCATCCAATCAGAGAATAAGGAAGAAAAAAGAATGTAAATAATGAATATAGCTTAAGGGATTTATGGCACATCAAATGGAATAACATTCACCTTATAGGAACTCCAGAAGGAGAAGAGAAAAGGGGGCAGAAAACATTTGTAGAAATAATATCTGAAAACTTTTCCTAACCTGGGGAAAGAAACAGACATCCAGATACAGGAAGCCCAGAGAGCTCCAAAGCAGATCAACCTAAAGAGATCCATACCAAGAAATATTAAAATTAAAATGTCAACATTAAAGATAACAAGGGAATCTTAAAATCACCAAGAGAAATACAACTTGTTATATAACTTGTTATATACAACTTGTTATACAACTTGTTATATAACTACATCAACCTAAAAAGCTTCTACACAGAAAAATAAACAATCAACAAAATGAAAGGGCAAGCTACAGAATGGGAGAAAATATTTGCAAATCATGTACGTGATAAGGTGTTAATATCCAAAATATATAAGGAACTCATACAATGGCTATATATATATATCTATATATAGATATATAGATATAGATAGATATAGATTTTCAAACAGTTCAATTAAAACTTGGGCAGAAGAACTGAATAAAAAATTTTCCAATGAAGACATCCAGATCACCGACAGGTTCATGAAAAGATGCTCTACATCACTAATCACCAGGGAAATGCAAATCAAAACTACAACGAGATATCACCTCAAAGAGACTAAGAGGTAACAAATGTTGACAAGGATGCAGAAAAGGAAACCCTTGTGCACTGTTGGTGGGAATGTAAATTGGTACAGCTGCTATGGTAAACAATATGGAGTCTCCTCAAAAAATTAAAAAGAAAACTACCATACATTAGCAATCCTGCTTTGGGTATATATATATATCCAAAGAAAATGAAATCACTATTTCAAAGAGATATCTGCACTCGCACGTTCATTGCAGCATTATTCACAATTGCCGAGAAATGGAAACAACCAAAGTGTCCATACATGGATAAATGGATATAGAAGATGTGGTATGTACATAGATGGAATATTATTCAGCCATGAAAAAGAAGAAAATCCTGCCACTTGCAACAACATTTATGGATCCTTGGGGCATTATGATGAGTGAAATAAGTCAGAGAGAGAAAAATAAATACTGTATGATATAACTAAATTGTAGACTCTAAAACAGCCAAACCCAGAGAAACAAGAGAATAGAATGGTTGTTGCCAGGGGTTGGGGTTGGGGGAAATGGGGAGATGTTGACCAAAGGGTAAAATATCCAGTTAGCAGATGAATTTCTGGGAATCTAATCTACAGCATGGTGATTGCAGTTAACAGACTGTATTATATACTTTAAAGTTGCTAAGAGAGTAGATCTTAAATGTTCTCACCAAAAAAAAAAAAGGTATTTATGCGAGGTAACGGAGTTGTGTTAACTAGCTCCGCTGTGGTAATCATTTCACAACATGTAACATACCAACAGGTTGTACACCTTAAACTTACACAATGCTATATGTCAATTACATCTCAATAAAGTTAGAAAAAATACAGAAAACAGACTGTTGCCCAACATTCAAGCAAAAATACTAGTTTGGGACTGCTTTTTCTTGAATTTAATCATTGTGCCTTCTTGAATCTGTTTTGTATCACATGATAGCAGACTCATAGAGGCAGCTTACTTCTGATCAGGTGCAGCCAAAAAGAAGCAACTGAGGGTATATGGGAGTTTAGGGATAAGCTACGCGATTTCTCCCTTTCTTCCTCTACTTTGTGAAGATTCTCCAGCAGCAAATGTGTAACTTCCACGGCTCCAACTCCAATGAGACAGAACTGGTATGGTCTGACATTGATGATCATTTAACCTGGCCCTGGACTCCTTTACAACCCTCTCCTTAACTTTGCCTTTCCAGCATAGGGGTACAAGTAAATTCCTGTTCCTACTAATCACTCCATTATCTAGGTGGCCCTTCTCAGAAGTTTCATCACTGGTGTTCTTAATACCCTGTATTAAATTTATTTGCAAAGACTTGAAACAATTTCTATTTTATTTGTTATCGGCAAATACAGTATAATAGAATTTAGAAATATTAAAAAAATTAGAAGAGACATGAAATCTCAAAATGGGGAAATGTTAGCCATGTTTAGGAAGAAAATGTACTAATATTATTGGAGGAGAGAATTCAGGAATTGGAAGATAACACTAATGCGTTTGGAAGGTAGAAAACTGTGGAGAAGTTTGAATGGTGGGCTTCATGCCACAGGAAATAGGAAGTGATTCAAAGTTCTATAAAGATTGTGCTCACTTCAGCAGCACATATACAAAGTTTTATAAGATTAATCTGAAAGTGGTAGGCAGTTTGGAGTATGTGATGGAGTGATGTCAAAGAAAAATTGCACCAGATGGTTAAACAGGCAAGGAGTACTTTACTCAAGATGATTCTGTAATAGGGGAGAGAGGCTGAACTCCGTTCTGCTGAAACAAAAGGCATGGAAGTTTTTAGATGCCAGGATGAGCTATAGGCAAAATAGTAGAGGATGCTGGGGAAGAGGTTGGTCAATATAATTAGACCATCTCTGTTTGCTTTGGCTCTTATTAAAGTTAGGCTCCTATACTCCCCACAGAGACTGGGAACTAGGGGCAATACCTTTCTTGAAGGTTATATTTCAAAGAGCTGACTCCCAGGTCCTTGAGAAAGACATTTCTGGGTTGGAAAATTATCAAGTGACTAGGAGAAAATTTACATCTCAAAGGGGCAGAGAAAGAATTTACAATTTCAAGTTTCTTAAAGTAAATGTTTTCAGAAAAGGGAGGTTAGAGGCCTATGGTAAAGAAAAATCCTGTCTGAAGTTTAGCCAAACTGAGGGAAACATTAAGGCCATCTTGATCAGTAGTTAAAATTAGCATTACCTTCAGGAAGGTTATTTTATAAAGAAAAGTAATGCCTTAGAAACTTTATCAGAAGAATCAAAAGTAACTGCCTGCTAGTTAGATACAGGTCAGGAATAATGAGAAAGGGCAGTTACAAGGTAAACTCAACTAATGTTCTCTGTGTTGTAGCTTTAATAAAGATGAAATAAGTAGAAAAAAAATAATCCATTGGTACACGGTGAGAGCCAGTTGGATGGATTGCCCAATTAGAAATACTTCTTTATTTTCTAGTCATTATCAGTCAAGGATTAACAAACCTACTTTTATTAGATATACTTCTGTCTAGGGATTGAGAAATATCAATTATTTAAACTTAATCACTACTTTTTTCTGTGAGATTTTTAAAAATATACTTTGGGGAGAAGTAATGGAAGAGTGATATAGCACTAAAACATTGAAGTGAATGACATAATAAGATCCTATCTTTCTCAATTTAAGGAGAAAAAAAGGGAGGGCAAAAGAAATGGGCAGAAAGTAAGTTTACCAACCAGTCATTGTGTCAAGTGTTTTCATATATTTATCTAATTTAATACTCACAAAACAATGAGACATAAGGAAGACATTTATCCCATTCCATAGATGAAACTCTGTTTACAAAGTAATATATCAACCATTTGTAGAGCTGACCCTTGAATTTAAGGCCTTACGTCTGTGGAAATGCAAGAGCCAAACCCTGCTAATACAAGGTGCTTAGAAGAGGTAGACTTCAGTGAGCAGGAAAATCAGAGCATGCGTGAACTGATGACAAGTTTTGCTGATCTAGCAGCTTTGTGAGATTTGTCTAGATTCAAAGGCCCTTGCTCTACTAAACCATCAAATTAGAGGTGGTCTCCTTCTGAAACAACCAATATTTGCAGAGCTATTCAGACTTTGGGTCATGGTATTTTTTCAAGGATTAACTATTATCACTGGCTTTTCAAATTTTAACTTTAGAAAGTCCTTGCTTTTGTTGGAAGCAATGTTAAATTTTGATGCAGTTGTTTGCAGGGATGAAACTTGGTCGCCCTCTGGAGGCTATTCTCAGGTCCGACTAGCATACCTTAATTTTGAGAAAGAAGTCAGGTCTTAACAATTTAACAACTCATTTTAAATGTGTGGAAATTATGTATATACATTATACTTTTTTAGAAGTTACAAAACATTGAGTTCAAAATGCTCAAAATATTTTAAAATGCTGAATTAAACATTTTATGGCATAGCATGTTTTGAATTCCTGTTCTCCCTTTGGAAATGGAGACGGTCATCATTCTCCTTTTATCATGCAATATCTATACTGGGACTAAAACGTTATTTTTCCTCCCCTATTATAGGAACACATGGGCAATTAGTTCTATAAATTGAATGATAAAACATATGACACAATACTATACACTCAATTACTACCAAGATCTTTCATTTTAAGTTTAAAAAAAAAATCTCTAAATTTCCAATTAAAAAAATTTTTTTTCTTTCTCTCAAAGATAAAACATCAGAGCTTACAAGAACCCTTAAAAACAGAATGGGTCAAAGGATAAAAATGTTTTGCTCCCTAGTTCATTCTTGTTCAGTTTTCTTGTAGAAGGTGTATTATACCAGTTAGTGTAAATTATACAAGCAAAGTTCTTGCCATACATTGGTGACAGCTTTTCTACATAAAGTAAGCAGTTAAGGGGCTTCCCTGGTGGCGTAGTGGTTAAGAATCCACCTGCCAATGCAGGGGACACGGGTTCCAGCCCTGGTTCCCGAAGATCCCACGTGCCACGGAGCAACTAAGCCCGTGCGCTGCAACTACTGAGCCTGCGCTCTAGAGTCCGTGTGCCACAACTACTGAAGCCCGCGCACCTAGAGCCCATGCTCCGCAACGAGAAGCCACCGTGATGAGAAGCCCGCACGCTGCAACAAAGACTAGCCCCCACTCTCCGTAACTAGAGAAAGCTCGCGTGCAGCAACGAAGACCCAACACAGAGGCCAAAATAATAAATAAATAAATAATTTTTAAAAAGTAAGCAGTTATGAGCTGCTATAAACCTGCTGTTTCTTTACTTGATTTAAATGAATTTAATTCTTTAAATAACTGAGCAGGTAGAGAATTTAGACTCAGCCATTATTAGAGGTACCTTATACAACCAAAGTGGTATAAAAACCCTGTAACATGAAAGTGTTGTGGAGGTCCTTCTGGTCTTCTGAGACCGGGACACCTGTACCTTTATGTCCCATTTATAAATGCTCCTCTATAATGTTTGGGATGCTGAAATATTTGATGAGATAGATACCTCATGCCTATTACATGCCTTCCCTATATCTCTCTCAACTACATCCCTCTAATGAGTTGGTGCAGCTCCAAGGCTCTATCCAGTAACAAGGTAGTGTCAGGCAGTGCTTGTTGTACTCACTGGCTTTTAATCCTCCAACTGCCTTGTAATCTCCTCCTTCACACCTTGAGGCTTAGAAATGGCATACTTCCTGAGGAAGAGGTTTCTAAGGAGTCCTGTATACTTGCTTGAAATGGGGACAGGAGGATGGAGGAACAGAAGCGAAGATATAGGGAAGATGAACGGATTTTTTTTAATATAAATTTTTCTGCCATAAAAACTATAGGTACCAAGCAAAGCAATCAGGGAAATTTATATTCATGCATTAATTTACCACTTACAACGATGAGTAGATAGGGGACATTAGATAAAGGAAGTATCTAGGAGGTAAAATGGATAAGATTGATAATGGATAGGATATAGTGGCTGATGCGAGAGGTTGAACTCAAGGATTATTGTTAGGTGCCTGGTTTATACAACTGGGTGAATGGTGTCACTACACACTAAGACAAATGAAAATGAAGGAGGAGAGATTCGGCAGTTTAGGGAGACCATGAGTATTTAGCTTTATGTATATTTTAAATGAACAGATTTAGATGTTAAATAGGCAACTGGATTTACAGAATTCAGATTAGAGGTCTCAGGTACACAAATGTCCAAACTTGATGGAGTTGGTAACTGAAGCTGTGTGTTTCTGTGAAATCATATTATGAGTTCTAGAGTGAGAGGACATAATGGCCTAAAACTGAATTTTGAAGAATTTCAACATTTAATGTCTGAGGAGAAGGATACGTACCTGCAAAGAAGATAGAGAATGAACTGCCGCAGAGATGAGAAGAAAACCAGAGGAGTTTTTGGGTCAAGGAAAATCAAGTCTCAAAGACAGAAGCAAATCCTACTTACAGGTCAAGTAACTAGGAGATAAAATTTTCACATCGCATCCATGGATTTGGAAATAACTTATGAAGTACCTTTTTCTTGGAGTAATAAAAGATGGATTCTATTGGGAGTGGGTTGAAGCATGAGAAGGAAGTCATAAAGTGAAGATATCAAATACAGATAAACATTTGTAAACAGCTTTATGGAGGTACAACTGATGCACAAAAAATGGCACATGTTTAATGTATACTATTTGATGAGTTTGGACATATGCATAAACCCATGAGACAATTAACACAAGCAAGGTAATAGACATATCTGTCCCCTCCAAAAGCTTCCTTGTGTCCCATTTTTTCTGTGTGTGGTAAGAACACTTAACATGAAATTGACCCTCTTAACTAATTTTAAGTGCTTAACACTATTGTTAACTACGGACGCTATTTGTACAGCAGATTTCTCAAATTTATTCATCTTGTATAACTGAAAATTCATACCTGTTGAACAACAGCTCCCCATTTCTCCCTTTCCCCAGCCCCATGGCAACCAACCAACATTCTATTCTCTGCTTCCATGAAGTCTGATTCTTTTAGATACCTCATATAAATGGAATTATGCAGTATTTGTCCTTCTGTGACTGGCTTATTTACTTAGCGTATTGTCCTCCAGGTTCATCCCTGTTGCCACAATGGTAGAACCTCCTTCTTCTTTTAAAGTTGAAAATATTCCATTGTAAATATATACTACATGTTTTGAACCATTCATCTGTTGATGGACATTTTTGGAAAAGCTTCTTGACACTGATCTTGGCAATGATTTATTGGCTATGACACCAAAAGCACAGATCACAGAAGCAAAAATAGACAAGCAGAACTACATCAAAATAAAAAGCTCCTGCACAGCAAAGGAAACAACCAACAGAATGGAAAGGTAACCAATGGAATGGGAGAAAATATTTGCAAATCATATATCTGGTAAGGGGCAAATATCCAAAATTTATAAGGAATTCCCACAACTAAGTAGCAAATAAACCAAATAACTCCATCAAGAAATGGGCAAAGAACTTGAATATACATTTTCCAAAGAACACATATGAACGGCCAAAATGTATATGAAAAGGTACTCAGCATGGCTAATCATCAGGGCAATGCAAATCAAAATCACAAAGAGATATCACCTCACACCTGTTAGGATGCTTAGTTTCAAAAATATAAAGGTAACAAGTACTGGGGAGAATATGGAGAAATTGGATCTCTTGTACACTGTTGGTGGGAATACAAAATGGTATACAGTCACTATGGAAAACAGTATGGAGGCTTCTCGAAAAATTAAAAATAGAACTATCATATGATTTAGCAATCCCACTTCTGAATGGATAGATGTATATATATATGTATATATATATGTGTGTGTGAGTATATATATATATATATATGTGTGTATGTATAAGAGAACTGAAATCAGGATCTCAAAAAGATTGCACTCTCATGTTCATTGAAGCATTATTCACAATTGCCAAGATATAGAAAAACATTTTCAAGAATTATTTTAAAAAACTGTGCCTTTGAAGAAGAGATAGTCTGGTAATTAGTAATAGAAGTCAGGTGGAGAAAGGTGAGTTTGGTTTTGCTTTTCTTTTTTGCTTTACTCTTCTTTATTATTTTTCCCAATTTGGAAGATTTTAGAATGTTTAAGAAAGATAGTGGAAAAGATCCAGATTAGAGAAGGTATTGAACAAAATAAGGATCCTTAGAGAGTGCAAGGTGATGCAATCCAAATCAGGAGTAAGGGAATTGGGTTTAGTAGGAATAGAGCTTCTGTTCTGTTAAATCACCAAAGGAGATAAAGATGGCAGCAGATGTAGTAACTCTATTATGTTAATTAACAGGAAAGTTCTCCTAATGTTTTTTCTTTTCTTTTCTGTTAATTAAAAGAGATTATCTCCTGATATTATAGCAAATGGTAGGGACATGCCATTTAAGAATAGTGCAATAGCTGAATCACTTTGTTATACAACAGAAACTAACACAACATTGTAATGCAATTATACTCCAATAAAGATTTAAAAAAAAAAAGACTAGTGCAGAAAGAGAGAACAAACTGTAAAGAGTGGGAAATGATGGGTCCAGATTAATGTAGCAGAATTAAGGGCAATATTAAAGGACCTTTTAGGTTAGTGATCATGAATTTATAAAGGAAACAATCTAAACTATTATACACTTTACTTGGGAAGACTCTGAAAGCTGGAGATCAAGAAAAGAGAAAGCAATGGTTTGGGTTGATCCAGCATAATTAAAAGACACTGGAACAGGGCTAGGGACAAACACACTATTAGATAATGGACATTGGAATGTAAGAGAGTAAGGAGAGATACAAAGGCAGTATCAGGAGAAAGCAAGGGAGTAAACAGACTTGCGTCAAAGTACTATCATAGTGGTGGGGTATTTGAACAAGTGAACTGGAATGTGAGAAGTTATTGTAAAGGGATGGCATATTTGTGTGAATAATTTTTAAAGACTATTTCTCTTTTTCCAGCTCTGATTTTTATTTTAGAGGACTGACTCCTGAAAACTCGGTTTCCCAGGATTCACTGACAACTGGCTTCCAATTAATTCTGAGTAATGGAAGGACTGGTGAGAGTTTGGAAGAAGGGGTTAGGGGAGAACCCAGAATGCCCTCTTTCTTTGAGTTGTACATACAACTGAGGCTTCGTCTCCCTCATGCGTCCAATTCCTGCTCAAGGGCTTCTCCCTCCATGTTCCCAGCACCCACCAGCAGTCTCTACATTCATTCCAGTTCTGCTTAGGGGATTCAGTCTTTCCAAACTCTAGGTTGCCTTCCTATTTCATTTGACTCCAGCTTTTATAACTTTTGAAACAAGCTCCTTTTATTAAAATCTACTTTCTAAACTTCCTGAAGCAGATTTACTGTCCTGCATGAGTAATCCCAGGAAAAAGATGCTCAAAATGGGACTCTGGAATAAGGTTTTGAGCTTGAATGTAATAGTGACTCCATTGCCAATGCAAAGACAAGTGCTTCTTCCGAGTAGTGAAAGCAATAAATAAATTACCAGCAATATTTGCTTTGAACATATTGCCAGTTGAAGACAATACTTTTACATCTCAAGCGGCAGCGGATTTTGTCTATTACAGCAGTAATAACTACAAGCACCACGGGGACCAGTAGCTGCTTCTTATAGCACCAGAGAGCTTACAAAATGAAAATGTTTACACTTAATGTTAAAAGGTGTTAGGTGTTTAAACTCTCAGATCGAGGCATGGGAAGACACAGAGAGCCACACTGAGAGCCTTAAAATTTTCTCATGTCTTAGAGCCACACAGCAGACATGGCTGAGGATCAAGTTTCAAATCTAAAAGTGTGGGTTGCAGAATTAAAATGCAAGTTCAATGTACATCTGTGCTAAGTCTCACAGATTAATATCAGGACATTGATCAGGAAGAGCTGGGTATTAAGATAAGGATATATTGAGTATTTAGGATAAGTGCAGGTAGGCAGACTCAGATTAATATGAAAATTTTTAACCCAAATCTTCCTGTGGTTTCCTCGCCAAAGGAAGCCACCCTTCTTCCTCCCCATTTGAGGAAACTAACCTTCCCTTACTTAACATATCTCTAAAGACCTCATCTAAATAGGTTAGTTTTCAAGGAAATTTCTACTTTTCTCAAGACCCACCCACATCAGCACTTATTGCATCCTAATAACTACAGTCAGATTCCAGCAGGCCCCAGGAGGCAAGTATAATGTCCACCCTGGTAGGAGTTAGCATATCCATCAAAAGAAATGCTATATCCTGCCAATGTGTATCAGCAGAAACCTGTAGAATGTGTGTGTGGCATATGTTTTTTGGGGGGTTTTTTTGTTTGTTTTTTTGCGGTACGCGGGCCTCTCACTGTTGTGGCCTCTCCCGTTGCGGAGCACAGGCTCCGGACGCGCAGGCTCAGCGGCCATGGCTCACGGGCCCAGCCGCTCCGCGGCATGTGGGATCCCCCTGGACTGGGGCACGAACCCGTGTCCCCTGTATCAGCAGGTGGACTGTCAACCACTGCACCACCAGGGAAGCCCTGGCATATGTTTTATAAGTGCTAGACTGAGAAAGATGGAATATAAAGTTGGAAGGGGTTGAATTTATTATAAAGAACATACCTGAGATTCAAAGTATTAGCTCTAGCTGATGGAATTGGCTCTAATCGTTGGCCTGTTTGGCTGACTGAAACATAGATTCAATAGTCAGCAACATTCAAAGAGGGCAAGATGCCATAATTTATCTGACAGAATGTAGACAAAGGAATCCATGTACTTAAAATGAGAATGTTGGAGTGGATTAATTATGTAAAACCCACTCAACTATCCCACAGTTATGCCCCCACAGAGGTCATCGATAACATTCTTCTTCAAGACATTAAGACATTCTTTGATGAGAGAAATACAAGCATCCTTGAAAACCTCTGTGGCATCTGTCTACTGTGGGCTAAAGATGACAATGCGGGATAGCACCAATGAAATGGTCCCCGTGCTTTTAACAGGAATATGGGGTTACAGAGTAGCAGAGGTTAAGTGGTAGCATTTAATATGAGAAACAAGGTGAGTGCAATTATCATAAAGGTCAGCAGGGCAGAGTGGCATTATTTTCACCCAAAATGACTTCCAGCAGTAACAGATTAATCACATTTACACTGGGAATTACATTGATGAGCCGGCTTGAACTGTATAAATGAAAATAAAATTCAAGCACAATGAGCAGAAACCTGCATTGATTTTCCAGGAATGAAAATTACAGCCTCGCCCAGACCTAAACCAGAGATCAGGTGGCTACAATAGCTTCAGAAACTTTGCTGCAACACTGTCAAAAGGATAGAGTGTGATTTTTTTTTTTCTTCAGGTCTACCTCAAAGGGTTTACAATTTTCCAGTGGGAATGTTTAGAAAGAAAAGTGGAAAACTCAGAATTTTTCAGAGATTATTAAGATAAATTTACACACCTGAGGTTCCAAAACATCACTGTGGTCTTCAGGTCATAATAGGGCTTATGGAAGCCATGTGATAATTGAAATTTTGACACAAGTTCACCTCACTAGAAATCCTGTGCAGTGACCTACACTATATTTCCCCATATCTGAATGTATTTTTGGAGTACACATACTTGGAAAATGACAGAACTCTCAACCAAGGTAAGTGCTATTAAGAACGGCTACTGCCTGACATCCATTAGGATAGCTATTATTAAAAACAATAATAGGGCCTCCCTGGTGGCGCAGTGGTTGAGAGTCCGCCTGCCGATGCAGGGGATACGGGTTCGTGCCCCGGTCTGGGAGGATCCCACATGCCGCGGAGCGGCTGGGCCCGTGAGCCATGGCCGCTGGGCCTGCGCGTCTAGAGCCTGTGCTCCGCAACGGGAGAGGCCACAGCAGTGAGAGGCCCACATACCGCAAAAAGAAAAAAAAAAAAAAAAAAAAAAACAAAAAACAATAATAAAGAACAAGTATTGGCATGGATGTGTAGAAATCTGAACCCTTCTACATTGCAGTTCCTCAAAAAATTAAACAGAACTACCATACGATCTAGCTATTCTACTTCAGAGTATATATCCAAAGGAATTAAAAGCAGGGACTTGAACAGATGTTTGTAATTTCATGTTCTTAGCAGCATTATTCACAATAGCCAAAAGATGGAAACAACCTAAATGTCCATCAACAGAGGAATGGATAAACAAAATGTAGTATATACATACAATGGAATATTAATGACCCTAAAAAGGTAAAAAATTCTGACACACACTACGATATGGATGAACTTTGAAGACATTATGCTAAATGAAATAAGCCAGAACCGAAAACACAAATACTCTGATTCCAGTCATATGAGGTACTAGAGTAGTCAAATTTATATAGACAGATAATAGAATGGTGATTGCCAGGGTCTGGGTGCAGTGATGAATGGAGAGGTGTTGTTTAATGGGTACAGAGTTCCAGTTTGGGAAGATGAAAAAAGTCCTGGAGATGAATGGTAATGATGGTTGCACAACAACGTGAATGTACTTAATGCCACTAAATGGTACACCTACACATGGTTAAGATGGTAACTTTTATGTCATGCGTATTTTGCCACAGCTGAAAAAAAATACATAGGAAGGGCCAAGTGGAAGCTCCTGGAACTGTCCCTACATGAAAACAATACCAAAAAATAGCAATAGCACATATCTGGGGAATTTGCAGAGACTAAAATAACCATGCAGATGGGAATCTCCATCACCTGCCCCATTTAAATAATCTGTTTGGCCTGTAAAAAAGGCAAATAAGTCATGGACAATGATTGTTGATTATCATAAGATAATGAGGTATTAATTCTAATCAAAGCTGCTGGATGTTATGGGCCTTTTTTTCCTGGAACAAATCAAAACATCTCTTAACTCCTGATATACAGCTATTGATCTGGCGAATAGTTGTCTCCACATCAAACAGCAAAGATAATGGAGCAGTTCACTTCTATCTGACAGAGACAGAAGTACACTCAAACTCTGTCTTACTTAAGTGCTATGCCAAGTCTCCCGATGTCTATAATATTATAGTCCATAGGGAGATTAGTCATCTGGATATCACAAAAGCATTATGATAGTCCCTTGTATTGATGAGTTTATGGTGATTGGACATGAGAAAAGTAGGAAGTACTGAAGTTGTGTCAGTAAGATACATAGATGTCAGAGTGGGAAATAAACTCCATGAAAATTTAGGATGTCAAATATATCACAGCCTAAGTATGATAATGCACACAAACAGAAACCAACCTCCAGAAAGCACTGAAGATCATGTTGATTTGTTTTAAAGATGGAGGCAGCACACAGCTAGGATTCCGAAAGATTTGTTACACACTCCCTTTCCTAAATCCCATTCCTGATAGTGACTGCTCTTTCCTTTTACCTCTTCTCTCCTGTCCTCACCCTTCCTTTATTGTTCCCTATCCTTCTTACCCCTCTGCCCTCTTTCATTCTTCCTCATAGAGAATAGCCTGGGCTATTATTTGCATTCTTTACATTCTTTATATCTCTCTCCCGTCCACCCCCCACCTCAACAAGGGCCTTGTACCAATTAAGAAAGTAAACATTTCAAGTCTTCAGAGTATTGAGAGGAGAAAGGTTATGGGGAAATAGCAAATCCTGACAATTTAAATATTCTCTATGTATCACATAAGTATATTTATTGTAAATAAATTCATACATGCAATAATAGTACAAATAGAAAATATTCACAAGCTACCAGACTGCCAAATTCTGCATGAGATACAAAATCACATACCTATACTATCTGCTTTTCAATTTATAATTAAAACCATGTTACCTCAGAATTTTAAAAATAGCATTTGGATAATTATAAAAAAAATTATAATTACATTAAAATTTTAAATTTCTGCACTTTTAAAGACACCATTAGAAAATGAAAGGGCAAGCCACAGATTGGAGAAAATATTCATGAGATATAGATATAGATATAGATATATACATAACATAGACTGGCATCCAGGATATGTAAGATGATCTTACAACTCAATAGTGAAGTAGTATTTGGGGGAAATACTACTTCAGAATTATAAGAAACAAATATTTGTGTTTAAGCCACCCAGCCTATAGTATTTTTTATTGAGATATAGTTGAAATATAACATTATGTAAGTGCAAGGTGTACACTTGTTGGTTTGGTACATTTGTATATTGCAGTATGATTACCACCAGTACCATTAGCTAACACCTCTATCATGTCACACAATTATCATTTCTTTTTTTGTGGTGAGAATAATTATGATCTAGTCTCTTAGCAACTTTGAAGTTTATAGTACAGTATTGTTGACTGTAATCACTATGTTGTGCATTAAATCTCCAGGGCTTATTTATCTATCAATACCAGTTGCAAGTTTATATCATTTGACCAACATTTTTCCAATTTCCCCACCCCCAGCTCCTGGAAACCACCATTCTACTCTTTGCTTTTATGACTTTGGCTTTTTTAGATTCCATATATAAGTGATATAAGACAGAAAAAGACAGTCTATGGTATTTTTGTCATAGCAGACCAAACAAAGGAGTATTTGGGAGATGCCATATCATGTAAGCTTTTTAGTCAATGGTGAGAAATATTGATTTTATTCAATTACAATAGGATAGTGCAATGCAGAGTTGGGTTTGGAGGCTTAAACATGGGAGAAAAATGATCTAATTTAATTTTTAAAGATTATCTATGGGGGGAGGGCTTCCCTGGTGGCACAGTGGTTGAGAGTCCGCCTGCCGATGCAGGGGACACGGGTTTGCGTCCCGGTCCGGGAAGATCCCACATGCCGCGGCGCGGCTGGGCCCGCGAGCCATGGCCTCTGAGCCTGCGCATCCGGAGCCTGTGCTCCGCAACGGGAGAGGCCACAGCAGTGAGAGGCCTGTATACCACAAAAAAAAAAAAAAAAAAAGAGAGATTATCTATGGGGAGTTTCCTATAGACAAGTAAACAAGGATTCAAGAAGAAACTTTAGAAGGCCCTTTTTAAGAGTCCAGGTAAGGGACAGCAGATTAAGGTGGTAAAAATAGAAAAACATTAACTAGCAATTAACTGAGAAATAGATTTTCAGGAACTAACCCCCACACATTTAGATAATTCATCTGAAACATGCTATTTGAAAATATAGCTTCTTAGGATGCATCATATCTCTGAAGGAAACGCTAAAATACCAATGGATTGATAGTCCAAGCAATGAAGATTTACTAAGTGTGTGTGTGTGTGTGTGTGTGTGTGTTCCTCAACTGTCCTAGGTTCAAGGAAAGGCAAATAGAAATAAAACCTTCATGTTGGAATACTGTCTCACAGTGAGTAAAGGTATCATGTACTTTTAAAATTGTATCTATTTAAACAAAGCCTAATATAATGGGAAAAATAAACTAGACCTGGAATCAAAAGACCTGAGTTTGAATCGCAGCTTGATTAATTACCAGAATATTAAGTTCGGGCAAGTTGTCCACATTTGATCAATTTCAGGTTCCTTATTTACAAAATGGTAGGCTGGATGGAGTGATCACTAGGCTCCCTTCTTGCATGAGATTTTGTTATTCTACAACACCATATTGGTATTCTCATTAAAGTGAATTTCAAGTGTTTGGTCAAGAAGAGGCTCGGGCTTCCCTGGTGGTGCAGTGGTTGAGAATCTGCCTACTAATGCAGGGGACACGGGTTCGAGCCCTGGTCTGGGAGGATCCCACATGCCGCGGAGCAACTAGGCCCGTGAGCCACAACTACTGAGCCTGCGCATCTGGAGCCTGTGCTCCGCAACGAGAGGCCGCGGTAGTGAGAGGCCCGTGCACCGCGATGAAGCGTGGTCCCCGCTTGCCACAACTAGAGAAAGCCCTTGCACAGAAACGAAGACCTAACACAGCAAAAATAAATAAATAAATTACTAAACTCCTACCCCCAACATCTTAAAAAAAAAAAAAAAGAAGAGGCTCATTCACTTCTTTTATGTCAAATTTAATAATAATGTAAGCCCTCATCCCATCAGGCAAAGAAGAAACTACCATTTGTCATCATTCAAGAATCCATTTCTTTCGTTAGGTCACATGAACATTCTAGAGGCTTAAAATAACCCTAGAAAGTGTGGTAGAGGCTCTGTATTTGGGCCTTAATCAAAAGATACATCTTGTTGAACTTTCATGGTGGCTTTAAATCTGCTGACTCTACTGCTTCACTGATAAACTGGAATAACAGGAAAGTTGGTGCCTGAACCCATATTACTTGCATGAAGTGCATAACCACTGTTTCTGAAATCTTTCTGTACCTCTGGAGACATGCCCTATTTTCACATTGCCATAGTGAATGTTTAAGTTTTCTGCTACATGAAGATATGTCCCTCTCTCCAGCCTCGGGGACATCTATCCCTCTTCCTTTGGAGTCTCAATCGCTCTCCTCTGTTTCCTCTCTCTCTCTCTCACCTAACATTATTCTTTCAAAGTATTTGTGCTTTTCAAAGAACAAAGGAAAATCGGTCAATTCCAGGAAACACCAGCTTTTCACCCTAACACAAATCTCCCCTGAAGTAATTAACAGCAAATGTTGACTACCATCTTGAAGTGGTGGTAATAGAGTTATTGGGGAAAACAAACACAAATTAAAGCTTCAATAAATTATACTGCCATAACTACAAATAATTAGCTCTTCAAGAAAACAGATTTATATATCAACAAAATCCTTGTTTTGGAGCCTCCTCACCAAATAGCCTTAGTCTTTAGGGGAACAATCAATGATCTGAAATCTATCCCTCACCAAGCATACTTTGAAAACTTCATTCTACTATACAGCTCATTAGATCGAACTTGCAATAAATCTTAACAGACTCAGAGAAGAAAATGTTTACTTAAAGTGGTAAATTTTTCAAAACTTCACGTGGAGCCTGACGGGTATTTCCAAAGATCTGATTCCTGCATTTCGCTTCAGATCATCCCCAATCATTAGAGAGATCTCTATCCAAAAGGTATGTGAATCTTCTATGTTCATGTTGCCATATCTGACTACATATATATTCTTATTTAACACACACAAAAACTCATGTACACACTGTCTCTTGCTCTCTCTCTCACATACACACACAAACACACACACACACCCATCCCTTCAGTTCATATATTTGTAAACCTACATACTCTTTTTGTAACTGCAATTTATTTTTTAAATTCACATTATGTTATTATGATCCACCCATGTTAATACACACAAAAACACTTCATTCAATTTACCTATTGTATAATATTACTTTTGAGAACAAACCATAATTTATTTATCAATTACCTTTAAGAAGGGAATTTAGGTAACATCCACCTTATTATAAACAGCACTATATTAAGAGTCCAATGCACATAGCTTCTAATGTAGATAAATAAGAATTTCCTTAATGATAGAGAGGCTGACCTTTCTTTTATAAGTTTCGTGGCCACCCAGATTTATTCTTTTGTGTTTTTATTTGTCCATTTGTCTATACTGCTGTGGAAATGTTTCAATATGAATGTCATATAATCTGTTCAGCTTTTCTTCAT
This sequence comes from Mesoplodon bidens, assembly GCF_964165515.1. Classification (NCBI taxonomy): domain Eukaryota; kingdom Metazoa; phylum Chordata; class Mammalia; order Artiodactyla; family Ziphiidae; genus Mesoplodon; species Mesoplodon bidens. The sequence continues at coordinate 37,431,196 of NC_138164.1, forward strand.
ACTTTGTGATTCTTTAAATGTTGTGTTTAAGAAACCTTTCCCTAACCTGACTTCATAAAGCTATATCCATATTTTGCTCCTAAAGTATTCATGTTTTTTCTTTCATATTTAATTTTTGATTTGAACTGGAATTTATTTTCTCATTTCTTTAAGATAGGGGTCTAATCCTTTGTCCATATGAATTTCCAATCATCTCAACACCATTTATTAAAAGGTTCATCCTTTCTCCACAAATCTGTAATGTTACCACATTAGTCTTTTTTTTAATCTATCTGTGTTCCTGGGCCCTATATTCTGTTCAATTTTGTTTGTCTATACCTTTGCTGTGCCAGTACCACACTGTTCTAATTAATATGACTTTAAATGTTTATATCAGGTAGCATAGGTTGCCCTTTCTTCATGTTTCTTAATGTTTTCATATCTTCTTCAAAATTTTTTGGCTACTTTCAACTCCCTACTTATACGTAATGGTCACCTTGGCTAAGACACGGTAACCAGACATTTGGTCAAACATGATTCATGATACTTGTGTGCAGAATTTTTTTAGATGAGATTAACATTTCACCCAATCAGTTGAAAGGCTTAATAGAAAAAAGACTGACGTCCCCTCAAAAAGAGGGAATTCTGCCAGCAGACTGCCTTTGGACTCACACTGCAATATCAGCTCTTCCCTGGGTCTCCAGCCTGTTGCCCTGCCCTGCAGATGTTTTGCACATACACATCTCCTATTGGCTCTGCTTCTGGTTCTCTGGAGAACTCTGCCTAATACACTTCTCTCCCATATAAACTTTAGATTTAGCTTGTCATGGCTTATGAAAATATCTATTGCAATTTTCATTGTGATAGCAATGCATACACAAGTTAGTGGCATGGTCAATTATAAGATATTGATTCATTTTTACAAAGAATATTATAAAGTGTTCCATTTAATTTTTTATATCCTTTAAGAAAGCATCATTTCCTCCATGAATATTTGACTCACGTTATTATATTTATTCTCAAATACCTGATATTTATTATTTTATTGTGAATGATATTTTTACTTAATAGTAAAAGTATTAATGGAATAGTATTTACTAATAGTAGTACATTTTCTTACTGGTTGTTGCTAATATTTTAAATTCTTATTGGTTTTTGTATGTCAGTCTTGTATCCAGCAAGTTCAGAGATTACAGATTTTCTTGTATTTTGTATGCAGACATTTTCCACCTCTTTTTTTGTTTTCAAATATATTTTCCATTGGCTTTTGCTTCTGTACATATAAATTAATCTTGTGTTAATATTTTATTTGGAATAGTTTTATTGATCTCTATAAATGGATGTGTTGTATATTTTATTTATTTATTTATTTTGGTTTGGCTATTGTATATTGAAAAAGTGAGTATACCCTCTTGTTTCACTCTCTAAAAAATTTTATATAAGATAAAAGTTAATTTGATCCCTGAAGGATTTGCAAAAGCACTTTTAAAATGTCTGGTCCTGGTGTTTTTGTTTGCTGACTTCTAGACATTTGACCAGACTATCCTATTCATGTAAAAGTTGTTAGTATACTATGTTTCTCTATTTCCTCTTAAGACAATTTTGCTAATTTTATGTTTTAATTCAAGTTTTTATAAATTTTCATATTAATGGCATGATACTCTTTATTTCATTCCTATAATTAGTAAAACTCCAAATATATGTAAGTAAAACCCCTATTCTTTCATAGTTTTGTTTGTGCCTTCCTCTTCTATGAACATAAAAAAATACCATTCTTTATATTTTCAAAGAAACAAAATTGAAGTTTACTGATCCTCTCTATTGTCAATTTAGATCCCATTTTTTACTGACATATAATTCACATACCATAGAATTCACCTATTTATATATTTCAGTGATTTTGAGTATATTCACATATAAGTGCAACCATCATTACAGTCAATTTTGAACATTTTTATCACTTCAAAAAACAAATCTAATATTCTTTAGGCATCACCTCCCTATATTCCCACCCTACTTCCCACAAGCTCTAAGCAACCACTAATCTATCTTCTGTCCCTGTAGATTTCACTATTCTGGACATTTCATAGAAAGAGAATCATACAATATAAGGTCTTTTGTGACTGACTTTTTTACTTAGCGTAATATTTTGAAGGTTCATCTAGGTGATAGCATGCATCAGTATTTCATTCCTTTTTATAGCGAAGTAATATTTCATTGTATGGACATACCAATTCTGTTCATCCATTTATCAGTTGATGGACATTTTCGCTGTTTCCACTTGTTTGCTACTATGAAAAATGTTGCTATAAACATTCTTGTTTAATTGGTGTGAACATATGTTTTCATTTCTCTTGGGTATACATCTAGGAGCAGAATTGCTGGGTCATATGGTAATTTCATGTTTAATTGTTGGAGGAACTGCTTAGATGGTTTTCAATTGAGTGACGCCATTTTACTGTCCTACCACTATTGTTTTAAATAGTGTGAAGTGTGAGTCCTCCTACAAGTTGGAGATTATTGATACCCTCTATAGTTTGTTTTCTGTTTGTCCTACTTGTTTTATTAATTATCTCTTCTTCTATGGCACAATCTATTTAATTCTTATGTTGCAAACTTAATTTCTAATAAGTTTCCTTTCAAATATGTGTGTGTGTGTGTGTGTGTGTGTGACACAGATTACAAGTATTGATTTACAGGTTCCCAGCAAGGGTTTTTATAAAAATATTTATAAAAATAAAAATATTTTTATAAATATTTAGTAAATTCTGACAGAAATTGTCATTAAATAATAAAATAGAGCTTACAGTTTCAAACTTAATAGAGTAAAAGTTTGAAACTGCTATAAATATTTCACGATTCCAGAAGAAAAAGAAAAATATGAAAGAATTTAGACAAGTAGGAAAAAAAGGAAGATTTAAACCAAATTAGTAACTACATTTAATGCAAATGGATTGGCTGCTCCAAATGAAAAGAAAATAAGTGTCAGATTGTATAAAATTACATGTAACTATGTGCTATCTTCAAGAGACATACCCAAAGAAAGTGGAAGAAGTAAATAATAAATGCAAGAGCAGAAATTAATGACATAGAAAATAAACAATACAAATTCAAAAGCTAACATTTGGCTCTTTGAAAATACTAATAAAAATGGCTATCTACTTGAGAGTCTTCTCAAGACCAAAAAAGAAAAAAAAAGATAGAAAGGACAAGAAACCAATATCAGAAAGGTAAAAGGGTCATATATCACATACATGTTACAGACTTTACAAAGGAAAAAATGAACAAAGTGTTTTCAAATAAATTTTAAATTTTATAAAAATCACAGTCCCCTAGAAAAATATAATATCAAAATAGATTCAAACAGAAATAGAAATTTATACATACATTTACACATTACAGACACTGAATCAGCACTCACTACTCTCACCATGAAGAAAGCTGAAATCCAAGATTTTTCACTAGTGTGTTCTAAAGAAAGGAAGAATTCCAGTAGTACACAAACTCTTTGAGAATAGAAAGAGGGAACACTATTCAACTACTTTTTAATATTTTCTTCATTTCAAGACAGGAAAGGACAGTATAAGAAAGGATAATTAGAGGTGACCTTACCCAGGAAAACAGATGATAAATATAATATAAGCAAACTGAGTCCAACATAAAAAGCTAATTTCATGACAGACAACCAAAATTATTTTACATAACAAAATTAATTAATAAAATTAAACATACAAAAAATTAAATCCAAAGTTTCTTATAATTTCAGCAGTCATGTATGATTTTACAAAAACCCGCAGCTAATCTTATCAAACTAGAAACAGAAACTTTCTTAAATGAAAATTAGCTATCTACCATAGAGTAACATTATAGATACAGGTGAGATGATTAAAGATTTAAAGATCAGGAAGAAGACAAGGATGCCCCCTGTCACCACTCTATTCAGTATTGTACTTGAGAGTTTAGCCAGTGGAGAAAGTCAAGAAAAAGAACTAAAATGTCTAAGGATTAGAAAAGAAAACACACAACTTGTTCTATTTAGATATGATATTGTTGTGTACAGAGAAAATACAAAATAATGTACAGGAAATTGCTAGGATTTGTAAGAGAGCTTCTTAAGATTTCTAGATAAAAATCAATAAAAATAAATTGTGTTTTTATATAATAGCATCAAACAGAAAGTGATAGTAAAAAGAAAGAAATCCTTTTAGATAGCACCAAAAAGCTGAAGTAGCAATAAATCCAATAAGATATACAAAGCCTTTATAGACAACATTATAATAGTTTTTCAAAGACCTTGAAGAAATCAGAAATGAAGAGATATATTTTGTGTTTATAAGTTGGATATCTTAATAGTGAAAAGATGTTAAGTCTCTAAAAATTAAGTTATAGGGTAAGAAAAATCTAAGTGAAAATGCCAAAGATTTTGTTTTGGACCTGAAAAACTTCTTTAAAAATTTATACGGATTACAAAAGCCCACCACACACTTGAAGAATAATATAAATGTGGGAAAACTTGTTCTACTGAATATTTAGTGTTCTTATAAAGCTCTAGTAACAAAGAGGGTGCAGTTTTGATATAGAGACAAACAAATGAACCAAAAGAAGACTTAATAGAGACACAGAAAAACAAACCAAAACATATATTATTAAAACAAAATCATATGTATATATATGTACACACACACACACACATACATATGGCACCTCTGTATAACAGAGGTATCACAGCACCTCAACAAAGACATAACAAACTTTTCGATTAAAAAATGCTGAGCACTAGGGTATCCATAAAGAAAAAATAATTAAAATTGTATCATATTGTAAACAAAATTATTTCCAGATGGATTAATGACCTACATGTGAAATGGTACCAAATATATTTTAAAAGACAATATAGGAGGCTATCTTTAAGCCACAAAGTAGAAAGATGGAAAAAAGTATAAGCTTTAAAGGAAAAGATTGATGTATTTACCCACATTAAATTAAGAAATATCTTCCAACAAAAGAAAACACAAAGATAGTTAAAAGAGAGGTCATGCCACAGACCTGAAAAGATCACTGCAACATATAAAACCAATAGAGAGACTACTATTCAAAATATGAAAAGAACTTAAAAAGAATAAAGCTGGAGGTATCTCACGCCCTGACTTCAGACTCTAGTACAGACCTACAGTAAACAAAACAGTATGGTACTGACACCAAAACAGACATATGGAACAGAATAGAGAGACCAGAAATAAACCTATATACACTTATGGTCAATTAATCTAAGACAAAAGAGGCAAGAATGTTCAATAGGAAAAAGGTCTCTTCAATAAGTGGTGCTGGGAAAACTGGACAGCTACTTGTGAAACAATTAAATTAGAACACTTTCTCACATCATATACAAAAATAAATTCAAAATGGATTAAAGACCTAAATACAAGATCAGAAACCATAAAACTCCTTGAAGAAAACATAGGCAAAACACTCTGACATAAATAATAGCAATATTACTTTGGATCTGTCTCCTAAGACAAAGGAAACCAAAGCAAAAATAAACAAATGGGACCTAAATAAACTTTAAAGCTTTTGCACTGAAAAGGAAATCACTGACAACATGAAAAGACAACCTACTAAAGGGCAGAAAATATTTGCAAATGATATGACCTATAAGAGGTTAATATCTAAAATACATGAACATCGCATAAAACTCAATATTAAAAAAACAATTAAAAATGGGCAGAAGACCTGAATAGACATGTTTCCAAAGAATACATACAGGTGGCCAATAGGCACATGAAAAGATGCACATCACTAATCAACAAAGAAATACAAATCAAAACCACAATGAGGTATCACTTCATACCTGTCAGAATGGCTATCATCAAAAAGACTACAAACAACAAATGTTGGCAAGGATGTGGAGAAAAGGGAACCCTAGTACACTGTTGGTAGGAATATGAATTGGTGCAGCCACTATGGAAAACAGTGTGAAGGTTTCTCAAAAACTAAAATCAGAACTACCACAAGATCCAGCAATTCCACTCCTGGGTATATATCCAAAGAAAACGAAAATACTAATCCAAAAAGATGAATGCACCCAATGTTCACAGCAGCATTATGTACATTATTTACAATAGCCAAGATATGGAAGAAACCTAAGTGCCTGCTAACAGCCAAATGAATAAATAACATGTGGTATGATACACACACACGCACGCACACACACACAGAGAAATATTACTCAGCCATGAAAAAGAAAGAAATCCTGCCATTTGCAACAACATGGATGGACATGGAGGGTATTATGATTAGTGAAATAAGTCAGACAGAGAAAGACAAATACTGTATGTTATCATTTATAAGTGGAATCTAAAAAATAAAATGAATGAATATAACAAAACTGAAATAGACTCACAGCTATAGAGAACAGACTAGTGGTTACCAGTGGGGAAAGAGAAGGAGGAAGGGGCAAGATAGGGGTAGGGGATAAAGAGGTATAAAATGTGTAAAATAAATTAGCTACAAAGATATATTTACAGTTCAGGAAATATGGCCAATATTTTATAATAACTTTAAATGGAGTATATAATCTATAAAAATATTGAATCACTATGTTCTACATCTGAAAGTAATATAATATTGTAAATCAACTATACTTCAACTAAAAAATGAAATAAACTCTTAAAAGCAAGAATAAAAAGGCAAATAACCCAATAGAAAAGCAGGCCAAAAATTCAATAGACCCTTCAAAAAACAGCAAATCCCAAAAGCCAATAACTATATTTAAAACTGTAAAATATTTATATTTTCAATAGTAATCATGAAAACTAAAATTCACACCATAATGAGGTACCACTACACACAGATTAGGTAGGAAATATTAAAATAAGTGATAACAACTAATGTCAAGGAATTTAAATATGAGTCACCACCACTGTTGGAAGTGTAAGTTGATTTGACCACTTGTCATTATCTTGTGGTTTAAGGACATATTTTCTCTGTGACTCAGCATCTCATTCCTGAAACTTCCCTGTAACCCAGTAGTTCACTCCCTAGAGAAACGTGTTCTCCTGTCTACTAGGATACATATATAAACATGTATCTTGTTCAGCATTGTTCATGACAGCCATAAATAGAAAACAACACAAATATCTATCAACAGTATTACAGGAATGTGCACATAAGTAATAAATCTACAAAGAAAAACAATGAATGGGTTAACATAAAAGTTAGGTAAGTGGTTATTGTTTGTGCTATGGGAGGGTTTTGTGATGATGCAAGGCATGGAGGGGATTCTTGGTTGTTGCCGATGTTCCATTTCTTGACCCGTGTGATTGTAACAATTGTTACTGCTTCATAATTTTCATTAAATGTACATAGAGTCTATAGATTTTCCATCTAAACTCACAAAGAGAAACAGCTATTGTGCTTACTACCTAGGGAGTTAAGTACACAGGAATGATGCTACAGATGAATACTTATCTCTCCACAGCGATGCTTGCTGGCCACAAAAGCTAAAGCACCAGGATAACTGCCTTTCCTTATTTTCAAATTCCAAGTCTCACATAAATGCACTGAGTTTGTGGAATTTCTTTTACATAAAGATCCCAAGCTGAAAGAGGGTTTGGGATTTTTTTTTCTTAACTTCTAACCTCTGCCTTAGGAAGGTATACTAGAAAATGCAGTAGCCCCCTTATCCTTAGGGTATACATTCCAAGACTCCAGTGGTTGCATGAAACAGCAGATAGCACCGAATCCTATATATACTGTGTTTTTTTCCTATACTTACATACCTATGATAAAATTTATAAGATAGGCACAGTAAGAGGTTAACAATAACTAATAATAAAATGTAAAAATTATAGCAATATACTATAATAAAAGTTATGTGAATGTGTCCCTTCCTCTCTCAAAATATCTTATTGTACAAATTTCATGCCTTTTCCATCTTAACTAAGCACTTATCATGCACTGGCCATAACTTTTGCAATTTGAGGTGTGACTGCAAAACTAGCATGAATTTATTTTTCCTTCTTCACAATTTCACATACAGAAGATTCTTTCTTACCATACATCTTAGCAACCTCAGCAAATGATTTTTTCTTTCCTTATTAAACCAAGAACTTTCACCTTTTCACCTAAAGAAAGTACTTTACAGCTTCTCTTTGGCATATCCAAATTGCCAGCATCACTCCTCTTTTGCTTTGGGGCCATTATTAAGTAAAATAAGGGTGACTTGGACACAAGCACTGTGATACTGAGAGTCAGTTCTATAACCAAGATGGCTACTAAGTAACTAAGGGGTGAGATACGCCAGACAAAGGGATGGTCCATATCCTGGTGGGTGGATGGATGATACAAGATTTCATCACGCTACTCAGAAATTTATGAATTGTTTATTTCTGGAAGTTTCTATTTAATATTTATGGACTTCGGTTGACCGTGGGTAACTGAAACAGTAGAAAATGAAACCTCGAATAAAGGGAAATGACTATAGATCAAATAGATGCTGAATGCCAATCCACTTATTTCACTCTAGGAGTAATCTTGGATGAATCAATTATAATACCATCTGAACTCTCCAAATATCCTTAGTTCTTTCAGATTGGTAAGAAGTGGTCTTGTTAATGAATAGTAATTCTTTTTCCCCTTGTCAATAAACAACATGCTGCACATATTCACTGAAGTGTGTCAAAACTCACACCTGTTAAATGACATTTTCAAATTAACTTCCTTAAGGTGATCTTGCCCTTAGAGAAGTAACTTTTCTTGCTTTTTCAGAGTCCTTAACGCCAAGAATCAAGTTTATTATTTAACTATACCTACACTTCCAAATACTCTCACCAATAGCCACTGTCCCCAAAGAGTTTAGACTCTAGTGTTACCCTGAAGCATTTTTTCAAAGGAAAAAAAATCTCCCTAGAAAAAAGTATTTATATTCTCTTTAGGTTTAATCTTCCTATGGGTATCAAATAATATTCACTCCTTCCTTAAATCTAACACAGACAAAAAAAATTCCTGAATCTATACCATGCCAACTTCTGAATTCTGAATTTGGGATATAGTAAATTAATGATTAATAGTTTCTTCTTCAACTTCCTTTAGTACAAACGCACACACATCCTAATTTTCTTAGTCTTTTAAAATACCATCACAATTGAATAAGATTACTAACTTCGATACTACGATATCATAATATAGGATTTCCTACTATGGTACCATAAAACATTGATCTCTGATAGCTCAATCACACAGAAAAGCTCTACAAACTCTAGGGTTCTACAGCTGTAGTTCTCCTTTTGCACTGCTTATTGAGAGGAAAAATTTGTATTCATACCTTATAACTTCTCTTTAAACTTGCCTTCCATTCTTAGGTTACTTAAGATTTTGTATATTCAAATCTGTCCATAAATTGGAGTCAAATATTACTCTGATATTTGATTAGGTGCTAAAGTCAGTGGAAAATATTGTTTAAGGGAGTAAAGTCAAAATTACCCTTGAAAATCTCTTAAATCAATCATAACATACACTGTTCACTAAATAATTTATATCAGTTTCTCTAAAGCTTAATCAATTTCCCTTACCCATCCTCTCAATTAATTATTCAATGAATTATTTGAGAATGGCAGAGAATCATGAATTCCTAAATAATGCATTCTTCTTCTCACGTACCTACTGGCTGTCTTTTCACTAGTTTCAAGCCCTCTTTCAAATGTAGCTGGAGCCAAATACTCTATCAACTGCATTGCCCCCATCAATATTGCCATATCATTCAGGGACTTTTCCTCCGCCTTCATAAACAATCTAATTTCCCTTCTATCAGCCATTTTGGATGATGCAGACACACATATGACCTTCCCCAGACTTCTTCCCTCTCTTCATAGCCTGATAACAGCTTGTGAAATTTTCCTATGGGAAACTAATAAACTCACAAGAAAGCATTAACCTAGGCATTCATGTTAAACCATGCATTCTCTCCGCCAGTGCTTCCAGGCCAAGATTACTACTTTTCTCAAGTTATTCCCCTGCTGAAAGAGTATTCATTACATCAATTTACAAAAGCTGTGAGCACTCCCCTTCCTCAGCAACAATCTGGTAGTTTAGATAAACGGTGGAGTATTTCTTGGCTCATTTCTATGGTAGTCTTAGATGGAGGCACAGCCATATGTTATGTCACAGTACAGTAATCTCAGACAAGACCACAAGTATATAAATCCTTATTTATGTAGACTTGAATATCTGGAAGAGCATGAAAGTGGGTCTGTTACTAAAAGAAAAGCCTACTTTACAATACAAAACACATAGAGAACAGTGGAGAGCACGGATAGTGTTTTCCTCTTTTCCATTTAAAGTCTATACCGGTTTCAGCTTAAAGCTGCATCTCTGTAGGTTCTCCCTAACTTTTCTCCTCTTCACCATGACCTTGGTTTTTTCAGCTTTCTTCTTACTCTGCAAGGCTTGATTAGCAGTCAATAGGCTCCTTTCATCTTCTCAGCAAGATACGCTGTGGGAGAGGTCAGGTACCTTGAAGGTCCTACGGAAATATGTTTTAATCTTTCAGTTAAACATCTACAATCAAAATTTCCCTTGCAAATGTTGATAGCCTTTATTTGGTGTTATGATAATGGAAACTTTATTTTCTCATCTAAGCTAATGCTCTCTTCTAGGAGGGGGAAATGACCAAAAAAAGGGAGGGGGGACTTGGAGAAAACAAATCTTGTCTTACTGCATAACACTGAAGACAGAGAACAGAATTATATGGCACTTTTTCTTGAGGAGATGATGACATTGCACTGTGGTATTCTTTTTTCTTCTTTAATTAATTAATTTTTATTTATTTTTGGCTGCGTTGGGTCTTCATTGCTGCGCGTGGGCTTTCTCTAGTGGCGGCGAGTGGGGGTTACTCTTCATTGCGGTGTCTTCGCTTGTTGTGGAGCACAGGCTCTAGACACGTGGGCTTCAGTAGTTGTGCCATGCAGGCTCAGTAGTTATGGCACACTGGCTTAGTTGCTCTGGGCATGTGGGATCTTCCTGGACCAGGGCTCGCACCCATGTCCCCTGCCTTGGCAGGCGGATTCTTAACCACTGCGCCACCACGCAAGTTCTGCACTGTGGTATTCTAATGAGAGAAGTGGAATTTTTTAAAATTGTTTTGCATAGAGGGAATTTACCACCATAGTGGTGATATCTGACTTCTCTTGTGTCTTAACTTCTGAGACCTAAAGCCATTCAGCAGTGTTTTCTTGGTAGCTCTTGAAATACCAGACTGTAGTAGAAGAAATTACAGACCTTTGTCCAATGTCTAAAGCCAGTTTATTAACCAGAAGCACAATTTAAGGACTCTGTACTTCAAATAAATCAAATCCTTATAGTCTCTAATTTATACTTAATCTTTCAGTCCCATTATTTTTCATTTCCAAAGATAATTTTTTTTAAATCCACTAGGCTATATTTTCTACCTAAACTATATGTTCCATTAAAATAAAAGTATGGGGGTTGCTAAATGGGCCAAGATCCTCTCATGTTCTATCATGTATGTCATTAAAAATAATTTAGAAAGCAATGCCATGTTTATTATCAGATTATGTGTCTGTTATAAAAGATACATTGGAAAACCAGGTTAATCATATGTGGTTTGATTGAGAAATTCAATCTTGATGAAGTAAAGAAATTTAAATGTTTATTTTTTTTTCAGTAACTGCTACAAGGGAAATTTAATGCTTTTGCAGTCTAGACCAAAAACTACATCTAATTTTAAAGAATTCATTTAAGTCAATATATGGACATTTCATGTACTACTATTATTATGTTATTATTTTTATTGGGGGGATATTTGTTCAAAGCAACAACTCCAAATAGCCAAAAAGCTTCCCACATGCTCTTCTCTAAATTCCTGTTTTGTTTAATTATAACCCTGAGTTTAGAATTAAAAAGAAAAAGGGGAAAAGAGGGAGACCCTCCTCTGACTACAAGCACAATTAGCTGCCCATTAGCAGTTATGATCCTGGTCTTCTGCCTCTGCTATCAGTGGCCTCTAATAACATGGGATGGGTTCACTCTGTGGCTTCAGCATGGGAAGAGTTTATGGTTCATCCTCATTCTTGCCTCTTTTACAACAGAAGACACCCCAAAGTGGAAGCCGTGTCTTACTTTTGTCACTTCCAGCAATAACCCCCTCCAACTTATTCTCTGGGCTACTGTTCAACCACACTGAGTTCTCTTTTAAGCTCTCTGAGAGTGACAGTGAACTAACTGGAGGACTGGTATTTTTATCATCTCTTACCCAGAAACACTGTTTCTTCTACCAGGTCTAACTGGTAGAACAAATGAAACAAATTTTCAAACAACAAAGTTTCAAACACACAAAACCTATCAAATGATTTGTTTGCTTTGTTTTGATCTCAATAACTGTAGCTTTCATCTCTAGAAGTTAAATTGGGTTCTTTTTTATATCTTCTATATTTCGACATAACTTTTTTTAACATGGGTGGTACAATTATAAAAGCTATTTTGACTTCCTTATCTTCTCATTCTAACATCTGTGCCAGTTTTGGGTCACTCTCAAGTGATTATTCTTATTATAGTTCATCTTTCCCTGACCCTTTGTATGCCTGGTAATCTTTGGTTGGATGCCATAACTTATTAATTTTGCCTTGTAGTAGTGATGAATATTTTTGTATTTCTATAAATATTATTGAGTTTTGCTCTGGAACATAGTCAAGTTACTTGGAAAGGTTTTCACCTTTTTGTGTCTTGCCTTGAAGATTTGTTCTGCTCTCAAAAACTTCATTAGTTAAATGTTTTATATCTATTGTTTAGATGATGAAAATGAAATTCCTAGAGAAAATGTAAAAGCCATGTACCTGGCTGTGGTAGGATCTCAAAAATTATCATTGAATAATTGGAATTCATACCCCTCTGATTCTAAAAACACCATGGTGTCACTCTTCACAACGTTCCTCTGTTTTTAATTAACTCACTTACTAGCTAGATGAAAAGTCCCTCAAAAGTTTCTTAAATATAAAATTTAAATACTGTGCTAAAAATATATATAATAATTTTCTTACCACTGGCTCTAACAATTTACTCATCTAATTCAGGCTTTTCACTTAACAGTAATTACATATGGTTATAATATGTGAGAATGTGCAACGAGAACTTACGTTGGAAAAATATCTGTTCTTACATTTCATATTATAAAAATGTTTTGGGCTTCCCTGGTGGCGCAGTGGTTGAGAGTCCGCCTGCCGATGCAGGGGACACGGGTTCGTGCCCCTATCCCGGAAGATCCCACATGCCGCGCAGCGGCTGGGCCCGCGAGCCATGGCCGCGGAGCCTGTGTGTCCGGAGCCTGTGCTCCGCAACGGGAGAGGCCACAGCAGTGAGAGGCCCGCGTACAGCAAAAAAAAAAAAAAAAAAAAAAAATGTTTTCACTGTACAGGAAAAGCCAGACATATTCTAAAATATTTATTTGCAGTAATGTCTTGGATATATATTTTCCTTTAATAATTAATAAAACTAAGAACTGACAATAACATTGATTGAGAAGGAGTATAATTTTGAGGTTCCTGCCTCAGAGACGATGTTAATCTTCATGTTCACACTTCATGTAGTTTAGTTCAGAAAAAAGTTTTCATTTTCCTCTTTGTAACTAAAAGAATCCCCATTCTGCATTCAGAACAGTAACAGTAAAAAACAAAGGCCTACTTTATATAAAGTCAGAATTTATAAACACACACACCCATATATACATATGTGTGTATGTGTGTGTGTGTGTGTCTGTGTATATATATGTGTGTGTGTGTGTGTGTATATATATATATATATATATATAAAACTTCCTTATTCTTGTTTCCAAAATATTATTGTAAAGAAAATTATGACTTATGTGGTATTTATTCATGAATAAACTCTAATGGAGAGTTCTACTCTTCGTTTTTGTCCAGTGTATGAACCCATATATAAGTTATGGAAATCCCCATCTTATGAGGAAGAATCTGTCTCTCGTTATTGAGATTGAAAATGCCAGCTACTTAATCTCTGAGTAACCTTTAGGGCCATAGGCTAGCATATGACCTTAGCTCTGACAATCAGTTATATCCATTCTGGAGACTGGACTAGAAGCTACTGACAAGAAGAAAAGACTGCTTAGAATATATTCTGGAAGTGGAAAGCACACACAGTTTTCAGTATCCAGAACAAATGTAGCAGTGATTCATATTACTGTATTTAGCATCCCCTATCATTGATATTTGTAGTTCTAGCTGAAGTGTCTCTGCCCAGTGACTCTTGCACTAGGTTGTTCCCTGGACCAATTCTACAGCATGATTCCTAGGCATAAGTTTAAACTTCCAAACACCAATGCTGGTTCTTGAATCTTTTATTTAGAGATTCCATAAACTGTCCAATATCTTTTTAGTAGTTTATTTTCTACTTAATTAACCCAGAGTAAGTCATCTATTGCTCTAACATAAAAATTGATACCAGGAGAGATCAGAGACAACAGATCATTGAGGATATAGGGGAAACTGCCATCAGTTATCTAGCCTGGTTGGCACTGAAGACAGTAAATCCCTAGTTGGCAATAAGAAACAAATTGAGAAAAATTAACCTTAGAGTCTCCTGGAACTTAAAGCCTACTAGTGACCTGACTAGGGAAAATCAAGTAGTAACTCACATGTAAAAGGATGAAGGTCCTGGGACTTCCCTGGTGGTGCAGTCGTTAGGAATCCACCTGACAGTGCAAGGGACACGGGTTCGAGCCCTGGTCCGGGAAGCAACTAAGCCCACGAGCCACAACTACTGAGCCTGTGTGCCACAACTACTGAAGCCTATGAGCCTAGAGCCTGTGCTCTGCAACAAGAGAAGCCACCGCAATGAGAAGCCCGCACACTGCAATGAAGAGTAGCCCTCACTCGCCACAACTAGAGAAAGCCCGTCCGTGCACAGCAACGAAGACCCCATGGAGCCAGAAATAAATAAATAAATTTATCTTTTAAAAAAGTATGGAGGCCCTGAATATTCCAAATCTGTAGGGTGTCATGGTTACTTCTAAGGGCACTGGGAGAGCATCCTTTCCCAATTGTATTCTTAGCTCCTTTGTCAAAGATCAGTTGGCTGTATATGCATATGTTTATTTCTAGTCTCTCTATTCTGTTCCATTCGTCTGTCTTTTTGCCAGTACCATGCTGTTTTGAGTACTGTAGGTTTGTAATATAGTTTTTGAAATCAGAAACTCTTATGCCTCCAACTTTGTTCTTTCTCAGAACTGACAAATGGTGTTGGTGAAATTGGATATCCACATGCAAAAGAATGAAACTGGACTCTTGTATCATACACAAAAATCAACTCTAAATGGATTAAAGACTTAAACATAAGATCTGAAACTGTAAAACTCCTAGAAGAAAACATAGGGGAAAAGATCCTTGACACTAATTTTGGCAATGATGTCCTAACTATATGACACCAAAAGCACAGGCAACAAAGCAAAAATGGGCAAGTAGAACTACATCAAACTAAAAACCTTCTGAACAGCAAAGGAAACAATCAACAAAATGAAAAGGCAGCCTATGGAAGAGAAGAAAATACTTGCAAACCCTGTATCAGATAAGGGCTTAATATTCAAAATTTATAAGAAACTCCTATGACTTAATAGCAAAAAACCCCCCAAATAACCCAATTTAAAAATGGGCAATGATGGGCTTGAACAGACATTTTTCCAAAGAAGATATATAAATGGTCAACAGATATATGAAAAGGTGCTCAACATCACTAACCATCAGGAAAATGTAAATCAAAACCACAATGAGGGAATTCCCTGGTGGTCCAGTGGTTAAGACTCTGTGCTTTCACTGCTGAGGGTGCAGGTTCAATCCCTGGTCAGGGAACTAAGATCCCACATGCCGCACAGCACAGACCAAAACAACCCCCAAAAAACAACAAAAGAAAACACACAATGAGGTATCATCCTGAACCTGTTAGGATGGCTATTATAAAAATAAATAAAGTAAAGTATTGGTAAGGATGTGGAGAAATTGGAACTACTGGGTACTGTTGGTAAGAATGTAAAATGGTACAGTTGCTATGAAATAGTATGGAGGGTCTTAAAAACCTTAAAAATAGAATTATCACGTGACCCAGCAATGCCACTTCTCTGTAGATAGTCTAAAGATTTGAAATCAAGATCTAAAAGATATTTCTGCACTACCATGCTCACTGTAGCATTATTCATGATAGCCAAGATATGGACAAAACGTACATATCCATTGATGGATGAATACATTTTTAAAATGTGATATATACATACAATAGAATATTGTCCAGCCTTAAAAATGAAGGAAAATCTGCCATGTGCAGTAACATAGATATATCTGAAGATGTTATGCTAAGTGAAATATGCCAGTCACAGAAGAACAAATACTGCATGATTCCACTTACATGAGATATCTAAAATAGTCAAACTCGCAGAAACAAAGAATAGAATGATAGTTGCCAGGGGCTGTATTATACACTTAAAAATGTGAGAGTAGATCACATATTGTTTTCTTACCACAATAAAATTTCTTTTCATACATTAATAAAATAAATTAAAAATAAAGACAACAGGATAAACCAATGTAATAAGAATGTAATATTCCAGTCTTAAATTCCCAGCTCAAGATAATGCCAAATATCATTAACTTTCTGTGAATGTGATAAAAGTCTTACTTCTTGCATCCACAGGTTGAGATAGAATAACACTAAACATTTAATTCTGATGACTGCTTTATTATGAGAGTTTAATTGGCATCTTGGAATGGGGCACTGACTGAAAAAGAACTGGACTTCTTTGTAGTGGGATGAGGATATAATGGTAGATTCCAATAAAGAAAAGACTCTCCAACCCTCACTTGCCATCTTTCTAAAGAGAAGTCAATTTTACGACATATAGTAACATTTTTTTCGCCATGATTGGAGACATGTAATGACTTAGCCAAGAAGAGTTACCTAGAAAATGGAAGTCAATTTTTCCCATCCCAACCTCTTTACCCTTCCCTGTATTGATTCTTGGTACCTTCGATACCACTATTCTCCACTAGTCAGGGTGGAGACATGAAGATGAAATGATAAATGGCAGTTTGACTTAAGTCTGCCTCCCAGTAGGACTACTAGGATGCCCCAAAATTCCATAAATATTTCACTAGTTTCTTAGTATATCATTAAAGTAGTACACTCAGCCACAAGCAGAATCACCATCTTGGCTGCATGTCTCAGGGAATAATATTTTTATTAGGAAGAGCTCAATAAAAGCCCCAAGAGCTTCCTCTATTTATTATAATAATATGTCAAAAGCATGATTAAATCCCTAAGAGAATCACAGTGATTAGTTTCACTACTGAAGATTTTACAAATTCAGGGTTGGTGATTTCTATCATATTCCCTTTTAAAATTTCAATTTGTCTAGTGTAGAAGTCAGAGTATTCAGGAGTAAAACAGAAGATTGTTATAAATTTGATCAGCTAGAGACAGCAAATTGAGACCATTGTTCTATATGTGGTCTCTTCACTAGAACAAATCAGTAAGGTTCTAAGGGACCTGCTTTGCTTTCTAAGTAATCAGTAGTTATTGATTAGGCACATGCTTTTATTCCTTTACTCTAAAAAGCTGAGAACATCAGAACAATTTGCTTGCAAATCACAAGGCAGCAGTATTAATTTCACTGTATTGTCTCAACTTTTTCATTCTACATCACAGCTTAGTTCATAGAGACCTTGACCTTCTGACATCACACTTATCCTCTATTTTAATGACATCATGCTCAGAGAACCTACAGATCAGTAAATAGACTATCCAAAGTGTCTTGGCAAGACCCATGTCTGCCTGAATGTCATAGATAAATTGCATGAACCTTGTCCATTCCCTATGATTTAGGAATCTCCCACTTTATGAGGCAAATCCACCTTTCACCATAGAAGCTAAACATCTCAAGTACTTGTTTTCTCAGCCTCCTTTGAAACTAGGGCATTAGCACAAAAACGGAATTCTATCAGTTGGATGCATATGCCCCAGATTTGCAATTAAAAGCTGCCAGTGAGTGAGTGGAAAACAGTAATTGTAGAGTCTATACTGGTCACACAAAAGAACCCTAGTGGAAGCAATACCCTCTTTCCAGCAGCATCTAAATTCTGTGTTTGTGAGCTCAGCATTACAATCTGCAGAGTAATCAAGTAATCCAGCAGTAGCGGCAATCTCGTCTTCACCACATCAGACCATGAAATAAGTTTAGACATTTCTCCTGGCTGATCGTTTAGACCCACGGTTCTCTGACTCTCCAAACCATTCTGTGAGCTACTCTGTATCACTGTAATAAATTCATTTTCTTAAAGCTATCTAAGTCATATCATGTTGCTTAAAACCAAGAGTTCTGCCGATACACCCAATTAGCATTTAGTAAGCATCTTCAACTGGCCTTATCAGACCCTAAAGGAAACTAGATAGATAGGATACAAACTCTGTTAGTGCATATGCTTCTGGGGGAAACTGTGATGGTGTTAGAGTACACACATATGTAATAAACCATGGGAGTATAGCTAAAATTTTGCTTTTCTTATGCTAATTGTGATTTCTTCTTTGTGGATTATTAAAGTAAAATGCTTAATTCCTGAACATTTGGATCTATTTTAAAATAATTTTTGTTACTGATTTCTAACTCAACATCTCAATGGTCAGAAAGCATATTTTATTGTATTTCAGTCTTTGAAATATGTTGAGACTTGCTTTATGTACAACCATATAAGTAATTTTGTAATATAGTCTATATATACTTGTGAAAAGTGTGATTTCCATCATTGTTGCATAGAGCGTTTTATATATTTCAAATTGATCAAGTTTGATATTTGTGTTAAAAATCTTCCATGGACTTTTGGCTGGTTGTTCTACCTACTACTGAGGGAGTTGTGTTAAAATCTCCCACGATGATTGTGGATTTACATATTTATTCTTCTTTTCCTGTCAAGTTTTGCTGTATGAATTTTTAAAAACATTACTGTTTGTAGGAAATCTTAGATTTATTACATTGTTTTAGAGGATTGATCTTTTAATCCTTATGGTATTTGAAACAAATTCTACAGGTAAGCCATTTGAATAAGATAATTTAACAAGGTTGCTGAATCCAAGGTCAATATTTTTAAAAATCAATTGTATTTGTACAGACCAACAGCAAATAGGATATTCAGAAAACGATGCTCTTGATGGTAATATCTAAAAAGTGAAACACATAAAAATAAATCTAATGAGAGATACGAAGACTTCTATATGCAAAATTATGAAGCAGTACTGAGAAAAATTAAAGAATACCTAGATAAAGGGATATACCATGTTCATGGACTGAGGGACTCAACTTATTAGAGAAATCAATACTCCACATATTAATCTCAGTTTCAACATAGTCAAGTCCCATTAATTTGGGGTTTCTTATTTTTGTTTTTGTGTTTGGCTGTTATATTTGTTGCATATTTGTTTGTCTGTTTGGTTTTTATTTCTTTGGGGAGATTAACAATGGTTTTAAAATCACTGGGAAGTGTGTCCTCCTACAATTTAAAACTGCTATTCTCTTCCTCATTGATGCTTAAAATTTCATATTTAGATATACAGTCTATAACTTTACCTTTCTTTGCCCCTCTTAAATCTCACTCCTCACACTTCCCTGGGAGAGGCAGCACCTTAAGGCTTGTAAGCCATTTACATTTCAGTACAAGTTTGATACAAGTTTCCTAGAAGTTTTGGTAGGAGAAGGAGAGAACAGAGATAAGAGGCACCAAAAAGGGCAAGGAAAAAAGAAAATGAGTTCAATAAAGACAACCACAGATTGGAGAAAGACCAGCCTTTTGCTATTTCTCAATCCTTCTTAGAACAGCTCTGTTGATTGACATTCAGAAAAACAGATGACTGCAGTATTTCTGCTTATTGATTTACTTTATATTCCAGTATAAGCCACTACCAATCAAGCAGTCATCATCTGCTTAATCCAAAGTTTTACTTTACAATTGTTTTTTATGTTGCTTTTTAAGTTGATATGACATCTGGATTCTAAAACATGACATTCTGTTCTCTTTTGGATACAGGAAAAAATATTTTGATGTTTGAGACTGTATGATTAATTTTCCAAATGGTGGAAAGAGTACTGGATTGAGAACAGAGATTTTAATACTTCTTAATATTTAATATGCAATCATCTATCTTTGGTAAATTCCTTAGCTAAGCAGGCTCATATTTTTCTCATTTGTAAAATGAAGGGACTCAAATATCTCATGAACCTGTTCTCAACCCCTTTAAGAGTACATGACTCTTAGTCAGATGTTCATTGGATCACTCAGCAAATTCTTTCTAAAAATAAGACAGTATAATTTTAGATGACACCTTTCTTTTAATAACATCAATTAATTTTTTCTCAAAAATTTCCAGTTAAGCAGTAGAGATAAATATCTTTTAGATATGGGGATATCAATAAAGACTGAAGTTTTACTAAGCTTACAGAGTTGAAAGTAAAAGGATAAGTATTGTTAATATCAATATTATCATTTAGAAAATGCTTTTTACATCTTTTAGGTTTAGTTCAGAAACAAATAATGTTTTAAGTCATCTCCAAATGCTCAAAGGGCAAATAATTTATTCTATATATGACAATTATAGTAACACAACACTTTGATTCCTTAAGTATGATTTGTAATTCAAACTTACCCCTCATTTATTATAAAAAAAAAGTTTATTCCTTTGATCTAAATTTACTAAAATAGATATAAATTGTCTGTGTTACATAATATTTTCAAATGTAACTTCCTTGTCTTACAATACCCTCACTTGAGACAGGCAATATAATAGATGTATTATTAAAATGCCTGCTCTTTCTACAATCTAATGGTTTTCAACATGACTTAGTCAATCAGTAAATACTTACATCAAAAGTTACTGAGACCAGGGACTTCTCTGGTGGTCCACTGGGTAAGACCCTGTGCTCCCAATGCAGGGGGCCCGGGTTTGATCCCTGGTCAGGGAACTAGATCCCGCATGCATGCTGCAACTAAGAGTCCACATTCTGCAACTAAGATTCCGCATGCCACAACTAAGAAGTCTGCATGCCACAACTAAGACCCAGTGCAGCCAAAAAAATAAATATTAAAAAAAAAGAAAACAAGTTACTGAGACCAGGGGTTTTTAAATTGTAGTTCTTGGAGTTTGGGGATTTTGTCAAGGACATTTATGAGTTTATGAAAGAGCGGAGGGTACAAATAATCAAAGCCACACTTATTTTGTATTTCATAAAGTTATTGGGATTACATGTAAAATTTTGTTTGAAAGATGGGATATGTTCTGTTAAACAGCTGGATGTCACTGACTGTACAGACGCTTTTCAAATGTAGAGGTTTATAATAATAATAATAATAATAATGCATATTGAGCATTCATTAAATACCAGGCACTGTTTGAGTGCTTAAGACACACTAACTTATTTCATCCTAACATCAATCCAGTGATCATTATCTCAATTTTAAAGACGTAGAAACCGAGGCACAGAAAAATTAAATACCTGTCCCAGTTAGTAAATGAAAGAACAATAATCAAACTCAGGCTGTTTAACTCCAGTACGTTCACTCTTACCCACAACATTAATTCACTTTCTTAGGACCTCCTTAGAATAGAAAAATGGACAATCTTAAAAGTCAGAAAAAAAGAGACAAAATAGACTCAATGAAGTTTCTCATCAGAAAAGCAGCAATACAAAAGTGGTATTAAAAATATTCATCTGGTAATTAATGTAAAATAAATAATAAGAGAACCTAACTTTGGGTATTTGGGCTCATTCATTTATTAATGAATATTAACTGAGCTAGTTATCATCCTTTGTGATTAGGCTACATTAATGAACAAAGCATAAAGAAAATTCTGCCCCCTTGGACTTTCTAATGGATCCAGACACTAGTTACCTTGGCCCAAAGACCTGGCCTAGGAGGATAGCAAGGAGCCTACAGAGTGTTAGTTGAAAAAACAGTCGAATTTTTTTCTATCTAAAGGCTATGGCAGAGATAGAAGAATGAGAAAATCAGAAAGAGGGACTAGGTTTGGAGAGAAAAATGATTTTGAATAGCTATCTTTCAAGGAACAGCAAGACATCCATTTGTGAATATTTAGAAGGCAATTAGCAATACAAAGTTGGGGCTTTAGTGAGAGTACATTACATGGATACCATAGCCATTTCCCACTGAGGTAATAGCCAATCCAATGGCAGGTTTTAGCTGGAAACATAAAATTCAATCAATAGTCTGATAGAGGAGAACCAGCACACAAAATACAGAAGTATGGTGAATTCCCAAAATAATGGAGTGGGAAAAATCAAAAAGAAGCACTCAAACTAACAAACTGATTTGCTAAATATGTGAAAAGAGTAACAGGTAGTACATAGTCAACACAATTCCAGCAAAAAGATAAGAGTCATCTGTGAGGAGCAAAAAATCAAAGGCAATTGAGATTTTGAGGTAAATGAGACAGAAGAAAAACCTTTGAATTTGGAAATTATAAAGCCATTACTGATGTGGAAAATGAAATCTTGGTGCAATGTGGAATGAAAGCAGGGTGAAAAGAGAACATAAAGAGTTCGTATATGTCATTTGTTTTGCACATATAGTACAAGGAAGGGGAGGAGTAGACCATTAGGAAGAAGGGCATGCTTCATTTTGGTGGTAACTGCATCAAGAACACTACAGGATTTTGAAACCACAAATTAGCTGATGATTAGACAAAACTTTACATAGCTTTGGAAAAGCTGTGCTTCAAATAGCTTACAGATAGCCCAACTAATTCCTTAGTCTTTCCACTACTATATGCTCCTTCCAATAGAGTAATACAAACCTGTCACTTGTTTTTAATAATGCTTGCTCATTTCCCCAGCAGTTTTCTCTTAATCTACTATCTTTGACTTCCTTGCCTTAGCTTACAGTAACATTTTAATACAGGGACTATAACAATAATGCTGGACTCATTTATAATTCTATCTCTTCAAACACACTTTCTCACGTGAAATGTTGTCAGGATTAATTAAAAAGAAAGTAAAGTGACAAATAAGAAAACCCTCTTTCAAAAAAAAGACCTTTGCTCTGAAAGGCAGATATGAATCACTGAGAGCACACATTTGGATATTAGCTAGGTGTAATAAAGTTCTCACACTCTTTCACTCAAGCTTTGTTTCAGTCCAACTGTGCCCTCTACAGTCTTATCAAGTGAATGAAGGTGACTTTAGCTTGAAAGGAATCTGATAAGTCTCTGATACTCAGTCCACACTTTTCAGACAGGAAAGCAATATTTGATTCTTTATAAAAATTTCTGACCTATTTAATTTGGGGGAACTCTCTAAGATAAAAGGTAATTAAATTTAACAAGTGGATACATTTGCTTGGCTGTGTGATGACCACTGCAAAAGAAAATAAAGTTTTATATAGTCTAATTGTGTCCTTCGATACTGAAAACTATTATTAGTGACAATGTGGAATTTTACCTGAGCCCTCGAATCCTGGAAAACAGCAAAAGTTAAGATATCCCTCTGCCCTTTGTGTTGTGGAAAACAGCTTATTCCTAAGAACCACCACAGATGCCTCCTCTTGTTTACCTATGGCAATGCCAGACAAAGATATTCCAAATTGCCAGTTTTTTTGTCTCATAAATTATCATCTGAAGTGTTTATTCCTACTAATCAATTGGAACAAACTGCTTATTAATCAAACTGTAAAGTTTCACTCCTTCCTCCAGGCTCCAGAACTCGGACTCACTGTCAGACTGAGTCAACAGATAATCTCTCCTAAGAACAGGCTGACCTCAGGGTAAAATATTCTCTGATCTACCATCCACTCAAGCTACTCTTTTATCCCATTTGCCCACACCCTACCCTTAATACCCTTGTTACTTCCTCTCAAGAGAAGAAAAACCCCTTTTGATTAACCACTGAGAGGCTTGCAGATCTTAGGGTCACAGCATTCTCCCTAATGCGATAGTTCTCCTCCCCCAATTGCAATAGGCCCCTCCTCGCACTTACCCTTTTGAGTAAAGTTTCTCCTTACTACGCTGCTATTGTTTGGGTTTTTTTAGTTGACATTGGCAACTGATTGAAGAAGTAAATATTGCTGCAGCTGGATATATGTGGTAATGGGGGATTGAAAACTCTAAAATTTTTATTTGATTTTTATTGGAGTATAGTTCTTTTACAATGTTGTGTTAGTTTCTTGCTGTACAGCAAAGTGAATCAGTCATACATATACATATATCTGCTCTTTTTTAGATTTCCTTCCCATTTAGGTCACCACAGAGCACTGAGTAGAGTTCCCTGTGATATACAGTAGGTTCTCATTAGTTACCTATTTTATACATAGTAGTGATATATGTCAGTCCCAATCTCCCAATTCATCCCACCCACCCCTTCCCCCCTTGGTAACCGTAAGGTTGTTCTCTACATCTGTGACTCTATTTCTGCTTTGCAAGTAAGTTCATCTCTACCATTTTTCTAGATTCCACACATAAATGGTACTGTACAATATTTGTCTTTCTCTGTCTGACTTACTTCACTCTGTATGACAATCTCTAGCTCCAACCACATCTCTGCAAATGGCACTATTTCATTCCTTTTTATGGCTGAGGAATATTCCATTGTATATATGTACCACATCTTCTTTATCCATTCTTCTGTTGATGGACATTTAGGTTCCTTCCACGTGCTGGCTATTATAAATAGTGCTGCAGTGAACATTGGGGTGCATTCATCCTTTCGAATTATGGTTTTCTTTGGATATATGCCTAGGAGTGGGATTGCTAGGTCATATGGTAGCTCTATCTTTAGTTTTTTAAGGAATCTCCATACTGTTCTCCATAGTGGCTGTACCAATTTACAGTTCCACCAACAGTGTTGGAGGGTACCCTTTTCTCCACACCCTCTCCAGCATTTATTGTCTGTAGATTTTTTGATGATGGCCATTCTGACTGGTATGAGGTGATACTTCACTGTCATTTTGATTTGCATTTCTCTAATGATTAGTGATGTTGAGCATCTTTTCATGTGTTTCTTGGCCACCTGTATGTCTTCTTTGGAGAAATGTCTATTTAGGTCTTCCACCCATTTTTTGATTGGGTTGTTTGTCTTTTTGATATTGAGCTGAATGAGCTGTTTGTGTATTTTGGAGATTAATCCCTTGTCAGTTGCTTTGTTTGAAAATATTTTCTCCCATTCTGAGGGTTGTCTTTTCAGTTTGTTTATGGTTTCCTTTGCTGTGCAAAAGCTTCTAAGTTTCATTAGGTCCCATTTATTTATTTTTGTTTTTATTTTCATTACTCTAGGCGGTGGGTCGAAAAAGATCTTGCTGTGGAAAACTGTAAATATTAAATGATTTGGTTCATTCAGTGAATTATGAGTGTTAATGAATACATTAAACAGTCCACAAAGAGAGAGTCCTTTAAGCATCTGCTGTGTGCTAGGGTTTCCTCTACTAGGCCACAATTAGAAAAATCTGTTTGCTCAAAAAGCACATAGGTCAGTATAGAAGACTAACATAAAAAAACATCATGAGGGGCTTCCCTGGTGGCGCAGTGGTTGAGAGTCCGCCTGCCGATGCAGGGGACACGGGTTCGTGCCCCTATCCCGGAAGATCCCACATGCCGCGGAGCAGCTGGGCCCGCGAGCCATGGCCGCAGAGCCTGTGTGTCCGGAGCCTGTGCTCCGCAACGGGAGAGGCCACAGCAGTGAAAGGCCCGCGTACAGCAAAAAAAAAAAAAAAAAAAAAAAAAAAACATCATGAGATGCATTGATAGAAATGTACACAAAGTGCTATGTTTACATTTGATAAAGTCATTTACTATGAGTGCCTAGGGTCTATGGCAGGAAAATGATGTGACCAGAAAAGTTTTAGAGTAAAGGTGATATCTGAGAAGACCATCAAAGAATAAACACGACTCTGTCAGATGAACAAACTGTGAAGAATCTGTATTTGGCATTGGGAACAAAGTGATCACAAAAACCCCAAGTAATACCATAGTTCCTCTGGAGAGCAAAAGTAGTTGGAACTGACTCAACTGTAGCTCACATATGTAAGACAACTGAAGGGGAGCTGGAAAGATGAGCAGATACAAAGCAGCACAGCCTTTTACAACTATGAAAGTTGGGGACTGCACAACTCCAGTGGGTACCATTCATAATAATGTCAATGTGAATGACACAAGCTGGAGTTGTGTACAGCCCTGAGCAAGACCTCTGAGCAGGTACCAAATTAGTAGAGTATTTTTATGCCAAGTGTATAAGTTAGGATGCTTTTGGTAGCAAAAAAATGGAAACCCAATCTGTCTGTCTTCAACTTTAAGAGGATTTTGGAAAGAACATCAGGGCTCATATAACAGAGGAGGACCCTATGGGGCCTTCCTAGGATAGACCCCTCCCCCATATCCTCTACTTTAGCTCCTCTCTGAAGTACATAGATAACAGTATTTGATGCACATTTCCTGCTTTACAGATGCTAAAACTCCCACCAAATGGAAGGTTAACTACTTAATGACCATGAGCACATAGCCCCCAGGCCTACTGGAGCCAAAGAATTGATGACGTTAACCCCTGTGACACTGTCCTGAAACCTCACCATCAACCAAACAGAGAACTGTGCACAAGCTGATCACATACCCTGGGACTCCCCTCCCTCACCTTGCCTTTAAAAACACTTTGCTGAAACCCATCAGGAAAATGAGGCTTTTTGAGTACTAGCTGTCCCGGACTCTTTGTATGGTGCCTTACAATAAAACACGGCACTTTATTTCACCACAACCCAGTGTCAGTAGATTGGGTTTATTGCACGTGGATAAGTGGACCCAAGTCTGCTTCAGTGACACTCACAATACTGCTATGGGGCTTTTGCACAGCAATGGAAACCATAAACAAGACGAAAAAACAACCCTCAGAATGGGAGAAAATATGTGCAAATGAAGCAACTAACAAAGGATTAATCTCTAAAATTTGCAAGCAGCTCACACAGCTCAATATCAAAAAAACAAACAAACTAATCCAAAAATGGGCGTAAGGCCTAAATAGACATTTCTCCAAAGAAGACATACAGATTGCCAACAAACACATGAAACGATGCTCAGCATCACTAATCATTAGAGAAATGCAAATCAAAGCTACAATGAGGTATCACCTCACACCGGTCAGAATGGCCATCATCAAAAAATCTACAGACAATAAATGCTGGAGAGGGTGTGGAGAAAAGGGAACCCTCCTACACTGTTGGTGGGACTGTAAATTGGTATAGCCACTATGGAGAACAGTATGGAGGTTCCTTAAAAAACTAAAAAAGAGAACTACCATACGACCCAGCAATCTCACTACTGGGCATATACACTGAGAAAGCCATAATTCAAAAAGAGTCATGGACCACAATGTTCATTGCAGCTGTATTTACAATAGCCACGACATGGAAGCAACCTAAGTGTCCATCAACAGATGAATGGATAAAGAAGATGTGGCACATATATACAATGGAATATTACTCAGCCATAGAAAGAAACGAAATTGAGTTATTTGTAGTGAGGTGGATGGACCTAGAGTCTGTCATACAGAGTGAAGGAAGTCAGAAAGAGAAAAACAAATACTGTATGCTAACACATATATATGGAATCTAAAAAAAAAAAGAAAGGTTCCGATAAACCAAGGAGCAGGACAGGAATAAACACACAGATGTGGAGAATGGACTTGAGGACACAAGGAAGGGGGAAGGTTAGGCTGGGACGCTGTGAGCGAGTAGCATGGACATAGATACACTACCAAATACAGAATAATAGAGAGCTAGTGGGAAGCGGCCGCATAGCACAGGGAGATCAGCTCGGTGTTTTGTGACCGCCTGGAGGGCTGGGATAGGGAGGGTGGGAGGGAGACGCAAGAGGGAGGGGATATGGGGATATATGTATACATATAGCTGATTCACTCTGTTATACAGCAGAAACTAACACACCATTGGAAAGCAATTATACTCCAAAACAGATATTTAAAAAAAAGAAAAAGAAAATAATGGAGGGTTTGTAAAGAAAAGGGAAAAGCCAAAAAGTGCTGGATATAATTGAGGATTTCTGCATTAGGAATTCTGCAGCACTGTGAACTACAAGAAAATTGAGTAGGGGGATGAAGATTTAAGAATGTTCAACTTTTTATGAATTTAATTCCTTTTTTCACCTTTTTTTATGAGTAATGGTTAAAATTTGAATTCCTTTATAAATTACTTTTGGGTGATTAACTGTGTTTTTTAAAATGCATCTCTGTACAAAGACTCTCTCAAATTTATTATGGTGGCCTAAATAAATTAATACATCTTGAAGGTCTTAGTGGTAAATCACCATGTTTAATTCCAAGAGAATTTAAAAGGTAAAGAAAAATTAGTTTCAAAAATATTTTCAACAAGTTGACATTTATGAAAATTTTTGAAAGATGAGCAGCTATGGGCATACCACCTTATTTTAGCTGATGAACTAATGAATATA
This sequence comes from Mesoplodon bidens, assembly GCF_964165515.1. Lineage (NCBI taxonomy): Eukaryota > Metazoa > Chordata > Mammalia > Artiodactyla > Ziphiidae > Mesoplodon > Mesoplodon bidens. Next base: position 37,459,690 of record NC_138164.1, read on the forward strand.
GACTTCACACATTTTCAAAGTACTGAACTGCCTTTTCTTCTATAGCAATCCGCAACATATACCAGGTTCAAAAAAACCAATAATCTTAAATCATGATTTCTTCCCTAAAATCCCCTTTCTACTCATTTATAAATCCTCCTTAATATTAATTTTTTCCTATCATATTTCTCAGCCTTGATTATTTCACGTATTTGATGTACAAATGTATTGAACACTTACAATATGTACAAGGTACTTTTTTTTTAAAGCTACATGTTAGTTGACTCTTTCGTGCTTGGCACTGGAAGATACACTGTTGGAAGATTCAGCCCCTGCACTCAATTTCTCACAGGTTCAAGAAGATTCAGACAAGTAAATCCACAATTCAACACCCTACTATAAAAGGTATGAGAAAGGGTTGCCCAGGGGGTTTTGATTGTAAAGAGCAGGAGAAACTATCTTTTCCTGGGTATGGGAGGATTCCTAGAGATGTTACCTGAGAAAAGGAAGATGAGAAGAAATTGCTAGGTGAATAAGGGATACTTTTTAGCTTTTATTTCTATTCAATTCTCACAAAAAAAGAAAAAGTCAAAAAAAATAAATGAAGGTATGTGACTCTCAGAGCTCCTTAGGCTCTTTGGTATCTATATTTGTAGCTGGAGATACATGTGCCACAATTATGTTCTAAGTTAAGGGAGTCTGCGTGTGTCATGCATCAAGCACGTAGCACAAGCTCATGTTAATAAAAATAGCCATTCAGGCATAATCAAGGTAGAAGAGCAACAACTCACTACATATTTACCGATACCTTTCCTCTAGTCTCCTCTCCTGTGTTCCTTTCACCCACCCAAATGTTTTGGTGTGTAAACTTTCCTCTCAAGACAATGGAGTCCACAGCATGGCCATCACAAGTTTGAGTGTTGAACAATAGGTGAGATCCCTAGTGAATAATTACACCCAGTTGGAGAAGACTAAACAGTGCTTGGAGCCAGGTGAGAGAAATAGCGTTTGGCTTATCTGCTCTGAAATAATATCTGAAAGACTCAATCCATAAAGTTTCCATATGGTTGAAAGCAAGTTGAAGAGTGAACACTGGGTCTTAACATTGTGTGTGTGTGTGTGTGTGTATGTGTGTGTGTGTGTGTGTATGTTTTGATTCATCAAATGTTAGGGAGAAACATTTTATGACAGAAAGAGCACTGGCCCCAGAGGCATGGGTTTAAAGTTCTGTATCTGTCACTCTCTTGACAGGAGGCTTTTTAAAAAGCTCTTGTAATGACTCACTTAATGTTTTTTTACATATGAAAAAGAATGAGCCTTTTTCAAACTTAAAAGTTTGATGATTTCATGGTCACTTTTAGTCGCAGCTTTTTAAGATTCCCCATCTAAATAAACTCTTAGGCTCCATGACGTGTGCCCAACCTAGACATGCCGAAGGGGCTTTGAAATCCTGGCCTGCTTTCAGCCAACTTTATGCATTTATATCAGCTGATTTGTTACTTGATAAAAATGTTCAGGATAATGCAGTCACTTTTTTCAATGTTGTAGAAAAGACCACTTCAGAAACAGATTACAACAGCCATGATAATGGACCGGAGTCCTGAGGCATGGAGCTGAGAATTCCATCTCCCCCTGCATGAGAGAGGCAGGTTGTTACCCTCTACAGAATCTAAGTTGGGGATTTGCTCCCTAACCCCCTAACTCTGGCTAACAGCTTCCCAGCAGCCTACCATCTGTGAATGAATCTGGACCTGCAGATTTATAGTCTCAGTTGGTACCGTGTCTTAGGATGTGGAGGACAGCTCGCTTATTATTCCCTAATGCTGCTTCTTCTCAATCTTAAGAGCTAACTCAAGATTTAGTGAATAATCTATACACACGTTACATGAGCTACTCAGACTCCCTCCCACATCGTGTCTTCCAGACTGAGGAGTTCTTCCAACTGCCTATTCTCAAACCCCCAACCTCACCCACACCTTCAGCTGAGGAGCTGCTTCCTCAGCTGCAATGGAAGGGGGAGGCTTCTGGAAGCCTTCCAGTGCCAAACGATGCAGGGGACATGGGTTCGTGCCCCGGACCGGGAGGATCCCACATGCCGCGGATCGGCTGGGCCCTTGAGCCATGGCTGCTGAGCCTGCACGTCCGGAGCCTGAGCTCCGAAGCAGGAGAGAGGACAACAGTGAGAGGCGCGCGCACAGAAAAAAAAAAAAAAAAAACCACAGGAAAGCATTGGGGCAGTAAGACGGGCAGTGGACATGAACAGGCCCTTCATACAAAAACAGAAAGACACCAGTCTGAAAAGACCACAGAATGAAGGACTCCAACTACGTGACATTCTCGAAAGGGCAAAAATACACAGACAGTAACAAGACCAGCAGCTGTCGGGGGCTTGGGGGCACTGGTAGGATGTTCTGGTAGGGCACTGGTAGGGAAGGTGGCCCCCAGGGATGTTTCAGGCAGTGAAATGGTTCTGGGTGGCACTGCAGTGGTGGCTGCAGGTCATCACACCTGTCCAAACCTGAACAGTAGGACACAGAGAGTGAGCCTTGATATAAACTAGACTCCAGGGGAGAATTAGGTGTCAATGCCGATCCATCACTGAGATGACGCGCCACACAGGCCACAGACGTTACCAAGGGAGGGAACCCAGAGGGACGGGTATAGGAAAGCGCTGTCTGCTCGATTCTGATTCTCCTATAACCCTAAAGCTGCGCTAAAGACTGTCCACCAATTAAAAAGAAGAAGCGGCTCTAAGCACGTGACAATACTCTCAACCTCATTCACGATTCAGAAAAACCCCAAGGGAACATCCATACTGCTTACCGGGGCCTAGGATGAGCGGGAACACGCCGCGGCCTCGCCCCTTCCTGTCGGGCATCGCGCTGGAGCCCAGAGTCCCCCTGACTTGACCCACCGCACCCCACCCCGCGTTTCATGCCGTCCACAGTCTCTACACATGACATCTTTTGATCAGATGACTCACTGTCCCAATTACAAGGTTTCAGTTTCTGCACAGGAAGAAACCAAAACCAGCACAGAGGGGAGGCTCTTCAGTCAAACTCAGGGTCTGCCTGCCTTCACGTCCCACTCTTCCTGACGGGAGGCCCACATCCTAAGGAAGGAGGTCCTTACCAGCACCTCAGGAGCCTCATCCAGTCCACCTCACGCTGCTCTGAGAGCCTCGCCAACCTCTGCAGCTACCCAAGTCCTGGGCACTTGAGGGCCGTCCCCCTTCCCCGAGTCACTGAGCCACGTGCTCTGACAATGCATTTAAAACCAGGCTCTCGGACTTCCCTGGTCGCACACTGGTTAACAATCCGCCTGCCAATGGTGGGCACACGGGTTCGAACACTGGTCCGGGAAGATGCCACATGCTGCGGAGCAACTAAGCCCGTGCACCACAACTACTGAGCCTGCGCTCTAGAGCCTGCGTGCCACAACTACTGAGCCCACGACCCGCAACTACTGAGGCCCGCATGCCTAGAAGCTGTGCTCCACAATAAGAGAAGCCACCGCAATGAGAAGCCCGCGCACTGCCACGAAGAGTAGCCCCGGCTCGCCGCAACTAGAGAACAAAGCCCGCGCGCAACAACAGAGACCCAACGCAGCCGAAACTGAATAAGTTAAATAGTAAACAAATAAAAAATTAAAATGAATGAATAAATAAATAAATAAAAGCAGGCTCTCCTTTGTCAGCACTCTGGAGTTCCCTATGTATCGACGGGCAGGATTCCCGAGCTCTCCTGTAATTATATCTGTGAAGTGCCTTTCCCGAGGAGCACAGAAGCTCCTGGAAGCAGAGAATTGCTTCTTAAGATCACATGCAGAAACTGAAGACATTTGATGCTTATGTCAAAGATAAAAGACACAACACTAGATGGTGTGAAGGGTCCTCGAGGCCAAGAGCCAGGCAAGCAGGACACTTCCTCTGGGGACCCTTCCATCAGCAGAGAAGAAAATGTCCGTGGCCAGAACTGGCACTCAATTCGCTTTGAGCTGAGCAGCACCCGTGTAATTACACAGGCTCCCCAAAGAGTAATTACTCCCACATTTAAGAAAGGAGATGGCTTTTCAGGCAGGGAAGGCAAGTACAGTCTTCCCAGCTGGATGCACTGTGTGTGCTGATGGTCACGATGGAGCTGGGCCCCAGAGCTCTGCTCTCCCCTCAAACCCCCAACCTCACCCTCACCCTCAGCTGAGGAGCTGCTTCCCTGAGAACACAGAAGCCATCGGAGGGCTTCCCCACCTGCAACCCTGCTCAGCCATCCCCTCCCCACTCCAGGACCACGGGCAGCAGCTCTCCCCTCCCCCACACGCATCTACTGGATCATTCCCACTGTTATTTCTCCCTTCACAACACAACACAACACAACACAACATCCTCCCCGGACCTCAGCTCCTACCCCAGCTACTGTCCAGTTTCTATTTTCCCCGTCACAGCAAAATGTCTTGAAAAAGTTGGGACCAGAACAAACCCAGTTCTCCCACTCCTCTCTCCTAAGCCTCTCCGATCAGGATTTTACCCCACAGATCCATCCAAACGCATCATCGGCGAGTTAGGACCTCCCCCCAGTGCTGGGCTAGATGGTTATTGGCTCCGCGGAACGGCAACCTCGTTTGTCCAGTCACCCAGGGAACCTCTAAAGTGCTTCCCACATGCAGACAAAACGCTGTGATTAATATTTTAGGAGAAATACTCAGCGTGGAGAATACACTTGAGCTGCTGGAGGAAAGAGGTAGCGGCACAGAAAAGAAGTTTCTGTAACTACAGAAATGAACAGATAAGCTGTTTTAATGGTAGCAAGTATGGGATGAAGGAGAACGAATAAAAACCATTCAGAAGACGACATTAACAAGCCTCACACTACAACGTGGTAACAGAGGATGGAGAAGGACTTTAGAATGAACTCATTTTTCTGGGCAGGTGACAGGCTGGATGATGCAACGATGAGCCCCCAGAGACAACAGGACAAGGCAAGGGGCAGGGGAGCTGTAAATAATCATTTCTGGATCTACTGGATCTAGTCATCCGAGGTGCCCTTTGGACAAACTCCATAGAGATGCTGGCAAGTGGCTGGACGGAGGCATCTGTCTGGTCCAGGTGGGAGAACTGACAGAGCTGGAGGTGAAAAGCACCAGAGGGTGAGATCAGACGGGGTGGAGAGTCATGGACCAAGGGTGAAACGACAACACACACAGAGGGCGGAAGACAGAGTCAGTCAGGAAGACAGCAAGGAGAGATCTGTCACAGAAACCAACAGAGCAGACTCTGCGGATGGCAAGGCGACAGTGGTCTGAGGTGACGACTGGCAAATCTCCACTGCTTTGTATGCTGGATGCCAGGTCACCTCAACCGGATCAGGTTCCGTGGAGGGGCAGAACCAAGACCGCAGGCTGCACGATACAATTCAGCTGGGAAACAAGAATCTTTGCCAGAGACCTCACTGCATGGTGTGTAGCGCGACCCTCTGAGATTGTAAGAGACAAAGAGCGCAATTTACTGGAAGGGTGACAAGGCTGTTCTTCCAGATGATCCTCATTGCATCCCTCGACTGAGCACTGAAAACAATGTACCTATGTGACAACGGTGTTCTACTGAACAGACAACTTATATGCACTGAGTGCTCCCTGGACAGCATGCTCTCGGCTTACAGGAAGCACAAGGAAGGCACCGACGTCAACACGTTAGGGGCTGTTGCTCAGGAAGGCTCGCGGCCTACAGCGGGATCCTCAGGGAAACCTTTTAACGCTCGAGAACAAAAGTGATTTGGCAGGACCATATAAGTCAAGCAAGGGATGGTGTTTTGCCACAAATGTCAAGAACACGAGGCTTGTACTGTGGCTCTAAGAGGATCCTGGGATCTACACGTAGAACTTGCCAGAAACACTTGGTGCTGACCTGCTCCTCTACACTTTGTCTAACCACATCTTTTACCTACTCCTACTTTCCCATTTTAACTTTTGAACTATGCGCCTCCCAAGGTGTTATCACAAAAGAACAGCAGCAGGTAAATACGTAAACAGCAAAACTCACCAGAGGCTGACTCATTTTCCGCTGCTCTTGGAACAACGTGCAGGACTGTGACAGTGGAGGCGGACCTGGAGAAGGAAAACGCAGGCAGTGAAGCTACGACTGAAGCGGCTCGGGGTGCACGAGCACCCGCCCCGCGCTCCACAAGAGACACCTGTGGGAGACTCGTCCTTTCACCTTCAGAAGGGCCTGTGAGAATAAGGAGGGAGCAACCACCCTCAGGTCTGTAACTCCCACGTGACTCTGGTACCTGAGGGGATACTTTATTTTTCCGTAGCGAGTGTACACTGAATCCTATTAAAATAAACCTCCGTCATTAAATATGAAATTAAAAAACGCTTATAGTTTATCTCTTCTCAGTCTGTTAACAACTTAGATCAGAACATCCACAGGATACCCAGAATAAAGGGACACACTCAGGTGCGTTTCAGTCTTGCAATGATTTGTACAAACTTTACAAACTTAAGTGCGACGCTCGAAAACATCTTTTATTAAAGCTGACTTTAAGTGGACAGAACACCTGCCCTAGGAGTTTGGAGTCCTGTGAGCGACCCCACGTGCACACCCGGTGAGGGTCTAGGACAAGTCATCTCCCTTCTCAGGCCCCATCGCTTCCTTCCTCACCCGAGGCAGCAGGACAGAAGCCCTGCAGACTCATCCTGCACCGATTACACTGTGCGACTCCACAGGGCACAACCCAGGGGGGCGGCGGACGCTTACAGTAGACAACCAAGGTGCTGACGCGCCTTGAGACACACGTGCGAGATGCCGAGACGGCGACAGGAGGGGGAGGACGAGGAGGAGGATCGGGGTTGGACGGAGGAGAGGACGCGGCACGTCCCGGCCGAGCCTGTGGACCCTGCTCCCCCAGGACACCCGGAGCTCACAAGTCCCAGGGGAGCCCCATCCGGAGCAGCCAGCCCTGTCCTCCAGCCCGGCCCCTCCACCTCCGGGAAGCGGTCAAACCCTTCAGGTGGCTCTACCGCGGGGCCCGGGGCGGGCTACCCCAAGCCCTGCTCTTCAAGGGCCGCAAGCTCCACAACCAACTACAGGCCTGCAGACGCAACACCTACCCCGTCGGGACTCGCTCACCGGCCCCGGGCTCCCGAGGCTCCGGTCCGGGGGCTGCTCCTCGGGCGCGCTCCTCTCTCGGGGTCCCTCCGCTCCGCCTCCCGAGACCACTGGGCCAGAGGAGCCGGCTCTGGGCCCACGTCCCTCCCGGGACCTCGCTTGGCCCCGCGCTGCACATGGTCGGGCACTGCACCGCTGCCGGCCGCCCGGCCACTCCGGCCCAAACGCGGGCTCCGCGGCTCGAGCTCGGAGGTCACACTTCCAGCCTCCGCCCGGCCCACGCGAACCCTCGCCCGCACAGCCAGCTCCCGCGGGCTGCCGGCCGGCCCGGACAGCGTACCGCCCCGCAGGCCCCCGAAATGCTCGCCCGCAAGAGGCCAAGACGGGGGAACGACGGCCAGCGACGACCTGGGCACGCACAGGAAGCGAGGGCGGGGCGGCGACGGTGCGCGTGCGCCAACACGCACAAATCATGAGGCGCACCTGCGCAGGCGGACGCCCGAAGTCCGCCTGCCAAAGCCCGCCAGGAGCACGGGACAAGTACCCGGACCCCAGAAGCCTCCCAGAAGTCTCCGTGCCGTCAAGATAGTGAACGTATGAAATGTCTCCTTCTCATCTGGCGCTCAAGTGCTGCTGTGCTGCGAGGGTGTGCCGCCTGGACCAGGGACTCCATTGCCCATTTGTCTTCACTCCTGTTAGGGATCAAGGAAAGGTGTGGCCTCAAGTGGGGGCTGTGTGATGGTCTCCAGGGTCCCTGGTCCTTTCCCGGCCCTGGGACATTTCGGGTTACATCTGAGATTCCCCCACCACCAGGAGAGGGGAAGGAGGGTATCATGTTCGCTTAACTGAAACGCTACAACTTTCATTCAAATCCTAGAATACAATAAATGCCCAGCCATGACACAAACTAATATTGCCCACGGAAGGAAAAGAAAATAGAAACTGTAGCTGTTTAGATTACACAACCAACGCATTAAAAACTGTACGAAAATCAGAACGTACACACAAACTGAAAACAGAAAACAGATACCTGGGATCTGACCTCTTATACAGGATACTGTTTATGTTAGGTAAAAATATCATTTTTCAAAAATGGAATCAGAAGGGTAATGATTTATCACTATTTATCACTGGGGGTGAAATAATATAACTGTGTTCTTGGCCAACTGTTCCTTAAAAGCTGCTAGGGGAAAAGGTAAAAATAAAATCTCCAGGGACTTCCCTGGTGGTCCAGTGGTGAAGACTCCTAGTTTCCACTGCAGGGGGCACGTGTTTGACTCCTGGTTGGGGAACTAAGATCCCGCATGCTGTGCAGCACAGTCTCATTAATTAATTAATTAACGAACACACAAAATAAAAATAAAAAATCTCTCGCCAACCGAGAAAATCCTCTCCACAAATGTAGAGATAAAGAAAACGGTTTTACTGTTGAATAACCATTAAACCAGACTGTGCTGTGCACCCACAGGTGAACCACTAATGTTTGTGCAAATGAAATCAACCTCACCTTTTTTTTTTATAGCTCAGCAGATAAAATCTGTTGCATACAGGTTCTCAAGATAAACGGGAACTTGCCTCATGGGAATAGACTTGACACCACCATAAAAATGGCATACATTCTTTCAGAGTACATCCTAAATTCACCTGGTCATCTCGGTGGTTGTCCATGCTAGTTAATACCCTTTATCCAAAGGAGAAAGACAACTTCTCCTATCTCTAGGACAAGCACGTACTTATAGCTCAGAGGAAAGTGCCTAACACCTAGCCTAAACTCCCCTGGTGACAGAGAGATAAAGAAGATAGCTCTCAGGTCCTTAACATAAACATTCCTGGGTTGTAATGCTGGCAAGAGACTGATTTCGCTTTTAAAAAGATTTAGATACTTACGAAAGGGACAGAGGAAGTATTTCTATTACAAGCGTCTTGAGGAAATCCTCTAAAAACGGAAATAAGAAGTGATGATTCATGCAAATGAATAAGCACCTAACCCATTCCTGATTTCCCCAGCTGAACTGCCACATTAAATGAATCCTGCACAAAATGTGTGCTTCTCCAAAACTGCTCTTGGAAGTGGCTGCTTAGAGCCACGAATGGTCTTTTCCAGTTCTTGCTGCTGCTGACTGTGGCCTCTGCCTGAATTCTCACCGATGAAATGCTGCTTGTGTGGGAATGACAGCGACCACACCTCCTCTGAGCCTGAGCCTGGCAAACCTCCAGGGCGCATTTCTCGCATTTTCCAAGTTCACCACATAAGGACATCAGCTACACGGAGTACCTTGCTGGGAAGCGCCTTGGAAGGGCAGTGCGCCCATGAGCACGCCACCAGGCCTCCAGTTCTCACCTCACCCACGTGCACTGACCGTGTCTCAGCAGAAGACTGGGGTGGCCTGTGAACCCCAGCTGCTGTGCCCACCTCATCACCCCACTCTATCCCTCCAGCCCAGAGACATGCTGGGCTCCCCAGCCCCCTGCCCTGGACACTCTCTGGAAGTCTTTCTATTACAAGCTGTCTTCAGGAAATGCTCTAAAAAAGGGAATAATAAGTACGGAGTCATCCCAATGAACAGGATGTCCAGCAGTGAGCTGATGTCTCTCACGACTCACCCCTCTCTCCAAAAGGCGAAAAACTGTCATTTCATACATTTCCCCCTTTTTAAAGTTGTTGAAGCTAGGAGGGTAAACCTGGACCCTGCGATTTCACCTTGACCAGAAGCAGCAATGGCCACCTTTTAGTTTGCTTTCATTAAGATCTCTTCATATATATGGAGATTTACAATATAAAGCTTTCTCTTTTTGTATCTGCATTTCTATTAAATACAGATATTTTCCCTACTTTGTCACTTATCTATTTTTATTGAAGTATACTTCGTTTGCAATATTTCAGGTGTACAGCAAAGTGACTCAGTTACATGTATTTATGTAAGAATATATGTATTCTTTTTCAGGTTCTTTTTTCCATTATGGGTTATTACAAGATATTGAACATAGTTCCCTGGGCTATACAGTAGGTCCTTACTGTTTATCTATTTTACATATAAAAGTGTGTATCTGTTAATCCCTGTTCTTTATCTTTTTAACTTAATTTTTTACTCTCACATTCTGTTATACAGACACTTAAAAAGATATTTTGTGTTCAAATCTTTCACTTTCACTTCATACTTTTCATCAGCTTGGACACTGTACTTGAAGAAGCCTTTCCCATCCTGCATTTCCTAAGTAGTTGCCTGTGTTTTCTCCTGTTTATTTTGGGTCTCTTAACATACCAATTTTATCAAGATAACTGGCACCCATCTTCAGGATTTGTAAAATCATTTTCCTCTTAAAGTCTCTCAACCATTTTTTTCAACACTAACACATCTACCACAACCAGGAAACGCACTGTTTAAGAAGAAAACTCAAGTTTGTAATCTAACAGAAAAGGACAGACTCTTCTTTGAAGCTCAGCGACACGTCTTAATTTAAAGGCAGGGGAGGGACTTCCCTGGTGTTCCAGTGGTAAAGAATCCGCCTTCTAATACAGGGTACGTGGGTTCAAAGCCTGGGAACACTGGTCCGGGAGCTAAGATCCCACACGCCACGGGGCAATTAAGCCCGCGTGCTGCAATTAGACACGATGCAGCCTAAGAGAGATAAATAATTTTTTACAAATAAAAATAAAAAAATAAAGGCAGGGGAAGCAGGAAAGTGACCGTCTCATGTGAATTCCTTCTTATTCAAAATACAGGTCGTAGCAGTTTACTTGGGCTGCGTCACAAAATACGACACACTGGCGGGCTTAAGCAACACAAATGCACTGTCCGACATTTACGCAGGCTGCAAGTCTGAGATCAAGGTGTCAGCAGGGTTGGTCCCCTCTGAGGGCTGTACGGGAGGATGTGCTCCAGGCTTCCTGGTGGAGAGGGCGGTTTCCTCACAAGCACATGCACTATGTATGTAGCAGGTAGGTGCCTGGGCTGAACTCCGATCCCAGGGCTGCTCATCCGCAGCTGCACCAGGCCGCTGGAGGGCTTGTCACGGACCCGTTGGCAGGAGGACTGCAGGCTGACACAGACGTCTGCTCAGCTGTGGACCCATGGCCTGGCCACAGCCCTGCCAGAGGCTGCCTGGTTGAAATCCAGGTCACGGTTCACCTCCCTCCTGCTTATTGCATTCAACGATGCCTTGAAGACCCCCTACTGCACCAGCCTGGGTGGCACATCCCACCCAGTCATTTCCACATCAGAAGCATGTCCATTGAGAAGGTTAAAATTAGGCCCTGGCTCAGTGCTGTGGAATTAGAATCTGTGAGGCTGGGTCCAGGCATCTGTGTTGGAATATTTTCTCCACGGGACTCTCATGCCCAAAGGACTGTATTGACAAAGCCCTTCTGCTTCACCCCACTGGTATTTCTGCACTAGAGCTACAGCCGTTGTTGTATTAAACTGCATCCGCAGGAGGAAGAGAGAGGAGGAGAGGTGACAGTTCTGCTGATCTCCAAACACGCTGTTACGGAACCACACTTGGGTCCACTCGCCCGCACGCACTAAAGCCCGTCTACGGACACGGGTCACGGTGAAGGAAAGTGCCGCGTTTATGGCGGGGCAACAAGCAAGGGGTCCAGGTATCTAGGGCTCAGAAGGCCCCCACTCCCCCGTGGCTTTCAGGGAAAGGTGTTGACAGATGGGGTGAGGCTGTTGGTGGGAATGTACACTGGTGCTGCCGCTATGCAGAACAGTGTGGAGGTTCCTCAAAACACTAAAGCTAGAGCTACCGTAGGACCCAGCAATCCCACTCCTGGGCATATACCCAGAGAAAACCATAATTCAAGAAGACACACGCACCCCAATATGTATAGCAGTACGATTTACAATAGCCAAGACATGGAAGCAACTTAAATGTCCATCGACAGAGGAATGGATAGGGAAGATGTGGTACATATGTGTGATGGAATACTACTCAGCCATAAAAAAGAATGAGATTATGCCATGTGCAGCAACATGGATGGACCTAGAGATTATCAGACTAAGTGAAGGATGTCAGACAAAGACAAATACCATACGCTACCACTCCTGTGTGGAATCTAAAACAGTGATACGAATGAACTTCTGAACAGAACGGAAACAGACTCACAGACATAGAAAAAAAACTTATGTTTACCAAAGGGAAAAGGTGGGGGAGAGGGATAGATCAGGAGGCTGGGGCTAACATATGCACACAACTATATATAAAACAGGAAATCAACAAGGACCTCGTGTAGAGCACAGGGATCTCTACTCAATATTCTGTAGTAACCTAGGGAGTTCCCTGGTGGCCCAGAGGTTAGGATTCTGGTCTTTCACGGCCGTGGCCCGGGTTCAATCCCTGGTCAGGGAACTGAGATCCTACAAGCCACACAGCACCACGAAAAAAAAGCAAAATTCGGTAATAACCTAAATGGGAAAACAATCTGAAAAAGAATAGATATCTGTGTCCATATAACTGAATCACTTTGCTGTACACCGGAAACTAACACAACACTGTAAATCAACTATACTCCCAATATAAAATTTAAAAAATGTTTAAAGTGAATTACAAACGAGTGGGGTGAGGGAGAGGAGGTTGAGGGGTGTGTGGTCAGCTTGTGGACATTCTTCCGATTGGTTGGTGGTGAGGTAATCTGAGGTCAACATCATCAACCGGCTGGTTCCAGCTGGTCTGGGGTCTACGTGCTTGTGGGCAGCATGCAGTTACCTTCCTCCCCCCTGCTGGGGGCTTCAGTCTCTGCAAAACAGCTCCAAGGACGTGGCTCAGAACAGTATCTACAGCCCTTGAGGAGGAACTAAAGGTCCTTGACTTTGTTTAACGGCTACACTAGTATTATTTGGTCTTTTGGGACTCTTTTCCTTTCTTTTGGCACTTTCTCCCTTCTCTGATTAAATTGCTTGTTTCCAACTCACGGAAGGCTAGGAGGCTAAAATTTTCTAAAGACAAGAAGCAGGCAGAAGACATGGGGAGAATCCGTCCCAGGAAGGCCCCACAAGGTCCTGCTCACTTACAACATCACATTCAATCTGGGCTGTTTACGCCATTTTTGGACAACATACCAACACATCTTAAGATGGGTCCCACCCGACTGTAGCACATTTGGACAAGGTGCGGTGGGGTGGGATTATGCAAATCCAGATCTGAAGACTAGATAAAGCAATCAGGGTATTTCACAGTATACAAGAGAAATTTTCATGGGGACAGAATACCAACCTTCTAATATTTGAAAGCCTGTTAGCCAAGAGGGAGAGTGAACTTCTGTTTTGTTATACAAGGACCCAATCAGCTGTGATGGTTGAAAGCATGATGAACGCAAATCTGAATTCATTTGCCTCCTAACAATGCAACGTCTACAGCAGAGGGACACAGGTCCTCAGGCAGCAGTGCTTTTCCCAGCAGTGCAGACCCTGAGGAGAGCCAGGCTGTGGCAGCTCTGGAGGACCTCAGACACTCTTTGCACGGCCTCTGAGACCTAGAACATCTCAGAAAGTCCACGAGTGCAAACCAAAGAGACACTCAGTCCCTGCACCTTGGATGAACTGATTTGACTCTACGTATGCATTGCTTGGGCTAATTAGAAATATGGAAGTGATCAGAAGACAGAATAAACCTCTGGGCACATCCTGAACAACAGAGATACTTCTCATCAAAGTCCAAACAATAATTCAAAAGCAAGGTTCAGAGCCAAACTGTGGAAACAAACCAAGTGTTCACTGACAGATGAATGGATCAAGAAAATGTAGTGTGTATATTCACACAACAGATATTATTCACCCACAAACAGGAAGGAAAGTTTCTAATTGATACAAAGACCATTTATGTATTTTTCAAAGATTGATATTTCTTTGTATGAACAGTGAAAATTTAACAATTCCACTTTTAAGAGGAAAGGTTAGTGTTTCTTTGTAGAAACAATTAAGTCTCAGCAGTAGAGGCATAAGCACACACGTGCACACAGAGTAAACAGAATAGCGCCCCGCTACCTCCCCGCAATCTGATCCCCCGATGAGCCCTGCTGATTCTCCCTCCAAATATAGAGAACCTGTTTACTTCTCTCCATCTTCTCAGACATCGTCTTCCTGGACTACCACGCCAAATTCCTAACCTTATCTGGGTCTCCCGACTTCCACTCTTACTGAATCCCCACCCCATCCATTTATGCAGCAGCCAAAATCAATTGTTCCTCTTTCAGTGCAAACTGGATCAGGACACCTCTCATTCACTGCTTTCCCACTGCACTTGGCAAACATCTGAACTTCTTCAGACCCACGGTTTTATTTCCTTCTCACTCACTGTGTACTGTCCACACTGGCTTTGGGGTCTAGGAAGGAAATTTTGACACAGGCTACCACACAGATGACATGCGAAGACATTAAGCTAAGTGGATAAGTCAGATACAAATGGACAAATGTTACATGATTCCACTTCTGTGAGGTCCCCAGATGGGTCAAATTCATAGAGACAGAAAGTGGAGTGGTGGGTGTCAGGGGCTGGGAGGGGGGTGGGGAGTCAGTGTTTAATGGGGACAGAGTTTCACTTGGACAGGATGAAAACATTCTGGAGATGGATGGTCGGGATGGTTGCACAACAATGAGAATTCTTGTTTTCCTTCCTTAAGATTTCTGTTTTACTTATTTTTGGCTGCGTTGGGTCTTCGTTGCTGGGCGCAGGCTTTCTCTAGTCGCGGCGAGCGGGGGCTACTCTTCGGTGCAGTGTGCAGGCTTCTCATTGAGGTGGCTTCTCTTTGCGGCAGAGCATGGGCCCTAGGCGCGTGGGCTCAGTAGTTGTGGCTCGTGGGCTGAGGAGTTATGGCTTGCAGGCTCAGTAGTTGTGGCGCACGGGCGTTAGGTGCTCCGCGGTATGTGGGATCTTCCCGGACCAGGGCTCGAACCTGTGTCCCCTGCATCGGCAGGCGGATTCTTGACCACTGTGCCACCAGGGAAACCCAAGAAAAAAAGCAAGACTCAGACCCCAAGGGGAGGAGTGGAAGTACGAGTTGGGAGGTTCAGAAGAAGCTTCCAGTGACACTGCATGACCCTGAGTTGGCTATTTTCTTCTCTGCATCTCGGCTACCATATACTTCCTACCCTCATAGAAAAATAACCTGTCTGGAATTGGAAATTTTTCCATTTAGTCTTTTTGTGCATGTGACATTTTTATTCAGAAAAATAATCTGTGTTGAACTGGAGTTTTTTCCATTTAGTATTTTGTACATGTGACATTTTTATTCAGGTAGTGAAATCTCTGGGTCAACAGTGATACCACATTCTCAAGATTTTGATAAGTAGACTAGAACTTCTTAACTGGAATCAAGGGGCAGGCTTTGGACAATCCACGGACTTTGTGACATCCAAAGGTACCCTTTTTGTGTGTGTGTGTGTGTGTGTGTGTGTGTGTGTGTGTGTTTGTAGACACCCTTTGAAGGGTGCGTGAGCACCTGTAGTTTTCTATGATTTTAGCTTCTCCAAATGGCTCTTGGACTCAAAGGTGCCTGAGGGGAGCGGACGTGTACTCCCCCAGTACAGAATTCTGAACGCAGTGTCAGTAAACATTCAGCCCAAGAGCTTTGCCAAATTGCGTGTTTTAACGTAACTTTTTAATCCACTGAGTCGATGTACCTGGGATCTTTTTTTACATACTTATCTCACTCTTTATTTATTTTTTGGGGGGGCGGTACGCGGGCCTCTCACGGTTGTGGCCTCTCCCGTTGCGGAGCACAGGCTCTGGACGCGCAGGCTCAGCGGCCATGGCTCATGGGCCCAGCCACTCCGCGGCATGTGGGATCTTCCCGAACTGGGGTACCAACCCGTGTCCCCTGCATCGGCAGGTGGACTCTCAACCACTGCACCACCACGGAAGCCATTATCTCACTCTTATAAGGCTGAAACGTTGCTGCTTCCCCTAAGTTTCCTTGTCCCTCTCCCCAATCTCCCACCAGGCCGTGGAAGAGGAATGGGAGGGAGAGGGAGAGTCCAGCAGGGAGAGGACAGTGCACCTGCTGGGAAGCAGTAAAGAGGGGTCCAGGGTGGGAGGGAGGGAGACACAAGAGGGAGGGGATATGGGAACAGGTGTATATGTATAACTGATTCGCTTTGTTATAAAGCAGAAACTAATACGCCATTGTGAATCAACTGTACTCCAATAAACTTGTAAAAAAAATTAGAACTACCATATGACATAGCATTTTCATTCCTGGATATATATCGAAAAAAATAAAACCAAAAAACATTAATTTGAAAAGATATATGCACCCTAATGTTCATGGCAGCATTATTTACAATTGACAACATATGGAAGCAAGCTAAGTGTTTATTAAGAGATGAATGGGTAAGGAAGATGTGATATATATATATATACAATGGAATACTACTTAGCTAAAAAAAAATTTTGTTTGAATTGAAATTGTATCAAGTATCTTTTCCGACCACAATGCTATGAGACTAGACATCAATTACAGGAAAAGAGCTGTAAAAAAATACAAACACATGGAGGCTAAAGAATACACTACTCAATAACGAAGTGATCACTGAAGAAATCAAAGAGGAAATTAAAAAATACCTAGAAACAAATGACAATGGAGACACGACGACCCAAAACCTATGGGATGCAGCAAAAGCAGTTCTAAGAGGGAAGTTTATAGCAATACAATCCCACCTTAAGAAACAGGAAACATCTCGAATAAATAACCTAATCTTGCACCTCAAGCAATTAGAGAAAGAAGAACAAAAACATCCCAAAGTTAACAGAAGGAAAGAAATCATAAAAATCAGATCAGAAATAAATGAAAAAGAAATGAAGGAAATGATAGCAAAGATCAATAAAACTAAAAGCTGGTTCTTTGAGAAGATAAACAAAATTGATAAACCATTAGCCAGACTCATCAAGAAAAAAAGGGAGAAGACTCAAATCAATAGAATTAGAAATGAAAAAGGAGAAGTAACAACTGACACTGCAGAAATACAAAAGATCATGAGAGATTACTACAAGCAACTCTATGCCAATAAAATGGACAACCTGGAAGAAATGGACAGATTCTTAGAAATGCACAACCTGCCAAGACTGAATCAGGAAGAAATAGAAAATATGAACAGACCAATCACAAGCACTGAAATTGAAACTGTGATAAAAAATCTTCCAACAAACAAAAGCCCAGGACCAGATGGCTTCACAGGCGAATTCTATCAAGCATTTAGAGAAGAGCTAACACCTATCCTTCTGAAACTCTTCCAAAATATAGCAGAGGGAGGAACACTCCCAAACTCATTCTACGAGGCCACCATCACCTTGATACCAAAACCAGACAAGGATGTCACAAAGAAAGAAAACTACAGGCCAATATCACTGATGAACATAGATGCAAAAATCCTCAACAAAATACTAGCAAACAGAATCCAACAGCACATTAAAAGGATCATACACCATGATCAAGTGGGGTTTATTCCAGGAATGCAAGGATTCTTCAATATACGCAAATCAATCAACGTGATACACCATATTAACAAATTGAAGGAGAAAAACCATATGATCATCTCAATAGATGCAGAGAAAGCTTTCGACAAAATTCAACACCCATTTATGATAAAAACCCTGCAGAAAGTAGGCATAGAGGGAACTTTCCTCAACATAATAAAGGCCATATATGACAAACCCACAGCCAGCATCGTCCTCAATGGTGAAAAACTGAAACCATTTCCACTAAGATCAGGAACAAGACAAGGTTGCCCACTCTCACCACTCTTATTCAACATAGTTTTGGAAGTTATAGCCACAGCAATCAGAGAAGAAAAGGAAATAAAAGGAATCCAAATCAGAAAAGAAGAAGTAAAGCTGTCACTGTTTGCAGATGACATGATACTATACATAGAGAATCCTAAAGATGCTACCAGAAAACTACTAGAGCTAATCAATGAATTTGGTAAAGTTGCAGGATACAAAATTAATGCAAAGAAATCTCTGGCATCCCCATATACTAATGATGAAAAATCTGAAAGTGAAATCAAGGAAACACTCCCATTTACCACTGCAACAAAAAGAATAAAATATCTAGGAATAAACCTACCTAAGGAGACAAAAGACCTGTATGCAGAAAATTATAAGACCCTGATGAAAGAAATTAAAGATGATACAAATAGATGGAGAGATGTACCATGTTCTTGGATTGGAAGAATCAACATTGTGAAAATGACTCTACTACCCAAAGCAATCTACAGATTCAATGCAATCCCTATCAAACTACCACTGGCATTTTTCACAGAACAAGAACAAAAAATTTCACAATTTGTATGGAAACACAAAAGACCCCGAATAGCCAAAGCAATCTTGAGGACGAAAAATGGAGCTGGAGGAATCAGGCTCCCTGACTTCAGACTATACTACAAAGCTACAGTAATCAAGACAGCATGGTACTGGCACAAAAACAGAAAGATAGATCAATGGAACAGGATAGAAAGCCCAGAGATAAACCCACGCACATATGCTCAACTTATCTTTGATAAAGGAGGCAGGAATGTACAGTGGAGAAAGGACAGTCTCTTCAATAAGTGGTGCTGGGAAAACTGGATAGGGACATGTAAAAGTATGAGATTCGATCACTCCCTAACACCATACACAAAAATAAGCTCAAAATGGGTTAAAGACCTAAATGTAAGGCCAGAAACTATCAAACTCTTAGAGGAAAACATAGGCAGAACACTCTATGACATAAATCACAGCAAGATCCTTTTTGACCCTCCTCCTAGAGAAATGGAAATCAAAACAAAAATAAACACATGGGACCTAATGAAACTTAAAAGCTTTTGCACAGCAAAGGAAACCATAAACAAGACCAAAAGACAACCCTCAGAATGGGAGAAAATATTTGCTAATGAAGCAACTGACAAAGGATTAATCTCCAAAATTTATAAGCAGCTCATGCAGCTCAATAACAAATAAACAAACAACCCAATCCAAAAATGGGCAGAAGACCTAAATAGACATTTCTCCACAGAAGATATACAGACTGCCAACAAACACATGAAAGGATGCTCAACATCTTTACTCAGTAGAGAAATGCAAATCAAAACTACAATGAGATATCATCTCACACCAGTCAGAATGGCCATCATCAAAAAATCTAGAAACAATAAATGCTGGAGAGGGTGTGGAAAAAAGGGAACACTCTTGCACTGCTGGTGGGAATGTGAATTGGTACAGCCACTATGGAGAACGGTATGGAGGTTCGTTAAAAAACTACAAATAGAACTACCATATGACCCAGCAATCCCACTACTGGGCATATACCCTGAGAAAACCATAATTCAAAAAGAGACATGTACCAAAATGTTCATAGCAGCCCTATTTACAATAGCCCGGAGATGGAAACAACCTAAGTGTCCATCATCGGATGAATGGGTAAAGAAGATGTGGCACATATATACAATGGAATATTACTCAGCCATAAAAAGAAACGAAATTGAGCTATTTGTAATGAGGTGGATGGACCCAGAGCCTGTCATACAGAGTGAAGTAAGTCAGAAAGAGAAAGACAAATACTGTATGCTGACACATATATATGGAATTTAAGAAAAAAAAATGTCATGAAGAACATAGGGGTAAGACAGGAATAAAGACACAGACCTACTAGAGAATGGACTTGAATATATGGGGAGGCGGAAGGGTAAGCTGTGACAAAGTGAAAGAGCAGCATGGACATATATACACTACCAAACGTAAGGTAGATAGCTAGTGGGAAGCAGCCGCATAGCACAGGGAGATCAGCTCAGTGCTTTGTGACCGCCTGGAGGGGTGGGATAGGGAGGGTGGGAAGGAGACGCAAGAGGGAAGAGATATGGGAACATATGTATATGTATAACTGATTCACTTTGTTATAAAACAGAAACTAACACACCATTGTGAAGAAATTATACTCCAATAAAGTTGTAAAAAATAATAATAAAGTTAAAAATTTTTTAAAAAGAAGAAAAAAACCCCCAAGCAAACTAGGAATAGAAAAGGAACATACTGAAACTCATCAAGAGGGTCTACAAACAACCTATACCGACATTATATTTAACTGTGAAAGACTGAATGCTTTCTCTGTAAGATCAGAAACAAGGCACCGATATCTGCCCTCACCACTTTTATTAAATATATTAATGGAGGTTCTAGTAAGAAAGTAAAGCAAAAATAAATAAATACATAAATTTAAAAGTTAAATTTTTAAAACATTTATTTAAAAGATAAAAGGACTATTCCTACTACGTTGAATAGGAAGGAATATACCCTACTGAATGTTGAACAGTAATATATACTATTATATTAAATAAGGAAAAGTAAAACGGTATCTGAAGAGGAGATGATAATCTAAATGGAGAAAATACCAAGGAATCCACAAAAAGCTTGAGAAATAATATTAGTTTGTAAATGTTTTAGAGTACAAATCAACACAGTTTTATCAAATTATATATTAATAACAAATGTGTAGAAGCTTAAATAAAAATATGTGATGCCATTTACAACTGACCTAAATAAATACTTAAATATAAGCCCAATAAGACATTTATAGGTCCTCTATACTGAAAATTACAAAATGCTGATGAAGAAAAATGTAAAAGTCCCAAACAAATAGTGAGACATACCTTGTTCATGGATTAGAAAACACAACATAATAAAGATGTCAATTCTCCCCAAGTTAAGAGGCTTAACAGAGTTACTCTTAAAATGCCCTCAAGGTTTTTGTGTATATAGACAAGCTTATTCTAAGATTTATATAGTAAGAAGAGGCTGAAGAATAGCTAAAACAATTTGTAAAGGAAGATTAAAATGGGAGGAATTCATCTACCCAATTTCAAGATTTTGCAGTAATGATGGAGGTTAGATACACAGATCAATGGAATGGAATAGAGAACCCAGAAATAGACTGACATAAATACATTTAACTTGTTCTTGACAGCAGTGTGAAAGCTATCAAGGAAGAATAGACTTTTCAAAAAATGGTACTGAAACAGTTGGACATCCCTCGACAAAAACAAACAAACAAAAAATGAACCTTAACCTAAACCTCCACACCTTACACAAAAATTAAATCAAAATGGATCATAATCTTCAATGTAAAAGCAGGACACTTTGAGAAAAAAAATAGGAGAAAATCTTTGGCATCTAGAACTACGTGAATAATTCTTAGACTTGACACGGAAAGTATGATCAATAAAAGCAAACATTGATAAATTGGATCTCATCAAAATGAGTTAAAAATGCTTCATAGAAGATCATTTTAAGTGGATGAAAACTCAGATTACACAGTGGGAAAACATATTTGAAAATCCCACATGAGACAAATGACTTGTATCTATAATATACAAAGAACTCTCCAAACAACTTAAAAAAACCCAACTAGAAAATAGGCAGAAGACAGGAACAGACATTTCATGGAAGAGAATATACACATGGCAAAGAAGCACATGAAAAGATGCTCAACATCATTAGCCATTAGGGAAATGCAAATTCAGACCATAATGAGATATCAGAGAATAACGAAAATTAAAGTATAGTGACAACATCAAATGCTGGTGAGTACATAGAAAAAGGATCTCACATCACTGGTGGGAAAATAAAATGGTTTAGCCACTCTGAGAAACAGCTTGACAGTCTCTTTTAATCCTAAAAGTAGATTCACCCTACAACACAGTAATTGTACTCTTGAGCATTTATCCAAAAGAAACAAAAACTTCATTAAGTTCCCACAGCAACTTACACATAAATGTTCATAGCAGTTTTATTTATAACAGCCCAAAACTGGCCACTACCCAAATGTCTTTCAATGGATGAATGTTGAAACAAATTGTGATAAAATCTTATGATAGAATACTACCGAGCAACAAAAAGGAACAAATTATTAATATATGCAAAAATTGAAATGAACTTCAAGGGAATGATGCTGAGGGAAAAATTTTAAAAAGCCAATCTCCGAAGATGAAGTAATTCATGATGATATTTACATATTATTCTTAAAATAACAAAACTGTGGAGATGGAGAACAGATTAGAAGTTGCCAAGGGTTAGACATGGGGGTAGAAAGTACAGCGGGGGATCTTTGTGAGGTTTTTGTGGTCCCAGTACAAATAATACAGCAATCTTGGTTTTAACCGCGAAAGATGTTTAAAAGCAATTCCTAATAAGAGGTGTCCAGATATTTAGCAATGGCAGCAGATTAGAGGTATAGCTACCCAACATGACAGCTTCAAAACAGATGGTACTAATTCAATGCATATGTTCATTTTTAAAAGGCCAATCACAACACTTAAATGGCATATATCTTAACGATATTATTCTAAGGATCCAGCTATACCAGATGGACTAGCAGGATTTTCTGTACATTCAATCTTATTTTAGACAGTAAATCTTATAATAAGACAGTTAAAAAAAGAAAAAGAAAAAAAAAACAAACCAACTACAGTTGGATACTCTCATAGGAAGATGAGGTGAAAATATGTAGCAGCGGTTCAAAAGCTTAAGCAGTGGCACCTAAATTTGGCTGCACATTAGAATCATCTGAAGCACTTTTTAAAAACCCTCACACCAACAGTTGGTCATCCTAAACCAATAAAATCATTTTAAATCTCCTCAGACGATGCCATTGTCTAGCCAGAAGTGAGAACCAGCGGACTAAGCAGAAGGGGATGTTTCTACAAAGATTTCTTAACAATAAGTTCTTTCACCCAATCAGATTTACCTTCCTGCAAAGGGGTAAAGAAGGCTAGATGTTGTCCATACTTGCTTAGCTTTAATTAGCACTTGTGACTTGCCCAAAACCTAGATCATGTTTCCCCTAAATTTCATGTGATTTCCTAAGTTCTTCAAATCCAGGGCTAAGGGGTTTGCCAGGATGAGATTTTAAGTGCTCACACAGGGGAAGTCCCTGGCAAACCAGGACAGAGGTCACTCTACATTGAAATGTAAAGCATCCTAAATAACCCTGCCACTGCCCCCAGATACTTGTCTGTGCCAACCAGTGGAGAAAAGGCATTCTCCATTACTACCACGGCAAATGCTGCTCTACTTGCCTTGGCTACTCCCTATCTTTTCCAGGCGTCTCTCCCCTTCACCTGCTGGTGGACGCTTTGGCAGCTGACAATGCAGATATTTTCAAACTTTAAGGTGAATAAAAATCATCTGGAGGGCCAGTTATAACAGAAATCACTGAGCCCCACTAGAGTTGCTCATTCCATAGGGCTGGGACAGGGTCCTAAAACTTGAATATCTGACACATTATCAGGGGACGCTGGTAAAGCTGGTCAGGTTGTTACCGAATGCACGTTCGTGTGTCTGAAGCACAGTGAGGCCAAACAAACCGAAAGGTTGGAGTCTGGGGCAGAGAAAGGTTTATTGCAGGATCGAGCAAGGAGAGGGGTGGCCCGTGTTCCAAAAACCCTGAAATCTCCAAAGGATTTCAGCAAAGCATTTTTAAAGGCCACGTGAGGGAGGGACGTCCCAGGGAATGTGATCAGCTCGTGCACAATCATCTGACTGGCTGATGTTGAGGCCACAGGGCAGGTAACATTATCCATCCTTAGGTGCCAGAAGGTCTGGGGGCTGTGTGCTCATGATCATCAAAGAGTTAACTTCTTCCACTGGGTGGTGGTTTTTAGCATCTGAAAACTCAAGAAATATGCCTGAGATACTATTATCTGAGGACTTCAGAGAGGAACTACAGCAGAGGCTATGGAGGATGGGTCTGTCCTAGGAAGGCCCCATAGGGTACTGCTTGGTTACAAGGTGACCATACTTTGAGAACCACTGCTCTAGTGGCTTGGAATGTTAAAGTAATGGAAGAAGCCCTTCCCAGATCTAGATTCTAGTATCACCAGCTATTTTGGTGGGGTTCCGGGAAGGGTAAGTTTTGTCCTTGCTTGGACTTCTTGTTCATTTATATCAAAGCCTATTTGAGGCAGTGCACTCGGCAGTCCTGCAGATCTGTCTTTGGCTTCAACAGTGTTTGGAATGAACAGACCCAGGGACGCTCCTTGCTCCAGCCCCCGACCACACTCCAACATTTCTTCCTGTCGCAACCTTTGGAATCAGCCACTCAGCTATCCTCAGCCTCCAGGACAGGCCAACACCGTTTTTGGAGCTTAGCTCCTTATCACTGATCAACCACGAGTTCCCAGGTTCGTCAGAATTATTCCATTGAGGTGGAGGCCGCCATCCACCGCCTGTTCAACATGCATCTGTGGACACTTACCTCTCTCTAAGCTTCTATTTCCACAGCAACAGTGGGACTCTGGACAATGGGGGCCACAGTTTTCGCCAACTGGCTGAAGAGAAGTGTGAGGGCGCCCAGCGACTCTTGAAAATGCAAAACAAGTGCTGCGGCCGCGCCCTCTTCCAGGATGCGCGGAAGCCTTCTCAAGATGAGTGGGGTAAAACCCAGGACACTGTGCAAGCCGCCATTCTTAGGGAGAAGAACCTGAACCAGGCACTATCGGATCTGCGCGCCCTGGGTCCTGCCCGCGCAGACTCTCACCTCTGTGACTTCCTGGAGAGCCGCTTCCTGGAGGAGCAGCTGAAACTCATCAAGAAGATGGGCAACCACCTGACCAACCTCCGCAGGCTGGCTGGTCCGCAGGCTGTGCTGGGCGAGTATCTTTTCGAAAGGCTCACGCTCGAGCACAAACAGGAGTCTCTGAAGTCCAGCGGCCTCTGAGGAGCCCCTCTGGCGTCAGAGCTTCTGCCCGAAGCCCAGCTCTGCAGCCACTAGGCAGCTTTGTAACCGCCCTGGAGCACTCTCCCAAGCCTTGGACCAAATGGAAACAATAACGCTTTTTGCAGAAGGAAAAAAAAAGCCTATTTGAAACACAAACAGAATAAAGAGAAAAAAAGAAAAAATATATATATATATTCATGTTCTTTTAACATATGAATTGCCCCACTTTATCTGTGTGAAATACGTTTGTTCCCGTTATTGGGCTGGTTCTCAAGCTTTGCTGCTCGTATGAATTACCTAAAGAGCTCTTTTTTTCTTTTAGTATTAAATATTTTTTTAATTAGTTTCTGCTTTATAACAAACTGAATCAGTTATACATATACATCTGTTCCCATATCCCTTCCCCTAAAGAGCTTTGAATAGAAACTTTGGTGTCTGGGTCCCAGCCCCAGAGATTTTGATTCAGTAGGTCTAGGGAGGAGCCTGGGCACGGTGAGGTCTCAGAGTTCCCCAGGTGATTCTAATATGCAGCAACTTTGTGAACCACCTCTTGGCTTCAATCCAGCTAGTGATCAGATATTAAATCTAAGACACATGGGCTAGTGCGTGAGCTCTGCTGCTAGGCGTGTTCCATTTTCTTCCTCCTGGAAGATTTGTGCCAGGGAAAATGATTGATAGTTGTGTTACTTCTCTGAAATGGATAGAAATTTCCAATTAGCGTGAACAGGGGAGGGTGAATGGGTGAATGCAATAAGGTGTATCATTTATGTATTTCCCTATGTGTATGGCTAGAAGCTTTTGCAACTGACGTCTGCCCTACTTTTCATGCGAATGGTAGTGCTTGTCCTCCTAATGCAGCTGTAAACTTTATAAGCCCATAGGTAGACAGCATCACAAAATATTTACCCCTCCCCACTGGCCCACTCTCAAGCTTCACTCCCCTTCCCCAATACACAAATGTACATCAGTGTGCTTGAGACCAACATCAACATACTGACTGTCAATTCTTCTACTTTGCAGCTTCCCTCTTATCAGGAGGTGTCAGCATTTAGTGCCCAGAGGAGGCATTTCCAGTCATCTCAGCTTAGAGGTCAAATATCCAAATATCCAAAGTAAAAAAGGTTAAAGAAAAGAAGAAGAAGAAGAAAGCAAGGAAGAAAAGAAGGAAACAATTTTCTTATCTCATAGTAATAAGGCAGTTTTCCTTAAAAAAAAATAAAGACTTAAGCCTTAAATTCTCTTTCCTAATCAAAATGTGCTTTTCCGTCTTTAGACTATTCCTCTTATATCCTGTATTATTCATGATGTTTAATTCTTGAAATAGCACATGGCTGAAAACAGAAGCTAACCTCTTGTCCACTATGAATTAAATCTTCTTTTCCTAGGACCCGTCTACAATGTACAGTTTGGGGTTTGCCAACGTAATTATTTTCTCTGAAATAAGGTACAGCATTTTGCCTTTTCAATATATAGTTATACAATACATTGTTAACACAACATAGTTAATATAGTCAATACAACTATAACACACATGATATGATGCCACTTTGGTGATTTTCTTCATCCATGTAATTCTGAAATTTGACAGTATAGTTTTCATATTCTAATGAGCTGAGTATTACCTTTGCAAGGATAGAAAAATAAAATAAATTCATAATATTCTTGTGTGGTTTGCCCCTGGGGTGGATTACCATAATGGGGGCATATTTGAGCCTTTCTCCAAGTCATTAAAAAACCTCCAGCGAGTAGCCCCTTGTCCTCTCCAGGAAACTGCGGGAAGGTATCTTTAATCACAATAATCCTGGGGGGAGAAATCTCGGAAATAAGACATCTGCTTCTGTGCCTTGTTGTTTTGCACAATAGCAATGATTGCTTTAGCAGCTTCTATTGCCATATGTGTATAGTAAGTAAATGAACATAAAATTGAATGAACGCATAAAAGAAGGATAAACCCACCCAGTTTAACAAATCCACTCTCTCACCTGCTGTGCCCTGAAACGTGAAAGAAAGAATCACGGGATCATAAGGATTCATAAAGTAACAGTCTCTGTTAACAATATTGACAGGAGGTATAAGGATGATTTGTCTGATGTGGGACCAACAGCTTAACTGCTTAATTCTTTTTTTTAAGGGCAAATCATTCATTTATTGTTTAAAGATTGCAAGACAACATCGGAATTTTTGTAGCACAATTTAAATGTTTTACTTTTTTGATAAAGCAGAGTATAATAGAAAAACAATTAGTTTCCAGTAATATCTATATTTCTATTCAGAATTAAGTCTTCCACAGACATGTAACCTGGAAACAAAAGCCTGTTCCAATAAGCAAAGCTTCAACAGAGCGGCTACTTTTCGGGCCAGGGAAAGGTTCATCCCTATAGGATGATGATGTGCTGTGTAAAATGGCTGCAAGGTCACAGCCTTGAGGGCGTTGGAAGTCTGTTATCCTATTCCACATTAAGTAGTTTGGTGAACTTCAAACGACCGTTCGTCTGCAACCAAGCTGCCAACCTTTAACTGATATTTCAAACAGGTAAAAAATAAATGAAAAGAAATCCCTACACTGATGTTCCTCGATTTACACTGTTAAATGGTTCATTAACATGTAATTCTGGCTAAGAATTACATTTGAGACTCCTTGCTCAGATTTTGGTGAACAGTACTAATCTTTAGAAATTCAAGTTCTTATTAATCAATAATTTGTCAGCTAGGATACATTCAGGCATCAGCTGCAACTACAGAATAGGTGCACTGCCTCAGCGCTTTGGAAAGACATAATCTACAACACTACTAGCAGACAAAATATCTGTTACTAGACAGCATATGTGCAGTACAGCAAGACAAAAACATATATTCATATGTGCCGCGGACCAGCCGGAGAAAGAGGATTTCACCGCCCAGGGTCAGAAGGGACGGGGTAAGGAACTGAAGTAGCACCGACGAATGGGGTCAGAAGGACCAAGACAACTGATGGTTGCAAGGCAAGTTTTATTATGCTACGGTTGCAGATTATATAGACTAGAAATGGAAGGTTGCCAGATGGTGGTTTACATTATCTATAGACTGTCTTGGCTCAAGGTTAACTTCCCTGGGAGAAAACCCATAAGCCCAGAATCATCCAAAATAACCTGCATGTGCAAGGGGGAGACAGCTTTGCTTGTCTCATTTTACATTCTTTCTGATTTCTGGGCCCTGGTGATTTATCTCCCATGGAATGGAACAAGGAAGGGAACAAGTAGGGACAGTCCCTTCGAGCAGCGGCGGCATGCCTGGCATGTCCATAGCCTGATCTCAAGGCTGACTGTTTCCCTCAGTTCCCCCTTTTTTATTTTTTAATTTTTGCTGCAAAATAATTCCATGAAGCGTAGTGCCGAGAGTAGTATATTGTTGCATGAGGATACGAAACAGACATGAGAAGATTATTATCAAAAATAGGCAAATTATGGCCAGGGTAATAAATCCTGACAACCCTCCAGTAATCCATGACTGAGGGTTTAACCACTTTAAATGGTCCAGTAAAGTTTTAATTACATCTTCTTGCCAAATATCATCAAGATGTGCATTTTGTATATCCTGAATTTCAGCATTTAATTTCTTAAGGTCAAGACTAATATTATTATCTGACCAAACACTCAGCAGATGCATTTTTACTTTTTCCCATTCCCAAATACAGTCATTGTACTTGTAAGGAGTAACACAAATCCATGTATACTTTTCATGACAAGCTAAACGCATCCTCAATTTTAATGCTGCCATCTGATCTCCAATCCCCCAAATTGCGTTTTTAAATTCATCTAACTTGTTATTCATCTGTAAATCTACGTGACTTTGTAAAGATAAAGCAAGACTGGTATTTTGAGATAATTGATTAGCAAAGTGAGCATGATTAATACTCTGTGAAAGAGCAAGACAGGCAGTAGCCGCGGTAGCAGACAGAGCAGCCAAGGCAAGTAAACTTACTATTAGCCACCCAATAAAGCGTCTCCTTCTCTGCAAGGCTTTAGAGAGTTCTACCCATGCCTGTACTCCAGTATCTTCCTACCAAGGTTCTCTCAGATGTACAGGCACCATAACATATATGGGTTACTTTAGTATAAGCACAGATTGTGTTCCTGCAGAAGGGAACATACAACTGTAAAAATACAATGAACACAGCTAATATTATATCCTCCTTTGGAAGAATTACCAATGCTAATAGAACCAATCAAAAGTGTATATGGAGGAGCAACACAAGTTATAACAGGTGTATTGGAATAAGTTAGAGCTAGTTTCCATATACCCCAGTTCTTTTGAAATGCGATAAACCTATCTATGACGGGAATACAAGAGATAAGAATTTACCCCTTGGTATAATCTATAGTACACCATATTTGGTTATTATTCCAAGATGCATTGCAACATTCAAAATTGGATCCAGGAAAGTTAATGGTCATAAAAGGAGGAAATTGATTTTTTGATTTTCTCTTAAAAATAGTAACCATATATCCAGCCATAAGTATCCCTTGTCCTCCAAGTAAACGCTTCATACACAAATAATTTCCTGAATCTTCACCTGTAACCTTGGCTATAGTAATAGCAGAATCCCTAAGTGGTGAGGCGTATGAGATTTGACCTCTAATATTAATAGGTTGCCCATTTTTATAGCAAATGATGGTATCCTTAAGATCCTCTCGTCGGCTGGTAGCCGGGCATGTAAGAGTAATGTTGGTTCCTGTAAAACGAAGGATGCCTGGAGAGCCTGACAAACTAATTGATTGATCCGTTCCCTCATAAACATCTGTATGCTCATAACTAATAGCCTTTACACATCCAGTTTCCAGATTCAATGGGCTAAGACAGACAGGATAGGTACTAAACCAGTTAGTATAATTTACAGACATATTGATTTGTTTTATATTCCCAATAAGAGGCCCATAAACAGTATCATTGTAAAATACAGGAAACTCTGCTTCAGACCAAGATATGGGTTTTAATAGTGGAGGATCAGGTACATAGGCCCAGTAAGTTGCTGCATTAACAGAGGGAACACATGAAATGGTTGCCAACATAGCCAAAAATAAAGTCACAGGTGTAACAGGATTATTCTGTTGTTTCACTAACTCTAGAGCTCGTGAAACCAATTGTTTAATTTGTCCCCAAGTTGGAACATCACTCCTTTGAGTCGTCCTGGCAAGTGGTCTCCTCTTCTTCTTCTTTTGCTGAATCAACACTGTCAAATTTTCGGGAGAGATGCAGAGCTTCTTCATCTTCTGAACTAGTTGTGAGCTGTGGCGAGCCATCTATTTGCTTGACTAAGCAAGCGCTCAGGAAGCCAGAGAGGTCCAGGAGCTGATCTGGGAAATATACACACGTGACCACGTCCCCAAATCAACACAGGATCAGGACCACGCCAAGTGCTGGTTAGCGGATCTTTCCCGAGGACCTCCAGAGACTGAAAGGCCAATCTTGGCTCAGCCACCAACCTTTCCCCTGTCAACAGTGAGAAAATTTAAAATAAACAGAGCATGATTTATAAGGTTATGTAGTGTTGTTCTATATAATTCCCCCATTTTTATTTTTTCAATAGTTAGCTTTAAAGATCTACTTGCACGTTGTATAATACCTTGTCCTTGAGGGTTACGTGGAATGCCTGTAATATTGGTAATTTGTAATGAATTACAAAATGTTGCAAAGCAACACTAGTGTAAGTGCGCCCATTGTCTGTTTTAATAATTTTGGGAAGGTTCATGAAAGCAAAACAGTGTAATAAATGAGTGATGACATGTTTAGTAGCTTCTCGGGTCTGTGCTGTAGCACAGAGGAAACCAGAATAAGTATCAATAGTGACATGAACAAACTGTAATTTCCCAAAAGACGGGATATGAGTAACATCCATTTGCCATAAATGACTAGGTAATAATCCACGAGGATTAACACCATAATGTGGAACAGGAAGGTGAGGTAAGCACTGTGGGCATTGCTTAACAATTTGTCAGGGCAGCTTCACGAGTAAGGGAAAATTGTTTGCGTAATGTAGCTGCCGACTGATGGTGTAAAGCATGCGATTGTTGTGCTGCTTGTGAAGCAGTTTGATCATAACTTACCATAATATGAGGGTGTCCAGGACATGGACCATGAGTATCAACAGTATGAAGATAATGAATGCAATACCTTAGCCATTCTTGACAGCATGACGAACGGAAAGGAGGAGGACGGTAAATTGGGATATGTCCTGCTTTAGGGAAAAGAGATTGAGGAGGAAGAGTAACTTTAACTTTATTTTTGGGAGGAAAATGCACAGGATAAAGATCACGTTTAGATCGAGTTAAAACATCTGCAGTCCCATTCATTTTAGACAATGGACCAGACAAGTTAGAATGAGCACGGATATGCAGAGCTGCAACAGGACCATCGTGGGAACGAATAAGCTGTTGAAGCAAACGAAAAGACGATGATAATTCAGGGTCATTAGTATATCCTCTGGTCGCAGTCTCCAGAAGAAATAATAAGCTAATAAGATATTTACTATCAGAAAACAAATGAAAAGATATAGAAGGCAAATGTTTAAAAGCCATAATGACAGCAAACAGTTCAACACGTTGAGCTGAAGTCAAGGAAGTTTGTTTAATGAGTTTTGTTCCATCGTCAATGATTACAGTAGCCACTCCTGAAGAAGAACCGTCTGTAAAAAACCAAAGGTACATGAGGAATAGGCTGTTGCCTAATTATAGAAGGAAAGATATAAGAGTTAAGTTTGCTGAATTGGATCAATTTATCAGCAGGCTAATGGCATTCCAAGGTACCTGAAAATCCTGCAAGAACAAGACCCCATTCATTACTATGTTGAAAAAGCCAATTTTGTTGACTAACTGAATAAGGGATAATAATTTGAGAAGGTTCTAGACCTATAAGTTGTAAGCATCTAGTTCTACCTTGCATTATTAACTTAATAATAAGTTCATAATAAGGGTTAATAACTTTAGAGGATGGAGTTTTCATATGAATCCATTCAATAATTCCACCAGTTTGCCATAAGATGGCAGTAGGCACATGAGGTGTTGGACAAGCAACTAAAGACATGGGCAGGTGAGTATGTATTCGAGTTAACTGTGCAGAGCTGATAGCTCTATTAACTATTTGGGAAGCTTGGAATCCTCTGGAGTCATAGAGCGTGAAGTAGAAGGATCTGAGTCACCTTTAAGAATATCAAGTAAAGGCTCTAACTGAGCAGTAGGAAGTTCTAAGGAAGGCCTTAGCCAATTAATATCTCCAAGTAATTTTTGAAAATCATTTCATGTTTTTAAATTATCAACTCGAATTTGCAGTTTTTGAGGCCTAATGGTAGAGTTATCAATATATTTTCCCAAATAGAAAAATGGAGATTGTCTTTGAATTTTTTCTGAGGCAATGACCAAGCCAAATGATTGTAAGGATTGTTGTAAAAATTGAGAAGCAGTCTCTAATCAAGAAATATTGTCAGTGGCTAAAAGTATATCATCCATATAATGTATGAGATATAACGTTGGAAACCTTTTTCTCACAGGAGTTAAGGCCTGAGCCACATATATTTGGCATAATGTAGGACTATTTGCCATGCCCTGAGGCAATACTTTCCATTGATATCTCCTCATGGGTTCCTTAAAATTTAAGGAAGGCAAGCTAAAAGCAAAATGTTTTCTATCTTCAGGAAACAAAGGAATAGTGAAAAAACAATCTTTAAATCTATAACTAAAAGATGATAACTGTGTGGTATGGCTGTTGGAGAGGGTAGGCCTAGTTGAAGAGCTCCCATTATTAGCATAGTTTTATTAACAGCTCTTAGACCCTGTAATAACCTCTATTTTCCAGACTTTTTCTTGATAATAAAAATAGGAGTATTCCAAGGACTATTGGAAATTTCTAAATGCCCGAATTGTTCCAGTACTAATTGTTCTGCAGCTTCTAATTTCTCCTTTGTGAGGGGCCATTGGTCCACCCATACAGGGTCATCACTCAGCCAAGTAATTGGACCAGCAGTGAGTGGAGGAGAATCCAAGGCCCCTAAGAAAAACCCAAACCTTGTCTATCACTTTTTATTTTCACATCAATAGGATAGACAGTTCCTTTTTGATTTGTTCCCAGCCCTTTTGTGGGAAGAAATCCTGGATCCAACACCATATTAGAGACGTGAGAATTTGGACTATAAAGTAATACTCCCATTTCTTTTCATATATCTTGGCCCAAGAGGTTTAAAGGCAGCCCAGGCAAAACGTAAGGCTGGAAGTATCCTGAATGGCCCTCACTATCTTGCCATAATAATAACTGACTACTTTGCATAGGAGAACTCTGTCCTATTCCTTGAAGTTCTGTAATAATAGGACTAACGGGCCAATGTTTAGGCCAGTGCATCTGCGTCATAACAGAGACATCAGCTCCAGTGTCTAAAAAACCTGAAAAAACCTTTCCATTCATGGTTCATTTCATTTCTGGACGTTCTTTCCCTATCTTCTGAATCCAGTAGGCAGCACTAGATGATCCAAAAGCCTTTGTTTCTCTCTTTTGATGTTGTAAAATTTGTCCATGAGGTACAAAGGGCAAAAGTAGCAATTGTGGAATTTTATCACCAGGAGAAATCGTTATTATATTTTTAATAGTTTGTGCCATGATTTTTATTTCTCCTTCGTACTCAGAGTCTATGAGTCCTGGCATAATAGTTAAACCCTTCATGGCGACACTACTTCTTCCCAATAACAGTCCAATCAAACCCTTGGGTAAAGGTCCATAGATGCCCATAGAGAGGGCCTGAGGACCCATTGCAGGAGTTAATACATATCGGGCGGAGGTACTGAGGTCCAGTCCTGTGCTTCCTGCTGTTGCTCTGGAGAGCGAAGATATTGCATGTTTTTGTTTTTGGTTAATGTCTGATTGATAGTTTGAGGAGGATAGGCAGACGTTGCCCCTATTATTTGTTGGGGCCGGGGAAGGCCCCGGGAGGAGTTTCCCGACAGTGGTGTCCCATCCCTGTGGGCCACTGAGTGACAATCTCGTGCCCAACGTTTTCCCCTATTGCATTTAGGGCATAAACCAGGGATTTTCTGACCATCTGGAGGTTTTTGAGTAGGGAAGGAAGGAGCAGGGTTACAATGAAAAAATCCACATTCTCCAGCAAAATGACCTGCCTTTCCACATTGAAAACTAGTCTTTGTTCTCTTTTGATTGTTTTTAAACCCCACTTTAGTTAATGCTGCAGCCATAGCAGCACCCTGTATATAAGCAGGCCCAATGTCTGCACAAAGGCGAATATAATCCTCCAGTGTTCCCCGTTTTCTCCAAGGTCGAATCGCAGCCTGACCTGCATTATTAGCGTTTTCAAAAGCAAGTTGCTTAACTACAATTGTACCAGTGAGTCCATCCACAATGAGTCTCCCCACCGCCTGTAACAATCTATCTACAAAATCAGCATATGGTTCATCAGGTCCCTGTCTCATTTTTGAAAGATCCTCAGTTTTGTGTGTAGAAGGTAATTTCCTCCAGGCTTGTAATGCCAAATGATTTATTTGAGGATAAGCAACAAAGGTATAAGTTAGTTGATCTTGTAAAGAAATATATAGTCCTTCCCCAATCAGCATATGATAATCCACTGGAATATCATGGGTAGCATTCTTTTCTGCTTCTTCAGCAGCCCGTTCATAAAAATCAAACTTCCATATTAAATAATCTCCACCATTTAAACAAGCTCGTGCAATAGACTTCCAATCAGCGGGGGAAAGAGCTTCTCCTGCAATAGTGTCAACCATAGCAGTAGTAAAAGGAGCAGTGGGCCCATATTGAGCACAAGCAGATTTTAAATCTTTCAAAACTTTAAAAGGAAGAGCCTGATGCTCCCTAATAGCCTGTTGAGGATGATTAGGATCAGGTCTTTCTATGACAGGACAACAGAAAATAGGATCTTCTCCTCGTTTTATTGCTGCTTATACAGCACGTTGCAAGAGACTGAGCATTTTTACAGATGTAGATTTTTGAGGAAGACAGTCCTTACTAATTTGCAGCTTTTTCACTGACTTATCTGTCATAGCCATTAGAAAATCATCCTCAGGATGATTCTCTCTTTTATGTTTTTTTTTCTCTCTCTTTTATGTTTAAAAGCCTCATCGGTTAAGTCAAAATGTTCCTCTTCATCTGAAATATTTAAATTAATTAGCTCTTTCGGTTTAGGAAGTGGCGACACAGTAGCTGATAATACAGTCTTGTCTTCTGTCAGAGGCTTATGTTTTTCTGACTTTACATTCAAATCAACACTATCATGAGAAGAACCTAAACATATTTTTATCAGATTCCACAAACTAAATGTAACAACAGCAGTATGAGTAGGCCCTCGAGACTCATAATAATTTTTTAAATCTTCTCCAACTTTCTGCCAGATTTCTGTCACAGAGCCGCCATCAGGAAACCAGGGAGATACATCATGGATATGCTGCAAAAATTCAGTCAACTGTGAGGTAGAAACTTTATTACCCCGAGCTATAAGCATCGAAAGTAAAACCTGAGCAAATAATTCACGCTCCTTTGAGCCCTTTTGCCCCATCTTATTTTACTTCTGACTGTTGCCTTATGCCTCTATTAGTTTCACTTTTACTCGTGGCCACACATATTTTGCATAAGGGTTCTCTTACCTGCACTTTCTTTTCCTTTTAATTGCCTTCATGCTTCAGGTCCCTGTTCGGGCACCACTTGCCATGGACCAGCCTCAGAAAGAGGATTTCACCACCCAGGGTCAGAAGGGACGGGGTAAGGAACTGAAGTAGCACCGACGAATGGGGTCAGAAGGAACAAGACAACTGATGGTTGCAAGGTAAGTTTTATTATGCTACAGGTGCAGATTATATAGACTAGAAAAGGGAAGGTTGCCAGACGGTGGTTTACATTATCTAATGACTGTCTCAGCTCAAGGTTAACTTCCCTGGGAGAAAACCCATAAGCCCAGAATCATCCAAAATAACCTGCATGTGCAGGGAGGAGACAGCTTTGCTTGTCTCATTTTACTTTCTTTCTGATTTCTGGGCCCTGGTGATTTATCTCCCATGGAATGGAACAAGGAGGGGAACAAGTAGGGACAGTCCCTTCGAGCAGCAGTGGCATGCCTGGCATGTCCGAAGGTGCTCTCAAGGCTGACTGCTTCCCACACATATGTTGGCTTGTTTAAGCCTCAAGCCCTCGATCCTTTGTTGAAATACAATAATTTCATTCCTATGGTTTTCAATACCAAAAACTCAACCTCCAGGAGGGTTAAAGTCTAATTTGTACTCCAAACCAAGTAGCAGTGCAGTTCACTACTACTGAGGCTGAATCCATAAAGACTTCAAGACCACGACCAGAAGACAAGTTATTATATATAATACCCTAGAAGGCCTGAAACATAATTATCATATACATAGCTGGTCCTTCAGAACTTTTTACCTATAACATGTTTTTTGATGAAAGTTATTTAATGTACTGGAGATAACTGTGAATTACTGATCAAATATTTGAATACTTATACTTACCTGGAATTTCATTTCTGCTGAAAGAAAAAGGAAGAACAGGACTCACCTAAAAAAAACAAACTTTAGAAATGAAAGTAAACATCTTATCACACACTATCACTTTTGGAAGCAGCATAGAGGGGCAGTCAACAGTAAAACTGGTGAAATAGGACAAAACTCTAGGCCAAAAATCCATTATTATTATCATCAGTGACAGTACCACAACTGTGCCCTTCATAATTAATAAGCACTCCTAAGAGTCTTCATTTGGCACCAGATGATGTGTTTAAGAGAAACACTCTGGGAGGTTTTGAATCAGACTTGGTTTTTTGTTAGCCAAGTTACAGGAGAATTTTTAAAGTGGGGGGAAGGGAAGAAGGAAATGGACCAGAAAAAGGATTGAAGCCATCATCTACAAACCAACAAAGCACTGAGAGTTCCAAACGTTATGTCAGACACTAAAATGACTGATACAGGCTCAAATGGTTTATAAAACCTAGAAAAAGACTACACCAGCAAAGTCCCCATTTATCTGTAGAGTTCAGAAACTAAAACAAGGAATATTTCGGCTTAACACCTTATCTCAAGAGAATCATATACACTTCACATGAATAAAAATACCTGAAACCAAACATTTTTAAAAGCTCCAATACCCAAAATAGAAAGAAAAAAATTAATTCAGAAGACTCAATCCATCCATGATAATCACAAAATGGCTGGGCAATCTCTATCTCCCTTCCACACTAACCATCCATCCCCTGGAAGACCAAGGGAGATCAGACCTTCCAGACTTACCTTCCAGACCTTCCAGACACCTGGCTGCGGCAAAATTCGATGGAATCTCCTTGTGGAACAGCAGTTTCCCATCTCTTGTGTCTCTCCCTGTCATGATCATGCAGGAAGCAAGTCTGGCTGTGCTATTTCTTATCATTGTGTGTCACCCATCTGCAACATGATATTGAAAAAGTAGTTCCCCTTCCCCCAGAAGGTTGAGGCTCAGCTACAGGGGTAATTCTCCTGGGCACACAGTCATTATTTAGGCCGACTCAGTGACTTCAACAGGCTTAATCATGTCATCAGGTTTGTTGCCAGCTGCATAATGCTCCCACATCTGTAGATAGAGCCGCTCTAGTTCCATCGTGTATTGTCTGGTGTTGAACAGAGGGCTAGATGTTCTCTGCTTCCAGACTTTGCCACGAATTTTCTTCAGGTATTCTACATCAGTTCCCAGTTTCACAGCTATCTCTTCATATTCTTGTCTATTTTTAGCAATCAGCTCAAGACAGCCTAAACAAGTGAGCTGGGAAGCTGCAACTCGGGAAGCAAGAGTCTCTCCTGGCAGAGTCACCATGGGGGTCCCTGCCCAAAGGACGTCCATCCCTGTGGTGTGTCCATTACAGAGTGGAGTGTCCAAGCAGACATCAGCCAGCTGGCCTCTCCGAACATGTTCCTCTTTAGGAGCAACAGGGGAAAAAATGATACGGCTCGGGGGAAGGCCCATATTTTGTGCGTACTGTTGAATATTAGCTTCTCCTGCTGCTGGAAAACGCAACAGCCACAGTACACTATCGGGAACACGCTTCAGAATATTTGCCCACATCTGCAAAGTAGATGGGTCAAGTTTGTATAACTGATTAAAGTTACAGTACACAATGGCATCTTCCGGTAACCCGTACTGAGAACGTGTGGTTACAATAATGGTACGGGGAACCTCCTCTCCAGTGGCAGCCTTATTGTTGATCAGGGTAGTTGCCAGTCCATTGCTAATACTGAATCCATTAATTGTAATCTGAATTTGTCCTCTGTTAATCATTTCAATAACTGCTTCTGCAACAGTATTCATAGGAATGACAGGCATATTAAGAGCTGTATTACTGCTGTCTGCGTTGTCTTCTCCATCAGGACATTTCATCTTGACTATTTGCACATCTGATAGACTATCAAGAAATGCTTGGAGGTCGATGCCATTCAGCACAATCCGATTGTCATAAATGTGCCCATCGGACTTAAAATCGATGACGGCTTTTTTCTTCAGGTGAGGAAACATATTAGCATGATCACCAATAAAGAAAGTATGGGGCATATAAGCCAGTTTCTCAGAATACTGCTCAGCAACTTCAGCAGGTGAAGTTTCCTGATCAGTGATGATATAATCCATGAAAAGCGCGCCACTAGTCCCAGGGTACCCCAGCCACATTGCCTGAATAGGAGCTGGCCTGAGAGCAAAGAGTTCATTTCGAGCACCCCTGGTATAACCATTCAGATTTACGAGGATGTGTATACCATCTTGATGGATGCGATCAGCTGCTTTCCCATTGCATGGAATCTGAGAAAGATCAATGAAATGATTGGCTTCTGCCATCACCTTCGCTCGGAAGTTTGTGCCATCATGTGGGCTCAGGCCATAACAGAATATCTCAAATTTATCAGGATTGTGCATGCCTGGAATAGACTGCATAAGATGAGAAGTAGGATGATTCCCAAAGTCAGAACTCACGTATCCTACACGCAGTCGACCATCACTGAGCTTCAGGTCTTTTGGATGTTCATACGGTGGTTTATGAAGGACACTTATATTAGCCAAGCAGAGGTTCCCATGCCTCTCAGCAATAGCCTTCCTGAAGCCATGAGAAAGAGGATAGAGCATACTATGATGAGGCTGCACAGAAGGCAACCTATTCCTCTCCAACTGGTCAGCCACAATGCTGACCAACTTCTTCATTCGCTCATCATAGTCTGTCCAATCACAGACAACCTGCAGGCAATGAGCCAAATTACAATAAGCGTCAGGAAAGTCAGGTTGAAGCTTCAGAACAGTGCGATAAGAAGCAATTGCTTCTGGAATATTCCCTGAATCGTGGTGAATGGAAGCCAGATTGCTGTGGGCATCCGCAAATGCAGGGCTGATCTGAACGGCACGAGTATAACACTGCAAGGCTCCCTGAACATCCTGCATCTCCCGTAGGGTGTTTCCCATATTGCAGTAGGCATCAGCAAAGGTAGGACTGATTCGAATAGCCTCCTTATAATGCATCAGAGCTTCGTGCAGTTTTCCCTGCTGCTTCAATACACTTGCTAAATTTGAATGGGCATCAGCAAAGTCTGGGCAGAGCTCTAATGCTTTACGATACAAGCGAACTGCCTCTTCACTGTTTCCCTGTTCTCCTTTGATATTGGCTAGGTTATTCAGAGAGTCTGCATGGGTGGGACACAGCCGGAGAGCTGTATGATAACAATCTTCTGCTTCAGCAACACTGCCCTTCTCTTTGAGAGCGTTTCCTAGGTTGCAGTAAGCATCAGGGAAATGTGGTTGCAATTCAATAGCTCGCCTGTAGGTGTCTATTGCCAGATCCATCAGGCCTTGCTCATAGTATACACAAGCCAGGTTGCCATGTACCACTGCATGATTTGGACTCAAGCTTAGGGCACGAAGGTAAGCTGCCACAGCTCTGTCAAAAATCCGTGCCTCATTGAAGACATTTCCTAAATTGATATAAGCATCCAGAAAATTGGGGTCAAGGGTGACAGCCTTTTCAAAGTGATGAATTGCAAGCCAAATCTCCCCCTGTGCATTGAAAACACAGCCAAGATTACTCCAAGCTACTGCAAAGTTCGGTTGCGTCTCAATTGCTTTCAAATAACATGCCTTGGCTTCTTCTAAGCCACCCAGGGCTTTGAGCAGGTTCCCCAGGTCACTGCGAACACAGTACAAATAAGGATTGTACTGAAGAGCAGAGACGTAAGCTTGTACTGCCCCTTCCATGTCGCCTGCTGCTACCAATGCGGCTGCCAGGTTAATATAACCATCGATGAAATCTGGTTTGAGACGCAATGCATGCCGGTAATGCTCAGTTGCTTCCTGCAACTGCCCTCTTTCCTTGTACACATTCCCCAAATTCGAATAGGCTTCTGCCAGAAGAGGGTTCTGTTTAATTGCCAGAGTACTAAAGTGGGCAGATCTGTCCAGCCTTCGACACTGGAAGTGTATAGATGAAAGTAATAAAAGTACACCAGTATTGCCTGGCTCTTGTCTCCAGAGCTGCATGCAGTGTCTCTCAGCTGTCTCAAAATCTCCTGCCTGATATTCTCGATGTGCCAACTCAGCTAACCCTTGGAAGGAAAGCATACATTTCGTTGGTTCTGTGCTGTCGGCCACGTTGCCCACGGAAGACGCCATCTGGAGCTTCTGGAGAGAGTGAAATAAGGGGGTAATTGAGTCCCGCTGCCGCCACTACTGGCAAGAATGTTTCTAGAGGTAGCAAACACGAGCGCAGCAGCCGTACCACTGCTTTGGCAGGCTTAAGCGGCGGCAACGGTTACAGGCACCGAAACTTAGGAACTCTGGTTGGCCATCTACCTCTCATGCTCTTGAAATCTTAATTCTTAACCCTGCCCTCTTCCACCATTTTTCTGCTAATCAGGGAATAAAAATTACCTATCCATTTGCCTTACAAGAAATCAAAAGTCAGTAGTCCAAACACTTTTAAAAATATTGTTTTCTGTCCAGTTGGAAATGAGATACATGATTGACTTTTCTTCATCATTCATATAGTCAACGTGGAAAACATTAGGGCCATGAATTTCAATACAGTAAGATGAGAAAATTTTAAATTGGCCTTCCCAAACCACTAATAAGTAACCGATGTTGTATATGATGCTAAAATCTTAGAGACTGAGTTTGATATTTTAAAAGTTCTGAAAACATTAGCTAATTTCTCCTCATCAAATTTCTCATGACTCAAACCTGAGTGTTACTTTTTAAAAGATAAATTTATTTATTTTTATTTATTTATTTTTATTTTGGCTGCATTGGGTCTTCAGTGCTGCGTGCAGGCTTTCTCTAGTTGAGGTGAGCGGGGGCTACTCTTTGTTGTGGTGCCGGGGCTTCTCATCACAGTAGCTTCTATTGTTGTTCCACAACTCTATGGGTTCCTTTTTAGGTCCTACAAAGAACCCTAGAAATTAGTTCATGTAATTATAGGTTTTTGCAAAATTGTCAAAAGTGAGATATTTTAACTTCCATCAGGTAAGTCCAGCGTCTATTTCTTTGCCAATTTTCCTTCTATCATAGTCCGCTATGTTGGATCATAT
The DNA here is from genome assembly GCF_964165515.1 of Mesoplodon bidens. Classification (NCBI taxonomy): domain Eukaryota; kingdom Metazoa; phylum Chordata; class Mammalia; order Artiodactyla; family Ziphiidae; genus Mesoplodon; species Mesoplodon bidens. The sequence continues at coordinate 37,501,025 of NC_138164.1, forward strand.
TGGATTGGTCACAGGCTTTTTTGAAACCTGGCTAAGGAGATGTTTTAAGTGAGGCTATTATGTGATTTTCAGACACCACCATATGTAATTGACTATATAATATCCCATTACAGGAATAACTTCCAGTACTCTTACTGACTACTCTACTGACTTAACTAGCACAAGACACAGAAACGTAAGGACAAAAACCACCTTACAATATAGCCATGTCTTGCACTTCACAGCTCTCAAAGCATGTGCATTTGAAGAAGAAAAAAAGAACTGAAAAGTATAAAACCAGAAGTTATTCTGTGGAAAATTATTTCAATCATCAGGCATGTGAAAGATAAGTCAAAGATTCAGTTTTCTTCAATGCTTAGTCAAAACGGACATTTCCTTCTGTCAAGAATATACTCCAGGGCTTCCCTGGTGGTGCAGTGGTTGAGAGTCTGCCTGCCGATGCAGGGGACACGGGTTCGTGCCCCGGTCCGGGAAGATCCCAAATGCCATGTAGCGGCTAGGCCCGTGAGCCATGGCCACTGATCCTGCATGTCCGGAGACTGTGCCCCGCAACGGGGAGAGGCCACAACAGTGAGAGGCCAGCATACCGCAAACACAAAAAAACAAAAAAACAATAAACTCCAGGGGCTCCCCTGATGGCACAGTGGTTAGGAAGCCACCTGCCAATGCAGGGGACATGGGTTCGAGCCCTGGTCCGGGAAGATCCCACATGACGCGGAGCAACTAAGACCGTGTGCCACAACTATGGAGCCTGTGCTCTAGAGCCCGTGAGCCACAACTACTGAGCCTGCGAGCCACAACTACTGAAGCTTGCGTGCCTAGAGCCCGTGCTCTGCAACAAGAGAAGCCACTGCAATAAGAAGCCTGCACACCACAACAAAGAGTATCCCTCAGTCGCTGCAACTAGAGAAAGCCTGCGCACAGCAACGAAGACACAACACAGTCAAAAATAAATAAATAAATAAATAAATAAAAGAATATAGCCCATCACTAATGTGTGTAATGGAATGGTGTGAATGAGTATTTTATCAGAATTCCTGTAATGCACAATCCTATAGCAGTACTGAAATCAGTAATGCATTTATAATAGTAAATAGTTATGAGGAAGTAATCCATAGAGGTTTTCTCAAAGTTAACAATGAAAATTAATGTGACATTATCAATAATAAATTGTGACGCTGAAATAAACTTTTCTAAACTATTAATAACTAAAAGCAAACTCTAATCAACCATGTTAAAAGAAATCTATGTCTATAAACTACAAAGTTTATTTCTGAAAATTTTATTTCTAAAACACATAAACTGTCATATGAGGAGGCAGTTAAAGAATATATAGCTACAAGAGTGGGGAAAAAGTTTTATAGAGACACATCTGGCAGTAGTGAATTTTCAAATGTCATTTTTCTAGATTTTGTGACACCTATAGTATTGATATTTGAAAGCATTTAAAAAATTGTAATTTGAAGATTTGCTACTTCCAGGTAGAGTAAAATATTTGGAAGCAAAACAACATTTCCACGGAGAAAAATTTTAAAAGCCAAATAAAATAGTCAGCATTCAATCAAAAAGTTCTAGACATACCAAGAGATAGAATCATTTGACTAAAATTCTAAGAAAGGAACAGATAATACAAAAATATTTATATAAGATATTGTGTATCTTTATCAGGAAAAGTCTTTATCAAGAAAAGACTTTAAAATCATCAGAATTAATATTATATTTTATTTATTTGTATATTTTATTTATATATTTATATAAAGGACTTAAAGATAAAGGCCTAGTTAAGGCAGTGACAAAAGCAGTAGCAGTGGGAGTGAAAAGAAATGGTTATATTCAAGGATATTTTGTCAGTAAAAGTCCAAGATCAAATGTCTGACTGCATACATGGGATGGATAGACGGAGTGGGAAAAATCAAAGTTAACTATAGAGGTTCTAGTGAAGATGGGGTTGCCATCACCCAACCCAAGGGGTTGCAATCATCCCCAAGGTCTAGGAGACTCAAAGGGAAGGTCATGGTCGAGGAAAAGTTAATTGCTGGGAAAATAAGACTCCCAGTCTCTCCATCTCCTTATACTAGTTTTTTTTTTAACATCTCTATTGGAGTATAATTGCTTTACAATGGTGTGTTAGTTTCTGCTTTATAACAAAGTAAATCAGTTATACATATACATATGTCCCAATATCTCTTCCCTCTTGGATCTCCCTCCCTCCCACCCTCCCTATCTCACCCCTCTAGGTGGTCACAAAGCACAGAGCTGATCTCCCTGTGCTATGCGGCTGCTTCCCACTAGTTATCTATTCCTTACACCAGTTTTGTTTTTCCACTCATATACGTAGCAGCATTTCATTCAAGGGGAAAGCCATTGATCTGACTGGTCAAATTAAACACCATAGTTCAAGGCACATTTACAGTGGTTAGTTCCTCCACAATTTAGAAAGTAACATTCACAATTTCCCTCTTCCTACACCGTGGAACACATTGGCCATTCCTCCAAAGTTTCCACTCCATAGAGTGGACCAGAGTTGACATTAGCCCAGAACTGAGAGCTTGGCATGAGATGGTGTCAACCCCTCCTAGAGCTCTGGCATAAGTTATGACCCAACCCAGCTCCACAGAGAGCTCTGCATGGAATCTTGTCTCAGCCATAATAATGTGATTCTGCTTTTCATTTGGTTTTCTTCTTTGCTTAACTTTCTCTGGCCACTCTGACAAACAAAATTTCAGGCATTCCTGGGCCACTCACTAACTTTATTCTGTCTAATGATATCCAGATTCCCAAGAAAATTACTAACAATAAAGGGGGAAATTTGGAACATGGTGAGTTTTAGGTGCCTGAAAATACAGGTAACTGAATCCAGTTAAGTAGCAAATTATTTGGGTATCAAATATGCCAGTAGAAGAGCAGACTAAGCTCAATTTAATGTACTCTTATTGAGACACATGTAAATTCTGGGTCAATTTTGAAAAAGTTAAAAGCACATAGCTGAGATTAAAAGAAAGAAAGGAATACCTGCATGTTTCAGAAAGTAACAGAGAAATGAAATCCAGAGAAATAAGAGCAGACTGATGTGTATGGGTTCCGTTCCTTAGTATAGGCCTTATGTAAATAGGGGCTGGAGCTAGAAATCTAACATTACCTTGAGGCCAGGAATTTAGACTCAGGATGGAACAATATTGAGAAGTTAGTACAGATATCCTACAGAAATTTCATGAGGAACTGCTTAGTCCATTAAGAGGGCCAAGGGAGGTGGTGAGGAAGACTGATATCTCTTGAAAACCTTCAGGTACAGAAAACATCAACACCTCTGAAAAGTAGGCCTGTCCTTCCCAGAGTTGTGATGGCCAGGTTGTCACTAACCTGTAAGGCCCTGTAGGAATCAGAAACTGCAAGGAGAGTAATTCAAAGAAAAACAGATGCAGGATGGGTGTGGCAATAAATCCTAGGACCCTATCAGAAACAAAATTAAAACCACTCTAGAGGGAAATTTTAACAAACCAGAGCAGAGAGTATCCTAACCAGAATAGAATAATAATTCTGAAGAAGTTACTTTAGTTATTTACGTAATATTCAATGCATTTCCATGGCCAGGCCCTTTTGAAGAATTCGAAAACATATACAAACAATTCATTTACATCTTATATATCCCACCATCCAGAGCAAAATTCACTTAAGAACTGTACTGGTGGAAATTGGGCGGCACTATGGAGAAAATAAAACGGTGTTTGCCATCAAAAAACATGAAGGTAAGAAAGATAATGTCTAATTTTTTAATTATCCTGTGGTTTCTTGAAACCTTTTGGAAACCCAAAATAGAGAAACCTAGGAGGAAATGAAGATTTAAATATTTAGAGATTTATCAACTCATCTCTAAAAGCTTTATTAATCTCTTATTTTAATAACATTCCTGAGAGGTATAAATGTGTCCAGTGATAGGGTTGAATAAGCCTGAGAGAATTTCATTTGTTTACTATTCTTGGTCAGCTCTTAAGACCTTTCAGGAGCATCTTGATTTTCATGGCCTCATCCAACAAAAAGCAGGATATTTTACAGAAAGTCCTGGTCCACTTTTTGGCTTACTTTTGTGTTTATGTTTTTGGTTTTTTCACATTGGGCGGTACATTAGGCTACTTATTGCATACTCCCTCATTCATGCATGCATTTATTCAAACAATATTTACTGAGTTGAGACATTTAATTAACACTCAATAAATGATGTTTAGATGAATGAATGTGCTTTTTATCAAAGTAAGTGTAAGTACTGAGAAAAATTACAGAATGTATGATCCCAGCCCCACAAAAGCTTATAACTGTGTTGAGGATGCTGATGAAATAACTAATATATCATATTATCATAATATATCATATTGGACAGTTTCTAAGTTCAAAAATTAGTTTTTATAGATAATCAGAGCATAAGGAGGACAAAGAAGGGACAGTTCATTATGGGTTGAATCTATCAATAAATGTATATTTCAGATGAGATTTGAGATTGACCTTAAAGAAGAGGACTTAGATATATGAACAGAGAACAAAAAAGGCATGGTGATAGCATGTGCATAGATAGTGTGGCCGATATTTATGTTCTTCATTAAAGATAGTCAGAGATAACCCAAATGTAACTGTTTCCATGGGTCCATTCTCAGTATCCAAACAAAACGGCAAATCCTATCTTAGTAAAACTAATGAAAAACACAGTCTTTAACAAAGAGATTGTGAAGGAAAGGGAGAGAGAAAGGCTTGCATCCCACACCACACAACAAAACTTATTGAATTCTTTGTTTAATTTTCTCCCTCTGAAAATTTCCTCTCCCTCTCTCTGTACGTCTCTCTTCTCCCACATCTGGCCACACTCTACCAGCCATCTTTCCAGATCTTTCCAGAACTCTCCATCCTAGTTTCATTAGGCCACAATTTAAACATCTCACAGGTCTCCAGGATGCCTCCCCATCACTTATTCCACAAAGACAAACAAAGGACACTTCTCAGGATCACATTTCTTTGAAGGAAGAGGTCATGAGGAGTGATTATAAATAATATAAGGTGGAGAACAGTGACTTAAAATACCATTTTTCAGCTTAGAATGTGAATACAGGGAACTTTGGGAAACTAGAAAATCTAGAAAGGATTCATTGATAATTATTTATGTTCAATGAATAAAATAAAATGTAATAATACAGCTAAACTCTGACAGATTAACTTTTTCAAAAGTTGCTTTCACACACCTTCACTATTGGGATGATTGATAAACACACCTTTCCTTCTTTACTTTCTTCTTTCTTTGCAGATACTGGCACCAAACTTTCAAACAATAAGAACCTTCCCATAAGTCCCTTGCCGGGAAGATTAAGGTATAACAATCCAAACAAATTTTTGAAGAAGATAACTGGTTGAAAGCATAAGAAAAGAGCTGGGGGGCTTCCCTGGTGGCGCAGTGTTTGAGAGTCCGCCTGCCGATGCAGGGGACGCGGGTTCGGGCCCCGGTCCGGGAAGATCCCACATGCCGCGGAGCGGCTGGGCCCGTGAGCCATGGCCGCTCAGCCTGTGCGTCCAGAGCCTGTGCTCCGCAATGGGAGAGGCCACAACAGTGAGAGGCCCGCATACCGCAAAAAAAAAAAAAAAAGAAAAGAGCTGGGTTTCTCTTATTCAACAGTCACATAATGAGTAATGTGGGAATTGGTTTAAAAAGTCTCTCTGCATGAAGGGCTAAGGTTAAGATTAGAACTTCTGAGGCCAGAAGAGCAAAATGACTACAACAATCCACATATTTTCAAGAGCTGCCCTTTGGATGTGAGGGATTCATTTTTCCCACTACTTTTTCAGCAACCCAACTGGTGTCTTTATTAAACGACCTAAGAGAATACAATGTGGCCAAGAAGGCTTAGATTTCCTTAGCCCCAAGTCAGATATTCTCCAGTGATTGTCCACTCTAATTAAAAAGAGAGATTTACAAAAGGAAACTGGATACAACTGAGTGTACCTTAATTTCAACCCTTTACCTGAGTTATTTGTTTTGCTTTCAATTCTCCGCTGAACTGCCTACATTAATATATTTTTAAGAACATTTCCTTAAGTTGAAGTATTCATTCAGTATATTCATTTATTATAATTTAGAAAAGTCAAATGATCTAGGCAAATTCATTTCTATATTGCCACAGCAGTGTATTGTGAACTAAATGACACCTGGCAGTTCTTTACTCAGATACTAACTCAATTAGAAGGCAGAACAAGGATACCTACCCATTCAGGGAAGGAAAGGTCACTTAGCCTCTGTAGCTGTCTTAGGTCTCTCATCATCACAGTAACAAATTGAACACTAAAAACCATATGATCATCTCAAGAGATGCAGAAAAAGCTTTTGAAAAAACTTCAATATCCATTCATGGTAAAAACTCTCCAGAAAGTGGGCATAGAGGGAACATACCTCAACATAATAAAGGCCATATATGACAAGCCCATAGCTAACATACTCAATGGTGAAAAGCTGAAAGCATTTCCCCTAAGATCCAGAACAAGACAAGGATGCCCACTCTCACCACTTTTATTGAAGGTAGTTTTGGAAGTCCTAGCCACAGCAATCAGGCAAGAAAGTAAATAAATAAAAGGACTCCAAAATGGAAAGGAAAAAGTAAAACTGTCACTGTTTGCAGATGGCATGATACATAGAATATCTGAAAGACACCATCAAAAAATTATTAGAGCTCAAAAATGAACTTGGTAAATTTGCAGGATACAAAATTTATATATAGAAATCTATTGTATTTCTATACACTAACAGTGAACTATCAGAAAGAGAAATTAAGGAAACAATCCCATTTACAATCGTGTAAAAAAGAATAAAATACATAAGACTAAATCTGCCTAAGGAGGTAAAAGACCTGTACCCAGGGAACTATACGACACTGATACAAGAAATTAAAGATGACACAAACAGCTGGAAAGATATACCACGGTCACGGATTGGAAGAATTAATATTGTTAAAATGACCATCATACCCAAGGAAATCTACAGATTCAATGCAGTCTGTATCAACATATCAAGGGCATTTTCCACAGACCTAGAACAAATAATTTTAAACTTTGTATGGAAACACAAAAGATCCTGAATAGTTAAAACAGTCTTGAGAAAGAAGAACACAACTGGAGGAATCATGCTCCCTGGCTTCAGACTGTGCTACAAACCTACAGTAATCAAAACAGTGTGGTACTGGCACAAAACATCGATTACTGGAACAGAATACAGAGCCCAGAAAGAAACCCATGCACTTATGGTCAATGAGTCTATGAAAAAGGAGGCAAGAATATGCAATGGAGAAATGTCTGGGCTTCCTTAGGGATGGTTTCATCAATTAATTTGTTTTCTTAAATGGACCATACTTTTCCATGTCTTTGTATACCTTGTGATTTTTTTGGTTGAAAATTTGTCTTTCAAATATTATAATGTAGTATCTATGGAAATCAGATTCTCCCACTTTCCCAGGGTTTTCTGGGCTTTTGATTGTTGAAGGCTGTAGTAGTCTGTTTGTTTAGGGACCTTCCCAAACTATTTTTGCAATGACTGTTTTCCTTATTGTATGTACGCACTGAAGTCTCTGTTCCTTTAGTTCATGTTTAGCTAATGTTTTGACAGAGATTTCCTTGAATTCCTGCAACTAAAACAAACAAAAACAAATATACACAAGCACATCCACATGCACACTCAAAACCACACACCTGTGCCCATTGTGCAGATTGATGGATCACTCCTTCAACATTTAGCTGACTTGCATTGAGTTCAGGGCTCAACCCATGGTCAAAGCTTAGAGACTCCTCTAGTGTTTTCAGAACATGCATCTTATCTTGAGTATGCATGTGGCTTTCTGAATTTCTCTGGGCACATGTGTACTTTTTGTAGGTTCTAATTTCCCAAAGAATCTCCCCCAACTTTGGCTCCTGCATCTTCTGTGGTCTAGTGTATTTCAATGCACAGTCTTCTGCCCCAGCCATCTGTGCTTTGTTAGTTCACCTTGCACTTTTTTTGAGCAATGACCGCTGCTTTTCCAGACTGTGTTCCAAGTTAGCTAAGACAGAGATAAGCATCTTGTGTCAGTCCTTCAGGTAGCTCCCAGACAGGTTAGAACAGATACACATGATAATCTGACAGTACGGTCTCTTCTGCTCCCTCCTGAAGCAGGATTGAGGGTCCCATACTAGGAATGGTCTGCTGCTACTTTCAGACTATCACTGCATTAAGACTCCACCACTTTAAGACCATCACTACACTAACAGTGGATGGGGCAAGGGCAGGTAAAAATGCCACAAAGCTTTCCTGCCATTTTCAAATTGCCTCTTCCCTGGTTCAGTATGTGTTTGGTTGCTATAAATCTTTGGCTCATTTCGGGACTAAGAGAAACTCAAAGAACCCCACAGCAAGAAACAGTACAATCAAACTCTCAGAAGCCAAAAGACACAGAAAGAATCTTTTCTCCCAAAGGAGAAAGAAAAAAGAAATTTGTTACAAAGCAGGGATCCTCAGAAAGATTAGAGCTAATTTCCTATATGAAACCACGGAAGCAAGAGGCCAGACATATTTAAAGTGCTGAAAGAAAAAAAATTGTCCACCAAGAATTCTATATTTGGCCAAACTGGTTTCAAAACTTAGGGAGAAATTAACGCATTCCCAGATGAACAAAGGCTGAGGGCGTTTATTTTACAGCTTCCTACCACTGCCCTAGGAGAAATGCTAAATTGAACCTTCAGGTTGAAATGAAAGGACACTAGACAGCAACTCGAAGCTGTAGAAAGAAATAGAAATCTCCAGTAAAGATAAATACATGGGCAAATACTAAAGCCAGTATTGTGTTATTGGCTTGTAACTCTACTTTTTATTTCTTACATGATTGAAAAAACAAATGCATAAAATAATCATAAATCCATGTTTTTGGGCTCACAAAGTATAAAGGTGTAATTTGTGACAACAATAATGTAAAGAGGAGGAATGGAACTGTAGAGGAACAGAGTTTCTGTGTGCTACTGAAGTTGGTTTCAATTGAAATTATATTGTTTTAACTTTAGAATGGTAAATGGAATCTTCTTGAGAACCACAAAGAAAATATCAATAGACTATATGCAAAAAGAAATGAAAAGGGAATCAAGAGTTCACCACAAGAAAATCGGGTAAGCACAGAAGTCAGTAATGGAGTAAATCAGGGGCAAAAAATGCATAAGACATATAGAAAACAAGCAGGAAACAGACAGAATTAAGTTCTTCCTCATCAGTAAGTTTTGAAAAAGTAAGTGGATTAAGCTCTCCAATAAAAAGATAAACATTGGCAGAATGGACTTTAAAAACAACCATAATCCAAGTATATGCTGTCCGCAAAAAACTCACTTGATTTCAAAAGACACAAGTTACTTGAAAGTTAAAGCATAGAATAATATATCCCATGCAAATAGTAACAAAAAAGAAGGAAAGAGAGACAGAAAAAGAAAGAAAGGAAGGAAGGAAGGAAGGAAGGAAGATAGATCTGGGATGGCTATGTTACTATCACACAAAATAAACTTTAAATCAAAAACTATCACAAGAGGAAAAGGAGGCCACTATATGTTGATAACAAGTTCAATCTATCAAGAAGATATAACAACTATAAACATATATGTACCAAACAACCCCCAAATATGTGAAGCAAACATTGACAGAATTGAAGGAAGAAATAGATAGTTCTAAAATAATAGGTGGAGATCAATACCTTGCTTTCAATAATGGAAAACACATCTAGACAGAAGATCAGTAGAGAGGTAGGGGGACTGAATAACACATTTAATCAACTAAACCTAACAGCCATATATAGATCACTCCACTCAACAACAGCAGAATACACATTTTTCTCAAGTACACATGGAACGTTCTCCGGGAAAGACCATATGTTAGGCCACAATACAAGTACCAATACATTTTTAAGAAATTGAAATCATACAAAGTATCTTCTTTAGCCACAGTGAAATGAAGGTAGAAATCAATAACAGAACCATTGATAGCCATTTCCCATCATGCCTGCCACACATGATATAAAGCAATGAAGGGAAAAGCATAATTTACCATTTAGAAAAGTGGGAAAGAGGACATACCATTGACACAGAGTGTGTGCTGTTTTCCGTTGTCAGGGATAGAAATAAATTAGCATCATTTATTCATTAGTGTGTTAATTTCTTGGTCAATCATTGGGCAGCCAGTGTTTCTGCCTGATGGGAAGATTTCCTATACTCAGTGTTGAGTGGAGCCAACCTTGAAAGGGACATTTTAAAGGATTATACTGTGATGGGCTTCGCAGTACCCTTCCTCCTATGCCAGTATTTAGGCTGGGGTATTTCCATGGAGTGTGTAAAATCGTAGGCCCCAGTTCACCAGAATTTAGTTTGACTCGTTTTGTTAATACATTCCCTCAGTACTTTGTCTTTTGTAACCTTTTGCATTTACTTCATTCTTTATTATCACTGCAAAACAACTTTGTTTCCTGTTCAGATGCCAAAAAGTGGATATCAATACCTCCTGAGTTTTACACATCACAGATCAGTTTTGGATATCAGGGACAGAGACAACAGCTATTTCCAATGACTCTGAGACATACTTTGAACATGTGATTAAAATGTTGAGTGTTGAAATGTGTGTCGAGCTCATTATAGTTGCTCTAAAAGGATCAAACTGCAAAGATTTAAAAATCTTTACCTTTGAATAGTTTTCCTGTGCTGTCCTTTTGTGTCAGACTGTTAATGTGCAGTCTGGCACCTTCAAATAACGTGGCTTTGTAACCAATTATTTACATGTTGTTTTATCCACAGAGAATCTTTTTTTATTTTTTTTATTTTTATTTTATTTATTTATTTATTTATTTATTTATTTTTGGCTGTGTTGGGTCTTCATTTCTGTGCGAGGGCTTTCTCTAGTTGCGGCAAGCGGGGGCCACTCTTCATCGCTGTGTGCGGGCCTCTCACTATCACAGCCTCTCTTGTCGTGGAGCACAGGCTCCAGACGTATAGGCTCAGTAGTTGTGGCTCACGGGCCCAGCCGCTCTGCGGCATGTGGGATCCTCCCAGACCAGGGCTCGAACCCATGTCCCCTGCATTAGCAGGCAGATTCTCAACCACTGTGCCACCAGGGAAGCCCCAGAGAATCTTTTTTTAAAAATAAATTTATTATTTATTTTTGGCTGTGTTGGGTCTTTGTTGCTGCACACAGGCTGTCTCTAGTTGGGGTGAGCGGGGGCTACTCTTCGTTGTGGTGTGCGGGCTCCTCATTGCTGTGGCATCTCTTGTTGCGGAGCATGGGCTCTAGGCGCTGGGTCTTCAGTAGTTTTGGCACACGGGCTTCAGTAGTTGTGGCTCATGGGCCCTAGAGCACAGGCTCAGTAGTTGTGGCACACGGGCTTAGTTGCTCCGTGGCATGTGGGATCTTCCCGGACCAGGGCTCGAACCCATGTCCCCTGCACTGGCAGGCGGATTCCCAACCACTGTGCCACCAGGGAAGTCCCCACACAGAGAATCTTAAGGTCAAAACATACAACTCGATTAACTACACTTCCTCCTGTTCACATTTCCCTCATCTTTTCTTCATCTTCTGTCTATGTATCCTTGGCCCTGTTTATATTAAGTGCTTTTGCAGTTATATTTGATTGTCTGTATTCCGGTGAGTTACCACAATGCTTTATGAGACACGCTAGGATATAAATGCATTTAAGTAATATATATATATATGTGTAGTTTGCTTGAGTGCAGTGTTTTTTGTTTTCTGTACTGAATTCATTAGCATGGGTCGGTATAAACTTTAGCATAGGTCGATATGTAATTTGTAAACTCATAAAGTCTTGAAAGTGAGGAAATAAGTCTTTCAAATTTAATTATTTATTGTAAAGAGCAGAATAGCATACATAAACAGGTGCCTAATGAAAACTTGTATTCTAATTTGGAACTCTCATGAACACCTATTTTTTTGTTCTTCTAAGGGTATGATAGTAGGCCATTTGATTATTTTTATTTTTATGGCTTTAACTTTAGAACAATGAAATATTCATAAATTTTAAAAAGTATTTTTCTTTATTTCATGGGGGTGGGATGCTGGAGAAGTGAAAGGTCAAACACCTATTGAGGAATCCATACTTGTCTATATAGTGTGTACTTTTATTTCAATAACTGATTTAAAATTCCTAAAAGGATGCTATAATAAGTTATTATGCCATTTTACAGACTGAATCAAGTGAATTTCAGGGAGGTATGAAACTTGCCTAAGGCCATCAAGCTGCCAAGTGGTAGAAGTGAGAATTAAATCCAGGTATACCTATCGCCAAAGTTTCTGCTCATCTCTTTACATCATCCACTTTTAATAGCCAATGCTTTTCTGCTTACAAATATGACTGAGGTTTCCAGACAGTCAACATTGCTTTTTAATAAGATAGAAAAGTTATTGTTGCTTCTCTAAAGACATATTCCTTTTCCATTAAGTGACTTTAGTTGTTCAGATAATACTTCCAGACAGTAGTCATCATACAGTTGGAGACTAAGAACAGAACTCAGGGATGTGTCTAGCAGTCAGTAAAGACCAACTGGGCTCACTGATGATACTTACGGTCATTTCCTCTAGACTAACATAATGTTATTAATAAGACCCTAATAATTCACAGTACTGCCCTTGCCTGATTGTTTGTTCTTCTCCCTCTATCACTCTCTCTTTCCCCATATTATTATTATTTTTGACAATTTTTGGTGAATTAAATTCAGGGATTAGTATTCAGGAGCGCTAGTCACAAAAGCAGAGAATCTTAGCTCACACCAAAGGAAGAAAATAGAGAAACAGTATAAATTATATGAATACACACATTTCACACATGTACCAACTATATGTTGCACTTCTCCAAAATCTATTCGGTATCTGCACATTTATTGTATATTAGCAGTAAGACTAGAAATGAGCGTAATGCTCTGTTTACAAGATACAGAAAACAGACCCAAATATGAAAATTACTAGCAATGAGAATGGGGAAGAAAGACTACAACAAGGAATGTAGATGATATTTTTGTTTCTTAGCTGTGATGCCAAATATTGAACTTTCAACTTGAGACAAGGAGGCCATAAAAAGTTGTATTAATTTCCTAGAGCTGCCATGACAAAGTACCAGAGACTGAGGAGGTTAAACAACAGAAATTTACTCACTCACTAAGTAAGTAAATTTACTTACTCAGTGTAGAGGCTAGAAATCTGAGATAAGGCGTCAACAGGATTGATTTCTTCTGAGGTATCTCTTCTTGGTTTGTAGATGCCATGTTTTCCTTTTGTCTTCACATGGTCTTCTCTCTGTGCATGTCTGTGTCCTAATATTTTCTTTTTATAAGGACACCAGTCATATTGAATTAGAGCCCACCCATTTGACCTCATTTGACCTCAGTTACCTATTTAAGGGCCTTATCTCCAAATACAGTCAGATTACGAGGTATTGGTGGTTAAGACTTACACATAAGTAAGTAAGTAACTATTGTTTACAGTGAGTTGCTTAAGGATATGAATTTACACAAGACAAACAAGAAGAAATTACATAACACTGTGTGTTACACAAAGATATTAAATTAATCATCTTAACATCCTGTGAGATGGGCATTAAATTAGACTAAGCAAGAGTAAGCAACTTATCCAGAATTGTATAGTTGGTACTTTCCAGAATTTAAACCAGGTATTTTTCCAGTTCCATTCTACGTTATATATTCATTTCATTATTTGAAATGAATTTTGAGTCCTCATTTTGCTTAGTTTCTGAAGTTATATGGGGATAGAATGGAGTTGGATATTTTCAGTGACATTCACACATGGGGAAGGAAATTGAGTCCAGAAGCTTCAGCAATGTTTCTATGGAGAATGCTAACAACAGAACCAGAAACACCGTTATCCTTTTGGTTCAGTGATCTTTCCTAAAGCACTACAAGAATCAATTTTAAGAAGCCCAGTGTTTTCCAAACTTTCACCAATGGGCTCTGTAGGGTCCTCTAACAATATCTAAGAGACTAACTAGCTTCACATTCCAAGCCACTTAAGACAAGGAGTTCTGATTGTTCTCTGTGAGGAAATCAAGTGACAATCATAGCTGGTAATTTAGGGTAGTTTCTTCAGGGCCCAGGCAAAACCTAATACACAAGTAATAATCATTGTTAAGTGCATCTCTGACAGGGATTCATCACGTAGCAAAGAGGTCTATAAATTGGGAGAAATTATGATCAAAGACAAACATAGACCACAGTTATTTAATTAATGCTCAATTATTTATGAGTTTAACTTTGGTTAACCTCATTTTCCTTCTTCTAGACAATTTCCAATTCATCTCCACAAAGAGACCAGAATACTTACCTTCCAAAACAAGATTTATTGTGTTCCTTTAATTCAAAGCATACAGTGACTTCTACATTCACTCCACCAAGTTTTGCTAGGAGAGAAAAGGAGACATTATATTTTGTCTTGAATTACATATGCCACCATACTTGACTTAGCCCATCCTACTGGAAGCACTTTGACGCAGATTCTACAGTGTTGTCTTACATCCTCTACGGAATCAAGCCAAGGGAATCACACATAGTTACAGCTGGAAAAACGTTTGTTCTGGGTTGATACTTTTGGCCTTTACCACCAAGACTTTATCACCAAGATCTATCTTTACAGTCTCTAAACAGGAGACCTTCTTGCCTTCCATTTTCATATTGACAAGGAAGGTAAAGGGAAGAACTGAGAAGTACCCAAAGTCAGCTAGCAGCCAGCACAGATAAATCATCTGTGGGGATATTGTTTCTTTCAAAAGATATAAACATGAGAGGAAGTCCTAGTGTTTGAAACAATTGTGCATAATAAAATTCCATGAAAACCTAGAAATCCAGATGCAGATCAGTAACATATTGGCTAAATAAGCTGTTATGTTCATGCAATGGACAAGTGTACAGACATTAAGAAGAACGAGATACTCATTTCTATGAGATTCTCTTTTCACTGAACTCATCAGTGTTGCAAAAACAGTGTTACATAATACTTTTTCTTTAACATTATATCAGGCATCCTCATCTTGTCCTGCATTTATTGCCAGTGTTACTAAAGTTTATCATTTACCTCTTTCTCTTTTAGACATATAATTTCTTCTTATTTTGGAAGCATTCATCAATCCCTATTTTACTCTTTCTTCTAAATTACAAATGAATATTGAACTTTAGAAACTATCTTTTGGGGGCTATTTCAAGTGATTGTATAGTTTGGCTCTCCTTGGACCTTGTTATATGGTAAATTATATTTTGTTATTTTATATATGCTATTTATTATATTTCGTATTATGTTTACTAATTACATTTATTATATTATAATTACATTATAATTAAGGTAGCATTTTGTTTTAGATAGACAAAACAACCAGTGGAATAGGAAGCATCTTAAAATTAAATGCAAGAGCATAAGGGAATTGAGATTAAAATAAAATTCACATTTTGGATCAGTAGCAAAAATTATTCAACAAAAGTGGGAAAATATGGCTATCATTACTAAATTCTAGATACAGCAACTAGTTAAAAGTTAAAAAAATAATGAAACTGTAAAAGTATCAGAAACCTGGGAGACATGAAATAAAGTATTCATGAGGAATACCTTTCTAAGATACAAAGAAAAAAGGATACATTTAATTATATAAGAATTAAAATTTGCCTCATGGCAAAATGCACTACAATGGTCAGAAAACAAGCAAAAGAAATTGGGAAATATATTAAGAAATGGATATGCTTTGTTTACAACTTTTGAGAGAAGCACATGTTTCTTTTTCCTTTAACCTGTTATGGGGGTATTCATCTATAATGTAAGTGCATGGTTCCTTTCCTTTAACCTGTAATGTGAGATTTAATCCATATGGTAAGTGCATGGTTCCTTTCCTTTCATCTGTAATGTGAGTGTGAACATGTGGCACTGTTCCCAAGCACAGACTTTGGATGTTCCTGTACTGGTCCCATCACTGACCATCCACAAAAACTTACAAATGTTGCTTCACTTTCCTGGGGGTTAGAGTCTTAGCTACGAAATGGAAGCAAAATAGAACTTTCCCACAGGGATGATAGAAGGTTTAAAGGAGTAAATATGTAAGTGCCTTAGCACAGTGCCTAGTACAAGAGAGATCAATATAAGTACTTATCAATTTTTTAAAGAGACAGATGAAAGAAATAAAATGTGGTAATTTCAATCTATTGATATATATTCTTGACTTTAAACTACCTTTTCATTCATTGGATGACCTAACTTGCTCATGCTTTTTCTTACTCTAGTGAACTTGGGTAGCTAATATCATAGTTTAAAATTTTTGCTTTTATATTTACAAGGAAATTTGACCTGTAAATTTCTTTTTCCTTACAGTCCTAATCTATTTTCAGTATTAGGATTATATAGACTTCATAAGATGAATAAAGGAGCATTCTTCCGTCGCTTTCTCTAGAAGTTTTTCTTTGTTAATATTAACGTTATCTGTTTAATAGAAGTTCGATAGAATTGACCTCCCAAATGATCTGGCTGGGTCTGGTATTTTCTTGGTGAAAGATTGTAAACTATTGACATAATTCCTTTACTGGTGAAAGAACTCCAGCTATAGATTTCCTCTTGTGTCAGTTTTGGTAAACTTTAGGAGCTAGGAAATTGTCCACTTTACAGAAATGTTCAAATTTACTGGCATTTTATATATTCTCTGTTTGTACTCTCTGCTATAACATTGTCCTGATTCTTTCTGTATATTATTTACTTATGTTTTTGTTTTGCTTAATCAAAGTGTGTTTTTTAAATCTTTTCAAAGAATATTCCTTTGACTTACTAAATCACCTCAATTTTATACTTTTTTCTGTTTTATTAAGTTCTGCTCATGTATTTATTATCTATTTTTCTATGTTCTCAGGGTTTATTGTTTTACTCTTCTGATATCAATTAAAACGCTTGATTATTAATTTTTAGAAATCTTTTTAGTTATAAATAGTTGAACTTTTTGAAGATTCCAGCTTAGTTGTAAGTATCTAAGGGTCAGCTCGTCCACATTGTTGCTAGCCTAAGGCTTAGTTCACCCTATCGCAATGTATATATTGACATTTTTTACCCTCGACTTTCTGTGTTTTGCTACTTCTCACTTTTCTTTGGAGAGAAGCCCTTTGAAATACCCTTAACTTATTTTACAGCCAATAAGTCTTTAAAATAATGTGTATTTTTTAAAGATAGATCTACTTATATAATTAGGCAGAAAATCTGATCTGCCATATTTTTTTTTTTTTTTGCGGTATGCGGGCCTCTCACTGTTGTGGCCTCTCCAGTTGCGGAGCACAGGCTCCGGATGCGCAGGCCCAGCGGCCATGGCTCACGGGCCCAGCCGCTCCGCAGCATATGGGATCCTCCCAGACCGGGGCACGAACCCGTATCCCCTGCATCGGCAGGCGGACTCTCAACCACTGCGCCACCAGGGAGGCCCTAATCTGCCATATTTTTAAAAACAGCATAAATTCACTCTTCTCCATGATTAATCTGCTGTATTACACGACCTTCGAGTTTTTAGCTTTATCAATGACATGTACTTGAAAAATGTTTTAAAGATCCTACCCAGTCTTTTAAAACATCCTTGTTCCTTGTTTCAGTTCTAGTTTCATGTATATTTTCTGCCTTGCACCTGATTAGTCCAACATCTGATGGATGGCCTTGGGAATCTAATTCTGGTATTGATTGCTTTTTGCTGATTCTCTTCACTTCTAGCTGATTTCTTCATTATTGTGTAAATTTAGATCATGAGCTCATGTTTAGCTAAACTTTATCTGTGGGAATGCTATAGGCCTGTGTTGAAGGTCTACCTCTCCAGAAAGGGTTTAGTTTTGTGTTTGGAATACCACCGATTTGGGAGCATTTTAAGTTAATTTCTTAGCTTCTGTTTGCAAGACCGCACATAAATTGGCAACCCAAACACTGGGAACACAGATCTGGGGTTCAGAATTCTGAAGATTTCCTACCTGTTTCCTACCCAGAGCAGAGGCCAAGAGAATTTGGTCTTAGTCTCCCTTTGCCAGCAGATATTTTTTCTCCTGGCACACCCTTTCATTGAAGGTGAAGCTAGGGATAGATAGGTTTAGTTCTAACTTCCCATCTAGTAGGAATGGAGTCTTACCTCCTGCCTCTCATGTGGTCATGGCCATTTAAAAACAAGTTTCTATGTCAGGTGTGTCATTAAACTAAGGCATCCAGACAGATGCCTATTTTTATGGCCTATGAGCTATGAATAATTTACACATTTTAACTGGTAACGTTTTAAATGGTTACCTAAGTACCTAAATAATATCCTCAATTTTGCCTCTTTGGTCTACAAAGCCTAAAATATTTGCCACTTGGCTCCATAAAAACAGGATTTCCAGCTTCTGTTCTAAGCTATCAAGATCTTCAATCCACTCCTAATATAGCTATAACTCTCACGCATGTACCACCCTTCTTTCATGGGTCCTGGAAATTTCTACTGCATACTTCAAAAATCAACCACGCACTTAAAAATAAGTTGTGTACATTTAACCTAGCATACCTAACCCTTTTCCTTTAGGAGAGTTTTTCAAGTAATCTTGCCCACCGTATTCTTTAGAGCTTTATTAATAATGGCAAAAAAATTAAAACAACTTAACATTTAACAAATGGGAAGTGTTCATAACAATTATAGAAGCACATACAGTAGAAAACTATACACTCTTATTGAAACAGTGAGACATAACTAGTTTTATTCTTAGAGAACTATGTTTATTTAGGTCCCTTTTGTGTAAATAAGTATATATTTCTGTGTATGCATGTATATAGTCATGTATTTATATACACATACATTATTTGTATGATATAGTTATATAAACATATGAAATACATACCTATACACATACCTTTGATTTATATTTGTATACATACACAGGAATATAATTATATATATTATATAGTTATATACATTGAACTGAAAACTGGTAGTATACATATATATAGTGTATAAATGTGTGTCTATGTGCATGTGTAGAAAAGCAGTTTGAGAGATATGGAAGCATGAGTTAGACAGGGTTCACGATTGTAAAAGTAGTTATGTGTAGGTAGTGAGGTTAAGGCCTATTTGATTGAAAATATTGCATATTTTTACATCAATTGTTATGATGAACAGATTCCTATGTAAGTAAAATTATAAATAGGGCTTCCCTGGTGGCGCAGTGGTTGAGAGTCTGCTTGCCGATGCAGGAGACACGGGTTCGTGCCCCGGTCTGGGAAGATCCCACATGCCGTGGAGCGGCTAGGCCCGTGAGCCATGGCCGCTGAGCCTGCGTGTCCGGAGCCTGTGCTCCGCAATGGGAGAGGCCACAACAGTGAGAGGCCCGCATACTGCAAAAAAAAAAAAAAAAAAAATTATAAATAGCTATACATACTTGTATGTGTAATGTACAATTAAAATATATATAGTTTCATAGATGTATTATATTTATATTACATAATATAATTGTCTTATACTAATACATTATGTATTGTGTTATATAGAATATATTAACTATAGTGTATTATATCAGATAATAATAATTATATATTTATAATATATATATAAATATATATATTTATAATTTATATATTATGATATAATTGTTTTATAATCAATATTACAGGATATATCATATTAATATTATGAACATATTAACCATATAAATACATTTCATTACTCATATATTTTGTATATAATATATGCTAGGCAAAAATATATATTAATATAATACATAATTGTTATACATTAATATAAATATTAGTATATTACATTTATATATCAATATAATATTTAATATTGGTATATTATAGTTAATATATACATAACTAATGCTCTGCTACAAGTAGAATAAGACCAGGAGTATGGCCAAAGCAAATTCTAAAAATATTAGATTACTTCTATTCATTTATATGTCATTTTCCTGGAATCTGCATCTGGCTATTAGAGAGGACACACAGCAAAATCAACACAAAGTGCCCAGGAGGACATTGGATCCTTTGTTTATCGGAGCCTCAAAGGAAACACAGTGCTATCCAGTCCCCCATCAAAGAGCCAAGAGCAAACCTTGAAGCACCCAGTAAAAGCCCATTCAAACAAAAAAGCTTTTCCGGGCTTCCCTGGTGGCGCAGTGGTTGGGAGTCCGCCTGCCGATGCAGGGGACGCGGGTTCGTGCCCCGGTCCGGGAAGATCCCACATGCCGCGGAGCGGCTGGGCCCGTGAGCCATGGCCGCTGAGCCTGCATGTCCAGAGCCTGTGCTCCGCAACGGGAGACGCCACAACAGTGGGAGGCCTGCATACCGCAAAAAAAAAAAAAAAAAAAAAAAAAGCTTTTCTACTTAAACTGGAAAAAGTTAAGTTCCCAAGAGACCCCCTACATCGACCACCAAAGCTCATTTGGCAGTAAAAGCAATAACGTTCACCGAACAACAAGAAACCCAAAACAATAGTTGTTTTAGCACAAACACAAAAAAGCAGCTAATTAGTGTCTCTCCCGTTTGAAAGAAGGGGGTGGGAAGTGGGCAGAAGACCTGATAGGAAAGATAAAAAGCAAAGGAAAAGGAAAATAGAAGTTTCCAGTTTGACACTCAAGCTGTCTTCTGCATCCATTTCGTCAAGACCACCAAGTCAATGTGGAGGCTTTTTCCTCCTTCCCTTTTCTTTTCATGAGACTGATCACAACCAGCACTGCAGAGTCCATCGAATTAAGGAATGCTGTTGCCTACATGTGTGAATGAGCTGTGAGTAAAGTACTGAAGTAGAGGACACCTAAAGTGAAACGTCTTCATGAATGTCCATGTGGCTGAGCAGGAAGTTAACCTTTCGTAGATGTGCTAAAGAAGAAGAGTTGGCTTTTATTTTATTTACTTTTCCCTGGACTCTGTTGAATGACTATCATCTACAAGTTCAGGCTACTTTTTGCTGAGGATTAATGCACTGGGAGAGCTGAGAGAAAACTGAACAGTAGAGCTGTCTTTTTCTTGACCAGTTCACCTTACTTTCCCAAACTCTAAGTCTTTCCCTAATTCTTTCTCCTTTTTAGTGTAGTAAAATGAACAGAACACAAAATGCACCATTTTGATCATTTTACAATTCAGTGGAATTTAGTACTGTCACAATGCTGTGCAACTATCACCACTGTCCAGCTGCAAAACATTTTCATCCCCCCAAGAGGAAACCTACACCCATTTTAAGGACTCATTCCCTATTTCCCTCTGTTCCAAACCCCTGGCAACCACTAATGTATAATATTTGCCGTGTGTATGGATGTGCCACTGCTGGACATTTCGTATAAATGGAACCATACCATATGTAGCCTTTCGTGCCTGATGATAAGTTGTGCAGTGGTAGGAAAAACTAAAATGCGATGTACTGTATGATGTATGTTTTACTGAAGTGGCTTGGTCAGATTATAATGATTTATGATAGAAATCACGTAAAGCAAGCATCACAATTCTCCAGGAATGTTCTGAAGAATGCTGATGTTAATTATGAATATGTGAATCCCAAATCTTTCATTTGTATTGACCTTATCTCATTAATTCTTCTCCCAACACTGCCATAACTAGAGTTGAGTTCTAAAACTTACCTTCCTCTTTCCCCATAGAAATTGTCCCACAATTTCAAAAAGTTCTCAAAGGTGAAAAAGTGCACACGACGTTTATCACGTTTGCAAATGCCGATGGAAATGCTTAGCTAACACTGTCCAAAATGCAATATTCTTCTGTGAGAGCACCCAACTTTAAACAAATACACATATTCTAAATACAGCTTAGACCTGTGACATGTTTTGGTCACTGAAGTATGAGCAGACATGATGGCCTTAAATGAGCAGAAGAGGCCTTAAATGGGCTTGTGCGGTTGGGCTCACCTATGTTTCAGTGAACTTTTAGAGAAGACAGGGCCTGGGAGCTGCGGCCTCACAGTTGGGCTCCAGACGAAGAGGTGTGTGACAGACCTCAAACTGATCCAAAACACGGAGCAAAACTAGCCATCTAGAGGTCTAAAAGAGAGCCACTGCAGCTAGCCCATAGGTCCAAGAAAAATAAATTCTTGTTTATGTAACTGAGTTTGGGGTGATTTGTTCCAAAGCATTATCACAGCAAGAGCTGACTAACACAACATCCTCCAAATCATTGTTATGTAAATGGATGCCACCATGCCTACATTTAAGGCAACTGTGTCCTCAAATTGTGAGAAATCTTGAACCCTTGGTGCCTCTCCAACACAATGTACATGGCTAAATTTCCACAAATAAGTTCACTAATATACCACAAAGATCTCCCTAAACTTGTATTAAATGTAATGCAAAGTTCTTTCTTTTCATTTTCTGCTTCTACATAGTTAAAATGCTGTTTATCAATGGAAAACGGTTCTTGCCGTTTGGCTTCTGTCGTTAGAGTCCTTTGAACTCTTTGGCTTTTCAGCTCCTAGGCTGTAACATTTCAATCAGCAAATGCCCCAAGGAGAAAAGCTGCACCAAATGTGAAGCTTGCGTCTGTGTTTCCCTTCTCTCCAGAACTTGGCCCACATGTCTTGGTGTCTCTCTAACACTCAGACGCCAGCGAACAGAAGTTCTCCTACTCTATCCAGCTTCTCTAACATTTCTTTAGGCTTCGCCTGATCTTCTGTTATTATTCAACTATCATCTCAATTAACCCTAGGAAGCAAATCTACCATTTTTAGAGAAAACGGAACCCTGGTACACCGTTGGTAGGAATGTCAACTGGTGCAGCCACTGTGGACAACAGTATGGAGGGTTCTCAAAAACTAAAAATAGAACTACCATATGACCTCGCAACTCCAGTGCTGGGTATAAATCCAAAAAGAACAAAAACATGTGTTTTCAAAAACATGTATTTGAAAAGATACATGCACCCCAATGTTCGGAGCATCAGTATTTACAATTACCAAGATATGGAAGCAACCTAAGTCTCATCAACTGATGAATGGATAAAAAAGATGTGGTACATATAACCAATGGCATACTACTCAGCCTTAAAAAAGAAAGAAATGTTGCCATTTGCAGCAACATAGATGGACTTGGAGGGCATTGTGGTAAGTGAAATAAGTCAAACAAAAACAAACACTGTAGGATATCACCTATATATGGAATCTAAAAAATACAGCAATCTACCGAATATAACAAAAAAGAAGGGGAGTCACAGATATAGAGAACAAACTAATGGTTGCCAGTGCGGAGGGGGAGGAGGGGGCAATACGGGGTGGGGAAGTGAGAGATGTCAACTACTGGGTGTACGATAGGCTCAAAGATGTATTGTACAACACAGGGAATATAGCCAATATTTTGTAATAACTGTAAATGTAAAGTATCCTTTAAAAAGTATACACAATTTTTTACAACAGAAATCATACTGAAAATTGGAAACAATTTAAATGTCCATCAACAGGAAAATGCAGGAAAATATAAATTATTGCATTTCCCTACATGGGAATCCTACATAGTGAGGAAACTACATGAACTAGACAGATCTTTACGTGTCAGCATGGATGAACCTAGCAAAGATAACACTAAAAAAAGCAAGTAAGAAGAGAAAACATAGTAGAATACTATATGAGGTTTAAGAATACTTAAAAATGTAGCCTAAATAGAAAGACATCCATGCAGTGATGGAGACCAAGTTCAGAAGAGTGGTCACCCAGGGTCAGCTGGGGAGTGGCTGTGTTTGGGAAAGTGGTCACAGCAGGCTCTTCAACAGGAATGGTAATGTTTCACTTCACACGCTGGCTGGAGGACGGAGGAGTGTCTGCAATGTTATAATGTGAGCACGCTGCATGTGAAAGCCATTGCTGACCACATCTAGGGGATCTGATACGCGGGAGCTGGTAGTGGGTGGAGGCATCCAGAAGGTGGTGGTAGAAGAGGAACGTTGTATGCATAACGCCTAAGGCCTGACCAGAGGACGACCACTGTTCTAGAAACTGGACACAAATCCAACTTCTACGGCCAATGTTAAAAGACAAACTGAGGCATGTTTAAAAGAAGACTTTACGTGAGCAAAAATAGATTCAATTCAGGCACCGCCAAAGCGGAAGTGGTGAGGAGCACTCCAGCCACAGGAGCTGCAGAGATTTTTAGTTTCAAAGGGCAGAAGCAAAGCAAGGAAATGACTGACTTGCTATCGCTTTAAAGCCTAGTTGGTGGTTTCTGACTAGTTGTCCTCAGCGCTGTGCGTCACCCTGAGGCGTTGACAGGCTTAGATTTCGGTTGCTTTACGTAGGCGGCCGCATCACTAGAGCCACCGCAGGCTAACGGCCTCCTTGCAGGGTTCATTTACTAACACCAATTGTCTGAGTCCTTACTCTTACTCGGCCACTTCACTTCCTACGCCTCAATTTCTCTTCTGTAAAGTGGATATTCAGTAGTAAATTCTCTGTGGAGTTGTCAGTACAAAACAAAGTGATTAGTAACCACGATCATGTCCTGAATGCATGGAACACGTCACCATTTGCCAACTACCGTGTCAAGTTAGCAGAAACTACGGAAATTAAGAGCTCTCCGCATAAATTCACACACCCGTGCACCAGGTAAGGGACCACAGGCAGACGTTCACTCAGCCTTTCGTGTGTCCCTCACGGAATACACGCTCTCTCCTGGGCGGGGGGAGCACAGACACTTACGGGAGTTTACTTTTCAAATGCGTTGATACAACCAGGTCTCACTTTTGTTTGGATGAGTCAGCAAACGCTTTTTGGAAGCCCCAAAGTCTCCACACCTCCAACGTTTCGCGCTGCCTTAGTCTCAGAGCTCAAGCCCCTACTCTTCAGGCCGCGTCACCATGGGAGACAGGGCTGCATGCGGACGCGACGCACGGCGAGCGTGCTGACGTCCTCGAGCCCCGCCCCCACGGTCCCGCCCGCTGACTTAAACGGCAGCCCCGCAGCGTGGAGGGCGTAGGTGCGTGAGCCAACACCAGGCCGTGCGGGGTCTCCGGAGCGCGGCATGGGGGGGTTGGCGTAGCTGGGGCCCGTGGCCCTATGTCTTCTGGCTGCGACGCCGGTCCTGCGCACGCTGCGGGGCCGCAGCCGCCGGGCGGTGGGCGCCCGAGGGGCCGGGAGGCGAGCCGGGGCCCCCAGGCGGGTGTGGGCATCATGTCCGCAGCCAGCGTCCCCGAGGCCGCGCTCGGGCCATGATCCCTTGGTGAAGCTGCGCCGGGACGGCGTGGCCGATATCTTTCCGCGCTCTGAGGACCTGTGCGCGCTGCAGGACTCGGTGCCTCTGCCCTCCGTGCGCGCTTCCCTACAGGAGGGCCTGCTGGACTTAAGGCCGACCGCCTCCGCGGGGTGCACTGGGCGCCGCTCCTGAGCACCCGCTGCCCCTGATCTGTATCCAGAGCTTCTTCCAGCCACGGCGTGTCGAGACAGGTTTGTACTTCCCGCTTCCAGGGCCCCTCGTGTGGGCACTGAGAAGCAGGGTTTTAAATGGTGCAAGGTGGAGGGTGGGCACTAGAACCAGTGCCCAGTGACCGGGTGTGCGTGCACTAGACAGGGCGTGTGGCCTAGGACTCCTGCCGGCTCGGTGACCCCGGCCGAGTGCCTTAAGGCTTCAAGGTCTCAGTGTTCTCATCTGTAGCGTGGGCTTAACAGGACCCAGTCTCTCTGGCGGTTACAAGGATGCACTGTGTTAATGCTTCTAGACTCTACAAAGTAGAACACTTAGCACAGTTTGGAGCATCGTTAATTGTTGCACAGATGTTACCTGGTCTGTTGAATGACTTTGCCTGGTACACACCAAAGCGATTAGGAAATGGATATATCCCAGCTTCATTTCCTTTCCATTAAAACAGGGCTCAGGAAAGAAAAAATCTGTTTTTCAGTAGTCGTATCATATAGTGGAAAGAGCACTGGTGTGAAGGCAGCCTAGGGTTTGAATTCCAGGGCTTATGCTGTCTGTGGCCTGGGCAGGTTTCTTTTGCACTACAATCCCCACACTTGTAAAATGACATTAATAACCACTCTTTCTGTGGGTTCTTAGAATGAATTAAGCAGGTTATGTGTGTAAAGTAGCCTGGCACTTAAATGAGTTGTCAGAACCAAGGGCTGCTGGAGAGGATGCTTCTGCCCTAGGTAATCTTCCCTTCTACTGGGCAGCAAGTAAACACAAGCACAGTAGTCAGTGCTCTGGAAGAAGTGAGTTCTGGTGCTATAGAGCACAGAATCTCTTTTTTCTTTAATTTAATTTTTATTTTATATTGGAGGATAGTTGATGTACAATATTGTGTTAGTTTCAGGTGTACAGTAAAGTGATTCCGTTATACATGTATCCATTCCTTTTCAGATTCTTTTCCCGTACAGTTTGTTCCAGGCTATGGAGTAGAGTTCCCTGTGCTGTGCAGTAGGTCCTTGTTGATGATCTATTTGATATAGAGTCGTGTGTCTATGTTAATGCCAAAGTCCTAATGTATCCCCCCCCCACCTTTCCCCTTTGCAGAGCACAGAATCTTGGAAGGGAAAGTTCAGGGTAGGCTTCTTGGAGGAGGTGCCATCCTTTCTAAGGATATGTAGAAGCTACTGGGGTGGCAGGAGGGAGCAGTGTGTGTCAAAGTTTGAGAAATATAAGAAAATATGGCAAAACTAAGGTATAGGACTGGAACTCAGGGTTTGGGAAAGAAATGAGAGTTGATATTGGAAACCTAGTGGGGCCCAACAGAACGGGGCCTTGTTTGTCCTGTCAGAAGTTTAGATGTTTATCCTGAAGGCTGTGGGAAACCCTAAAGAACAGTGAGATGGACTTCTGGTTTAGAGACTTACTCGGACCTCCATGTGCAAGGCACTTGATTGGGTGCAGGGTGAATTGTAATCTAAGGTTCCCACTTAAGTTATAAAAGGTTGGACTGGATTTTGCAGATCTGAGAGAGAATGGGTGGGGCCTGGTGACCAGTTAGAAAAGGGAGGGCAGCAAGCGTGGGTGACAGTTTACAGCTGCATCTTTTTGAGAGATACAGAGCACCGTAGGAAGGTATTGGGGGTGGGGAGAGGATTTTAGTTCATCTTCAGTGCTTTAGAGGGGCCTGGTAGACAGGTCTGGGCCCAAGGTTCAGATCTGGGCTTTTGGGGAGGAGAGGTGTTTGAAGGCATGGTAGAGACTTAGGTTATCCACAAGAAGATCCAAAGAATCATAGGTCTGAGAGATTTTTAAGTGGGTATATTTGAGGATGTTTATAAGCTGTGAGAAAGTAGCCAGCAGAGGAAGGGTGTAAAGATCTAGGACAGGAAATGATTGTTCATTTGATTTTGAAAAGCTGAATACTTATCGTGTGCCTGGCCCTTTTCTAGGATCTGGGGTTCACACCATCTGTTATCTCTTCTGCAAGGATAGTTCAACTCCTCCCCTGGTGAAGAGAAGTCAGATTATTCTTTGCGTCCCATTCAGGTATAAGAACTGTTCTGTACCTCTGAAGGGACTTTACTTAACCAGAGTAATAAGTTAGAAATCAAAAGAAATTAGAGCTGGAAGGGACCTTAAAGGCCACTGTACTTAATTTTGCCTGATATTTGACATTGAATGTAAGAAAAATTTATTGTAGAGCCCATTCTCTTCAGAGTTCCTTCACTGAACTTTCTTTATGTCTTGCATCCAGTGGGTCTATCTTGTAAATTTTGGCCTCCTCCTAAATTTTCTTCTTCATCCATATTACATTTTGCCCAGGCTATGGCAGAAACTCCTGGGTGGTTTCACGGCCCCTGGTCTCAGTTCCTCTAAGTTCATCTGCCTACTCGGGTTGAGTGATCTTCTAACATGACAAGATATGCCTAAAATAATGCTGCTAATGGCTTGCCCACACAGAGTTAGTGCATACTAGCCGCCCAGCGTGTGCTCTGCACAGAGGCCTGTAGTCTGAACTGTGCTTTGCCAAGCCTCCTGGGGCTCTTTGGCCTTGAGGAAGGGGAGCTTTTTGTGATCACTCCCTTTATCTAATTGGTCCTTCAGCAGCGGGGCACCTTTTTCTAATCAGCAGAGGCACCCTTACTCAGCCAGTGGTAGCCCCAGGCCTCATCACCTGTGGGATACAAGCCATGCTCTCTCCCAGGCTTGCTTGGGCCAACATCTCTATTTTTATTTCTGTCTCTTCTCACACTTGGACCCCTGGTCTTTAGTCATCCCCACCTGCAGTATTTACAGTGCCCAGCAGGTGTCAGGCTTGAGTGTCTTTGCACAGGTGCTCCCTGTGCAGTTAATGCACCTCCTACTCCAACTCTGCATAGCCTCATCTTTCTAGACTGTACTTCAGGGTTATCATGAAGCCGTCACTTAGATATAACTTTTGGCCTCCATAGGCACTTCTGTGCTTAAAGGTTATAGTTCTTTATCTCATGTGATTGAAATTTTGAGTTTATAGATCTTCCTCCTTAATGAGGCTTTAAGGACAGGAGTCATTTCTAATCCTTAGCACAGAGCAGATGCTTTTTAAAGGTGATAAAATGTATGGTTTAAATGACTCATTTTACAATAATTTTGCTGTAGCTTCCGATAGAAATAAAGTTTCCAGATGTTGTGTTCCTGCAATAAGAAATAAAGATGTGACCTTCCAGCTGTGTAAAGCCCATCAACGCTGTGTAAGTGCATCGGATGCGCTAAGGAACGTGGAGCCAAGTGGGCTAGTTGTGAGAGAGAGAGACTTAACTATGTTAACAAAGGTAAGCCTTCATTGTGTCCTGCCAACATTTGATAGTTACTTTTGGGCAAACTAAAGCAATAAAATTTTAAACTGTTCCTCCCCATTAAAGGGATTGACTATTTGGCCACTTTGGTGCACCTGTGTCTTGTGAATTGTCCAATTGGAGATGGAGGTTTAGAAAGTGAGTTTCAGTCTTGTTTCAGTCTCTTCCCATCAGACTGGTCTCGTGATTTCCTACACACCATGTTACTTCCTGTCTACCTTTCCTTGGTGTTGTTCATGCCTGGATTGTCTCCTGTACCTGCTCAAACCTTGGTCCATTCTCATTTGTACCATGGAAGTTTGTCATGCCGGATACTGTCAGAACTAATTTTACTTAAGTTTGTGTTAAGGTGCAAAGCACACGTTTTGTATATTATCTGTTTTTTGTGTTTGTGTATATTTTTATGGTTTCTCTTCAAGAAATATTATGAGTAGGGAAATAACAAGATGTAAAGAGCAAAAAAGTCATCATTCTCTTTTAAGTTGTTAGAACATCTACCCGCAATCATACTGCACTGTGGTATGTGTTAAAATAGGAAATTTATGTCATGTCCCGTAGGAGCAGGAAAGTCAGTGGTGTTAGTGAGGGTGTGTCATGGAAGTAATCACTAAGCAGGTGACTGCTGGTTGGGGTCCTGAAACATTAGTGTGTGTTCCCTGTGTCCAGTAGTGGTCTGGAGAGGTCAGGAAGCGTGCCTTTCAATTTGAGGGAACAGAGGGTTTGAGGTCCTCTCTGTTCTATTGCTCTAGTACACTGCATAGCAGCTCATAAAATACTGTGTTTATAGTTGATATTTAAATCGCTGATTGATCATCAAGATTGGGATGTATCATTGGAAATGAAAATAGGAAGAGTCTTATGCTTTTTAGGTTTTTCCTTTTTTCCCGATGTCTCAGAAGGCTCTTTGACGGGGGACATTTTATTCTCCCATACAATTCCATGAATACTTATACCCTGGCACTTATTTTAATGTCATTTTCAATTTATAAATGTCTCTGAAACACATACTGTAAACTATTTGAGGGTAATGACCATGGCCATTGATGACACATCTTAAATGTGCATCGTGTTAATGTTTGAGTGTCAGGTGGTCTACCATCAGTGCTTCCTTCTTTCACCCAGTTTTCTTCCTCATTTCCTTCTCCAAATTTGTCTCATTTTTCTACTCTCCCTTTTGCTTCTCTATTCTTGCTTTCTCTTTCCCATTGCATGTGTCATTCTTCTTTTTCTTCTTCTTCTTCTCCTTCTGACTTCATTATTATGGCCAACCAAAACCTTTTCCAGGATTGTCTCTATCTTCCTTTCCTCTTCATTGCCATCCACAAACTCTTAGAGAATATTCTTGCTTGACTCCCTTACTTCCTAGCATACCCATGTACTTCCTGATCACTTTAGAACATTGAAAAGGGTTGGAATTTTTAAAAATAGGTAATTATAATCAGTCTTCTTTCACCTCTGGCATAAGACTCTTCTTCCTCAATCTGACCATTCTTAAATCTAGAAGTACTCCAGCTCATTGGTCTCCCTTACCCCCATGTTTAGGCCAAAGAACTTGTGAAACCTTAGCCCTGTTTAATACTTGAATTTATCAAAACATAAGAGGGCTAATTCTGCCTAAGGGCACCAAAGAAGAATAAAGATGCCACAAATAAATGTTTAGTCCAGATTTATAATGGACTCTTAAGTGCCTAGTTGAGTGCTAACCGTTAACTCACTTGAACACCAGGGAGGTCATGACACAAACTAACATGTTAATTGTAAAGACACTTCACTTCACCATTCCTCAATGTAGCTGATAAACTGCATCCAGTTAGCTTAAATAACATGAATGATGAACTTCCCTGTGTATATAAATTGGGAGTTTCTAAAGTTTTCTTTTTCCCTTTGTACAACTACTGACTGCCACCTCGCTTGGTCAGTGCAATAGGAAATGATGACTAAGAAACACATTGTCTCAATATCAGTGGACATAATGTCCTAGTAGTCTATAAAAATCTCAAAATTCTTAATCTAAAAGGTAGGTCTGCCAATCTTATATTCCTTTTCCTTTGTTAATATAAGTATACAATCTATGAAGGTCTCAGTTTCCTTACTTAGAATATGAGGTGGATAGATTTGCTAATATCTAGGGACCTTTCCAATTTTAATATTCCCTAGTTATAAGGGCTGAGCCAAATACAATGGCTCCCTTAATCATTAACCTCGCTCATGATGAAAGTTATCAGCAAGTTCTACTTGTAAGAGATCAAACATTCATATCCATGTATATTGTAGCACATTGACTTTTACAGAACTCCAAGTAACACAACATAGTTACATTCATAGACTTAAGGTCACCGTGGTATACTTTACAATTTTTCTTTTCCCTAGGAAGGAAATGTAGATCCCTAGGAAGGGATTTCTTTCTCTGCCTTTCAGTAATGTAAGCCTTTTATTATCTCTTGGATCCTAAAAATGGGTAGGGTTTTGGCAGGTGGAGCTTAGGACAAACATTCCAGGTGACAGAGACAACAGGAGAAAGGGCAGAAGGAAGAATGGATTTTCAGAAAGAGTTGATATCTTACATGATGAGAGCAGCGTTTCACAATCTCTGTCCTGCAGAACACTGGTTTTAGATGATGTTAATGTAGTTACAGGACAGAAGCATTTGGGAAGAACTGTACTCTACATCCCGACATGAAATTCAAGTTTCACTTTGTTTCATTACATACTCTGAAAAGTTTTGGAGGAAGGAATTGATTTATTTTTGTTTAATTCAGTCTTACTCACAGTTACTTGACAAACCTATATTCAGCTGATGGGACTGTATTTTGTGAAAGGCCAATCGGAGAAATGGTGAGATGGAGCTTAGGCTATTTCTCTGTTGGGACAGGCATGTGATTATTTTTCTTATAATCCTTTACTGTTTGTCCTAACAACTGTTACTTTGCAGGCGTCAGTGGTTTTTTTTGTTTTTTTTTTACATCTTTATTGGAGTATAATTGCTTTACAGTGTTGTGTTAGTTTCTGCTGTGTAACAAAGTGAATCAGCTATATGCATACATATATCCCCAGGATTCAGTTTTAAGCCCTCTGTTTTTATCTGAGTTATTGGGACTCTTAGAAAGCTCAACAATCCTGGAGTCTTCATCTGTGATGTAGTTTCCAGAAGCTCCTGGCACTTACCACTATTTCCTCTTGATTCTTTTCCTCCGACTTCAGACTTCTTACAATTATGAGCTGATGGTTTTCTCAGCCTCTAGTGTCAAAACCAGCTACCTCACTCATCTTCATTGTCTCAGTTACAAGGTGCAATATTTCCCATGTTTATATGCGTCAAAATAGAAGTCAGGGATTGATACATAGTATATGCGTAATAAAAATTGTATTTCTTTTTTTTCTTTGTTCAAAGGTATCCAAACACTGGCCAAGTTCTTAAATTGAAAGTAGAGTGATCTAACTTATTCAGCTCATCCAACCATCAAAGTTGAATATTTGTCTTTTTTCTTACACATATTTCTTGTATTCCAATTGTGACATTCTAGAGCACAGTGAGTACATTTATAACTTATTACTGCATTACTACCTTGGCTATTCCTTGATCAAAATTTACTTCATACAACTGACAGCCTAATTAACCTACTAGAGTCTTTTTTTAATGTACGCATATATTAAAAAAACTCTAGTAGGTTAACTGCATTGCTAATAACTGAATTTTTACACCTCTATGCACCCATGTATCCAACACCAGATCAAGATATTATAAAATATTTCTAACACCCTACACGGTTCTCTGTTACTTCTTTCTGTTCCATACTCTCCCAGGGCAACACGTAAGCTGACCTCTATCACCATATATGACATACGTGGAAACACACAGTGTGTATTCTTTGGTATCTGGCCTCTGGTTACATATCATTATATCAGTAGTTTATTCTTTTATTGTGTTTTCCTGATTTTTTTAAACCTAGACATTCATACAGTGTCAAAGTACCACTGAGTTCTTCATATTATTATGCTGACCTCCATCTTCAGGGGCTTTCTACAGTCTTCCATGTGTCTTTGCACCTACTTTCTCTTCCGTCTAATTATGTTTCATTTAACCAACCTCAGCCAACCTTCCCCCATATTCCCCAACACGTAGCACTCCTGTGTTCAGCTTTTTTTTTTTTTTGTCCCCTATTCCATAAGCCCTTTGTGCCATTCCTGACACTGTGCCTGTTCCCTGCCCGGAAGGCCTGTTCCCTACCCTCTATATACTTGTTCAAGACTCAGTTTAAATGCTACCTGTTCTGAGAAGTCTTCTCAGAAGAAGCCAGTACTTTGTGGAATCCTTCTTTAATGAAATCCCATAGCAAGTGTAATCTGTCCTCCCTGATCTGGTAATTAATTATCCATTGTTCCTATCATATAGTGTTTGTTTTCCTTGTGTGCTGTTATTATTTATTGAAGCAGATTACAGTGACTTGAACCAGGAACTGGGTCATTTTCCTCTTCATTTTAGTGCAAGTTTCTGTGATAAACTCTTTTTCCCTCACTTCCCATTCACCCTCAGCAGTTGTTAAACATGAAGTACAAGTGAAACTTATTGGTTAACAGGTTTTTGTGGTCCTTGGTTCTGGTCCCTAGGTCTAAGCTGCACTTCTGTAGTGCTAATTTGACTGATTTCTTATTGTCACATAACTCAGGCATTAACTAAATCCTTACAAATTTAGCTACATATAAGATAGTATTAAAAAAACCCAGTGGATATCAAAAGTTTTGGCCTGGAGGAGAGTGTTGTATGAGTCCTAGTTTGGTGGGGCTCACACTTAATGATCGAGCCTTCCAATATTCCACTGTAAGTAAGAAAGAGGTATGCAAATATATGGTTAATATTTAGCAGTGTTGATAAAAAGAAGAGAGAAAGGGATGACAGATACTTTGAGGGCCTTTTGGAATTCATGAACAATTATGATTGGATGAGGAAAAAGAAGAACCGAGGGCTAACCTCCCACAAGTGAAGTCAGGAAAGAGAGAAGGGCTCATCTGGTATGCAGGTAGAGAGGTTTGACCTACAGAATCTTAGAAAACCTCAACAATCTGAGCAGCGTTTGCAAGAGGCAAACTAAAGGGCTAACAAAAGTCTGCAAAAGTCTCACACAAAGAACTCTGGCATGGTGTTCATCATCTAGCTAATCCTAACATGCAGACATTTATGAGAGTAAAGTCAGGTCTTTACCAGAGTGGGTTTCTTATTTGGGCAACTGGGTCAAATGAAGAAAGGCAGGTGTAGGCTGCCAGAGTAATAAATAAGGAGAGGAAAAACAAAAAGAACGAGACATATCATTCATCAGTGATTTCCCCCCAGTATTCTTAGCCTCCAGCTTATCTCCATCTTACTGCTAACACAGGAACTAGACCGAACAGTGAGGTAAAAGGTCTCTACAGAAACTGAGGTAATATAGAAAATAAAAAAATAAAACATAACATTGTCAATTTTCTTCCTAGGGGTAATTGAGATGGTAGTTCAATAATAACATAAGATCAGGCGAAGTCTAAAGAAATTTTAGAAAAGCTGGATAAAGTAAGAAAACATCTGTTCGCTGCCATCTGAATGTTAGAGAGACACCAAGACGTGGGCCAAGTTGTGGAGAGAAGGGAAACACAGACGCAAGCTTGACATTTGGTGCAGCTTTTCTCCTTGGGGCATTTGCGGATTCAAATCTTACAGCCTAAGAACTGAAAAGCCAAGGAGTTCAAAAGACTCTAACCACAGAAGCCAATGGGCAACAGCTCAAGCTAAAGGCAACAACTAATGGAATGACAAGCTAAGTGTATCTTTAGTCTCACAGGGCTGCGGGAACCATTACATTTAAAGCCTAACAAATACAAGGGTAGTTGGGAATAGGGAGAATCCAAACTTTCACATGGTAATCCCAAAGGGCAACACCCGTAGAGGAAGGACAAGACAGGAATAGACCAACCTTCACACAGACTGAAAAACGGCTTTGAATGAGCTCAAACGGAGAATGGACTAAGGTTACCAGTCCCTATAGTAACTGTCTGCCATGGGCCAAAGTAAATCTTTTCAAGAGAAAGATAACAACATCCAGAATGTGGAGGTATCTTTATAGTTTCCTAAAATAAGTTAAGCCCAATTTTAGTATAAAAAATAATTGGACATAACCAGGAAAAAGACTAAATGATCAAAAGTTCAAAAAAAGAAAGAAAGAAAAAAGACAACATAAATAGACATAGGAGGACAAGAGTTAGCAGGCCTTGGTTAAAAAAAAAACAACAAAACTACTATGGTTAAACAAAGAAAATAGACACATGGCAAATAAGCATATGAAAAGATGCTACACATTCCATGTCATCAGTGAATTTTGAATTAGAATGATAATGAGATAACACTACACACCTATTTAAATGGCTAAAATCCCCAAACTGAAATACCGAAGTTGGTGATGATGCAGAACAATTGGAATTCTCATTTGTGGCTAGCGGGATACTTGGCAGTTTCTGACAAAATAAACGTACTTTTACCATACAGTGATCTAGTAATCCTGCTCTTTGGCATTTACCCATAGGAACTGAAAAGTTATGAAAGTAAGAGCCTTTACAGTGAGAAAATTCTATGATTCTATGGTTTTTCAACTCATTAATTTGTGTAGTTCATCCATTTTACTCATTGTATACACTTAAGTATATTGTTCCTTGAAATGGCCATTCAAAGTTGTTTCCTGTGCCACACACTATGAATGTTAGGGTTGGTCCTGTGTAAATCTTACCCCCATTGATTTAGTATTATCCCTAAACAAGCAACTTTCTTCCATAAGGAAACAAAAAAGAGGTTCAGAAATGTCCAAACTAAGTTTTTATAAAACTGTGTTATCAAATCTTATTTATCAAAAAACTTCAAACATAGCAGTATGAGTTCCCATATACCCTTTACTCAGCTTCCCCAAATGTTAACATTTTCTATTACTAGAGTATAATTATTGAAAGCAGAAAGTTTACATTGTCACAATGCTACTAATGATTTATAGACTCGTATTCAAATATTGCCTATTGTCTTGCAGTCCAGATTCAAATCTAGGATCCCTTATTGCATTTGCTTGTCATATCTCCCCATTCTTCTCTAATCTAGGATAGTTCCTCAGTCTTTTTTTGTCTGTTATGACCTTGAAGTAATGGAAAATCTTAGCCAGTCATTTTGTAGAATTTTTCTCAAATAGGGTTTGTTTGATATTTTCTCATGGTTAGACTGAGGATATGTATTTCTTGACAAGAACACTTCAGGAGAGATATTATGCCATTTTCAGTACATATTAGAGGTACAAACAAATCTGTATGTCTCACTACTGGGGATGCTAACTTTGATGACTTAGTTATAATGATAGCTGCAAAATCACTATTTTTCCCTTTGTAATTATTTGAGATTGTTCAAATATTCTGCTTCTTGTTTAATTTTCCCATACTAATTTTAGCATCCATCAATAATTTTTGACTCCACCCATTACTGTGGTGTTTGATGATTGTTCATTTTCTATCCCCATCATTCCCTCTACATTTATTAACTATAATTTGAGTATAAGAAAGAGCTGTTCTTCTCCTTCATTTATGTATTTATCTGGTTATTTGTTCATATATATACATACATCAGTGTGAACTTGTGGATAATTATTTTATTCTACGGGTTAAAATTTATTACTATCATTAATAGTTTTGTTTCTCAAAGTGTTCCATATTTGGTCACTGGTACTCCTTCCAGCTGTCTCCTATATTTTTCCTACATGGCCATACAATTGTTGGAGTAATATCTTACTTTCTGACACCACAAAGTGCTCCAGACCCATCTTTTACTTTCCTCTGTCTCAGCCTTGAATCAGTCATTTCTCCATGGAGTTCTTGTTCCTTGCATTAATAATGGTATTCAGAAACCAGAATCTTGGTATGAGGTGGATTTATCACTATGCAAGCTACCTCATTGTGTTTTCAGCAGAGAGAGCTAAAAATATATATACGAATACATAAAAATATACAAGTATCTATTTTCATATTATCTATCTGGGTGTGTGTGTATATACACACACGTGTGCACGCACACACATTATCATCTGTCTATCTACATATATATATAACTTCAAATTGATACATGAATTCAAATTGATACCTTGATTCCAATCCAACAGCACAGGGTTTATTCTAGCCTCCCTTACCCTTTCCTTATTTGTCACTCTTTAACAATTAGAAACCTGATTCTCATTATTTGCAGTCTATTCATTTGCTCAATTCTGGAATACACATAAAATATTTAAAAATCATTAACCTGTACACGTGTGAAAAATAAATTTACTAACAAGTTCAATATTTGTGTACATTTCTTTTTGTCTTTAGCTTTTCAGTATATATTGTGCATGGTTAATCACAGTATATTAAAATACTGTTTTCCAAAGTTACTTAGGTTAGCTCTTTCCCACCTCCTTCAGTGTGTTTTTTTTTCTTCTGCAGTGTGAGAAAATCTAGTACTTTGTGTTCAACTCAGACTACCAAACCAGAAGTTCTAGCAGAAAAGGTGATAATCCATATGTGCAATGAGATCCCCAGGTGATTCTTTTCATTGGAGAAATATGAGGAACACTGCTTGACGTCTCTACAACTAAGATGTCTAAAATGAAACTTCAATGATTCCTTCTTCCAAACTTTTCCATCCTGCAAATCTTTTCTTCCTCAGTGAATGGTGCCATGATTCACACAAAAAGTAACTCCATGCAAAAACCTGGGAATGATCCTCAGTTCCTTCCTTTTGTTCACTTTCTGCATAGACTGCATCATTAGGTCCTCTGGAATCTCATCTCTCTCTCTCTCATCACATATATAATGTTTCTCTTCATCTTCATTGCCACCGTCTTAGCCACTACCATTTCTCCTTTGCTCTACTTGAACAGCCTAGTATCTACACAACTATCTTTTCATTTAATTGCTTTCTCTTGCATCTAAGATAAAGTCAAAATCCTTAGCCTTATAGATTCTGGTCTTGCCTTTTCTTGTAAGTTGTATTTTCATACTTATAAGTACAGGCACACTCTCACACACACACACACGTATAGTTGGTATTGTTAGTTTAGGTTTTGTTTGCCCTCCCATCCTAGCATGAGAAAATTAAGAAACAAAGTCAAACCAAAAAAAACACTTTAAAAATAAATTTGAATAATATCCTTTCCCTCCAGAACATTTCTCTAAAGCAGTATTATCATTAATGGCAGTACAGACCAGAATTTTTTCCCTTAGACATAAAGGCATGGTGAAGAAGTCTCATTAAAAACTGGAATCTAAGCTTTCAATGTCAAATTCTGTCTCTAATCTTCTGCAGTAAGCCCTAATGATTAAAGTATAGGAATCTGAATCAGAGGTCTGGTTTAGTATAATCTTTTTTGTAATAAGCTTTGTACCTTAGACAAGTCATTTATCTCTCCATTCCTTAATTTCTTCATTTATAAACGGAGATGTTAAGAGTATTGCTATTCAAGGCTAATGAAAAAAGAATGCATCTAAGTACTGTATCAAACACTTTAAAAAGTAACCAGTTCAGGTTCTCTGCCCATTTTTAAATTGGAATATCTGGGGTGTTTTGATATTAAATTGTATGATTTCTTTAGATAATTTGGATATTAACTCCTTATCAGATATATCATTTGAAAAAATCTTTCATTCAGTAAGTTACCTTTTCATTTTGTGATGGTTTTCTCCTCTCTGCAAAAGCTTTTCAGTTTGATATAATGACACTTGTTTAATTTTACTTCTGTTGGCCATGCCTGAGGAGATAGACCCCCCAAAAATATTGCTAAGATCGATGTCAATGTATTTTTCCTAGGGGTTTTATGGTTTCAGGTCTTAAATGTGAGTCTTTAATCCATTTTAAATTTATTTTTATATATGGTATAAGGAAATAATTCAGTTTCACTCTTTTGCAGGTAGTTGTCCAATTTTCCTAACACCATTTATTGTCTTTATTTCATTGTATGTTCTTGCCTCCTTTGTTGTAGATTAATTGATCACATAACTGTGGGTTCATTTCTGGGCTCTCTATTCCACTGACCTATGTGTCTGTTGTTATGCTAATACCATACTGTTTTGATTACTATAGCTTTGTAGTATAGTCTGAGATCAGTGCATGTCATACCACCAGGTTTGTTTTTCTTTCTCAATATAGCTTTGGTTATTGGAGGTTGTTTGTTTGTTTGGATGATTCTATACAAATTTTAGGATTATTTGTTCTAATTCTGTGAAAAATACCATTGGTATTTTGATAGGGGTTACATTGCTTTGGGAATACATACAAATGACCAAAAGACACATGAAAAGATGCTCAATATCACTAATCATCTGGGAAATGCAAATCAAAACCACAGTGAGATATCACCTTACACCTGTCAGAATGGCCGTCATCCAAAAGGGAACCCTTGTGCACTGTTAGTGGGAATGTAAATTGGTGCAGCCACTATGGAAAACAGTACAGAGGTTCCCCTAAATGTTAAAAATAGAATTACCATATGATCCAACAATTCAACTTCTGAGTATCTATCCAAAGAAAACAAAGACACTAATAAGAAAGGATGTATGCACCCCTCTGTTCATTGGAGCATTACTTATACTAGCCAAGATATGGAAGAAACTAGTGTCCATAAATAGATGAATGGATAAAGAAGATGTGGTGTATATATACACACATATATAATGAAATATTACTTAGTCCTAAAAAAGAATGAAATATCTTCACTTGCAACAACATGGATTGACCTAGAGTACTAGGTGTGCTAAGTGAAATAACTCAGACAGAGAAGAACAAATACTGTATGATTTCACTTATATGTGAAATCTAAAAAAGAAAACAAAGAAAACAAAAGAGAAACAAACTTGTAGATACAGAGAACAAACTGGTGATTACTAGAGGGGAAGGGGGATGGGGACTGAGAGAAATAGGTGAAGGGGATTAAGTGGTACAAATTTCCAGTTATAAAATAAATGTCTTGGGGATGCAATCTACTGCATAAGGAATATAGTCAATAATACTGTAATAATTTTGTATGGTGATATATGGTTACTAGACTTATCATGGTGACCAATTCAAATGTATTTAGATGTTGGATCACTATGTTGAACACTTGAAACTAACATAATATTGTATGTCAACTCTACTTCAATAAAAAAGTGACCAGTTAACATTAATTGGTATTATAATTACATTTTCTCTTCATAAAGGCACATTTTATTGATTTTTTCATTATGAAGTATAAAAGTACCTTTTACTTTCAAGATGAGTTCTAAGATTACTTGTTAATGTTAATATGGTAATTTAAAATACGTCTAGATATAATTTAATTTTAATTGCCTAACACAAATATGTCTGATATTCACCATTATGAGTTCAAACCTTTTAGTAAAGATGTCAAATGAGTCACCAAAACATTTTTGTTTATTGCCTCTCATTGAACCCTAAATGCTAACAAGACTTTTTGTTGGAATGAGGGATCAAAGTTTTATACTCTTTAAGAACTAATGCCATAGCTGTTTTATTTTTATAAATAAAGCTCTTTCTGTTTACTTTGTAGTGTACAATTTTTGACTGGCCTGGAAAGAGAAAAATTATTCTTTGG
The DNA here is from genome assembly GCF_964165515.1 of Mesoplodon bidens. Taxonomy (NCBI): domain Eukaryota; kingdom Metazoa; phylum Chordata; class Mammalia; order Artiodactyla; family Ziphiidae; genus Mesoplodon; species Mesoplodon bidens. Next base: position 37,541,370 of record NC_138164.1, read on the forward strand.
GCTGACAAAGAGGCTCATTGCTGATGAAGGGAAGAAGACAAAGAAGAATAGAGAAAGAAGGATTAGTTCCTCTTTCAAAAGGGAGTAAGATACTAGAGCTTTCTGCAGGGAAACTGAAGCACACCTTTCTTTCTGAGATTTGAAAGGAAGAGATGCCCTACATTTAAATATCTAGAGTATATCTTCCATTTAAAAATGAACCTAGCTATCTTTCTGTTTTTGTGCCAGTACCATACTGTCTTGATTACTGTAGCTTTGTAGTATAGTCTGAAGTCAGGGAGCCTGATTCCTCCAGCTCCATTTTTCGTTCTCAAGATTGCTTTGGCTATTCGGGGTCTTTTGTGTTTCCATACAAATTGTGAAATTTTTTGTTCTAGTTCTGTGAAAAATGCCAGTGGTAGTTTGATAGGGATTGCATTGAATCTGTAGATTGCTTTGGGTAGTAGAGTCATTTTCACAATGTTGATTCTTCCAATCCAAGAACATGGTACATCTCTCCATCTATTTGTATCATCTTTAATTTCTTTCATCAGTGTCTTATAATTTTCTGCATACAGGTCTTTTGTCTCCTTAGGTAGGTTTATTCCTAGATATTTTATTCTTTTTGTTGCAGTGGTAAATGGGAGTGTTTCCTTGATTTCACTTTCAGATTTTTCATCATTAGTATATAGGAATGCCAGAGATTTCTGTGCATTAATTTTGTATCCTGCAACTTTACCAAATTCATTGATTAATTCTAGTAGTTTTCTGGTAGCATCTTTAGGATTCTCTATGCATAGTATCATGTCATCTGCAAACAGTGACAGCTTTACTTCTTCTTTTCCAATTTGGATTCCTTTTATTTCCTTTTCTTCTCTGATTGCTGTGGCTATAACTTCCAAAACTATGTTGAATAAGAGTGTTGAGAGTGGGCAACCTTGTCTTGTTCCTGATCTTAGTGGAAATGGTTTCAGTTTTTCACCATTGAGGACGATGCTGGCTGTGGGTTTGTCATATATGGCCTTTATTATGTTGAGGAAAGTTCCCTCTATGCCTACTTTCTGCAGGGTTTTTATCATAAATGGGTGTTGAATTTTGTCGAAAGCTTTCTCTGCATCTATTGAGATGATCATATGGTTTTTCTCCTTCAATTTGTTAATATGGTGTATCACGTTGATTGATTTGCGTATATTGAAGAATCCTTGCATTCCTGGAATAAACCCCACTTGATCATGGTGTATGATCCTTTTAATGTGCTGTTGGATTCTGTTTGCTAGTATTTTGTTGAGGATTTTTGCATCTATGTTCATCAGTGATATTGGCCTGTAGTTTTCTTTCTTTGTGACATCCTTGTCTGGTTTTGGTATCAAGGTGATGGTGGCCTCGTAGAATGAGTTTGGGAGTGTTCCTCCCTCTGCTATATTTTGGAAGAGTTTCAGAAGGATAGGTGTTAGCTCTTCTCTAAATGCTTGATAGAATTCGCCTGTGAAGCCATCTGGTCCTGGGCTTTTGTTTGTTGGAAGATTTTTTATCACAGTTTCAATTTCAGTGCTTGTGATTGGTCTGTTCATATTTTCTATTTCTTCCTGATTCAGTCTTGGCAGGTTGTGCATTTCTAAGAATTTGTCCATTTCTTCCAGGTTGTCCATTTTATTGGCATAGAGTTGCTTATAGTAATCTTTCCTGATCTTTTGTATTTCTGCAGTGTCAGTTGTTACTTCTCCTTTTTCATTTCTAATTCTACTGATTTGAGTCTTCTTCCTTTTTTTCTTGATGAGTCTGGCTAATGGTTTATCAATTTTGTTTATCTTCTCAAAGAACCAGCTTTTAGTTTTATTGATCTTTGCTATCGTTTCCTTCATTTCTTTTTCATTTATTTCTGATCTGATTTTTATGATTTCTTTCCTTCTGCTAACTTTGGGATGTTTTTGTTCTTCTTTCTGTAATTGCTTTAGGTGCAAGGTTAGGTTGTTTATTCGAGATGTTTCCTGTTTCTTAAGGTGGGATTGTATTGCTATAAACTTCCCTCTTAGAACTGCTTTTGCTGCATCCCATAGGTTTTGGGTCGTCGTGTCTCCATTGTCATTTGTTTCTAGGTATTTTTTAATTTCCTCTTTGATTTCTTCAGTGATCACTTCGTTATTGAGTAGTGTATTGTTTAGCCTCCATGTGTTTGTATTTTTTTACAGCTCTTTTCCTGTAATTGATGTCTAGTCTCATAGCATTGTGGTCGGAAAAGATACTTGATACAATTTCAATTCAAACAAAATTTTTTTTTAGCTAAGTAGTATTCCATTGTATATATATATATATCACATCTTCCTTACCCATTCATCTCTTAATAAACACTTAGCTTGCTTCCATATGTTGTCAATTGTAAATAATGCTGCCATGAACATTAGGGTGCATATATCTTTTCAAATTAATGTTTTTGGTTTTATTTTTTTCGATATATATCCAGGAATGAAAATGCTGTGTCATATGGTAGTTCTAATTTTTTTTACAAGTTTATTGGAGTACAGTTGATTCACAATGGCGTATTAGTTTCTGCTTTATAACAAAGCGAATCAGTTATACATATACACCTGTTCCCATATCCCCTCCCTCTTGTGTCTCCCTCCCTCCCACCCTGGACCCCTCTTTACCGCTTCCCAGCAGGTGCACTGTCCTCTCCCTGCTGGACTCTCCCTCTCCCTCCCATTCCTCTTCCACGGCCTGGTGGGAGAGTGGGGAGAGGGACAAGGAAACTTAGGGGAAGCAGCAACGTTTCAGCCTTATAAGAGTGAGATAATGGCTTCCGTGGTGGCGCAGTGGTTGAGAGTCCACCTGCCGATGCAGGGGACACGGGTTGGTACCCCGGTTCGGGAAGATCCCACATGCCGCGGAGTGGCTGGGCCCATGAGCCATGGCCGCTGAGCCTGTGCGTCCGGAGCCTGTGCTCCGCAACGGGAGAGGCCACAACCGTGAGAGGCCCGCGTACCCCCCCCAAAAAAAATAAATAAAGAGTGAGATAAGTATGTAAAAAAAGATCCCAGGTACATCGACTCAGTGGATTAAAAAGTTACGTTAAAACACGCAATTTGGCAAAGCTCTTTGGCTGAATGTTTACTGACACTGCGTTCAGAATTCTGTACTGGGGGAGTACACGTCCGCTCCCCTCAGGCACCTTTGAGTCCAAGAGCCATTTGGAGAAGCTAAAATCATAGAAAACTACAGGTGCTCACGCACCCTTCAAAGGGTGTCTACAAACACACACACACACACACACACACACACACACACACACACAAAGGGCACCTTTGGATGTCACAAAGTCCATGGATTATCCAAAGCCTGCCCCTTGATTCCAGTTAAGAAGTTCTAGTCTACTTATCAAAATCTTGAGAATGTGGTATCACTGTTGACCCAGAGATTTCACTACCTGAATAAAAATGTCACATGTACAAAATACTAAATGGAAAAAACTCCAGTTCAACACAGATTATTTTTCTGAATAAAAATGTCACATGCACAAAAAGACTAAATGGAAAAATTTCCAATTCCAGACAGGTTATTTTTCTATGAGGGTAGGAAGTATATGGTAGCCGAGATGCAGAGAAGAAAATAGCCAACTCAGGGTCATGCAGTGTCACTGGAAGCTTCTTCTGAACCTCCCAACTCGTACTTCCACTCCTCCCCTTGGGGTCTGAGTCTTGCTTTTTTTCTTGGGTTTCCCTGGTGGCACAGTGGTCAAGAATCCGCCTGCCGATGCAGGGGACACAGGTTCGAGCCCTGGTCCGGGAAGATCCCACATACCGCGGAGCACCTAACGCCCGTGCGCCACAACTACTGAGCCTGCAAGCCATAACTCCTCAGCCCGCGAGCCACAACTACTGAGCCCACGCGCCTAGGGCCCATGCTCTGCCGCAAAGAGAAGCCACCTCAATGAGAAGCCTGCACACTGCACCGAAGAGTAGCCCCCGCTCGCCGCGACTAGAGAAAGCCTGCGCCCAGCAACGAAGACCCAACGCAGCCGAAAATAAGTAAAACAAAAATCTTAAGGAAGGAAAACAAGAATTCTCATTGTTGTGCAACCATCCCGACCATCCATCTCCAGAATGTTTTCATCCTGTCCAAGTGAAACTCTGTCCCCATTAAACACTGACTCCCCACCCCCCTCCCAGCCCCTGACACCCACCACTCCACTTTCTGTCTCTATGAATTTGACCCATCTGGGGACCTCACAGAAGTGGAATCATGTAACATTTGTCCATTTGTATCTGACTTATCCACTTAGCTTAATGTCTTCGCGTGTCATCTGTGTGGTAGCCTGTGTCAAAATTTCCTTCCTAGACCCCAAAGCCAGTGTGGACAGTACACAGTGAGTGAGAAGGAAATAAAACCGTGGGTCTGAAGAAGTTCAGATGTTTGCCAAGTGCAGTGGGAAAGCAGTGAATGAGAGGTGTCCTGATCCAGTTTGCACTGAAAGAGGAACAATTGATTTTGGCTGCTGCATAAATGGATGGGGTGGGGATTCAGTAAGAGTGGAAGTCGGGAGACCCAGATAAGGTTAGGAATTTGGCGTGGTAGTCCAGGAAGACGTTGTCTGAGAAGATGGAGAGAAGTAAACAGGTTCTCTATATTTGGAGGGAGAATCAGCAGGGCTCATCGGGGGATCAGATTGCGGGGAGGTAGCGGGGCGCTATTCTGTTTACTCTGTGTGCACGTGTGTGCTTATGCCTCTACTGCTGAGACTTAATTGTTTCTACAAAGAAACACTAACCTTTCCTCTTAAAAGTGGAATTGTTAAATTTTCACTGTTCATACAAAGAAATGTCAATCTTTGAAAAATACATAAATGGTCTTTGTATCAATTAGAAACTTTCCTTCCTGTTTGTGGGTGAATAATATCTGTTGTGTGAATATACACACTACATTTTCTTGATCCATTCATCTGTCAGTGAACACTTGGTTTGTTTCCACAGTTTGGCTCTGAATCTTGCTTTTGAATTATTGTTTGGACTTTGATGAGAAGTATCTCTGTTGTTCAGGATGTGCCCAGAGGTTTATTCTGTCTTCTGATCACTTCCATATTTCTAATTAGCCCAAGCAATGCATACGTAGAGTCAAATCAGTTCATCCAAGGTGCAGGGACTGAGTGTCTCTTTGGTTTGCACTCGTGGACTTTCTGAGATGTTCTAGGTCTCAGAGGCCGTGCAAAGAGTGTCTGAGGTCCTCCAGAGCTGCCACAGCCTGGCTCTCCTCAGGGTCTGCACTGCTGGGAAAAGCACTGCTGCTTGAGGACCTGTGTCCCTCTGCTGTAGACGTTGCATTGTTAGGAGGCAAATGAATTCAGATTTGCGTTCATCATGCTTTCAACCATCACAGCTGATTGGGTCCTTGTATAACAAAACAGAAGTTCACTCTCCCTCTTGGCTAACAGGCTTTCAAATATTAGAAGGTTGGTATTCTGTCCCCATGAAAATTTCTCTTGTATACTGTGAAATACCCTGATTGCTTTATCTAGTCTTCAGATCTGGATTTGCACAATCCCACCCCACCGCACCTTGTCCAAATGTGCAACAGTCGGGTGGGACCCATCTTAAGATGTGTTGGTATGTTGTCCAAAAATGGCGTAAGCAGCCCAGATTGAATGTGATGTTGTAAGTGAGCAGGACCTTGTGGGGCCTTCCTGGGATGGATTTTCCCCATGTCTTCTGCCTGCTTCTTGTCTTTAGAAAATTTTAGCCTCCTAGCCTTCCGTGAGTTGGAAACAAACAATTTAATCAGAGAAGGGAGAAAGTGCCAAAAGAAAGGAAAAGAGTCCCCAAAGACCAAATAATACTAGTGTAGCCATTAAACAAAGTCAAGGACCTTTAGTTCCTCCTCAAGGGCTGTAGATACTGTTCTGAGCCACGTCCTTGGAGCTGTTTTGCAGAGACTGAAGCCCCCAGCAGGGGGGAGGAAGGTAACTGCATGCTGCCCACAAGCACGTAGACCCCAGACCAGCTGGAACCAGCCGGTTGATGATGTTGACCTCAGATTACCTCACCACCAACCAATCGGAAGAATGTCCACAAGCTGACCACACACCCCTCAACCTCCTCTCCCTCACCCCACTCGTTTGTAATTCACTTTAAACATTTTTTAAATTTTATATTGGGAGTATAGTTGATTTACAGTGTTGTGTTAGTTTCCGGTGTACAGCAAAGTGATTCAGTTATATGGACACAGATATCTATTCTTTTTCAGATTGTTTTCCCATTTAGGTTATTACCGAATTTTGCTTTTTTTTCGTGGTGCTGTGTGGCTTGTAGGATCTCAGTTCCCTGACCAGGGATTGAACCCAGGCCACGGCCGTGAAAGACCAGAATCCTAACCTCTGGGCCACCAGGGAACTCCCTAGGTTACTACAGAATATTGAGTAGAGATCCCTGTGCTCTACAGGAGGTCCTTGTTGATTTCCTGTTTTATATATAGTTGTGTGCATATGTTAGCCCCAACCTCCTGATCTATCCCTCTCCCCCACCTTTTCCCTTTGGTAAACATAAGTTTTTTTTCTATGTCTGTGAGTCTGTTTCCGTTCTGTTCAGAAGTTCATTCGTATCACTGTTTTAGATTCCACAGAGGAGTGGTAGCGTATGGTATTTGTCTTTGTCTGACGTCCTTCACTTAGTCTGATAATCTCTAGGTCCATCCATGTTGCTGCACATGGCATAATCTCATTCTTTTTTATGGCTGAGTAGTATTCCATCACACATATGTACCACATCTTCCCTATCCATTCCTCTGTCGATGGACATTTAAGTTGCTTCCATGTCTTGGCTATTGTAAATCGTACTGCTATACATATTGGGGTGCATGTGTCTTCTTGAATTATGGTTTTCTCTGGGTATATGCCCAGGAGTGGGATTGCTGGGTCCTACGGTAGCTCTAGCTTTAGTGTTTTGAGGAGCCTCCACACTGTTCTGCATAGCGGCAGCACCAGTGTACATTCCCACCAACAGCCTCACCCCATCTGTAAACACCTTTCCCTGAAAGCCACGGGGGAGTGGGGGCCTTTTGAGCCCTAGATACCTGGACCCCTTGCTTGTTGCCCTGCTGTAAACGCGGCACTTTCCTTCACCGTGACCCGTGTCCGTAGACGGGCTTTAGTGCGTGCGGGCGAGTGGACCCAAGTGTGGTTCCGTAACAGCGTGTTTGGAGATCAGCAGAACTGTCGCCTCTCCTCCTCTCTCTTCCTCCTGCGGATGCAGTTTAATACAACAACGGCTGTAGCTCTAGTGCAGAAATATCAGTGGGGTGAAGCAGAAGGGCTTTGTCAATACAGTCCTTTGGGCATGAGAGTCCCGTGGAGAAAATATTCCAACACAGATGCCTGGACCCAGCCTCACAGATTCTAATTCCACAGCACTGAGCCAGGGCCTAATTTTAACCTTCTCAATTGACATGCTTCTGATGTGGAAATGACTGGGTGGGATGTGCCACCCAGGCTGGTGCAGTAGGGGGTCTTCAAGGCATCGTTGAATGCAATAAGCAGGAGGGAGGTGAACCGTGACCTGGATTTCAACCAGGCAGCCTCTGGCAGGGCTGTGGCCAGGCCATGGGTCCACAGCTGAGCAGACGTCTGTGTCAGCCTGCAGTCCTCCTGCCAACGGGTCCGTGACAAGCCCTCCAGCGGCCTGGTGCTGCTGCGGATGAGCAGCCCTGGGATCGGAGTTCAGCCCAGGCACCTACCTGCTACATACATAGTGCATGTGCTTGTGAGGAAACCGCCCTCTCCACCAGGAAGCCTGGAGCACATCCTCCCATACAGCCCTCAGAGGGGACCAACCCTGCTGACACCTTGATCTCAGACTTGCAGCCTGCGTAAATGTCGGACAGTGCATTTGTGTTGCTTAAGCCCGCCAGTGTGTCGTATTTTGTGACGCAGCCCAAGTAAACTGCTACGACCTGTATTTTGAATAAGAAGGAATTCACATGAGATGGTCACTTTCCTGCTTCCCCTGCCTTTATTTTTTTTATTTTTATTTGTAAAAAATTATTTATGTCTCTTAGGCTGCATCGTGTCTAATTGCAGCACGCAGGCTTAATTGCCCCGTGGCGTGTGGGATCTTAGCTCCCGGACCAGTGTTCCCAGGCTTTGAACCCACGTACCCTGTATTAGAAGGCGGATTCTTTACCACTGGAACACCAGGGAAGTCCCTCCCCTGCCTTTAAATTAAGACGTGTCGCTGAGCTTCAAAGAAGAGCCTGTCCTTTTCTGTTAGATTACAAACTTGAGTTTTCTTCTTAAACAGTGCGTTTCCTGGTTGTGGTAGATGTGTTAGTGTTGAAAAAAATGGTTGAGAGACTTTAAGAGGAAAATGATTTTAGAAATCCTGAAGATGGGTGCCAGTTATCTTGATAAAATTGGTATGTTAAGAGACCCAAAATAAACAGGAGAAAACACAGGCAACTACTTAGGAAATGCAGGATGGGAAAGGCTTCTTCAAGTACAGTGTCCAAGCTGATGAAAAGTATGAAGTGAAAGTGAAAGATTTGAACACAAAATATCTTTTTAAGTGTCTGTATAACAGAATGTGAGAGGAAAAAATTAACTTAAAAAGATAAAGAACAGGGATTGACAGATACACACTTTTATATGTAAAATAGATAAACAGTAAGGACCTACTGTATAGCCCAGGGAACTATGTTCAATATCTTGTAATAACCCATAATGGAAAAAAGAACCTGAAAAAGAATACATATATTCTTACATAAATACATGTAACTGAGTCACTTTGCTGTACACCTGAAATATTGCAAACGAAGTATACTTCAATAAAAATAGATAAGTGACAAAGTAGGGAAAATATCTGTATTTAATAGAAATGCAGATACAAAAAGAGAAAGCTTTATATTGTAAATCTCCATATATATGAAGAGATCTTAATGAAAGCAAACTAAAAGGTGGCCATTGCTGCTTCTGGTCAAGGTGAAATCGCAGGGTCCAGGTTTACCCTCCTAGCTTCAACAACTTTAAAAAGGGGGAAATGTATGAAATGACAGTTTTTCGCCTTTTGGAGAGAGGGGTGAGTCGTGAGAGACATCAGCTCACTGCTGGACATCCTGTTCATTGGGATGACTCCGTACTTATTATTCCCTTTTTTAGAGCATTTCCTCATGACAACTTGTAATAGAAAGACTTCCAGAGAGTGTCCAGGGCAGGGGGCTGGGGAGCCCAGCATGTCTCTGGGCTGAAGGAATAGAGTGAGGTGTGGAGGTGGGCACAGCAGCTGGGGTTCACAGGCCACCCCAGTCTTCTGCTGAGACACGGTCAGTGCACGTGGGTGAGGTGAGAACTGGAGGCCTGGTGGCGTGCTCATGGGCGCACTGCCCTTCCAAGGCGCTTCCCAGCAAGGTACTCTGTGTAGCTGATGTCCTTACGTGGTGAACTTGGAAAATGCGAGAAATGCGCCCTGGAGGTTTGCCAGGCTCAGGCTCAGAGGAGGTGTGGTCGCTGTCATTCCCACACAAGCAGCATTTCATCAGTGAGAATTCAGGCAGAGGCCACAGTCAGCAGCAGCAAGAACTGGAAAAGACCATTCGTGGCTCTAAGCAGCCACTTCCAAGAGCAGTTTTGGAGAAGCACACATTTTGTGCAGGATTCATTTAATGTGGCAGTTCAGCTGGGGAAATCAGGAATGGGTTAGGTGCTTATTCATTTGCATGAATCATCACTTCTTATTTCCGTTTTTAGAGGATTTCCTCAAGACGCTTGTAATAGAAATACTTCCTCTGTCCCTTTCGTAAGTATCTAAATCTTTTTAAAAGCTAAATCAGTCTCTTGCCAGCATTACAACCCAGGAATGTTTATGTTAAGGACCTGAGAGCTATCTTCTTTATCTCTCTGTCACCAGGGGAGTTTAGGCTAGGTGTTAGGCACTTTCCTCTGAGCTATAAGTACGTGCTTGTCCTAGAGATAGGAGAAGTTGTCTTTCTCCTTTGGATAAAGGGTATTAACTAGCATGGACAACCACCGAGATGACCAGGTGAATTTAGGATGTACTCTGAAAGAATGTATGCCATTTTTATGGTGGTGTCAAGTCTATTCCCATGAGGCAAGTTCCCGTTTATCTTGAGAACCTGTATGCAACAGATTTTATCTGCTGAGCTCTAAAAAAAAAAAGGTGAGGTTGATTTCATTTGCACAAACATTAGTGGTTCACCTGTGGGTGCACAGCACAGTCTGGTTTAATGGTTATTCAACAGTAAAACCGTTTTCTTTCTCTCTACATTTGTGGAGAGGATTTTCTCGGTTGGCGAGAGATTTTTTTATTTTTATTTTGTGTGTTCGTTAATTAATTAATTAATGAGACTGTGCTGCACAGCATGCGGGATCTTAGTTCCCCAACCAGGAATCAAACACGTGCCCCCTGCAGTGGAAACTAGGAGTCTTCACCACTGGACCACCAGGGAAGTCCCTGGAGATTTTATTTTTACCTTTTCCCCTAGCAGCTTTTAAGGAACAGTTGGCCAAGAACACAGTTATATTATTTCACCCCCAGTGATAAATAGTGATAAATCATTACCCTTCTGATTCCATTTTTGAAAAATGATATTTTTACCTAACATAAACAGTATCCTGTATAAGAGGTAAGAGCCCAGGTATCTGTTTTCTGTTTTCGGTTTGTGTGTACGTTCTGATTTTCGTACAGTTTTTAATGCGTTGGTTGTGTAATCTAAACAGCTACAGTTTCTATTTTCTTTTCCTTCCGTGGGCAATATTAGTTTGTGTCATGGCTGGGCATTTATTGTATTCTAGGATTTGAATGAAAGTTGTAGCGTTTCAGTTAAGGGAACATGATACCCTCCTTCCCCTCTCCTGGTGGTGGGGGAATCTCAGATGTAACCCGAAATGTCCCAGGGCCGGGAAAGGACCAGGGAGCCTGGAGACCATCACACAGCCCCCACTTGAGGCCACACCTTTCCTTGATCCCTAACAGGAGTGAAGACAAATGGGCAATGGAGTCCCTGGTCCAGGCGGCACACCCTCGCAGCACAGCAGCACTTGAGCGCCAGATGAGAAGGAGACATTTCATACGCTCACTATCTTGACGGCACGGAGACTTCTGGGAGGCTTCTGGAGTCCGGGTACTTGTCCCGTGCTCCTGGCGGGCTTTGGCAGGCGGACTTCGGGCGTCCGCCTGCGCAGGTGCGCCTCATGATTTGTGCGTGTTGGCGCACGCGCACCGTCGCCGCCCCGCCCCCGCTTCCTGTGCGTGCCCAGGTCGTCGCTGGCCGTCGTTCCCCAGTCTTGGCCTCTTGCGGGCGAGCATTTCGGGGCCTGCGGGGCGGTACGCTGTCCGGGCCGGCCGGCAGCCCGCGGGAGCGGGCTGTGCGGGCGAGGGTTCGCGTGGGCCGGGCGGAGGCTGGAACTGTGACCTCCGAGCTCGAACCGCGGAGCCCGCGTTTGGGCCGGAGTGGCCGGGCGGCCGGCAGCGGTGCAGTGCCCGACCATGTGCAGCGCGGGGCCAAGCGAGGTCCCGGGAGGGACGTGGGCCCAGAGCCGGCTCCTCTGGCCCAGTGGTCTCGGGAGGCGGAGCGGAGGGACCCCGAGAGAGGAGCGCGCCCGAGGAGCAGCCCCCGGACGGGAGCCCGGGGCCGGTGAGCGAGTCCCGACGGGGTAGGTGTTGCGTCTGCAGGCCTGTAGTTGGTTGTGGAGCCTGCGGCCCTTGAAGAGCAGGGCTTGGGGTAGCCCGCCCCGGGCCCCGCGGTAGAGCCACCTGGAGGGTTTGACCGCTTCCCGGAGGTGGAGGGGCCGGGCTGGAGGACAGGGCTGGCTGCTCCGGATGGGGCTCCCCTGGGACTTGTGAGCTCTGGGTGTCCTGGGGGAGCAGGGTCCACAGGCTCGGCCGGGACGTGCTGCGTCCTCCCCTCCGTCCAACCCCGATCCTCCTCCTCGTCCTCCCCCTCCTGTCGCCGTCTCGGCATCTCGCACGTGTGTCTCAAGGCGCGTCAGCACCTTGGTTGTGTAATGTAAGCGTCCGCCGCCCCCCTGGGTTGTGCCCTGTGGAGTCGCCCAGTGTAATCGGTGCAGGATGAGTCTGCAGGGCTTCTGTCCTGCTGCCTCGGGTGAGGAAGGAAGCGATGGGGCCTGAGAAGGGAGATGACTTGTCCTAGACCCTCACCGGGTGTGCACGTGGGGTCGCTCACAGGACTCCAAACTCCTAGGGCAGGTGTTCTGTCCACTTAAAGTCAGCTTTAATAAAAGATGTTTTCGAGCGTTGCACTTAAGTTTGTAAAGTTTGTACAAATCATTGCAAGACTGAAACGCACCTGAGTGTGTCCCTTTATTCTGGGTATCCTGTGGATGTTCTGACCTAAGTTGTTAACAGACTGAGAAGAGATAAACTATAAGCGTTTTTTAATTTCATATTTAATGACGGAGGTTTATTTTAATAGGGTTCAATGTACACTCGCTATGGAAAAATAAAGTATCCCCTCAGGTACCAGAGTCACGTGGGAGTTACAGACCTGAGGGTGGTTGCTCCCTCCTTATTCTCACAGGCCCTTCTGAAGGTGAAAGGACGGGTCTCCCACAGGTGTCTCTTGTGGAGCGCGGGGCGGGTGCTCGTGCACCCCGAGCCGCTTCAGTCGTAGCTTCACTGCCTGCGTTTTCCTTCTCCAGGTCCGCCTCCACTGTCACAGTCCTGCACGTTGTTCTAAGAGCAGCGGAAAATGAGTCAGCCTCTGGTGAGTTTTGCTGTTTACGTATTTACCTGCTGCTGTTCTTTTGTGATAACACCTTGGGAGGCGAATAGTTCAAAAGTTAAAATGGGAAAGTAGGAGTCGGTAAAAGATGTGGTTAGACAAAGTGTAGAGGAGCAGGTCAGCACCAAGTGTTTCTGGCAAGTTCTACGTGTAGATCCCAGGATCCTCTTAGAGCCACAGTACAAGCCTCGTGTTCTTGACATTTGTGGCAGAACACCATCCCTTGCTTGACTTATATGGTCCTGCCAAATCACTTTTGTTCTCGAGCGTTAAAAGGTTTCCCTGAGGATCCCGCTGTAGGCCGCGAGCCTTCCTGAGCAACAGCCCCTAACGTGTTGACGTTGGTGCCTTCCTTGTGCTTCCTGTAAGCCGAGAGCGTGCTGTCCAGGGAGCACTCAGTGCATATAAGTTGTCTGTTCAGTAGAACACCGTTGTCACATAGGTACATTGTTTTCAGTGCTCAGTCGAGGGATGCAATGAGGATCATCTGGAAGAACAGCCTTGTCACCCTTCCAGTAAATTGCGCTCTTTGTCTCTTACAATCTCAGAGGGTCGCGCTACACACCATGCAGTGAGGTCTCTGGCAAAGATTCTTGTTTCCCAGCTGAATTGTATCGTGCAGCCTGCGGTCTTGGTTCTGCCCCTCCACGGAACCTGATCCGGTTGAGGTGACCTGGCATCCAGCATACAAAGCAGTGGAGATTTGCCAGTCGTCACCTCAGACCACTGTCGCCTTGCCATCTGCAGAGTCTGCGCTGTTGGTTTCTGTGACAGATCTCTCCTTGCTGTCTTCCTGACTGACTCTGTCTTCCGCCCTCTGTGTGTGTTGTCGTTTCACCCTTGGTCCATGACTCTCCACCCCGTCTGATCTCACCCTCTGGTGCTTTTCACCTCCAACTCTGTCAGTTCTCCCCCCTGGACCCGACAGATGCCTCTGTCCAGCCACTTGCCAGCATCTCTATGGAGTTTGTCCAAAGGGCACCTCGGATGACTAGATCCAGTAGATCCAGAAATGATTATTTACAGCTCCCCTGCCCCTTGCCTTGTCCTGTTGTCTCTGGCGGCTCATCGTTGCATCATCCAGCCTGTCACCTGCCCAGAAAAATGAGTTCATTCTAAAGTCCTTCTCCATCCTCTGTTACCACGTTGTAGTGTGAGGCTTGTTAATGTCGTCTTCTGGATGGTTTTTATTCGTTCTCCTTCATCCCATACTTGCTACCATTAAAACAGCTTATCTGTTCATTTCTGTAGTTACAGAAACTTCTTTTCTGTGCCGCTACCTCTTTCCTCCAGCAGCTCAAGTGTATTCTCCACGCTGAGTATTTCTCCTAAAATATTAATCACAGCGTTTTGTCTGCATGTGGGAAGCACTTTAGAGGTTCCCTGGGTGACTGGACAAACGAGGTTGCCGTTCCGCGGAGCCAATAACCATCGAGCCCAGCACTGGGGGGGAGAGGTCCTAACTCGCCGATGATGTGTTTGGATGGATCTGTGGGGTAAAATCCTGATCGGAGAGGCTTAGGAGAGAGGAGTGGGAGAACTGGGTTTGTTCTGGTCCCAACTTTTTCAAGACATTTTGCTGTGACGGGGAAAATAGAAACTGGACAGTAGCTGGGGTAGGAGCTGAGGTCCGGGGAGGATGTTGTGTTGTGTTGTGTTGTGTTGTGATGGGAGAAATAACAGTGGGAATGATCCAGTAGATGCGTGTGGGGGAGGGGAGAGCTGCTACCCGTGGTCCTGGAGTGGGGAGGGGATGGCTGAGCAGGGTTGCAGGTGGGGAAGCCCTCCGATGGCTTCTGTGTTCTCAGGGAAGCAGCTCCTCAGCTGAGGGTGAGGGTGAGGTTGGGGGTTTGAGGGGAGAGCAGAGCTCTGGGGCCCAGCTCCATCGTGACCATCAGCACACACAGTGCATCCAGCTGGGAAGACTGTACTTGCCTTCCCTGCCTGAAAAGCCATCTCCTTTCTTAAATGTGGGAGTAATTACTCTTTGGGGAGCCTATGTAATTACACGGGTGCTGCTCAGCTCAAAGCGAATTGAGTGCCAGTTCTGGCCACGGACATTTTCTGCTCTGCTGATGGAAGGGTCCCCAGAGGAAGTGTCCTGCTTGCCTGGCTCTTGGCCTTGAGGACCCTTCACACCATCTAGTGTTGTGTCTTTTATCTTTGACATAAGCATCAAATGTCTTCAGTTTCTGCATGTGATCTTAAGAAGCAATTCTCTGCTTCCAGGAGCTTCTGTGCTCCTCGGGAAAGGCACTTCACAGACATAATTACAGGAGAGCTCGGGAATCCTGCCCGTCGATACATAGGGAACTCCAGAGTGCTGACAAAGGAGAGCCTGCTTTTATTTATTTATTTATTCATTCATTTTAATTTTTTATTTGTTTACTATTTAACTTATTCAGTTTCGGCTGCGTTGGGTCTCTGTTGTTGCGCGCGGGCTTTGTTCTCTAGTTGCGGCGAGCCGAGGCTACTCTTCGTGGCAGTGCGCGGGCTTCTCATTGCGGTGGCTTCTCTTATTGTGGAGCACAGCTTCTAGGCATGCGGGCCTCAGTAGTTGCGGGTCGTGGGCACAGTAGTTGTGGCACGCAGGCTCTAGAGCGCAGGCTCAGTAGTTGTGGTGCACGGGCTTAGTTGCTCCACACCATGTGGCATCTTCCCGGACCAGTGTTCGAACCCGTGTGCCCACCATTGGCAGGCGGATTGTTAACCAGTGTGCGACCAGGGAAGTCCGAGAGCCTGGTTTTAAATGCATTGTCAGAGCACGTGGCTCAGTGACTCGGGGAAGGGGGACGGCCCTCAAGTGCCCAGGACTTGGGTAGCTGCAGAGGTTGGTGAGGCTCTCAGAGCAGCGTGAGGTGGAGTGGATGAGGCTCCTGAGGTGCTGGTAAGGACCTCCTTCCTTAGGATGTGGGCCTCCCGTCAGGAAGAGTGGGACGTGAAGGCAGGCAGACCCTGAGTTTGACTGAAGAGCCTCCCCTCTGTGCTGGTTTTGGTTTCTTCCTGTGCAGAAACTGAAACCTTGTAATTGGGACAGTGAGTCATCTGATCAAAAGATGTCATGTGTAGAGACTGTGGACGGCATGAAACGCGGGGTGGGGTGCGGTGGGTCAAGTCAGGGGGACTCTGGGCTCCAGCGCGATGCCCGACAGGAAGGGGCGAGGCCGCGGCGTGTTCCCGCTCATCCTAGGCCCCGGTAAGCAGTATGGACGTTCCCTCGGGGTTTTTCTGAATCGTGAATGAGGTTGAGAGTATTGTCACGTGCTTAGAAGCCGTTTCTTCTTTTTAATTGGTGGACAGTCTTTAGCGCAGCTTTAGGGTTATAGGAGAATCAGAATCGAGCAGACAGCGCTTTCCTATACCCGTCCCTCTGGGTTCCCTCCCTTGGTAACGTCTCTGGCCTGTGTGGCGCGTCATCTCAGTGATGGATCGGCATTGACACCTAATTCTCCCCTGGAGTCTGTAGTTTATATCAAGGCTCACTCTCTGTGTCCTACTGTTCAGGTTTGGACAGGTGTGATGACCTGCAGCCACCACTGCAGTGCCACCCAGAACCATTTCACTGCCCGAAACATCCCTGGGGGCCACCTTCCCTACCAGTGCCCTACCAGAACATCCTACCAGTGCCCCCAAGCCCCCGACAGCTGCTGGTCTTGTTACTGTCTGTGTATTTTTGCCCTTTCGAGAATGTCACGTAGTTGGAGTCCTTCATTCTGTGGTCTTTTCAGACTGGTGTCTTTCTGTTTTTGTATGAAGGGCCTGTTCATGTCCACTGCCCGTCTTACTGCCCCAATGCTTTCCTGTGGTTTTTTTTTTTTTTTTTTTTTCTGTGCGCGCGCCTCTCACTGTTGTCTCCTCTCCTGCTTCGGAGCTCAGGCTCCGGACGTGCAGGCTCAGCAGCCATGGCTCAAGGGCCCAGCCGATCCGCGGCATGTGGGATCCTCCCGGTCCGGGGCACGAACCCGTGTCCCCTGCATCGTTTGGCACTGGAAGGCTTCCAGAAGCCTCCCCCTTCCATTGCAGCTGAGGAAGCAGCTCCTCAGCTGAAGGTGTGGGTGAGGTTGGGGGTTTGAGAATAGGCAGTTGGAAGAACTCAGTCTGGAAGACACGATGTGGGAGGGAATCTGAGTAGCTCATGTAACGTGTGTATAGATTATTCACTAAATCTTGAGTTAGCTCTTAAGATTGAGAAGAAGCAGCATTAGGGAATAATAAGCGAGCTGTCCTCCACATCCTAAGACACGGTACCAACTGAGACTATAAATCTGCAGGTCCAGATTCATTCACAGATGGTAGGCTGCTGGGAAGCTGTTAGCCAGAGTTAGGGGGTTAGGGAGCAAATCCCCAACTTAGATTCTGTAGAGGGTAACAACCTGCCTCTCTCATGCAGGGGGAGATGGAATTCTCAGCTGAATGCCTCAGGACTCCGGTCCATTATCATGGCTGTTGTAATCTGTTTCTGAAGTGGTCTTTTCTACAACATTGAAAAAAGTGACTGCATTATCCTGAACATTTTTATCAAGTAACAAATCAGCTGATATAAATGCATAAAGTTGGCTGAAAGCAGGCCAGGATTTCAAAGCCCCTTCGGCATGTCTAGGTTGGGCACACGTCATGGAGCCTAAGAGTTTATTTAGATGGGGAATCTTAAAAAGCTGCGACTAAAAGTCACCATGAAATCATCAAACTTTTAAGTTTGAAAAAGGCTCATTCTTTTTCATATGTAAAAAAACATTAAGTGAGTCATTACAAGAGCTTTTTAAAAAGCCTCCTGTCAAGAGAGTGACAGATACAGAACTTTAAACCCATGCCTCTGGGGCCAGTGCTCTTTCTGTCATAAAATGTTTCTCCCTAACATTTGATGAATCAAAACATACACACACACACACACACATACACACACACACACACAATGTTAAGACCCAGTGTTCACTCTTCAACTTGCTTTCAACCATATGGAAACTTTATGGATTGAGTCTTTCAGATATTATTTCAGAGCAGATAAGCCAAACGCTATTTCTCTCACCTGGCTCCAAGCACTGTTTAGTCTTCTCCAACTGGGTGTAATTATTCACTAGGGATCTCACCTATTGTTCAACACTCAAACTTGTGATGGCCATGCTGTGGACTCCATTGTCTTGAGAGGAAAGTTTACACACCAAAACATTTGGGTGGGTGAAAGGAACACAGGAGAGGAGACTAGAGGAAAGGTATCGGTAAATATGTAGTGAGTTGTTGCTCTTCTACCTTGATTATGCCTGAATGGCTATTTTTATTAACATGAGCTTGTGCTACGTGCTTGATGCATGACACACGCAGACTCCCTTAACTTAGAACATAATTGTGGCACATGTATCTCCAGCTACAAATATAGATACCAAAGAGCCTAAGGAGCTCTGAGAGTCACATACCTTCATTTATTTTTTTGACTTTTTCTTCTTTTGTGAGGATTGAATAGAAATAAAAGCTAAAAAGTATCCCTTATTCACCTAGCAATTTCTTCTCATCTTCCTTTTCTCAGGTAACATCTCTAGGAATCCTCCCATACCCAGGAAAAGATAGTTTCTCCTGCTCTTTACAATCAAAACCCCCTGGGCAACCCTTTCTCATACCTTTTATAGTAGGGTGTTGAATTGTGGATTTACTTGTCTGAATCTTCTTGAACCTGTGAGAAAATTGAGTGCAGGGGCTGAATCTTCCAACGGTGTATCTTCCAGTGCCAAGCACAAAAGAGTCAACTAACATGTAGCTTTAAAAAAAAAGTATCTTGTACATATTGTAAGTGTTCAATACATTTGTACATCAAATACATGAAATAATCAAGGCTGAGAAATATGATAGGAAAAAATTAATATTAAGGAGGATTTATAAATGAGTAGAAAGGGGATTTTAGGGAAGAAATCATGATTTAAGATTATTGTTTTTTTTTAACCTGGTATATGTTGCGGATTGCTATAGAAGAAAAGGCAGTTCAGTACTTTGAAAATGTGTGAAGTCTATATTCATTAGTTCATCAGCTAAAATAAGGTGGTATGCCCATAGCTGCTCATCTTTCAAAAATTTTCATAAATGTCAACTTGTTGAAAATATTTTTGAAACTAATTTTTCTTTACCTTTTAAATTCTCTTGGAATTAAACATGGTGATTTACCACTAAGACCTTCAAGATGTATTAATTTATTTAGGCCACCATAATAAATTTGAGAGAGTCTTTGTACAGAGATGCATTTTAAAAAACACAGTTAATCACCCAAAAGTAATTTATAAAGGAATTCAAATTTTAACCATTACTCATAAAAAAAGGTGAAAAAAGGAATTAAATTCATAAAAAGTTGAACATTCCTAAATCTTCATCCCCCTACTCAATTTTCTTGTAGTTCACAGTGCTGCAGAATTCCTAATGCAGAAATCCTCAATTATATCCAGCACTTTTTGGCTTTTCCCTTTTCTTTACAAACCCTCCATTATTTTCTTTTTCTTTTTTTTAAATATCTTTTTTGGAGTATAATTGCTTTACAGTGGTGTGTTAGTTTCTGCTGTATAACAGAGTGAATCAGCTATATGTATACATATATCCCCATATCCCCTCCCTCTTGCGTCTCCCTCCCACCCTCCCTATCCCAGCCCTCCAGGCTGTCACCAAGCACCGAGCTGATCTCCCTGTGCTATGCGGCCGCTTCCCACTAGCTCTCTATTATTCTGTGTTTGGTAGTGTATCTATGTCCATGCTACTCTCTCACAGCGTCCCAGCCTAACCTTCCCCCTTCCTTGTGTCCTCAAGTCCATTCTCCACATCTGTGTGTTTATTCCTGTCCTGCTCCTTGGTTTATCGGAACCTTTCTCTTTTTTTTTAGATTCCATATATATGTGTTAGCATACAGTATTTGTTTTTCTCTTTCTGACTTCCTTCGCTCTGTATGACAGACTCTAGGTCCATCCACCTCACTACAAATAACTCAATTTCGTTTCTTTCTATGGCTGAGTAATATTCCATTGTATATATGTGCCACACCTTCTTTATCCATTCATGTGTTGATGGACATTTAGGTTGCTTCCATGTCGTGGCTATTGTAAATACAGCTGCAATGAACATTGTGGTCCATGACTCTTTTTGAATTATGGCTTTCTCAGTGTATATGCCCAGTAGTGAGATTGCTGGGTCGTATGGTAGTTCTCTTTTTTAGTTTTACCTCCATACTGTTCTCCATAGTGGCTATACCAATTTACAGTCCCACCAACAGTGTAGGAGGGTTCCCTTTTCTCCACACCCTCTCCAGCGTTTATTGTCTGTAGATTTTTTGATGATGGCCATTCTGACCGGTGTGAGGTGATACCTCATTGTACCTTTGATTTGCATTTCTCTAATGATGAGTGATGCTGAGCATTGTTTCATGTGTTTGTTGGCAATCTGTATGTCTTCTTTGGAGAAATGTCTATTTAGGCCTTACGCCCATTTTTGGATTAGTTTGTTTGTTTTTTTGATATTGAGCTGTGTGAGCTGCTTGCAAATTTTAGAGATTAATCCTTTGTTAGTTGCTTCATTTGCACATATTTTCTCCCATTCTGAGGGTTGTTTTTTCGTCTTGTTTATGGTTTCCATTGCTGTGCAAAAGCCCCATAGCAGTATTGTGAGTGTCACTGAAGCAGACTTGGGTCCACTTATCCACGTGCAATAAACCCAATCTACTGACACTGGGTTGTGGTGAAATAAAGTGCCGTGTTTTATTGTAAGGCACCATACAAAGAGTCTGGACAGCTAGTACTCAAAAAGCCTCATTTTCCTGATGGGTTTCAGCAAAGTGTTTTTAAAGGCACGGTGAGGGAGGGGAGTCCCAGGGTATGTGATCAGCTTGTGCACAGTTCTCTGTTTGGTTGATGGTGAGGTTTCAGGACAGTGTCACAGGGGTTAATGTCATCAATTCTTTGGCTCCAGTAGGCCTGGGGGCTATGTGCTCATGGTCATTAAGTAGTTAACCTTCCATTTGGTGGGAGTTTTAGCATCTGTAAAGCAGGAAATGTGCATCAAATACTGTTATCTATGTACTTCAGAGAGGAGCTAAAGTAGAGGATATGGGGGAGGGGTCTATCCTAGGAAGGCCCCATAGGGTCCTCCTCTGTTATATGAGCCCTGATGTTCTTTCCAAAATCCTCTTAAAGTTGAAGACAGACAGATTGGGTTTCCATTTTTTTGCTACCAAAAGCATCCTAACTTATACACTTGGCATAAAAATACTCTACTAATTTGGTACCTGCTCAGAGGTCTTGCTCAGGGCTGTACACAACTCCAGCTTGTGTCATTCACATTGACATTATTATGAATGGTACCCACTGGAGTTGTGCAGTCCCCAACTTTCATAGTTGTAAAAGGCTGTGCTGCTTTGTATCTGCTCATCTTTCCAGCTCCCCTTCAGTTGTCTTACATATGTGAGCTACAGTTGAGTCAGTTCCAACTACTTTTGCTCTCCAGAGGAACCATGGTATTACTTGGGGTTTTTGTGATCACTTTGTTCCCAATGCCAAATACAGATTCTTCACAGTTTGTTCATCTGACAGAGTCGTGTTTATTCTTTGATGGTCTTCTCAGATATCACCTTTACTCTAAAACTTTTCTGGTCACATCATTTTCCTGCCATAGACCCTAGGCACTCATAGTAAATGACTTTATCAAATGTAAACATAGCACTTTGTGTACATTTCTATCAATGCATCTCATGATGTTTTTTTATGTTAGTCTTCTGTACTGACCTATGTGCTTTTTGAGCAAACAGATTTTTCTAATTGTGGCCTAGTAGAGGAAACCCTAGCACACAGCAGATGCTTAAAGGACTCTCTCTTTGTGGACTGTTTAATGTATTCATTAACACTCATAATTCACTGAATGAACCAAATCATTTAATATTTACAGTTTTCCACAGCAAGATCTTTTTCGACCCACCGCCTAGAGTAATGAAAATAAAAACAAAAATAAATAAATGGGACCTAATGAAACTTAGAAGCTTTTGCACAGCAAAGGAAACCATAAACAAACTGAAAAGACAACCCTCAGAATGGGAGAAAATATTTTCAAACAAAGCAACTGACAAGGGATTAATCTCCAAAATACACAAACAGCTCATTCAGCTCAATATCAAAAAGACAAACAACCCAATCAAAAAATGGGTGGAAGACCTAAATAGACATTTCTCCAAAGAAGACATACAGGTGGCCAAGAAACACATGAAAAGATGCTCAACATCACTAATCATTAGAGAAATGCAAATCAAAATGACAGTGAAGTATCACCTCATACCAGTCAGAATGGCCATCATCAAAAAATCTACAGACAATAAATGCTGGAGAGGGTGTGGAGAAAAGGGTACCCTCCAACACTGTTGGTGGAACTGTAAATTGGTACAGCCACTATGGAGAACAGTATGGAGATTCCTTAAAAAACTAAAGATAGAGCTACCATATGACCTAGCAATCCCACTCCTAGGCATATATCCAAAGAAAACCATAATTCGAAAGGATGAATGCACCCCAATGTTCACTGCAGCACTATTTATAATAGCCAGCACGTGGAAGGAACCTAAATGTCCATCAACAGAAGAATGGATAAAGAAGATGTGGTACATATATACAATGGAATATTCCTCAGCCATAAAAAGGAATGAAATAGTGCCATTTGCAGAGATGTGGTTGGAGCTAGAGATTGTCATACAGAGTGAAGTAAGTCAGACAGAGAAAGACAAATATTGTACAGTACCATTTATGTGTGGAATCTAGAAAAATGGTAGAGATGAACTTACTTGCAAAGCAGAAATAGAGTCACAGATGTAGAGAACAACCTTACGGTTACCAAGGGGGGAAGGGGTGGGTGGGATGAATTGGGAGATTGGGACTGACATATATAACTACTATGTATAAAATAGGTAACTAATGAGAACCTACTGTATATCACAGGGAACTCTACTCAGTGCTCTGTGGTGACCTAAATGGGAAGGAAATCTAAAAAAGAGCAGATATATGTATATGTATGACTGATTCACTTTGCTATACAGCAAGAAACTAACACAACATTGTAAAAGAACTATACTCCAATAAAAATCAAATAAAAATTTTAGAGTTTTCAATCTCCCATTACCACATATATCCAGATGCAGCAATATTTACTTCTTCTATCAGTTGCCAATGTCAACTAAAAAAACCCAAACAATAGCAGCACAGTAAGGAGAAACTTTACTCAAAAGGGTAAGTGCGAGGAGGGGCCTATTGCAATTGGGGGAGGAGAACTATCGCATTAGGGAGAATGCTGTGACCCTAAGATCTGCAAGCCTCTCAGTGGTTAATCAAAAGGGGTTTTTCTTCTCTTGAGAGGAAGTAACAAGGGTATTAAGGGTAGGGTGTGGGCAAATGGGATAAAAGAGTAGCTTGAGTGGATGGTAGATCAGAGAATATTTTACCTTGAGGTCAGCCTGTTCTTAGGAGAGATTATCTGTTGACTCAGTCTGACAGTGAGTCCCAGTTCTGGAGCCTGGAGGAAGGAGTGAAACTTTACAGTTTGATTAATAAGCAGTTTGTTCCAATTGATTAGTAGGAATAAACACTTCAGATGATAATTTATGAGACAAAAAAATGGCAATTTGGAATATCTTTGTCTGGCATTGCCATAGGTAAACAAGAGGAGGCATCTGTGGTGGTTCTTAGGAATAAGCTGTTTTCCACAACACAAAGGGCAGAGGGATATCTTAACTTTTGCTGTTTTCCAGGATTCGAGGGCTCAGGTAAAATTCCACATTGTCACTAATAATAGTTTTCAGTATCGAAGGACACAATTAGACTATATAAAACTTTATTTTCTTTTGCAGTGGTCATCACACAGCCAAGCAAATGTATCCACTTGTTAAATTTAATTACCTTTTATCTTAGAGAGTTCCCCCAAATTAAATAGGTCGGAAATTTTTATAAAGAATCAAATATTGCTTTCCTGTCTGAAAATTGTGGACTGAGTATCAGAGACTTATCAGATTCCTTTCAAGCTAAAGTCACCTTCATTCACTTGATAAGACTGTAGAGGGCACAGTTGGACTGAAACAAAGCTTGAGTGAAAGAGTGTGAGAACTTCATTACACCCAGCTAATATCCACCTGTGTGCTGTCAGTGATTCATATCTGCCTTTCAGAGCAAAGGTCTTTTAAAAAATCTTTTTGAAAGAGGGTTTTCTTATTTGTCACTTTACTTTCTTTTTAATTAATCCTGACAACATTTCATGTGAGAAAGTGTGTTTGAAGAGATAGAATTATAAATGAGTCCAGCATTATTGTTACAGTCCCTGTATTAAAATGTTACTGTAAGCTAAGGCAAGGAAGTCAAAGATAGTAGATTAAGAGAAAACTGCTGGGGAAATGAGCAAGCATTATTAAAAACAAGTGACAGGTTTGTATTACTCTATTGGAAGGAGCATATAGTAGTGGAAAGACTAAGGAATTAGTTGGGCTATCTGTAAGCTATTTGAAGCACAGCTTTTCCAAAGCTAAGTAAAGTTTTGTCTAATCATCAGCTAATTTGTGGTTTCAAAATCCTGTAGTGTTCTTGATGCAGTTACCACCAAAATGAAGCATGCCCTTCTTCCTAATGGTCTACTCCTCCCCTTCCTTGTACTATATGTGCAAAACAAATGACATATACGAACTCTTTATGTTCTCTTTTCACCCTGCTTTCATTCCACATTGCACCAAGATTTCATTTTCCACATCAGTAATGGCTTTATAATTTCCAAATTCAAAGGTTTTTCTTCTGTCTCATTTACCTTAAAATCTCAATTGCCTTTGATTTTTTGCTCCTCACAGATGACTCTTATCTTTTTGCTGTAATTGTGTTGACTATGTACTACCTGTTACTCTTTTCACATATTTAGCAAATCAGTTTGTTAGTTTGAGTGCTTCTTTTTGATTTTTCCCATTCCATTATTTTGGGAATTCACCATACTTCTGTATTTTGTGTGCTGGTTCTCCTCTATCAGACTATTGATTGAATTTTATGTTTCCAGCTAAAACCTGCCATTGGATTGGCTATTACCTCAGTGGGAAATGGCTAGGGTATCCATGTAATGTACTCTCACTAAAGCCCCAACTTTGTATTGCTAATTGCCTTCTAAATATTCATAAATGGATGTCTTGCTGTTCCTTGAAAGATAGCTATTCAAAATCATTTTTCTCTCCAAACCTAGTCCCTCTTTCTGATTTTCTCATTCTTCTATCTCTGCCATAGCCTTTAGATAGAAAAAAATTTGACTGTTTTTTCAACTAACACTCTGTAGGCTCCTTGCTATCCTCCTAGGCCAGGTCTTTGGGCCAAGGTAACTAGTGTCTGGATCCATTAGAAAGTCCAAGGGGGCAGAATTTTCTTTATGCTTTGTTCATTAATGTAGCCTAATCACAAAGGATGATAACTAGCTCAATTAATATTCATTAATAAATGAATGAGCCCAAATACCCAAAGTTAGGTTCTCCTATTCTTTATTTTACATTAATTACCAGATGAATATTTTTAATACCACTTTTGTATTGCTGCTTTTCTGATCAGAAACTTCATTGAGTCTATTTTGTCTCTTTTTTTCTGACTTTTAAGATTGTCCATTTTTCTATTCTAAGGAGGTCCTAAGAAAGTGAATTAATGTTGTGGGTAAGAGTGAACGTACTGGAGTTAAACAGCCTGAGTTTGATTATTGTTCTTTCATTTACTAACTGAGACAGGTATTTAATTTTTCTGTGCCTCGGTTTCTACGTCTTTAAAATTGAGATAATGATCAGTGGATTGATGTTAGGATGAAATAAGTTAGTGTGTCTTAAGCACTCAAACAGTGCCTGGTATTTAATGAATGCTCAATATGCATTATTATTATTATTATTATTATAAACCTCTACATTTGAAAAGCGTCTGTACAGTCAGTGACATCCAGATGTTTAACAGAACATATCCCATCTTTCAAACAAAATTTTACATGTAATCCCAATAACTTTATGAAATACAAAATAAGTGTGGCTTTGATTATTTGTACCCTCCGCTCTTTCATAAACTCATAAATGTCCTTGACAAAATCCCCAAACTCCAAGAACTACAATTTAAAAACCCCTGGTCTCAGTAACTTTTTTTCTTTTTTTTTTAATATTTATTTTTTTGGCTGCACTGGGTCTTAGTTGTGGCATGCAGACTTCTTAGTTGTGGCATGCGGAATCTTAGTTGCAGAATGTGGACTCTTAGTTGCAGCATGCATGCGGGATCTAGTTCCCTGACCAGGGATCAAACCCGGGCCCCCTGCATTGGGAGCACAGGGTCTTACCCAGTGGACCACCAGAGAAGTCCCTGGTCTCAGTAACTTTTGATGTAAGTATTTACTGATTGACTAAGTCATGTTGAAAACCATTAGATTGTAGAAAGAGCAGGCATTTTAATAATACATCTATTATATTGCCTGTCTCAAGTGAGGGTATTGTAAGACAAGGAAGTTACATTTGAAAATATTATGTAACACAGACAATTTATATCTATTTTAGTAAATTTAGATCAAAGGAATAAACTTTTTTTTTATAATAAATGAGGGGTAAGTTTGAATTACAAATCATACTTAAGGAATCAAAGTGTTGTGTTATTATAATTGTCATATATAGAATAAATTATTTGCCCTTTGAGCATTTGGAGATGACTTAAAACATTATTTGTTTCTGAACTAAACCTAAAAGATGTAAAAAGCATTTTCTAAATGATAATATTGATATTAACAATACTTATCCTTTTACTTTCAACTCTGTAAGCTTAGTAAAACTTCAGTCTTTATTGATATCCCCATATCTAAAAGATATTTATCTCTACTGCTTAACTGGAAATTTTTGAGAAAAAATTAATTGATGTTATTAAAAGAAAGGTGTCATCTAAAATTATACTGTCTTATTTTTAGAAAGAATTTGCTGAGTGATCCAATGAACATCTGACTAAGAGTCATGTACTCTTAAAGGGGTTGAGAACAGGTTCATGAGATATTTGAGTCCCTTCATTTTACAAATGAGAAAAATATGAGCCTGCTTAGCTAAGGAATTTACCAAAGATAGATGATTGCATATTAAATATTAAGAAGTATTAAAATCTCTGTTCTCAATCCAGTACTCTTTCCACCATTTGGAAAATTAATCATACAGTCTCAAACATCAAAATATTTTTTCCTGTATCCAAAAGAGAACAGAATGTCATGTTTTAGAATCCAGATGTCATATCAACTTAAAAAGCAACATAAAAAACAATTGTAAAGTAAAACTTTGGATTAAGCAGATGATGACTGCTTGATTGGTAGTGGCTTATACTGGAATATAAAGTAAATCAATAAGCAGAAATACTGCAGTCATCTGTTTTTCTGAATGTCAATCAACAGAGCTGTTCTAAGAAGGATTGAGAAATAGCAAAAGGCTGGTCTTTCTCCAATCTGTGGTTGTCTTTATTGAACTCATTTTCTTTTTTCCTTGCCCTTTTTGGTGCCTCTTATCTCTGTTCTCTCCTTCTCCTACCAAAACTTCTAGGAAACTTGTATCAAACTTGTACTGAAATGTAAATGGCTTACAAGCCTTAAGGTGCTGCCTCTCCCAGGGAAGTGTGAGGAGTGAGATTTAAGAGGGGCAAAGAAAGGTAAAGTTATAGACTGTATATCTAAATATGAAATTTTAAGCATCAATGAGGAAGAGAATAGCAGTTTTAAATTGTAGGAGGACACACTTCCCAGTGATTTTAAAACCATTGTTAATCTCCCCAAAGAAATAAAAACCAAACAGACAAACAAATATGCAACAAATATAACAGCCAAACACAAAAACAAAAATAAGAAACCCCAAATTAATGGGACTTGACTATGTTGAAACTGAGATTAATATGTGGAGTATTGATTTCTCTAATAAGTTGAGTCCCTCAGTCCATGAACATGGTATATCCCTTTATCTAGGTATTCTTTAATTTTTCTCAGTACTGCTTCATAATTTTGCATATAGAAGTCTTCGTATCTCTCATTAGATTTATTTTTATGTGTTTCACTTTTTAGATATTACCATCAAGAGCATCGTTTTCTGAATATCCTATTTGCTGTTGGTCTGTACAAATACAATTGATTTTTAACAATATTGACCTTGGATTCAGCAACCTTGTTAAATTATCTTATTCAAATGGCTTACCTGTAGAATTTGTTTCAAATACCATAAGGATTAAAAGATCAATCCTCTAAAACAATGTAATAAATCTAAGATTTGATACAAACAGTAATGTTTTTAAAAATTCATACAGCAAAACTTGACAGGAAAAGAAGAATAAATATGTAAATCCACAATGATCGTGGGAGATTTTAACACAACTCCCTCAGTAGTAGGTAGAACAACCAGCCAAAAGTCCATGGAAGATTTTTAACACAAATATCAAACTTGATCAATTTGAAATATATAAAACGCTCTATGCAACAATGATGGAAATCACACTTTTCACAAGTATATATAGACTATATTACAAAATTACTTATATGGTTGTACATAAAGCAAGTCTCAGCATATTTCAAAGACTGAAATACAATAAAATATGCTTTCTGACCATTGAGATGTTGAGTTAGAAATCAGTAACAAAAATTATTTTAAAATAGATCCAAATGTTCAGGAATTAAGCATTTTACTTTAATAATCCACAAAGAAGAAATCACAATTAGCATAAGAAAAGCAAAATTTTAGCTATACTCCCATGGTTTATTACATATGTGTGTACTCTAACACCATCACAGTTTCCCCCACAAGCATATGCACTAACAGAGTTTGTATCCTATCTATCTAGTTTCCTTTAGGGTCTGATAAGGCCAGTTGAAGATGCTTACTAAATGCTAATTGGGTGTATCGGCAGAACTCTTGGTTTTAAGCAACATGATATGACTTAGATAGCTTTAAGAAAATGAATTTATTACAGTGATACAGAGTAGCTCACAGAATGGTTTGGAGAGTCAGAGAACCGTGGGTCTAAACGATCAGCCAGGAGAAATGTCTAAACTTATTTCATGGTCTGATGTGGTGAAGGCGAGATTGCCGCTACTGCTGGATTACTTGATTACTCTGCAGATTGTAATGCTGAGCTCACAAACACAGAATTTAGATGCTGCTGGAAAGAGGGTATTGCTTCCACTAGGGTTCTTTTGTGTGACCAGTATAGACTCTACAATTACTGTTTTCCACTCACTCACTGGCAGCTTTTAATTGCAAATCTGGGGCATATGCATCCAACTGATAGAATTCCGTTTTTGTGCTAATGCCCTAGTTTCAAAGGAGGCTGAGAAAACAAGTACTTGAGATGTTTAGCTTCTATGGTGAAAGGTGGATTTGCCTCATAAAGGGGGAGATTCCTAAATCATAGGGAATGGACAAGGTTCATGCAATTTATCTATGACTTTCAGGCAGACATGGGTCTTGCCAAGACACTTTGGATAGTCTATTTACTGATCTGTAGGTTCTCTGAGCATGATGTCATTAAAATAGAGGATAAGTGTGATGTCAGAAGGTCAAGGTCTCTATGAACTAAGCTGTGATGTAGAATGAAAAAGTTGAGACAATACAGTGAAATTAATACTGCTGCCTTGTGATTTGCAAGCAAATTGTTCTGATGTTCTCAGCTTTTTAGAGTAAAGGAATAAAAGCATGTGCCTAATCAATAACTACTGATTACTTAGAAAGCAAAGCAGGTCCCTTAGAACCTTACTGATTTGTTCTAGTGAAGAGACCACATATAGAACAATGGTCTCAATTTGCTGTCTCTAGCTGATCAAATTTATAACAATCTTCTGTTTTACTCCTGAATACTCTGACTTCTACACTAGACAAATTGAAATTTTAAAAGGGAATATGATAGAAATCACCAACCCTGAATTTGTAAAATCTTCAGTAGTGAAACTAATCACTGTGATTCTCTTAGGGATTTAATCATGCTTTTGACATATTATTATAATAAATAGAGGAAGCTCTTGGGGCTTTTATTGAGCTCTTCCTAATAAAAATATTATTCCCTGAGACATGCAGCCAAGATGGTGATTCTGCTTGTGGCTGAGTGTACTACTTTAATGATATACTAAGAAACTAGTGAAATATTTATGGAATTTTGGGGCATCCTAGTAGTCCTACTGGGAGGCAGACTTAAGTCAAACTGCCATTTATCATTTCATCTTCATGTCTCCACCCTGACTAGTGGAGAATAGTGGTATCGAAGGTACCAAGAATCAATACAGGGAAGGGTAAAGAGGTTGGGATGGGAAAAATTGACTTCCATTTTCTAGGTAACTCTTCTTGGCTAAGTCATTACATGTCTCCAATCATGGCGAAAAAAATGTTACTATATGTCGTAAAATTGACTTCTCTTTAGAAAGATGGCAAGTGAGGGTTGGAGAGTCCTTTCTTTATTGGAATCTACCATTATATCCTCATCCCACTACAAAGAAGTCCAGTTCTTTTTCAGTCAGTGCCCCATTCCAAGATGCCAATTAAACTCTCATAATAAAGCAGTCATCAGAATTAAATGTTTAGTGTTATTCTATCTCAACCTGTGGATGCAAGAAGTAAGACTTTTATCACATTCACAGAAAGTTAATGATATTTGGCCTTATCTTGAGCTGGGAATTTAAGACTGGAATATTACATTCTTATTACATTGGTTTATCCTGTTGTCTTTATTTTTAATTTATTTTATTAATTTATGAAAAGAAATTTTATTGTGGTAAGAAAACAATATGTGATCTACTCTCACATTTTTAAGTGTATAATACAGCCCCTGGCAACTATCATTCTATTCTTTGTTTCTGCGAGTTTGACTATTTTAGATATCTCATGTAAGTGGAATCATGCAGTATTTGTTCTTCTGTGACTGGCATATTTCACTTAGCATAACATCTTCAGATATATCTATGTTACTGCACATGGCAGATTTTCCTTCTTTTTTAAGGCTGGACAATATTCTATTGTATGTATATATCACATTTTAAAAATGTATTCATCCATCAATGGATATGTACGTTTTGTCCATATCTTGGCTATCATGAATAATGCTACAGTGAGCATGGTAGTGCAGAAATATCTTTTAGATCTTGATTTCAAATCTTTAGACTATCTACAGAGAAGTGGCATTGCTGGGTCACGTGATAATTCTATTTTTAAGGTTTTCAAGACCCTCCATACTATTTCATAGCAACTGTACCATTTTACATTCTTACCAACAGTACCCAGTAGTTCCAATTTCTCCACATCCTTACCAATACTTTACTTTATTTATTTTTATAATAGCCATCCTAACAGGTTCAGGATGATACCTCATTGTGTGTTTTCTTTTGTTGTTTTCTGGGGGTTGTTTTGGTCTGTGCTGTGCGGCATGTGGGATCTTAGTTCCCTGACCAGGGATTGAACCTGCACCCTCAGCAGTGAAAGCACAGAGTCTTAACCACTGGACCACCAGGGAATTCCCTCATTGTGGTTTTGATTTACATTTTCCTGATGGTTAGTGATGTTGAGCACCTTTTCATATATCTGTTGACCATTTATATATCTTCTTTGGCAAAATGTCTGTTCAAGCCCATCATTGCCCATTTTTAAATTGGGTTATTTGGGGGGTTTTTTGCTATTAAGTCATAGGAGTTTCTTATAAATTTTGAATATTAAGCCCTTATCTGATACAGGGTTTGCAAGTATTTTCTTCTCTTCCATAGGCTGCCTTTTCATTTTGTTGATTGTTTCCTTTGCTGTTCAGAAGGTTTTTAGTTTGATGTAGTTCTACTTGCCCATTTTTGCTTTGTTGCCTGTGCTTTTGGTGTCATATAGTTAGGACATCATTGCCAAAATTAGTGTCAAGGATCTTTTCCCCTATGTTTTCTTCTAGGAGTTTTACAGTTTCAGATCTTATGTTTAAGTCTTTAATCCATTTAGAGTTGATTTTTGTGTATGATACAAGAGTCCAGTTTCATTCTTTTGCATGTGGATATCCAATTTCACCAACACCATTTGTCAGTTCTGAGAAAGAACAAAGTTGGAGGCATAAGAGTTTCTGATTTCAAAAACTATATTACAAACCTACAGTACTCAAAACAGCATGGTACTGGCAAAAAGACAGACGAATGGAACAGAATAGAGAGACTAGAAATAAACATATGCATATACAGCCAACTGATCTTTGACAAAGGAGCTAAGAATACAATTGGGAAAGGATGCTCTCCCAGTGCCCTTAGAAGTAACCATGACACCCTACAGATTTGGAATATTCAGGGCCTCCATACTTTTTTAAAAGATAAATTTATTTATTTATTTTTGGCTCCATGGTGTCTTCGTTGCTGTGCACGGGCTTTCTCTACTTGTGGCGAGTGAGGGCTACTCTTCATTGCAGTGTGCGGGCTTCTCATTGCGGTGGCTTCTCTTGTTGCAGAGCACAGGCTCTAGGCTCATAGGCTTCAGTAGTTGTGGCACACAGGCTCAGTAGTTGTGGCTCGTGGGCTTAGTTGCTTCCCGGACCAGGGCTCGAACCCGTGTCCCTTGCACTGTCAGGTGGATTCCTAACCACTGCACCACCAGGGAAGTCCCAGGACCTTCATCCTTTTACATGTGAGTTACTACTTGATTTTCCCTAGTCAGGTCACTAGTAGGCTTTAAGTTCCAGGAGACTCTAAGGTTAATTTTTCTCAATTTGTTTCTTATTGCCAACTAGGGATTTACTGTCTTCAGTGCCAACCAGGCTAGATAACTGATGGCAGTTTCTCCTATATCCTCAATGATCTGTTGTCTCTGATCTCTCCTGGTATCAATTTTTATGTTAGAGCAATAGATGACTTACTCTGGGTTAATTAAGTAGAAAATAAACTACTAAAAAGATATTGGACAGTTTATGGAATCTCTAAATAAAAGATTCAAGAACCAGCATTGGTGTTTGGAAGTTTAAACTTATGCCTAGGAATCATGCTGTAGAATTGGTCCAGGGAACAACCTAGTGCAAGAGTCACTGGGCAGAGACACTTCAGCTAGAACTACAAATATCAATGATAGGGGATGCTAAATACAGTAATATGAATCACTGATACATTTGTTCTGGATACTGAAAACTGTGTGTGCTTTCCACTTCCAGAATATATTCTAAGCAGTCTTTTCTTCTTGTCAGTAGCTTCTAGTCCAGTCTCCAGAATGGATATAACTGATTGTCAGAGCTAAGGTCATATGCTAGCCTATGGCCCTAAAGGTTACTCAGAGATTAAGTAGCTGGCATTTTCAATCTCAATAACGAGAGACAGATTCTTCCTCATAAGATGGGGATTTCCATAACTTATATATGGGTTCATACACTGGACAAAAACGAAGAGTAGAACTCTCCATTAGAGTTTATTCATGAATAAATACCACATAAGTCATAATTTTCTTTACAATAATATTTTGGAAACAAGAATAAGGAAGTTATATATATATATATATATATATACACACACACACACACACACACACACATATATATACACAGACACACACACATACACATATATGTATATATGGGTGTGTGTGTTTATAAATTCTGACTTTATATAAAGTAGGCCTTTGTTTTTTACTGTGACTGTTCTGAATGCAGAATGGGGATTCTTTTAGTTACAAAGAGGAAAATGAAAACTTTTTTCTGAACTAAACTACATGAAGTGTGAACATGAAGATTAACATCGTCTCTGAGGCAGGAACCTCAAAATTATACTCCTTCTCAATCAATGTTATTGTCAGTTCTTAGTTTTATTAATTATTAAAGGAAAATATATATCCAAGACATTACTGCAAATAAATATTTTAGAATATGTCTGGCTTTTCCTGTACAGTGAAAACATTTTTATAATATGAAATGTAAGAACAGATATTTTTCCAACGTAAGTTCTCGTTGCACATTCTCACATATTATAACCATATGTAATTACTGTTAAGTGAAAAGCCTGAATTAGATGAGTAAATTGTTAGAGCCAGTGGTAAGAAAATTATTATATATATTTTTAGCACAGTATTTAAATTTTATATTTAAGAAACTTTTGAGGGACTTTTCATCTAGCTAGTAAGTGAGTTAATTAAAAACAGAGGAACGTTGTGAAGAGTGACACCATGGTGTTTTTAGAATCAGAGGGGTATGAATTCCAAGTATTCAATGATAATTTTTGAGATCCTACCACAGCCAGGTACATGGCTTTTACATTTTCTCTAGGAATTTCATTTTCATCATCTAAACAATAGATATAAAACATTTAACTAATGAAGTTTTTGAGAGCAGAACAAATCTTCAAGGCAAGACACAAAAAGGTGAAAACCTTTCCAAGTAACTTGACTATGTTCCAGAGCAAAACTCAATAATATTTATAGAAATACAAAAATATTCATCACTACTACAAGGCAAAATTAATAAGTTATGGCATCCAACCAAAGATTACCAGGCATACAAAGGGTCAGGGAAAGATGAACTATAATAAGAATAATCACTTGAGAGTGACCCAAAACTGGCACAGATGTTAGAATGAGAAGATAAGGAAGTCAAAATAGCTTTTATAATTGTACCACCCATGTTAAAAAAAGTTATGTCGAAATATAGAAGATATAAAAAAGAACCCAATTTAACTTCTAGAGATGAAAGCTACAGTTATTGAGATCAAAACAAAGCAAACAAATCATTTGATAGGTTTTGTGTGTTTGAAACTTTGTTGTTTGAAAATTTGTTTCATTTGTTCTACCAGTTAGACCTGGTAGAAGAAACAGTGTTTCTGGGTAAGAGATGATAAAAATACCAGTCCTCCAGTTAGTTCACTGTCACTCTCAGAGAGCTTAAAAGAGAACTCAGTGTGGTTGAACAGTAGCCCAGAGAATAAGTTGGAGGGGGTTATTGCTGGAAGTGACAAAAGTAAGACACGGCTTCCACTTTGGGGTGTCTTCTGTTGTAAAAGAGGCAAGAATGAGGATGAACCATAAACTCTTCCCATGCTGAAGCCACAGAGTGAACCCATCCCATGTTATTAGAGGCCACTGATAGCAGAGGCAGAAGACCAGGATCATAACTGCTAATGGGCAGCTAATTGTGCTTGTAGTCAGAGGAGGGTCTCCCTCTTTTCCCCTTTTTCTTTTTAATTCTAAACTCAGGGTTATAATTAAACAAAACAGGAATTTAGAGAAGAGCATGTGGGAAGCTTTTTGGCTATTTGGAGTTGTTGCTTTGAACAAATATCCCCCCAATAAAAATAATAACATAATAATAGTAGTACATGAAATGTCCATATATTGACTTAAATGAATTCTTTAAAATTAGATGTAGTTTTTGGTCTAGACTGCAAAAGCATTAAATTTCCCTTGTAGCAGTTACTGAAAAAAAATTAAACATTTAAATTTCTTTACTTCATCAAGATTGAATTTCTCAATCAAACCACATATGATTAACCTGGTTTTCCAATGTATCTTTTATAACAGACACATAATCTGATAATAAACATGGCATTGCTTTCTAAATTATTTTTAATGACATACATGATAGAACATGAGAGGATCTTGGCCCATTTAGCAACCCCCATACTTTTATTTTAATGGAACATATAGTTTAGGTAGAAAATATAGCCTAGTGGATTTAAAAAAAATTATCTTTGGAAATGAAAAATAATGGAACTGAAAGATTATGTATAAATTAGAGACTATAAGGATTTGATTTATTTGAAGTACAGAGTCCTTAAATTGTGCTTCTGGTTAATAAACTGGCTTTAGACATTGGACAAAGGTCTGTAATTTCTTCTACTACAGTCTGGTATTTCAAGAGCTACCAAGAAAACACTGCTGAATGGCTTTAGGTCTCAGAAGTTAAGACACAAGAGAAGTCAGATATCACCACTATGGTGGTAAATTCCCTCTATGCCAAACAATTTTAAAAAATTCCACTTCTCTCATTAGAATACCACAGTGCAGAACTTGCGTGGTGGCGCAGTGGTTAAGAATCCGCCTGCCAAGGCAGGGGACATGGGTGCGAGCCCTGGTCCAGGAAGATCCCACATGCCCAGAGCAACTAAGCCAGTGTGCCATAACTACTGAGCCTGCATGGCACAACTACTGAAGCCCACGTGTCTAGAGCCCGTGCTCCACAACAAGCGAAGACACCGCAATGAAGAGTAACCCCC
Organism: Mesoplodon bidens; assembly: GCF_964165515.1. Classification (NCBI taxonomy): domain Eukaryota; kingdom Metazoa; phylum Chordata; class Mammalia; order Artiodactyla; family Ziphiidae; genus Mesoplodon; species Mesoplodon bidens. Next base: position 37,577,262 of record NC_138164.1, read on the forward strand.
ACTCGCCGCCACTAGAGAAAGCCCACGCGCAGCAATGAAGACCCAACGCAGCCAAAAATAAATAAAAATTAATTAATTAAAGAAGAAAAAAGAATACCACAGTGCAATGTCATCATCTCCTCAAGAAAAAGTGCCATATAATTCTGTTCTCTGTCTTCAGTGTTATGCAGTAAGACAAGATTTGTTTTCTCCAAGTCCCCCCTCCCTTTTTTTTGGTCATTTCCCCCTCCTAGAAGAGAGCCTTAGCTTAGATGAGAAAATAAAGTTTCTATTATCATAACACCAAATAAAGGCTATCAACATTTGCAAGGGAAATTTTGATTGTAGATGTTTAACTGAAAGATTAAAACATATTTCCGTAGGACCTTCAAGGTACCTGACCTCTCCCACAGCGTATCTTGCTGAGAAGATGAAAGGAGCCTATTGACTGCTAATCAAGCCTTGCAGAGTAAGAAGAAAGCTGAAAAAACCAAGGTCATGGTGAAGAGGAGAAAAGTTAGGGAGAACCTACAGAGATGCAGCTTTAAGCTGAAACCGGTATAGACTTTAAATGGAAAAGAGGAAAACACTATCCGTGCTCTCCACTGTTCTCTATGTGTTTTGTATCGTAAAGTAGGCTTTTCTTCTAGTAACAGACCCACTTTCATGCTCTTCCAGATATTCAAGTCTACATAAATAAGGATTTATATACTTGTGGTCTTGTCTGAGATTACTGTACTGTGACATAACATATGGCTGTGCCTCCATCTAAGACTACCATAGAAATGAGCCAAGAAATACTCCACCGTTTATCTAAACTACCAGATTGTTGCTGAGGAAGGGGAGTGCTCACAGCTTTTGTAAATTGATGTAATGAATACTCTTTCAGCAGGGGAGTAACTTGAGAAAAGTAGTAATCTTGGCCTGGAAGCACTGGCGGAGAGAATGCATGGTTTAACATGAATGCCTAGGTTAATGCTTTCTTGTGAGTTTATTAGTTTCCCATAGGAAAATTTCACAAGCTGTTATCAGGCTATGAAGAGAGGGAAGAAGTCTGGGGAAGGTCATATGTGTGTCTGCATCATCCAAAATGGCTGATAGAAGGGAAATTAGATTGTTTATGAAGGCGGAGGAAAAGTCCCTGAATGATATGGCAATATTGATGGGGGCAATGCAGTTGATAGAGTATTTGGCTCCAGCTACATTTGAAAGAGGGCTTGAAACTAGTGAAAAGACAGCCAGTAGGTACGTGAGAAGAAGAATGCATTATTTAGGAATTCATGATTCTCTGCCATTCTCAAATAATTCATTGAATAATTAATTGAGAGGATGGGTAAGGGAAATTGATTAAGCTTTAGAGAAACTGATAAAAATTATTTAGTGGACAGTGTATGTTATGGTTGATTTAAGAGATTTTCAAGGGTAATTTTGACTTTACTCCCTTAAACAATATTTTCCACTGATTTTAGCACCTAATCAAATATCAGAGTAATATTTGACTCCAATTTATGGACAGATTTGAATATACAAAATCTTAAGTAACCTGAGAATGGAAGGCAAGTTTAAAGAGAAGTTATAAGGTATGGATACAAATTTTTCCTCTCAATAAGCAGTGCAAAAGGAGAACTACAGCTGTAGAACCCTAGAGTTTGTAGAGCTTTTCAGTGTGATTGAGCCATCAGAGATCAATGTTTTATGGTACCATAGTAGGAAATCCTATATTATGATATCGTAGTATCGAAGTTAGTGATCTTATTCAATTGTGATGGTATTTTAAAAGACTAAGAAAATTAGGATGTGTGTGTGTTTGTACTAAAGGAAGTTGAAGAAGAAACTATTAATCATTAATTTACTGTATCCCAAATTCAGAATTCAGAAGTTGGCATGGTATAGATTCAGGAATTTTTTTGTCTGTGTTAGATTTAAGGAAAGAGTGAATATTATTTGATACCCATAGGAAGACTAAACCTAAAGAGAATATAAATACTTTTTTCTAGGGAGATTTTTTTTCCTTTGAAAAAATGCTTCAGGGTAACACTAGAGTCTAAACTCTTTGGGGACAGTGGCTATTGGTGAGAGTATTTGGAAGTGTAGGTCTAGTTAAATAATAAACTTGATTCTTGGAGTTAAGGACTCTGAAAAAGCAAGAAAAGTTACTTCTCTAAGGGCAGGATCACCTTAAGGAAGTTAATTTGAAAATGTCATTTAACAGGTGTGAGTTTTGACACACTTCAGTGAATATGTGCACCATGTTGTTCATTGACAAGGGGAAAAAGAATTACTATGTCATTAACAAGACCACTTCTTACCAATCTGAAAGAACTAAAGATATTTGGAGAGTTCAGATGGTATTATAATTGATTCATCCAAGATTACTCCTAGAGTGAAATAAGTGGATTGGCATTCAGCATCTATTTGATCTATAGTCATTTCCCTTTATTCGAGGTTTCATTTTCTACTGTTTCAGTTACCCACGGTCAACCGAAGTCCAAAAATATTAAGTAGAAACTTCCAGAAATAAACAATTCATAAATTTCTGAGTAGCGTGATGAAATCTTGTATCATCCATCCACCCACCGGGATATGGACCATCCCTTTGTCTGGCATATCTCACCCCTTAGTCACTTAGTAGCCATCTTGGTTATAGAACTGACTCTCAGTATCACAGTGCTTGTGTCCAAGTCACCCTTATTTTACTTAATAATGGCCCCAAAGCAAAAGAGGAGTGATGCTGGCAATTTGGATATGCCAAAGAGAAGCTGTAAAGTAGTGTCTTTAGGTGAAAAGGTGAAAGTTCTTGGTTTAATAAGGAAAGAAAAAATCATTTGCTGAGGTTGCTAAGATCTATGGTAAGAATGAATCTTCTGTATGTGAAATTGTGAAGAAGGAAAAATAAATTCATGCTAGTTTTGCGGTCACACCTCAAATTGCAAAAGTTATGGCCACAGTGCATGGTAAGTGCTTAGTTAAGATGGAAAAGGCATGAAATTTGTACAATAAGATATTTTGAGAGAGGAAGGGACCACATTCAGATAACTTTTATTATAGTATATTGCTATAATTTTTACATTTTATTATTAGTTATTGTTAACCTCTTACTGTGCCTATCTTATAAATTTTATCATAGGTATGTAAGTATAGGAAAAAAACACAGTATATATAGGATTCGGTGCTATCTGCTGTTTCATGCAACCACTGGGGTCTTGGAATGTATACCCTGAGGATAAGGGGGCTACTGCATTTTCTAGTATACCTTCCTAAGGCAGAGGTTAGAAGTTAAGAAAAAAAAATCCCAAACCCTCTTTCAGCTTGGGATCTTTATGTAAAAGAAATTCCACAAACTCAGTGCATTTATGTGAGACTTGGAATTTGAAAATAAGGAAAGGCAGTTATCCTGGTGCTTTAGCTTTTGTGGCCAGCAAGCATCGCTGTGGAGACATAAGTATTCATCTGTAGCATCATTCCTGTGTACTTAACTCCCTAGGTAGTAAGCACAATAGCTGTTTCTCTTTGTGAGTTTAGATGGAAAATCTATAGACTCTATGTACATTTAATGAAAATTATGAAGCAGTAACAATTGTTACAATCACACGGGTCAAGAAATGGAACATTGGCAACAACCAAGAATCCCCTCCATGCCTTGCATCATCACAAAACCCTCCCATAGCACAAACAATAACCACTTACCTAACTTTTATGTTAACCCATTCATTGTTTTTCTTTGTAGATTTATTACTTATGTGCACATTCCTGTAATACTGTTGATAGATATTTGTGTTGTTTTCTATTTATGGCTGTCATGAACAATGCTGAACAAGATACATGTTTATATATGTATCCTAGTAGACAGGAGAACACGTTTCTCTAGGGAGTGAACTACTGGGTTACAGGGAAGTTTCAGGAATGAGATGCTGAGTCACAGAGAAAATATGTCCTTAAACCACAAGATAATGACAAGTGGTCCAATCAACTTACACTTCCAACAGTGGTGGTGACTCATATTTAAATTCCTTGACATTAGTTGTTATCATTTATTTTAATATTTCCTATCTAATCTGTGTGTAGTGGTACCTCATTATGGTGTGAATTTTAGTTTTCATGATTACTATTGAAAATATAAATATTTTACAGTTTTAAATATAGTTATTGGCTTTTGGGATTTGCTGTTTTTTGAAGGGTCTATTGAATTTTTGGCCTACTTTTCTATTGGGTTATTTGCCTTTTTATTCTTGCTTTTAAGAGTTTATTTCATTTTTTAGTTGAAGTATAGTTGATTTACAATATTATATTACTTTCAGATGTAGAACATAGTGATTCAATATTTTTATAGATTATACTCCATTTAAAGTTATTATAAAATATTGGCCATATTTCCTGAACTGTAAATATATCTTTGTAGCTGATTTATTTTACACATTTTATACCTCTTTATCCCCTACCCCTATCTTGCCCCTTCCTCCTTCTCTTTCCCCACTGGTAACCACTAGTCTGTTCTCTATAACTGTGGGTCTATTTCAGTTTTGTTATAGTCATTCATTTTATTTTTTAGATTCCACATATAAATGATAACATACAGTATTTGTCTTTCTCTGTCTGACTTATTTCACTAATCATAATACCCTCCATGTCCATCCATGTTGTTGCAAATGGCAGGATTTCTTTCTTTTTCATGGCTGAGTAATATTTCTCTCTGTGTGTGTGTGTGTGTGCGTGCGTGTGTGTGTATCATACCACATGTTATTTATTCATTTGGCTGTTAGCAGGCACTTAGGTTTCTTCCATATCTTGGCTATTGTAAATAATGTACATAATGCTGCTGTGAACATTGGGTGCATTCATCTTTTTGGATTAGTATTTTCGTTTTCTTTGGATATATACCCAGGAGTGGAATTGCTGGATCTTGTGGTAGTTCTGATTTTAGTTTTTGAGAAACCTTCATACTGTTTTCCATAGTGGCTGCACCAATTCATATTCCTACCAACAGTGTACTAGGGTTCCCTTTTCTCCACATCCTTGCCAACATTTGTTATTTGTAGTCTTTTTGATGATAGCCATTCTGACAGGTATGAAGTGATACCTCATTGTGGTTTTGATTTGTATTTCTTTGTTGATTAGTGATGTGCATCTTTTCATGTGCCTATTGGCCACCTGTATGTATTCTTTGGAAACATGTCTATTCAGGTCTTCTGCCCATTTTTAATTGTTTTTTTAATATTGAGTTTTATGCGATGTTCATGTATTTTAGATATTAACCTCTTATAGGTCATATCATTTGCAAATATTTTCTGCCCTTTAGTAGGTTGTCTTTTCATGTTGTCAGTGGTTTCCTTTTCAGTGCAAAAGCTTTAAAGTTGATTTAGGTCCCATTTGTTTATTTTTTCTTTGGTTTCCTTTGTCTTAGGAGACAGATCCAAAATAATATTGCTATTATTTATGTCAGAGTGTTTTGCCTATGTTTTCTTCAAGGAGTTTTATGGTTTCTGATCTTGTATTTAGGTCTTTAATCCATTTTGAATTTATTTCTGTATATGATGTGAGAAAGTGTTCTAATTTAATTGTTTCACAAGTAGCTGTCCAGTTTTCCCAGCACCACTTATTGAAGAGACCTTTTTCCTATTGAACATTCTTGCCTCCTTTGTCTTAGATTAATTGACCATAAGTGTATATAGGTTTATTTCTGGTCTCTCTATTCTGTTCCATATGTCTGTTTTGGTGTCAGTACCATACTGTTTTGTTTACTGTAGGTCTGTACTAGAGTCTGAAGTCAGGGCGTGAGATACCTCCAGCTTTATTCTTTTTAAGTTCTTTTCATATTTTGAATAGTAGTCTCTCTATTGGTTTTATATGTTGCAATGATCTTTTCAGGTCTGTGGCATGACCTCTCTTTTAACTATCTTTGTGTTTTCTTTTGTTGGAAAATATTTCTTAATTTAATGTGGGTAAATACATCAATCTTTTCCTTTAAAGCTTATACTTTTTTCCATCTTTCTACTTTGTGGCTTAAAGATAGCCTCCTATATTGTCTTTTAAAATATATTTGGTACCATTTCACATGTAGGTCATTAATCCATCTGGAAATAATTTTGTTTACAATATGATACAATTTTAATTATTTTTTCTTTATGGATACCCTAGTGCTCAGCATTTTTTAATCAAAAAGTTTGTTATGTCTTTGTTGAGGTGCTGTGATACCTCTGTTATACAGAGGTGCCGTGTGTGTGTGTGTGTGTGTGTGTACATATATATACATATGATTTTGTTTTAACAATATATGTTTTGGTTTGTTTTTCTGTGTCTCTATTAAGTCTTCTTTTGGTTCATTTGTTTGTCTCTATATCAAAACTGCACCCTCTTTGTTACTAGAGCTTTATAAGAACACTAAATATTCAGTAGAACAAGTTTTCCCACATTTATATTATTCTTCAAGTGTGTGGTGGGCTTTTGTAATCCGTATAAATTTTTAAAGAAGTTTTTCAGGTCCAAAACAAAATCTTTGGCATTTTCACTTAGATTTTTCTTACCCTATAACTTAATTTTTAGAGACTTAACATCTTTTCACTATTAAGATATCCAACTTATAAACACAAAATATATCTCTTCATTTCTGATTTCCTCAAGGTCTTTGAAAAACTATTATAATGTTGTCTGTAAAGGCTTTGTATATCTTATTGGATTTATTGCTACTTCAGCTTTTTGGTGCTATCTAAAAGGATTTCTTTCTTTTTACTATCACTTTCTGTTTGATGCTATTATATAAAAACACAATTTATTTTTATTGATTTTTATCTAGAAATCTTAAGAAGCTCTCTTACAAATCCTAGCAATTTCCTGTACATTATTTTGTATTTTCTCTGTACACAACAATATCATATATAAATAGAACAAGTTGTGTGTTTTCTTTTCTAATCCTTAGACATTTTAGTTCTTTTTCTTGACTTTCTCCACTGGCTAAACTCTCAAGTACAATACTGAATAGAGTGGTGACAGGGGGCATCCTTGTCTTCTTCCTGATCTTTAAATCTTTAATCATCTCACCTGTATCTATAATGTTACTCTATGGTAGATAGCTAATTTTCATTTAAGAAAGTTTCTGTTTCTAGTTTGATAAGATTAGCTGCGGGTTTTTGTAAAATCATACATGACTGCTGAAATTATAAGAAACTTTGGATTTAATTTTTTGTATCTTTAATTTTATTAATTTTGTTATGTAAAATAATTTTGGTTGTCTGTCATGAAATTAGCTTTTTATGTTGGACTCAGTTTGCTTATATTATATTTACCATCTGTTTTCCTGGGTAAGGTCACCTCTAATTATCCTTTCTTATACTGTCCTTTCCTGTCTTGAAATGAAGAAAATATTAAAAAGTAGTTGAATAGTGTTCCCTCTTTCTATTCTCAAAGAGTTTGTGTACTACTGGAATTCTTCCTTTCTTTAGAACACACTAGTGAAAAATCTTGGATTTCAGCTTTCTTCATGGTGAGAATAGTGAGTGCTGATTCAGTGTCTGTAATGTATAAATGTATGTATAAATTTCTATTTCTGTTTGAATCTATTTTGATATTATATTTTTCTAGGGGACTGTGATTTTTATAAAATTTAAAATTTATTTGAAAACACTTTGTTCATTTTTTCCTTTGTAAAGTCTGTAACATGTATGTGATATATGACCCTTTTACCTTTCTGATATTGGCTTCTTTTTCTTTTTTGGTCTTGAGAAGACTCTCAAGTAGATAGCCATTTTTATTAGTATTTTCAAAGAGCCAAATGTTAGCTTTTGAATTTGTATTGTTTATTTTCTATGTCATTAATTTCTGCTCTTGCATTTATTATTTACTTCTTCCACTTTCTTTGGGTATGTCTCTTGAAGATAGCACATAGTTACATGTAATTTTATACAATCTGACACGTATTTTCTTTTCATTTGGAGCAGCCAATCCATTTGCATTAAATGTAGTTACTAATTTGGTTTAAATCTTCCTTTTTTTCCTACTTGTCTAAATTCTTTCATATTTTTCTTTTTCTTCTGGAATCGTGAATATTTATAGCAGTCTACTTTGACTCTATTAAGTTTGAAACTGTAAGCTCTATTTTATTATTTAATGACAATTTCTGTCAGAATTTACTAAATATTTAGAGCTGAAAAAAAAAACCCTTGCTGGGAACCTGTAAATCAATACTTGTAATCTGTGTCTCACACACACACACACACACACACACACACATTTGAAAGGAAACTTATTAGAAATTAATTAGCTAAGTTTGCAACATAAGAATTAAATAGATTGTGCCATAGAAGAAGAGATAATTAATAAAACAAGTAGGACAAACAGAAAACAAACTATAGAGGGTATCAATAATCTCCAACTTGTAGGAGGACTCACACTTCACACTATTTAAAACAATAGTGGTAGGACAGTAAAATGGCGTCACTCAATTGAAAACCATCTAAGCAGTTCCTCCAACAATTAAACATGAAATTACCATATGACCCAGCAATTCTACTCCTAGATGTATACCCAAGAGAAATGAAAACATATGTTCACACCAATTGAACAAGATTGTTTACAGCAACATTTTTCATAGTAGCAAACATGTGGAAACAGCCAAAACGTCCATCAGCTGATAAATGGATGAACAGAATTGGTATGTCCATACAATGAAATATTACTTGGTTATAAAAAGGAATGAAATACTGATGCATGCTATCACCTAGATGAACCTTCAAAATATTATGCTAAGTAAAAAAGTCAGTCACAAAAGACCTTATATTGTATGATTCTCTTTCTATGAAATGTCCAGAATAGTGAAATCTACAGGGACAGAAGATAGATTAGTGGTTGCTTAGAGCTTGTGGGAAGTAGGGTGGGAATATAGGGAGGTGATGCCTAAAGAATATTAGATTTGTTTTTTGAAGTGATAAAAATGTTCGAAATTGACTGTAATGATGGTTGCACTTATATGTGAATATACTCAAAATCACTGAAATATATAAATAGGTGAATTCTATGGTATGTGAATTATATGTCAGTAAAAAATGGGATCTAAATTGACAATAGAGAGGATCAGTAAACTTCAATTTTGTTTCTTTGAAAATATAAAGAATGGTATTTTTTTATGTTCATAGAAGAGGAAGGCACAAACAAAACTATGAAAGAATAAGGGTTTTACTTACATATATTTGGAGTTTTACTAATTATAGGAATAAAGTAAAGAGTATCATGCCATTAATATGAAAATTTATAAAAACTTGAATTAAAAAATAAAATTAGCAAAATTGTCTTAAGAGGAAATAGAGAAACATAGTATACTAACAACTTTTACATGAATAGGCTAGTCTGGTCAAATGTCTAGAAATCAGCAAACAAAAACACCAGGACCAGACATTTTAAAAGTGCTTTGCAAATCCTTCAGGGATCAAATTAACTTTTATCTTATATAAAATTTTTCAGAGAGTGAAACAAGAGGGTATACTCACTTTTTCAATATACAATAGCCAAACCAAAATAAATAAATAAATAAAATATACAACACATCCATTTATAGAGATCAGTAAAACTATTCCAAATAAAATATTAACACAAGATTAATTTATATGTACAGAAACAAAAGCCAGTGGAAAATATATTTGAAAACAAAAAAAGAGGTGGAAAATGTCTGCATACAAAATACAAGAAAATCTGTAATCTCTGAACTTGCTGGATACAAGACTGACATACAAAAACCAATAAGAATTTAAAATATTAGCAACAACCAGTAAGAAAATGTACTACTATTAGTAAATACTATTCCATTAATACTTTTACTATTAAGTAAAAATATCATTCACAATAAAATAATAAATATCAGGTATTTGAGAATAAATATCATAACGTGAGTCAAATATTCATGGAGAAAATGATGCTTTCTTAAAGGATGTAAAAAATGAAATGGAACACTTTATAATATTCTTTGTAAAAATGAATCAATATTTTATAATTGACCATGCCACTAACTTGTGTATGCATTGCTATCACAATGAAAATTGCAATAGATATTTTCATAAGCCATGACAAGCTAAATCTAAAGTTTATATGGGAGAGAAGTGTATTAGGCAGAGTTCTCCAGAGAACCAGAAGCAGAGCCAATAGGAGATGTGTATGTGCAAAACATCTGCAGGGCAGGGCAACAGGCTGGAGACCCAGGGAAGAGCTGATATTGCAGTGTGAGTCCAAAGGCGACTCTGCTGGCCGAATTCCCTCTTTTTGAGGGGACGTCAGTCTTTTTTCTATTAAGACTTTCAACTGATTGGGTGAAATGTTAATCTCATCTAAAAAAATGCTTCACACAAATATCATGAATAATGTTTGACCAAATGTCTGGTTACCGTGTCTTAGCCAAGGTGACCATTACGTATAAGTAGGGAGTTGAAAGTAGCCAAAAAATTCTGAAGAAGATATGAAAACATTAAGAAACATGAAGAAAGGGCAACCTATGCTACCTGATATAAACATTTAAAGTCATATTAATTAGAACAGTGTGGCACTGGCACAGCAAAGGTATAGACAAACAAAATTGAACAGAATATAGGGCCCAGGAACATAGATAGATTAAAAAAAAGACTAATGTGGTAACATTACAGATTTGTGGAGAAAGGATGAACCTTTTAATAAATGGTGTTGAGATGATTGGGAATTCATATGGACAAAGGATTAGACCCCTATCTTAAAGAAATGAGAAAATAAATTCCAGTTCAAATCAAAAATTAAATATGAAAGAAAAAACATGAATACTTTAAGAGCAAAATATGGATATAGCTTTATGAAATCAGGGAAGGGTTTCTTAAACACAACATTTAAAGAATCACAAAGTATGAAGAAAAGCTGAACAGATTATATGACATTCATATTGAAACATTTCCACAGCAGTATAGACAAATGGACAAATAAAAACACAAAAGAATAAATCTGGGTGGCCACGAAACTTATAAAAGAAAGGTCAGCCTCTCTATCATTAAGGAAATTCTTATTTATCTACATTAGAAGCTATGTGCATTGGAATCTTAATGTAGTGCTGTTTATAATAAGGTGGATGTTACCTAAATTCCCTTCTTAAAGGTAATTGATAAATAAATTATGGTTTGTTCTCAAAAGTAATATTATACAATAGGTAAATTGAATGAAATGTTTTTGTGTGTATTAACATGGGTGGATCATAATAACATAATGTGAATTTAAAAAATAAATTGCAGTTACAAAAAGAGTATGTAGGTTTACAAATATATGAACTGAAGGGATGGGTGTGTGTGTGTGTTTGTGTGTGTATGTGAGAGAGAGAGCAAGAGACAGTGTGTACATGAGTTTTTGTGTGTGTTAAATAAGAATATATATGTAGTCAGATATGGCAACATGAACATAGAAGATTCACATACCTTTTGGATAGAGATCTCTCTAATGATTGGGGATGATCTGAAGCGAAATGCAGGAATCAGATCTTTGGAAATACCCGTCAGGCTCCACGTGAAGTTTTGAAAAATTTACCACTTTAAGTAAACATTTTCTTCTCTGAGTCTGTTAAGATTTATTGCAAGTTCGATCTAATGAGCTGTATAGTAGAATGAACTTTTCAAAGTATGCTTGGTGAGGGATAGATTTCAGATCATTGATTGTTCCCCTAAAGACTAAGGCTATTTGGTGAGGAGGCTCCAAAACAAGGATTTTGTCGATATATAAATCTGTTTTCTTGAAGAGCTAATTATTTGTAGTTATGGCAGTATAATTTATTGAAGCTTTAATTTGTGTTTGTTTTCCCCAATAACTCTATGACCACCACTTCAAGATGGTAGTCAACATTTGCTGTTAATTACTTCAGGGGAGATTTGTGTTAGGGTGAAAAGCTGGTGTTTCCTGGAATTGACCGATTTTCCTTTGTTCTTTGAAAAGCACAAATACTTTGAAAGAATAATGTTAGGTGAGAGAGAGAGAGAGAGGAAACAGAGGAGAGCCATTGAGACTCCAAAGGAAGAGGGATAGATGTCCCCGAGGCTGGAGAGAGGGACATATCTTCATGTAGCAGAAAACTTAAACATTCACTATGGCAATGTGAAAATAGGGCATGTCTCCAGAGGTACAGAAAGATTTCAGAAACAGTGGTTATGCACTTCATGCAAGTAATATGGGTTCAGGCACCAACTTTCCTGTTATTCCAATTTATCAGTGAAGCAGTAGAGTCAGCAGATTTAAAGCCACCATGAAAGTTCAACAAGATGTATCTTTTGTTTAAGGCCCAAATACAGAGCCTCTACCACACTTTCTAGGGTTATTTTAAGCCTCTAGAATGTTCATGTGACCTAACGAAAGAAATGGATTCTTGAATGATGACAAATGGTAGTTTCTTCTTTGCCTGATGGGATGAGGGCTTACATTATTATTAAATTTGACATAAAAGAAGTGAATGAGCCTCTTCTTTTTTTTTTTTTTTAAGATGTTGGGGGTAGGAGTTTAGTAATTTATTTATTTATTTTTGCTGTGTTAGGTCTTCGTTTCTGTGCAAGGGCTTTCTCTAGTTGTGGCAAGCGGGGGCCACGCTTCATCGCGGTGCGCGGGCCTCTCACTATCGCAGCCTCTCGTTGCGGAGCACAGGCTCCAGATGCGCAGGCTCAGTAGATGTGGCTCACGGGCCTAGTTGCTCCGTGGCATGTGGGATCCTCCCAGACCAGGGCTCGAACCCGTGTCCCCTGCATTAGTAGGCAGATTCTCAACCACTGCACCACCAGGGAAGCCCGAGCCTCTTCTTGACCAAACACTTGAAATTCACTTTAATGAGAATACCAATATGGTGTTGTAGAATAACAAAATCTCATGCAAGAAGGGAGCCTAGTGATCACTCCATCCAGCCTACCATTTTGTAAATAAGGAACCTGAAATTGATCAAATGTGGACAACTTGCCCGAACTTAATATTCTGGTAATTAATCAAGCTGCGATTCAAACTCAGGTCTTTTGATTCCAGGTCTAGTTTATTTTTCCCATTACATTAGGCTTTGTTTAAATAGATACAATTTTAAAAGTACATGATACCTTTACTCACTGTGGGACAGTATTCCAACATGAAGGTTTTATTTCTATTTGCCTTTCCTTGAACCTAGGACAGTTGAGGAACACACACACACACACACACACACACACACACACTCAGTAAATCTTCATTGCTTTGACTATCAATCCATTGGTATTTTAGCGTTTCCTTCAGAGATATGATGCATCCTAAGAAGCTATATTTTCAAATAGCATATTTCAGATGAATTATCTAAATGTGTGGGGGTTAGTTCCTGAAAATCTATTTCTCAGTTAATTGCTAGTTAATGTTTTTCTATTTTTACCACCTTAATCTGCTGTCCGTTACCTGGACTCTTAAAAAGGGCCTTCTAAAGTTTCTTCTTGAATCCTTGTTTACTTGTCTATAGGAAACTCCCCATAGATAATCTTTTTTTTTTCTTTTTTTTTTTGTGGTACACGGGCCTCTCACTGCTGTGGCCTCTCCCGTTGCGGAGCACAGGCTCCGGATGCGCAGGCTCAGCGGCCATGGCTCGCGGGCCCAGCCGCTCCGCGGCATGTGGGATCTTCCCGGACCGGGACACGAACCCGTGTCCCCTGCATCGGCAGGCGGACTCTCAACCACTGTGCCACCAGGGAAGCCCTCCCCCCCATAGATAATCTTTAAAAATTAAATTAGATCATTTTTCTCCCATGTTTAAGCCTCCAAACCCAACTCTGCATTGCACTATCCTATTGTAATTGAATAAAATCAATATTTCTCACCATTGACTAAAAAGCTTACATGATATGGCATCTCCCAAATACTCCTTTGTTTGGTCTGCTATGACAAAAATACCATAGACGGTCTTTTTCTGTCTTATATCACTTATATATGGAATCTAAAAAAGCCAAAGTCATAAAAGCAAAGAGTAGAATGGTGGTTTCCAGGGGCTGGGGGTGGGGAAATTGGAAAAATGTTGGTCAAATGATATAAACTTGCAACTGGTATTGATAGATAAATAAGCCCTGGAGATTTAATGCACAACATAGTGATTACAGTCAACAATACTGTACTATAAACTTCAAAGTTGCTAAGAGACTAGATCATAATTATTCTCACCACAAAAAAAGGAATGATAATTGTGTGACATGATAGAGGTGTTAGCTAATGGTACTGGTGGTAATCATACTGCAATATACAAATGTACCAAACCAACAAGTGTACACCTTGCACTTACATAATGTTATATTTCAACTATATCTCAATAAAAAATACTATAGGCTGGGTGGCTTAAACACAAATATTTGTTTCTTATAATTCTGAAGTAGTATTTCCCCCAAATACTACTTCACTATGGAGTTGTAAGATCATCTTACATATCCTGGATGCCAGTCTATGTTATGTATATATCTATATCTATATCTATATCTCATGAATGTTTTCTCCAATCTGTGGCTTGCCCTTTCATTTTCTAATGGTGTCTTTAAAAGTGCAGAAATTTAAAATTTTAATGTAGTTATAATTTTTTTTATAATTATCCAAATGCTATTTTTAAAATTCTGAGGTAACATGGTTTTAATTATAAATTGAAAAGCAGATAGTATAGGTATGTGATTTTGTATCTCATGCAGAATTTGGCAGTCTGGTAGCTTGTGAATATTTTCTATTTGTACTATTATTGCATGTATGAATTTATTTACAATAAATATACTTATGTGATACATAGAGAATATTTAAATTGTCAGGATTTGCTATTTCCCCATAACCTTTCTCCTGCCAATACTCTGAAGACTTGAAATGTTTACTTTCTTAATTGGTACAAGGCCTTTGTTGAGGTGGGGGGTGGACGGGAGAGAGATATAAAGAATGTAAAGAATACAAATAATAGCCCAGGCTATTCTCTATGAGGAAGAATGAAAGAGGGCAAAGGGGTAAGAAGGATAGGGAACAATAAAGGAAGGGTGAGGACAGGAGAGAAGAGGTAAAAGGAAAGAGCAGTCACTATCAGGAATGGGATTTAGGAAAGGGAGTGTGTAACAAATCTTTCGGAATCCTAGCTGTGTGCTGCCTGCATCTTTAAAACAAATCAACATGATCTTCAGTGCTTTCTGGAGGTTGGTTTCTGTTTGTGTGCATTATCATACTTAGGCTGTGATATATTTGACATCCTAAATTTTCATGGAGTTTATTTCCCACTCTTTGACATCTATGTATCTTACTGACACAACTTGAGTACCTCCTACTTTTTCTCATGTCCAATCACCATAAACTCATCAATACAAGGGACTATCATAATGCTTTTGTGATATCCAGATGACTAATCTCCCTATGGACTATAATATTATAGACATCGGGAGACTTGGCATAGCACTCAAGTAAGACAAAGTTTGAGTGTACTTCTGTCTCTGTCAGATAGAAGTGAACTGCTCCGTTACCTTTGCTGTTTGATGTGGAGACAACTATTCGCCAGATCAATAGCTGTGTATCAGGAGTTAGAGATGTTTTGATTTGTTCCAGAAAAAAGAGGCCCATAAAATCCAGCAGCTTTGATTAGAATTAGTACCTCATTATCTTATGATAATCAACAATCATTGTCCATGACTTATTTGCCTTTTTTACAGGCCAAACAGATTATTTAAATGGGGCGGGTGATGGAGATTCCCATCTGCATGGTTATTTTAGTCTCTGCAAATTCCCCAGATATGTGCTATTGCTATTTTTTGGTATCGTTTTCATGTAGGGACAGTTCCAGGAGTTTCCACTTGGCCCTTCCTATGTATTTTTTTCCAGTTGTGGCCAAATATGCATGACATAAAAGTGACCATCTTAACCATGTGTAGGTGTACCATTTAGTGGCATTAAGTACATTCACGTTGTTGTGCAACCATCATTACCATTCATCTCCAGGACTTTTTTCATCTTCCCAAACTGAAACTCTGTACCCATTAAACAACACCTCTCCATTCATCACTGCACCCAGACCCTGGCAATCACCATTCTATGATCTGTCTATATAAATTTGACTACTCTAGTACCTCATATGACTGGAATCACAGTATTTGTGTTTTCGGTTCTGGCTTATTTCATTTAGCATAATGTCTTCAAAGTTCATCCGTATCGTAGTGTGTGTCAGAATTTTTTACCTTTGAAGGGTCATTAATATTCCATTGTATGTATATACTACATTTTGTTTATCCATTCCTCTGTTGATGGACATTTAGGTTGTTTCCATCTTTTGGCTATTGTGAATAATGCTGCTAAGAAGGTGAAATTACAAACATCTGTTCAAGTCCCTGCTTTTAATTCCTTTGGATATATACTCTGAAGTAGAATAGCTAGATCGTATGGTAGTTCTGTTTAATTTTTTGAGGAACTGCAATGTAGAAGGGTTCAGATTTCTACACATCCATGCGAATACTTGTTCTTTATTATTGTTTTTAATAATAGCTATCCTAATGGATGTCAGGCAGTAGCCGTTCTTAATAGCACTCACTGACCTTGGTTGAGAGTTCTGTCATTTTCCAAGTATGTGTACTCCAAAACTACATTCAGATATGGGGAAATATAGTGTGGGTCACTGCACAAGATTTCTAGTGAGGTGAACTTGTGTCAAAATTCCAATTATCACATGGCTTCCATAAGCCCTATTATGACCTGAAGACCACAGTGATGTTTTGGAACCTCAGGTGTGTAAATTTATCTTAATAATCTCTGAAAAATTCTGAGTTTTCCACTTTTCTTTCTAAACATTCCCCCTGGAAAATTGTAAACCCCTTTGAGGTAGACCTGGAGGAAAAAAATAATCACACTCTATACTTTTGACAGTGTTGCAGCAAAGTTCCTGAAGCTATTGTAGCCACCTGATCTCTGGTTTAGGTCTGGGCGAGGCTGTAATTTTCATTGCTGGAAAATCAATGCAGGTTTCTGCTCATTGTGCTTGAATTTTATTTTCATGTATACAGTTCAAGCCTGCTCATCAATGTAATTCCCAGTGTAAATGTGATTAATCTGTTACTGCTGGAAGTCACTTTGGGTCAAAATACTGCCACTCTGCCCTGCTGACCTTTATGATAATTGCACTCACCTTGTTTCTCATGTTAAATGCTACCACTTAACCTCTGCTACTTTGTAACCCAATGTTCCTGTCAAAAAGCACGGGGGCCATTTCATTGGTGCTATCCCGCATTGTCATCTTTAGCCCACAGAAGACAGATGCCACAGAGGTTTAAAAGGATGCTTGTATTTCTCTCATCAAAGAATGTCTTAATGTCTTGAAGAAGAATGTTATCGGTGACCTCTGAGGGGGCATAACTATGGGATAGTTGAGTGGGTTTTACATAATTAATCCACTCCAACATTCTTATTTTAAGTACATGGATTCCTTTGTCTACATTCTGTCAGATAAATTATGGCATCTTGCCCTCTTTGAATGTTGCTGACTATTGAATCTATGTTTCAGTCAGCCAAACAAGCCAACGATTAGAGCCAATTCCATCAGCTAGAGCTAATACTTTGAATCTCAGGTAACGTCTTTATAATAAATTCAACCCCTTGCAACTTTATATTCGATCTTTCTCAGTCTAACACTTATAAAATATATGCCAGGGCTTCCCTGGTGGCACAGTGGTTGAGAGTCCACCTGCCAATGCAGGGGACACGGGTTCGTGCCCCGGTCCAGGAGGATCCCACATGCCGCGGAGCGGCTGGGCCCGTGAGCCATGGCCACTGAGCCTGCGCGTCCGGAGCCTGTGCTCCACAACGGGAGAGGCCACAACAGTGAGAGGCCCGCGTACCGCAAAAAAACAAACAAAAAACCCCAAAAAAACATATGCCACACACACATTCTACAGGTTTCTGCTGATACACATTAGCAGGATATAGCATTTCTTTTGATGTATATGCTAACTCCTACCAGGGTGGACATTATACTTGCCTACTGGGGCCTGGTAGAATCTGACTGTAGTTATTAGGATGCAATAAGTGCTGATGTGGGTGGGTCTTGAGAAAAGTAGAAATTTCCTTGAAAACTAACCTATTTAGATGAGGTCTTTAGAGATATGTTAAGTAAGGGAAGGTTAGTTTCCTCAAATGGGGAGGAAGAAGGGTGGCTTCCTTTGGCAAGGAAACCACAGGAAGATTTGGGTTAAAAATTTTCATATTAATCTGAGTCTGCCTACCTGCACTTATCCTAAATACTCAATATATCCTTATCTTAATACCCAACTCTTCCTGATCAATGTCCTGATATTAATCTGTGAGGCTTAGCACAGATGTACGTTGAACTTGCATTTTAATTCTGCAACCCACACTTTTAGATTTGAAACTTGATCCTCAGCCATGTCTGCTGTGTGGCTCTAAGACATGAGAAAATTTTAAGGCCCTCAGTGTGGCTCTCTGTGTCTTCCCATGCCTCGATCTGAGAGCTTAAACACCTAACACCTTTTAACATTAAGTGTAAACATTTTCATTTTGTAAGCTCTCTGGTGCTATAAGAAGCAGCTAATGGTCCCCATGGTGCTTGTAGGTATTACTGCTGTAATAGACAAAATCCGCTGCCGCTTGAGATGTAAAAGTATTGTCTTCAACTGGCAATATGTTCAAAGCAAATATTGCTGGTAATTTATTTATTGCTTCCACTACTCGGAAGAAGCACTTGTCTTTGCATTGGCAATGGAGTCACTATTACATTCAAGCTCAAAACCTTATTCCAGAGCCCCATCTTGAGCATCTTTTTCCTGGGATTACTCATGCAGGACAGGAAATCTGCTTCAGGAAGTTTAGAAAGTAGATTTTAATAAAAGGAGCTTGTTTCAAAAGTTATAAAAGCTGGAGTCAAATGAAATAGGAAGGCAACCTAGAGTTTGGAAAGACTGAATCCCCTAAGCAGAACTGGAATGAATGTAGAGACTGCTAGTGGGTGCTGGGAACATGGAGGGAGAAGCCCTTGAGCAGGAATTGGACGCATGAGGGAGACGAAGCCTCAGTTGTATGTACAACTCAAAGAAAGAGGGCATTCTGGGTTCTCCCCTATCCCCTTCCTCCAAACTCTCACCAGTCCTTCCTTTACTCAAAATTAATTGGAAGCTAGTTGTCAGTGAATCCTGGGAAACCGAGTTTTCAGGAGTCAGTCCTCTAAAATAAAAATCAGAGCTGGAAAAAGAGAAATAGTCTTTAAAAATTATTCACACAAATATGCCATCCCTTTACAATAACTTCTCACATTCCAGTTCACTTGTTCAAATACCCCACCACTATGATAGTACTTTGACGCAAGTCTGTTTACTCCCTTGCTTTCTCCTGATACTGCCTTTGTATCTCCCCATACTCTCTTACATTCCAATGTCCATTATCTACTAGTGTGTTTGTCCCTACCCCTGTTCCAGTGTCTTTTAATTATGCTGGATCAACCCAAACCATTGCTTTCTCTTTTCTTGATCTCCAGCTTTCAAAGTCTTCCCAAGTAAAGTGTATAATAGTTTAGATTGTTTCCTTTATAAATTCATGATCACTAACCTAAAAGGTCCTTTAATATTGCCCTTTAATTCTGCTACATTAATCTGGACCCATCATTTCCCACTCTTTACACTTTGTTCTCTCTTTCTGCACTATTCTTTTTTTTTTTAATCTTTATTGGAGTATAATTGCGTTACAATGTTGTGTTAGTTTCTGCTGTATAACAAAGTGATTCAGCTATTGCACTATTCTTAAATGGCATGTCCCCACCATTTGCTATAATATCAGGAGATAATCTCTTTTAATTCACAGAAAAGAAAAGAAAAAACATTAGGAGAACTTTCCTGTTAATTAACATAATAGAGTTACTACATCTGCTGCCATCTTTATCTCCTTTGGTAATTTAACAGAACAGAAGCTCTATTCCTACTAAACCCAATTCCCTTACTCCTGATTTGGATTGCATCACCTTGCACTCTCTAAGGATCCTTATTTTGTTCAATACCTTCTCTAATCTGGATCTTTTCCACTATCTTTTTTAAACATTCTAAAATCTTCCAAATTGGGAAAAATAATAAAGAAGAGTAAAGCAAAAAAGGAAAGCAAAACCAAACTCACCTTTCTCCACCTGACTTCTGTTACTAATTACCACACTATCTCTTCTTCAAAGGCACAGTTTTTAAAATAATTCTTGAAAATGTTTTTCTATATCTTGGCAATTGTGAATAATGCTTCAATGAACATGAGAGTGCAATCTTTTTGAGATCCTGATTTCAGTTCTCTTATACATATATATACACACACACACACATATATATATACATATATATATACATATATCCATTCAGAAGTGGGATTGCTAAATCATATGATAGTTCTATTTTTAATTTTTCGAGAAGCCTCCATACTGTTTTCCATAGTGACTATATACCATATTGTATTCCCACCAACAGTGTACAAGAGATCCAATTTCTCCATATTCTCCCCAGTACTTGTTACCTTTATATTTTTGAAACTAAGCATCCTAACAGGTGTGAGGTGATATCTCTTTGTGATTTTGATTTGCATTGCCCTGATGATTAGCGATGCTGAGTACCTTTTCATATACAGTTTGGCCATTCATATGTGTTCTTTGGAAAATGTATATTCAAGTTCTTTGCCCATTTCTTGATGGAGTTATTGGGTTTATTTGCTACTTAGTTGTGGGAATTCCTTATAAATTTTGGATATTGACCCCTTACCAGATATATGATTTGCAAATATTTTCTCCCATTCCATTGGTTACCTTTCCATTCTGTTGGTTGTTTCCTTTGCTGTGCAGGAGCTTTTTATTTTGATGTAGTTCTACTTGTCTATTTTTGCTTCTGTGGTCTGTGCTTTTGGTGTCATAGCCAATAAATCATTGCCAAGATCAGTGTCAAGAAGCTTTTCCCAAAATGTTCCTCAACAGATGAATGGTTCAAAGCATGTAGTATATATTTACAATGGAATATTTTCAACTTTAAAAGAAGAAGGGGGTTCTACCATTGTGGCAACAGGGATGAACCTGGAGGACAATACGCTAAGTAAATAAGCCAGTCACAGAAGGACAAATACTGCATAATTCCATTTATATGAGGTATCTAAAATAATCAGACTCATGGAAGCAGAGAATAGAATGTTGGTTGCCAGGGGCTGGGGAAAGGGAGAAATGGGGAGCTGTTGTTCAACAGGTATGAATTTTCAGTTATACAAGATGAATAAATTTGAGAAATCTGCTGTACAAATAGTGTCTATAGTTAACAATAGTGTTAAGCACGTAAAATTAGTTAAGAGGGTCAATTTCATGTTAAGTGTTCTTACCACACACAGAAAAAATGGGACACAAGGAAGCTTTTGGAGGGGACAGATATGTCTATTACCTTGATTGTGTTAATTGTCTCATGGGTTTATGCATATGTCCAAACTCATCAAATAGTATACATTAAGCATGTGCCATTTTTTGTGCATCAGTTATATACCTCCATAAAGCTGTTTAAAAATGTTTATCTGTATTTGATATCTTCATTTTATGACTTCCTTCTCATGCTTCAACCCACTCCCAATAGAATCCATCTTTTATTACTCCAATAAAAAGGTACTTCATAAACTATTTCCAAATCCATGGATGCGATGTGAAAATTTTATCTCCTAGTTACTTGACCTGTAAGTAGGATTTGCTTCTGTCTTTGAGACTTGATTTTCCTTGACCCAAAAACTCCTCTGGTTTTCTTCTCATCTCTGCGGCAGTTCATTCTCTATCTTCTTTGCAGGTACGTATCCTTCTCCTCAGACATTAAATGTTGAAATTCTTCAAAATTCAGTTTTAGGCCATTATGTCCTCTCACTCTGGAACTCATAATATGATTTCACAGAAACACACAGCTTCAGTTACCAACTCCATCAAGTTTGGACATTTGTGTACCTGAGACCTCTAATCTGAATTCTGTAAATCCAGTTGCCTAATTAACATCTAAATCTGTTCATTTAAAATATACATAAAGCTAAATACTCATGGTCTCCCTAAACTGCTGAATCTCTCCTCCTTCATTTTCATTTGTCTTAGTGTGTAGTGACACCATTCACCCAGTTGTATAAACCAGGCACCTAACAATAATCTTTGAGTTCAACCTCTCGCATCAGCCACTATATCCTATCCATTATCAATCTTATCCATTTTACCTCCTAGATACTTCCTTAATCTATCTAATGTCCTCTATCTACTCATCGTTGTAAGTGGTAAATTAATGCATGAATATATATTTCCCTGATTGCTTTGCTTGGTACCTGTAGTTTTTATGGCAGAAAAATTTATATTAAAAAAAATCCGTTCATCTTCCGTGTATCTTCCCTTCTGTTCCTCCATCCTTCTGTCCCCATTTCAAGCAAGTATACAGGACTCCCTAGAAACCTCTTCCTCAGGAAATATGCCATTTCTAAGCCTCAAGGTGTGAAGGAGGAGATTACAAGGCAGTTGGAGGATTAAAAGCCAGTGAGTACAACAAGCACTGCCTGACACTACCTTGTTACTGGATAGAGCCTTGGAGCTGCACCAACTCATTAGAGGGATGTAGTTGAGAGAGATATAGGGAAGGCATGTAATAGGCATGAGGTATCTATCTCATCAAATATTTCAGCATCCCAAACATTATAGAGGAGCATTTATAAATGGGACATAAAGGTACAGGTGTCCCGGTCTCAGAAGACCAGAAGGACCTCCACAACACTTTCATGTTACAGGGTTTTTATACCACTTTGGTTGTATAAGGTACCTCGAATAATGGCTGAGTCTAAATTCTCTACTTGCTCAGTTATTTAAAGAATTAAATTCATTTAAATCAAGTAAAGAAACAGTAGGTTTATAGCAGCTCATAACTGCTTACTTTTTTTAAAAAAAATTTATTTATTTATTATTTTTGGCTCTGTGTTGGGTCTTCGTTGCTGCACGCGAGCTTTCTCTAGTTGCGGAGAGTGGGGGCTACTCTTTGTTGCAGTGTGCGGGCTTCTCATCACGGTGGCTTCTCGTTGCGGAGCATGGGCTCTAGGTGCACGGGCTTCAGTAGTTGTGGCGCATGGGTTCTAGAGCGCAGGCTCAATAGTTGTGGCACACGGACTCTAGAGCGCAGGCTCAGTAGTTGCAGCACATGGGCTTAGTTGCTCCGCGGCATGTGGGATCTTCGGGAACCAGGGCTGGAACCCGTGTCCCCTGCATTGGCAGGTGGATTCTTAACCACTGCGCCACCAGGGAAGCCCCTTAACTGCTTACTTTATGTAGAAAAGCTGTCACCAATATATGGCAAGAACTTTGCTTGTATAATTTACACTAACTGGTATAATACACCTTCTACAAGAAAACTGAACAAGAATGAACTAGGGAGCAAAACATTTTTATCCTTTGAGCCATTCTGTTTTTAAGGGTTCTTGTAAGCTCTGATGTTTTATCTCTGAGAGAAAGAAAAAAAATTTTTTTAATTGGAAATTTAGAGATTTTTTTTTAAAACTTAAAATGGAAGATCTTGGTAGTAATTGAGTGTATAGTATTGTGTCATATGTTTTATTATTCATTTTATAGAACTAATTGCCCATGTGTTCCTATAATAGGGGAGGAAAAAATAACGGTTTTAGTCCCAGTATAGATATTGCGTGATAAAAGGAGAATGATGACCATCTCCATTTCCAAAGGGAGAACAGGAATTCAAAACATGCTATGCCATAAATCGTTTAATTCAGCATTTTAAAATATTTTGAGCATTTTGAACTCAATGTTTTGTAACTTCTAAAAAAGTATAATGTATATACATAATTTCCACACATTTAAAATGACTTGTTAAATTGTTAAGACCTGACTTCTTTCTCAAAATTAAGGTATGCTAGTCGGACCTGAGAATAGCCTCCAGAGGGCGACCAAGTTTCATCCCTGCAAACAACTGCATCAAAATGTAACATTGCTTCCAACAAAAGCAAGGACTTTCTAAAGTTAAAATTTGAAAAGCCAGTGATAATAGTTAATCCTTGAAAAAATACCATGACCCAAAGTCTGAATAGCTCTGCAAATATTGGTTGTTTCAGAAGGAGACCACCTCTAATTTGATGGTTTAGTAGAGCAAGGGCCTTTGAATCTAGACAAATCTCACAAAGCTACTAGATCAGCAAAACTTGTCATCAGTTCACGCATGCTCTAATTTTCCTGCTCACTGAAGTCTACCTCTTCTAAGCACCTTGTATTAGCAGGGTTTGGCTCTTGCATTTCCACAGACGTAAGGCCTTAAATTCAAGGGTCAGCTCTACAAATGGTTGATATATTACTTTGTAAATAGAGTTTCATCTATGGAATGGGATAAATATCTTCCTTATGTCTCATTGTTTTGTGAGTATTAAATTAGATAAATATATGAAAACACTTGACACAATGACTGGTTGGTAAACTTACTTTCTGCCCATTTCTTTTGCCCTCCCTTTTTTTCTCCTTAAATTGAGAAAGATAGGATCTTATTATGTCATTCACTTGAATGTTTTAGTGCTATATCACTCTTCCATTACTTTTCCCCAAAGTATATTTTTAAAAATCTCACAGAAATAAAGTAGTGATTAAGTTTAAATAATTGATATTTCTCAATCCCTAGACAGAAGTATATCTAATAACAGTAGGTTTGTTAATCCTTGACTGATAATGACTAGAAAATAAAGAAGTATTTCTAATTGGGCAATCCATCCAATTGGCTCTCACCGTGTACCAATGGATTATTTTTTTTCTACTTATTTCATCTTTATTAAAGCTACAACACAGAGAACATTAGTTGAGTTTACTTTGTAACTGCCCTTTCTCATTATTCCTGACCTGTATCTAACTAGCAGACAGTTACTTTTGATTCTTCTGAGAAAGTTCCTAAAGCATTGCTTTTCTTTATAAAATAACCTTCCTGAAGGTAATGCTAATTTTAACTACTGATCAAGATGGCCTTAATGTGTCCCTCAGTTTGGCTAAACTTCAGACAGGATTTTTCTTTACCATAGGCCCCTAACCTCCCTTTTCTGAAAACATTTACTTTAAGAAGCTTGAAATTATAAATTCTTTCTCTGCCCCTTTGAGATGTAAATTTTCTCCTAGTCACTTGATAATTTTCCAACCCAGAAATGTCTTTCTCAAGGACCTGGGAGTCAGCTCTTTGAAATATAACCTTCAAGAAAGGTATTGCCCCTAGTTCCCAGTCTCTGTGGGGAGTATAGGAGCCTAACTTTGATAAGAGCCAAAGCAAACAGAGATGGTCTAATTATATTGACCAACCTCTTCCCCAGCATCCTCTACTATTTTTCCTACAGCTCATCCTGGCATCTAAAAACTTCCATGCCTTTTGTTTCAGCAGAACGGAGTTCAGTGTCTCTCCCCTATTACAGAATCATCTTGAGTAAAGTACTCCTTGCCTGTTTAACCATCTGGTGCAATTTTTCTTTGACATCACTCCATCACATACTCCAAACTGCCTACCACTTTCAGATTAATCTTATAAAACTTTGTATATGTGCTGCTGAAGTGAGCACAATCTTTATAGAACTTTGAATCACTCCCTATTTCCTGTGGCATGAAGCCCACCATTCAAACTTCTCCACAGTCTTATACCTTCCAAACTCATTAGTGTTATCTTCCAATTCCTGAATTCTCTCCTCCAATAATATTAGTACATTTTCTTCCTAAACGTGGCTAACATTTCCCTATTTTGAGATTTCATGTGTCTTCTAATTTTTTTAATATTTGGAAATTTTATTAGACTGTATTTGCCCATAACAAATAAAATAGAAATTGTTTCAAGTCTTTGCAAATAAATTTAATACAGGGTATTAAGAACACCAGTGATGAAACTTCTGAGAAGTAAAGAAGGGCCACCTAGATAATGGAGTGATTAGTAGGAATAGGAATTTACTTGTACCCCTATGCTGGAAAGGCAAAGTTAAGGAGAGGGTTGTAAAGGCGTCCAGGGCCAGGTTAAATGATCATCAATGTCAGACCATACCAGTTCTGTCTCATTGGAGTTGGAGCCGTGGAAGTTACACAGTTGCTGCTGGAGAATCTTCACAAAGTAGAGGAAGAAAGGGAGAAATCTCATAGCTTATCCCTAAACTTCCATATACCATCAGTTGCTTCTTTTTGGCTGAGCCTGATCAGAAGTAAGCTGCCTGTATGAGTCTGCTATCATGTGATAGAAAACAGATTCAAGAAGGAACAATGACTAAATTCAAGAAAAAGCAGTCCCAAACTAGTATTTTTGCTTGAATGTTATGCAACAGTCTGTTTTCTGTATTTTTTCTAACTTTATTGAGATGTAATTGACATATAGCATTGTGTAAGTTTAAGGTGTACAACCTGTTGGTATGTTACATGTTGTGAAATGATTACCACAGTGGAGCTAGTTAACACACCTCCGTTACCTCGCATAAATAGCATTTTTTTTGGTGAGAACATTTAAGATCTCTCTTAGCAACTTTCAAGTATATAATACAGTTCTGTTAACTGCAATCACCATGCTGTAGATTAGATTCCCAGAAATTCATGTGCTAACTGGATATTTTACCCTTTGGTCAACATCTCTCCATTTCCCCCAACCCCAACCCCTAGCAACAACCATTCTATTCTCTGTTTCTCTGGGTTTGGCTGTTTTAGAGTCTACAATTTAGTTACATCATACAGTATTTATTTTTCTCTCTCTGACTTATTTCACTCATCATAATGCCCCAAGGATCCATAAATGTTGTTGCAAGTGGCAGGATTTTCTTCTTTTTCATGGCTGAATAATATTCCATCTATGTACATACCACATCTTCTATATCCATTTATCCATGTATGGACACTTTGGTTGTTTCCATCTCTCGGCAATTGTGAATAATGCTGCAATGAACGTGCGAGTGCAGATATCTCTTTGAAATAGTTATTTCATTTTCTTTGGATATATAGGATTGCTAATGTATGGTAGTTTTCTTTTTAATTTTTTGAGGAGACTCCATATTGTTTACCATAGCGGCTGTACCAATTTACATTCCC
The DNA here is from genome assembly GCF_964165515.1 of Mesoplodon bidens. Classification (NCBI taxonomy): domain Eukaryota; kingdom Metazoa; phylum Chordata; class Mammalia; order Artiodactyla; family Ziphiidae; genus Mesoplodon; species Mesoplodon bidens. Next base: position 37,604,260 of record NC_138164.1, read on the forward strand.
ACCAACAGTGCACAAGGGTTTCCTTTTCTGCATCCTTGTCAACATTTGTTACCTCTTAGTCTCTTTGAGGTGATATCTCGTTGTAGTTTTGATTTGCATTTCCCTGGTGATTAGTGATGTAGAGCATCTTTTCATGAACCTGCTGGTGATCTGGATGTCTTCATTGGAAAATTTTTTATTCAGTTCTTCTGCCCAAGTTTTAATTGAATTGTTTGAAAATCTATATCTATCTATATCTATATATCTATATATAGATATATAGATATAGCCATTGTATGAGTTCCTTATATATTTTGGATATTAACACGTTATCAGGTACATGATTTGCAAATATTTTCTCCCATTCTGTAGCTTGCCCTTTCATTTTGTTGATTGTTTATTTTTCTGTGTAGAAGCTTTTTAGGTTGATGTTATATAACAAGTTGTATAACAAGTTGTATATAACAAGTTATATAACAAGTTGTATTTCTCTTGGTGATTTTAAGATTCCCTTGTTATCTTTAACGTTGACATTTTAATTTTAATATTTCTTGGTATGGATCTCTTTAGGTTGATCTGCTTTGGAGCTCTCTGGGCTTCCTGTATCTGGATGTCTGTTTCTTTCCCCAGGTTAGGAAAAGTTTTCAGATATTATTTCTACAAATGTTTTCTGCCCCGTTTTCTCTTCTCCTTCTGGAGTTTCCTATAAGGTGAATTTTATTCCATTTGATGTGCCATAAATCCCTTCAGCTATATTCATTATTTTCATTCTTTTTTCTTCCTTATTCTCTGATTGGATGAGTTCCTCTGACCTGTCTTTGAGTTCACCTATTCTTTCTTGTGCTTCATCTACTGTATTTCTAAGTTCAGTTATTGCATTCTCCAGTTCCGTGACTTCTATTTGGAACTTTCTTATATCTTCTATTTCTTCGTTGAAGTTCTCACTGTTTTCATCCATTTTCCTTCTGAGTTCAGTGAGCATTTTTATGACCATAACTTTGAACTCTTTATCAAGTAAATTACTTATGTTCATTTCATTAAGATTTTTTCCTGAGGTTTTATTTTGTTCTTTTTTTGGAGTATAGTCCTCCCTTTCTTCATTTTGCTTGACTCTCTGTGTTGGTTTCTATGCATTAAGTGAAATAGCCACATCTCCCAGTCTTGAAGAGCTGTGTGACAGATGAACCTTGTCATTTAACCCTGTCTACTCTTGGTTGCCTCTCAAACCTTTGTGATTGTCTAAGCAGTTTATTTTTAATAGACCTGGCACACCATCCCAGCGGTTGAGGGTGTGCCAAGACAAATGAGCAACCCAAAGTGGAGGATCTCAGGCAGCACCTAGATTCAGGTTGATAGGAAGCCAGAAAACTTGGTAACAGCTTTTAAAGAATGCAAATGTATTTAGTCTTGTGAGATTGCAAGTGGAAGCCCTGCTGCGCCCCAGAAGCAAGCAATCTGAAGGTGTTCCCTGGGGAGCAGTCACAAGAAAACAGTGCTTCAGATAAGTGTACAAGCTCCATTCTGGGAGATAGCAGTGGACTGTAGTAAGGCAGAGTGAGGGTGGAGAGATGGCACCCCCAGCCTACCTTCCCCGAGAGCACATCCGTAGCCTCTAGATGTGTGCTGAACCTGAAGCCTGCTCTTAAGTCTTGTCCCTACTAGCAAATAGGCCTTTTTCATGTAAAGGCTGGGGCTGTGTCTCAGTCTGATGTGTAGTGGTACATCCTGGGGGTGGTATCCTGCCAAGAACTGTCTCTCCAATTGTTACAGTCCCATGGGACCCAGAAAAGAAATCCCTCCTGGCCTCCAGAGCCAGGTGATCAAGGAGCATCCCCTGAGTGGAGGCCACAAAAATGGGATCTCCTGTCTTGGAGATTCTGGCTCTCTGGAGCACATCAGAAGGAAAGTGTGAAGATGATGCTTACTGGCTGAGTGAGGCGGTGGGAAGAGTGCAAAGATGACACCATTTGAATAAAGGGAAAGAGGGAAAAGAAAAAAAAGAAAAGAAGAAAAAAATATATATATATAGCAAGACAGAGGAAGAGAAGGGAAGAAGGAGCCAGCTGGCTGGCGCACAAAGCTGTCACCTGCAGGAAAGGAAAAAGGGGAAAAAAGATGGCACCTTTCAGTTTTATCAAGGCAGAGAGAGAGCAGGAAGATGGCACCCGCCAGCCTCTGTCCCTGGGGAGTATTCCAGCAGGCCCCTGTTCCTCAGATTAATGCTTTAAAATTGGGAAGTGAGTCTCTTTCACCAAAAGTCAGAGTGCTTTTCAAAGGGCTGCTTCTACACTTGGCCCTGGGACAGGTGAGTCTGTGCACAGGCCCTTTAAGAGCTGTTCCTCAGTTCACCACAGCCCTGTGGGTCTCATGGGATGTGCCTTGTTGGTCTTCAAAGTCAGATGTTTTGAGGGTCCATCTCTCAGGTGCCAGCCTTAAAATTTGGAGTGCCCAATGTGGGGTCCATACCCTTCACCTCTCAGGAAGAAGCTCCAGGTTTTGAGTTCCTTCCTAATTGTGTGTCTCCACACCAAGGATGGGGTTTATGGCAAAATTGTGTCTCAGCCTTTCCTACCTGTTTTGATGTGGTTTCCCTCTGGTTTTCCTGATGTGAAGGGGTTGCTCCACCATCTTTTAGTTTTCTTCAGAGGAAATTTTTCCATATGTAGCTGTAGCTTTGGTGTGTTTGTGGGAGGAGGTGGGTTCGGGATCTTCCTATGTTGCCATCTTGAACTGGAACCTATTTAATATGTTTTAAATTTTGGTTTTCAGTTGTTCAGTTTGTTACTAGTATATGGAAATCTGATCAATGTTGTGTATTAATGTGTATGTATTGATTTTATATTCTGAGATCCTGCTAAAGCAAGCTATTATAATTTATTATGAGTCTACTTATACCTTCCTTGGAATTTTCTATGTAGACAATTATGTCATCTGTAAAGAATGACAGTTATATTTCTTCTTTTCTAATATGTATGCCTCTTTTTTCCTTTTCTTGCTGTACTACACTGACTAGCATCTAAAGTACTAAGTTGAAAACTAAGATAAGAGTGGACCTTCTAACCTAGTTTTTGAACTCAGGGAAAAGCATTCATTCTTTCACCATTTCATGTGATGTTAGAAGTAGGTTTTCTGTAGAGGCTCTTTATTAGGTTGAGGTAGTGCCCTTCTATTCCTAGTTTCCTGAGCACTTTTAATATGAAGGGGCGTTGAATCTCGTTCAGTGCCTGTTCTGTGTTAACTGGTGTAACAGCACGTGTCTCCTCTTTAGACTCAATCTGGTAGATTACATTGGTGAGTGGTCACCATTGAACAAGGCTTGCGTCCCTGGAATAAACGCCACTTGGTCATAGTCTGTTATTCATGTGGATGCTGATGGTAGGTATTCTTGTGGATTCCTTCTAGGAGGGTAAATTCTGGTTCCCCCAAAACGCCCGTGTTTAACCCCTCCTATGACAATATGTGCACGTTACCTTGTATGGAAAAATGGACTTTGCAGCTGTGACTAAGTAAAAAATCTTGAGATGAAGAGATTATCCTAAATTTTCTGGGTGGGCTATATATAAACACAAAGAGCTGTGTAGGAGGGACACAGGAAGAGTCAGAGTTGGAGAGACCATGTGATGAGGGAAGCAGAGATTAAAGTGATGCACTTTGAAGATGGAAGAAGGGACTAATTCCAAGGAATGCAGGCAGCCTCTAGAAGACAGAAAGGGAGAGGAAACAGATTCTCCTGTAGGGCTTCAAAAGGAACAAGCCCTGAGACACCTTGACTAATATCAGACTACTAAGCTGCAAAAACTTTCTTTCACAAAGGGTCAAGGAGGGCTGGGAGCACATATGTGCTGCCCACCTGGACAGAGGGGGACCTGTGAGGCTGACCTACAGATTCTGTGGAGGTGGAGAGACATGAGCCCCTTTCTTCTCCAAGCTCTTTGCAGGGTCCAGCAGAGAGTCATGCCACCTGTGGAAGCCTGCGGCCCCAGTTTTGCATGCTGGTGGTGTAGGGGTCATGTTCAGGGAATCTCTGTTGTCCTAACACCTGCCTGGGTCCTGGGGAAGGAATCAGAAGTCAGAAGCAGGAGAAGAGCCTTTGGCCAGCAGGGAAAGGGGGGTGAGGCCCAGGGCAGGTCCATAAAAGATCAGAGCATCTCAGTGCTTTAGGAGGAAGGGGCTTCAGAGGTGGGCCAGCACAGGCTGTGACAGAGGCTAAGCGGACTGGGAGGGGAGGCACTTCTGGGAGACAGCAGGGGTCTACTCCCTGCCCCTCATTGTTTGCTCATCTCACTCTAATGAGGGGGTCATTTCCCCTGCTCTGATGATTCGAAGCCTCTGCCGACACCCACAGGACGGTGACTGAGGCCTCCACACTCCTCAGCATGGATCCCAGCTCCCACTCAGATCTGGGGCCACAGACACCTCTCCCACCCCCTGCCGCCCCTGTGAGCAAGCTGTTCTTGTGAAACGTGGTCATAGTTTGTTAGGAGGACCTGCTTCCTATGGGGATACAAACCAGTGTTGATACCAGTACACACACACGTCCAGCCATGGGTGCAAAGGGAAGGGACAGTAGCTCTGGGGTGTCTTTGCAGACCCGGAGGCCCCGGACGCCAGTCCCCACGGCCACAGCCACATGGGTCCTCCTCCCTCAGTTGAACGAGATGCTGCTGCACAGAAATCCCACAAGTTCCACAAAGGGGCCCGACTGTCCTTTCCCTTATACACACCTTTAACGGGTGCCCCATGAATCTCCCCACACCCATTCCCCTTGTTGCATCCTCATTGGGATGAAGAGGTAGCTGCCTCCACCACTCTCCACATTGCAATAATCCCAGTGGAACTAGAGGATGCTCCCGCTACGATGAGGCAGACAGTCCCGTCCCCATGGCCAAGACTTTTCGTCTCTGGTCAGGCCACCCACAGAGGAAACCCTGGATGAGCGGAGGGTCATCCCAGCGCCGTCGTCTGGCCACATGAGGAAAGCAGAGAGAAGCTCCATAATGACAAGGGCCGTCTCCAGGCTCCATCCTAGAAACTGGTGAGTGTCCAGAGGGCTGAAAGGCACAAGAGCAGCTCTGCCTCCCCAGAAGGTTCAGGGATGCAGAAGACGGTACAGATGCCCCAGAAGGCCCCTAGCCGAGCAGGCGTTAGAGAAGGGGCTGATGAGGGGGTCCCTGGGGAAAGTGAGAGCTGTGCGTTCCCAGGGGCAGCCTGAGGAGTCCTTGTCTATGTGGAGGAAAGGTGTGGCCACCTGTAGACCCAGAGCTCCTGTGACCTCCCTCATCCTTCCTTCCTCTCAGGATCGCTCTCTGTGGAGCAGCTCAACACCAACAAGATGACAGTGGCCTGAGAGCATTTCCCACGAAAACGATCTTTGTTCACAATTTACATACATCACTCCAAAGGTCCTGCTCCCACCCACACCTGGCCACACCCACCTCCCCCACCTCCCTAACCCCCAACAATCCCGCTCCCCCTCCCCACCCTGGTGGTCCTGCCCCGCTCCCTTCCCCCCACATCATCCAGGATCAGCACTGGGAGGAGGAGGAGGAGCCCCTAGGCTCCCCAGGGGGCTGCCCTGGGGCCTCGCCCTGGAGGGCCAGCCCAGCTGTTCCCTACTGGCTGCAGTGCTTCTTCCTCCTCTTCCCACGCTTCTTTGTGTCAAACGGGTCACGCTTTCTCTTTCTCAGCTGTGAGGGGCGAGCCAGCCCCAGAGCCAAGGCTGGCCTCCCAGAGACGCCGAGGCCAGCCCCGGGGATGGGCAGCTTCTCAGCAGCGGCTGGGTGTCCACACAGAGCCCGCTTCCTCGACTTGGGAGCGGCTGGTGGAGCTGGGCTGAGGCCTCTTCTCTGAGAGGAGGGGGACTGGGGAACACTCTGGGCCCCCCAACCTCCAGAGGAAGCCAGGGCTGAGACATGCGCAGGACTGAGGGACATCCCGAAAGGCACCAGTATATGCTGAGAGTCTATGATGAAGACGCTTTGGAGCACCTCCTCGTTCTCACTGGACCCTTCCCTGGGCACTCGGGCCTCCCGAAGAGGAGAGGCCTTTCTGAGAACAGACGCATCCCTGGATCTCAGTAGAGGGCCGGTGCGCCTTTGACCCTGGGGAGGGGAGAGCCATACGGGCCGGAATATAGAGAACTCCTGACGTCCTCCAGAGGGAACAAAGACTTTGGGCCTGCACAGGGCAGTGTCTGTTTGCATGAGCCTATGAAGAGCCTGAGAATCAATCTCTGGTGGGCAGGCTTCATCACTGACCCCTAGATGGGGGTCTTGGTCGTGCCTCTGGGCACCTTGGCCGGCGTCGGACTCAGAAGGACTTGAGGCCATTCCGGGTGCACTGTGACTCAGGGCTGCCCGCACACCGTCGTCCTCTTTCAAGGCCAGGAGTCGTTTCTGCACCAGCTGGTAGGAGGGAGGAGGACAGTGACGGCTCCACACACACGTGTGAGAGGAGGAGCACTGGGCAGTGGGACAATGGCCCTGGGGGGGAGGAGGGGACGGGCGACCCCAGGACTCGAATCCAAATACAGACACTGTGGCAGTCCGGCCATTCTCCTGCAACTGATTCCCAGCTTTGTGACCTTCCCTCCCCTCCCGGCTCCCTATCCTCTCCTTCCTTTCACCCTGCACTGCACCCACCCCAGAACGGGCCCTTCCCCATGCCAGGTGTCCCAGGCAGGGGAGGGATGGACAGCGCTATGTGGCCCTCCTGTTCTGGGGCCCTACCTCTCCCCTGTTCACTGGGGTCCCTCTGTGCCCTGGTCTTCCTGAGTGTCCCTTGTGTCCCCTGTTCTACCGGGGATCCCTCCCTCCTCTGGCTCCCCTGGGTCATCTGGGTTCCCCTGTCCCCTGGATCACCTGGGGTCCCCCTCCCGTGGGGTCCCCTGGCTCCCTGAGTGTCCCTCTCCCTCCCCTGTCTCACTTCTTCGGGGGTGAGCCCTTCCTCCTGCTCCAGCTCCTTCTCTAGGGCCAAGAGATCCAGCTGTGGGTCTGGGGAAAGCAAATCTGCCAGGAATCCAGGGTGAATGACTGCCTCCACCTAGAACAGAAAGAAGAGGCTGTGAGCATCCTCGGCCAGGAGTGGCCTGTGAGACAAGAAGGCCAGGAGGGAAAGTGAAAAGCAGAGACCCACCCCACTCTCCTCCACAAGGCGGGGATGGTCAGCGCGCACACGCACACACACACACACACGCAAACATGCACATACACAGTCACACACAAAAGAGCACATATACAGAGGCACAAACACAGACACAAAGGCATACACACAGATAGACACAAACATATACACACAAACATCTGCGTAAACCTCCCCTAACACCAGGCTCAGGAACAAGGAGCTGAGCTTAAGTCCCAACGGCCTGAGCAGAACCCAGATCTTGGGTGCTGAGAGTTCCATGCCCTGGCATCTTGCAGACCCCAGTCTCCAGGCCTAGCCTACTTTGGTGACAAAGTCCTCCTGGGAACACAGCTTGTCGATATAGCTTAAGAGATCCGGGTCCGAGTAGGTGCCGTCCTCTTCCTGCTGCAGCTCATTTCCGTCCTCTCCCCATTCTGCATCTGAGTCGCCTGTGGCTGAGTGGACGGGCCCCACCAGCGCCTCCATGATGTCCATATACTCCCTCACAGCCTCAGGTGGAATGTCCTCGGGTGCCTTGGGCTCCGGGGGTCGCTGGGACCCGTGTGGCTTCGGGCGGGAGGGCTGGGCCCAGGGGCCGGACATCCTGGGAGCACAGGCTGCGGCAGAGCAGGAGGAAGGGAAGGAAGGTGAGGGGCTCCCGGTCTACCTCCTGACCACCGAGCGCACGCTGGTGAGGGCACTGTTGGGGGACATTGATGTGGGTGTGGGGGGGTCAGGACCACCTGAAGCTTCATGCACAGTTGGAGGGGGGAGGTAAGGGGGCATCTAAGAGAGTCACATATAAGGAAGTGGGGAACCTCCAATTTTCTAGGGGTGTCCCCATCAAGCCCACTTCTTAGGCAGACTTTGTGTGCAGTCCTTTGACAGGGAGGCGTGAGAGAAGTTACAAGATTGACCAAGTCAATACCCCGTAGTAACAAAGGGCATCTGAGACCCCACCCCCCACCCCCCGCCTCGGTGGCTGTTTTGCTTGAAAGACCAATGCCCCTGTCTTGAAGGAAAATGATCCACATGGGAAGAGTGGCCAACCCTGGGCCCCTGTTACCTGTGCGTTCAACTCCAGTGGGAACCTGGGTGGCCGGCTGAAGGCCCACTTTCGGGGCTGGGGGCCCCCGAGGATCCAGCTTCGGTGGGGCTGGAGGAGGCAGGCCCTGCGCGCACTGCATCCACCGCAACTGCTGGATCTGTATCTCCTCCTCTGCCTCAAATTGCATGAACCTGGGGTGTGACGGAGGCACAGGCCATCCTGAGAAAATGGCCTGGGTTCTGGAGCCCAACAAAGGCAGCCAAGAATGAGGGATTGGGAGAGGATGTGCCTTGGGGCTGTCAAGGCCCTGTGAGGTGCTGTCCACAGCAGAGAGCTGCTCCTGGAACTGATACAAGATCTGGGACCCTTCCTGCCTCACCAGCACTGGAGAGCATTCAACAGCATAGAGCCAGGTCGCTGCATTGAACCAGGTCAACGGGACACATGGCTGACCCAGGGGGCACCCTCCCCATGCCCCCCATCCAGAGCCACATGAAGGGCTGACAGCCAGAGGCTGGAACAGGCATGTGTTCCCCACAGGGGTCCTTGCCCAAATCCAGGACCCTGGGTTGGGACTGAGAGTTCTGGAACGTAGACCTGGAGACAGGGCTCAGGAGAGGCTGGACGATGTGGATGCTGAGCTTAGAGGACAGGCCTTCCTTTCCTCTGAGAGGTGCTTGTTTGTTTGGTTTTGTTTCTTAAACCAAGGGGATTACCGTGGAGCAAACACTGGAAGGGCCAGAGACCCTTGGGCTGATGACAGCTGGCTTCCCCAGCCTCTTGAGGGATGCCAGGGTACCCACTCAGGCCACTTTTCGTGAGGAGAGGGGGTCCCAAATCTATGTCAGTGGCCGCCAGCCAGCCACCACTAAGGAAGCAGCAGGCTGGCGGGTGGAGCTCTTTCCCCAGCCCAGCCCATATGGCCGGAGTTGGACCCCTACTGGACTCACAGCTTCACCCTGCCCCGTCCTGAGACCTTCATGTGAGGGCAAGGGTAGGTCAAACTCAGGGGAGGGCAGAGCTCGTGGTGGAGGAAGGACAGAAGACCCAAACTGTCAAGGTGAGGGAGGGGTTTCTGGAGGACTGTAGGGCCTCTGGGCTGCGGGCCCCCCGTTCCGAGCGACAGCCCTTCTCCTTTGTCCTCTCTGATGAGCACCCCCACGGCCAGACCCTGCCCTCACCCACTCGCTTCACCCTCCACGCAGCCCCTGGGCCCAGGACGCTGACTCACTTTTGCGCCATCTCGTAGTAGATCATCCGGTCAGAGTTGCTAATGTGCTGCCATTCCTGCACGGCCCTGCACAGTCCCTCCTCCAGTGTCATGGTGGGCTTCAGGCGGGCCAGGGATCGAAGCGCTGGGCTGTAAGCACTCGGGGTCAGTCTCTGTGCCCAGCCCAGCCCCCACCTGCCTGACCCCACCCACCAATGTGGACCACACATCACTCAACACAGCATGACTGAGCAACAGGAGAGTGAGAGGCAGGTGTCTGGGAGAGCAGAGACAAGCCTTCCCGGCTACGGCTGTCACCGCCTCACACTCACTCGAGGATGACCATCCACTCCCAGGCTAGAGCTGGGACACTGTGCCTTGGGGAGCTCTTTTCCTCTTCAAGGCTGCCTTTTCATAATAAAAATCACCATCATCAGTGAGGCGTGGCATGTGCCAGGCAATCTGCTCACACTTCATAGATTAGCCCAAGGAGTCTTCTGCACGGTCCTCTGAAGGTGAAGTGTGATTGTCCCCTTTTTACGAGGGACCGCAGGTTTAGGATGGAAATGCCTGCCAGGCTCACAACTCTAGTGGGAGAGAGCCCATGCCCTTAGGAGAGCTCTACCATCACCCTGTTCCTAGTGGAATTCTCCACATCAACAAAGTCGAGGCGTGCATGAAGCGCTCTCCTGGGCCCCGCGCTCCTCCCCCTTCTCCGAAGTGACCTCCCCCGGCCACGTACACTCAAGTGCTGTATGAAAGGAGACGTCAGCACAGGAGAGTGTGGCATCCACTCCTTGGCTCCTCAACTTACACCACGACCCTCTCTGACTTCAAGTCTTCAGGCCATATTACCAGGAGAATCATGGAAGAGCAAGCTGGCTAGACTCACAGAGGGGTGGGGTCAGTTGAGATAAGGCACATTTCAGTCATGATGTCATGGACTAGCAGGCTCGCCCGTATGACTGACAGTGTGCCTTTTCGTGGCGTGGACATCGCCTTCACACCTTGCTTCCAGTATCCCTAGAAACCTAACCTGCGAGTCCATCCCCAGTTCCTCTTTATCTAAGAGCTCCGATAAGCTCATGACCCCCTGAGCGTTCACTCACATGAGAAAGCAGGAAAGAGCTTCTGCATCAGGACTCTGGGGAAGGTGTCTCCGGGCCAGTGGCTTGAGGCGCTGCCACCGTCGGAAGTTACTGTACACGCTCTGGTGGTTAGAGCAGTCCTCCTGCGAGGCATAGGGCTGGTTGGTGTCCAGGCTGCCCTCCCTGGAAGTGCCACGTGGCCATGGCCCAGAGTTCACTGGGCGAATGTTAGGGGCCATCTGGGCAGCTGGTGGTGGAGCTTGAGGAGGAAAGCCTGGGGTCCAGCCTCCCTTGCCAGCCTGAGTAACTCCAACAGCTGGAGCAGTCACAATGGTCTCCATCGCAGGGGTTGCTAAGAATATGGGTGCAGGACATGCAGCACTCCCGCTGAGGGCCCCTGGAGCGCTCCAGTTGAGGGGGCCCTGAGGAACGATAAAGGTCTGAGCTGGGGGGGCCTGCACTGGCCTCCCTTGTGACCTGACTTGTACAGTGAAGTTGCAAGCCCCAGGGGCACTGGGGCCACAGCCACCATTAGCCACCAAAGGCATCCTGGGGAAAGCTGGCAGCCACAGGCTGCTGCCAGGAGGGAATGCGGGGGTGATGAGAGGTGGCAGGTGCTGCTCCCAGGGTGGCCAGTGCTGGGCGCCAGGAATGGGTGGAGGAAAGGACACTGCCGTGAAAGTAGACAAGGAGGCACCGGGGTTCATGGTGACATCCGTTCCCAGCACTGCAGATGCTGTTGAGGCAAAGGAAAGGAGTGAATGGAGGAGGAGAATGGGCAAGTGGGACTGAGGCTTTCTGCGGCATCAGAGTGTAAATCTCCACAGATGAGAGACTCTTGGACAAGGGAAACTGCAGCGTGCAAATGTCTTCAAGTGATTTTCATGCCCTGACCTCCAGTTGAGAATTATTCCACTGGTGACCCCACGCCCATCCACCAAGCTCCCTGACCCCTGCCTGCCGAGAAGAAATTGCCTCAGCAAGCACTCACTTGGAGAGCCTCCCTAAGGCACACCCTGGCACCTAAGCCTCACAGGCTGTCTCCCAAGACCTGGAGCTGTGTGGACATCTGCTCTGTGAGAAATGCCCCTCAGCCGGCGTACTAGCAGGTGGGGCCTTCTGCAAGGTAAGTTCTAGGCCCCCAAAGGCCCTTTGTGGACAGGCACTGTGTAAAATATTAGGGCCCCACCTCCTCCTCAGTCCTCCTTTTCCTGATGCTCAGTATAAATCCCCTCTTTCTTTCCTAGCCTCACAAAACAAAACAAAATGCTGGAAAATATCTCTAATGGAATCCTGATACAAACCCATGACACTGGCCCAGAAAGCACCTGCATCTCCGAACAACCCACAGCAGATACGTAACATGGGCCAGGTCCTGCCACCCCTTCCCCAGTGCCCAGAGTCACTGTCATCAGTCAGGAGTTCTGTTCCTAGGGGCTTGGGGTGGTCTGAGAAGTAGGCGCGTGTCCCTTAGATTCTGTCATTTCACAGCCAGTGATGGCTGCAGAGGATTAAACAAGGGCCAGGGAATTGTCATGTTACATTGGTCGTGGGAGTATAGACTGCCTGTGGTCCTTCCCCTTCCAGCTCCCAATAACGGAGAGACAATCTGAGATGCAGGCATAAGCCAGATGCCATGGCGATCAAGTTGTCTGAAACACATCCCCGTTCAGGAGAACAAGGTACACACCACGGTGCACCTAACTCACCAGAACAGATGTCATAGGACGTTTAATAGTAACACAGAAGATCATCTTCCTGATCCTGGGCTACACTCCTTCCCCCTTTAAAAGAGGAAGCAGGCTTCATAGACATTCCACCCGAAACAACCCCACTCCACATCTGTTCCCTGTCCATGAAGGAGTGACCTGAAATAGGAACAAACTCTTCCTCTCAAGGCAGCCTGAGGGTCCACCATGAGATACTGGACAAGATGAAGTAGGTCTGAAGTACTGCCATTCCACAAAAGGAAGAACAATTCAGAGCAACTCAGGAACCTGAGCCCTCTCTTGGCTGAAGTTACTCGTAATGGTTGCCCATCCCCTGTTGAATCCAAGGCAACAGTTACCTGAACTGACAAGTGAGCTCTGGGCTGGGAGGAGTGGACGAGGTGTGGGCTGCGGCAGTTAGAGTAACCCCCTGCCTAGCTCTCGGAGAGGACACTTCACTGCAGGTGTAGCCACACACAGCCCCATTGAATAGTTTTCTCACCAAGACCATCTCTCCCCACGGCCCCCTGAGATACAGTATGCTCCTGTTCAAACCCCTTTGAAAGATATGGTGAGGCAAGCTTCAGGTGCCTGAGGAACACAATACAGCTCTAGGCTTTCCTCATGACCCTCCCCGTGTCACCACCAGGACATCACACACATCCTTACACACACGTTTCAAAGTGGCTTGTCTCCCTTCTAGAAAGAATCAGACTGTCTGCTGCCATCCTTTCTCCATAGCCAGGGCAATTCCTCTGGATCCACCTCCAACGACCCCTCCTCCCCAGGGCAGTCTCAGGTTTCTTCAGGCTCCCCAGTCTCCCCAGGTGAAATGTCCTTGTGCGTCCAGTGCTCTCTTCTCCCTCTACTTCAGTCCAACTAGGTGCCCACAGTTAAGTGTAACATGTGAACCTGAAGGATGTGAGGATGGCAGGGTCTCTGAGAACACACCCCCAGCCTATAGTAGCTTACCTCCTATTGAAGCCATCCTGCAGGCTTGGGCACGGACTACTGCTGCCTGGTAGCCTCAATGAGAAAAGTCAAGACCAGGAGCCAGAGAGCGACCTGCTTCAGCAAACGCTCGGGATCCAAGTCAACGAGGGACACGTTTGAAAGTAAACAGGAAAATGCGGGCTGAACCGTTCTGCGGTGGGGGAGGGGCAGAGGGCACGTGGGTCGGGGTGGGGTGGCGTGCGCTGGGGGGACATTCCACGAGGGCTCTGGCAGGTAGGCAAGAACCGGAAGTTCCTTCCACCTCCCACAGTGGCAACACAATTGGCGTGTGCCTCTTTAGGCAGTTTATAAACTGTTGTTTTGATTCACGGCACCGAGGTTGAGCATGACAGTCCCTTCCTTTCACGTCTTTATCCATCAACCTAGGTTTTGTTTGTTTGTTTGTTTGTTTGTTTTGCGGTACGCGGGCCTCTCACTGTTGTGGCCTCTCCCGTTGCGGAGCACAGGCTCCGGGCGCGCAGGCTCAGCGGCCATGGCTCACGGTCCCAGCTGCTCCGCGGCATGGGGGATCTTCCCAGACCGGGGCACGAACCCGTGTCCCCTGCATCGGCAGGCGGACTCTCAACCACTGCGCCACCAGGGAAGCCCTGGAGCTTTTATAATGAAGGAAAACTTGTATGATTTGCAACCAATAACTTCATACTAGAGGAATGGTGAGGCAAAATATTGTACCCAGGCACTCGAGAAAGGCAGGCTTCCTTGTTGCTTCCTCCCTTTGTTCAGTCATTCAACCAATTATTTACAAGATTCTCACTCATAATTCTGATACAGTATTTGAAGGACTCTTCTCAAGGCCACTGATACAAAAATTGCACTGTGCAAAAATTAGCCAGTCCCAATACTGCAATCACTTTTGTAATACTTCAAAATCCTACACCCCACAGACAGAGATAATCAAATTAGCCCAAATGTAACTTGGGAAGACCAGTCACAGAAGGGAGTATCTAAAAGTCCTTTGGATCATGATCTCTGACTATTCCTGCACAGAAGGTGGGGGCGGGCATTGACTACTGAGAAAAAACATCTCTGGACATGCATCACAAGCCTCAGAAGACAGTTCATCTTCCACTCAATCACGAAACATTAAAGAAACGAAGAGATACCATGTTTGTGTCTTGTGGAGTTTTCAAGTCTGCACTTGGAGGCGCTTAGTGCTGTTACATGTGAGGGGTCTTCAGAGGCATCCTGTTGAGTGAGAAATGCTCTAATCTTGCATTTGACCAGAAAGCGGATCTGATGATTGAAGTTTCTTTGGGAAGTATTACAAAGTCAGGTCAGTAAGTTGATCCCGCTACTGTTTTTGTTGTTGTTGTTTTATTGTCAACTGAAATTCTGCAAGATATTATAAAAAAGGAGGGAGGGAAAATAAAATTGTTCCCATACTACCTGTTGAAATTGGCCCAGATTGTCAACTCTTTCTCAAAATTATTTTTTAAAAAACCCCAAAACCGTACAAAGGAAACACCTGTGAACACGGAGAAAAAATATTCTAGTAGAGTAAATGCGTTGGAAAAACTCTAGGAACGGAGTCAGGAGACAGTATCTTAAGAGTGTTTCCCAGGTCTGAAATTCTTTGCTAGCATTGTTCTTTAACGGAAACTTCAGGTGTGCTAGGAAAAAGGACCTACTGTTTTTTGAAAGGCATTAACAAGAACCAAGGAACGGCAGTCCAAAGGGCATGAAAGTACTTGCCCCAATTTGAGGCTACTGTGCTTACAGCGGAGCTCTCCAGAACTCTTTGTAGCTAAGTGCATGGGTTTCACGAGTGCAATATAAAACTCACGAGTGCACATTTCCCAAGAGCTGGTTTTAAGAAGAGACCGTCACGAAGGTTCCCAGCGAGGAGCGTCGCCAGAGAAGTTCCGCAGCTTGCCCGACCCTCCATTTCTGTCCTCTCCTGCAGAGACCTCCTAGGCCCGCGCACCCCGCGCCTGCACGCCCGCGCACGCCCACTGGGGCGGGTCTCTCGGGCACGGCGGACCGCCGTCCTCCAACAGCTCCCGGCGTCTGCTGGGGCAGTTTGCTCCGGAAGACAGGAGCGCATGCGCGAGCGCGGAGGGTGGGGCCCCAATGGCTGTCCGGCGGGGGAGGGGCCTGTCATGGCGGCCTGTAGAGTCAATTCTAGGAATCCTGAGGTAAGGGGTACGGGGACTTTTCACCCCTCAGGTGTCACCGCTCTGCACTGTTGTTCACCCTGTGGGTTATTTGTGCCCTTGTCCATGTAAGGAGACTCCCCACAATGTGGATTCACGCCCCCATAGAGCTCGATTCCCTTGAGATGTTTACCCCAGGATTATCGGCACCACTGGGGAGCCGGCTGCATGAAGGGTTCAGTGATTGCGGGGCCTACAGTGGGGGCTAAATAGTGTGTGCGAGCTATTAAACAGGTGCCGTTCTAGTCTGCGCGTTGTGAAGAGTACAAAAGCTAGAGGGAAGTTCTTGCGAGTTGAAAACCCTCATCTGGTTCCGAAGGTGTAGCTCAGGTGATTGGAAAATGAGTGAAGATGGAAGGAACACACTCATCGTTTCACTAGTGTCTTCCTTCTTATCATAAAAACATCAGTCAACGCTTAGGTTCAAACTGCATTCTTTTGTCGGTGATGCGAGCAACTTTGCTGAATGTGGTAATAAGCATGTATTTGTAGTCTGGTGTCAAATCATGATTGATTTGCAAGCATAGATGGGGTCTGTACATACTTAATTGGTTGGTGGGAATCTGATAGGTAGTCAAATGTGTGGGTTGGTTTTGTCCGTGGATATTTGTGTTTGAAGGGAGGTCATGCCTGTGTTTTTGTGAGAGTGTGTAAGAGTGAGCGTTGTATTTGGAGGGTGTTGAGATGTGACGCAGGCATACTCAAGGAGTTGGTGGTTAGGTGTTTGTAATTTGGTGTTTGGGGAATATGTTTACATGTGTTTTTTTCACCCCTGAATTTGGGGATTTGTGTGTGTGTAATGGTGGATTTGGAAGGATTATCTGCATATGCGTAAGGGCCATGTCAGGAAAAGTAGTGGTGTATATTACTTTGGGTGTCCAGTCTGTTAATTTTGTATATTTGGGGAATGTAGGCTGATCATTTGTGTATTCAGGGCACGTTGTATGGTTATGGGGTGTTTGTGGGTGTGCATTTTCAGGAGCTGTGTATGTATATTTGGATGTGTAGAGGGCAAGTCTGTGACTATTTTATGGGGCTGGTGGATGTTGAATGTGTAGGTATGTTGTGTTTGTATGATCCTGTATTCTGCAAGATGGCAGAGTTCATTCTGTGTGAGAGGTTGGGAATATGGGGTTATGTATACGCCAGTAGTGTGGTACTGTATGTGTATTTGGAACAAAGGGTGTATAGGGTGACATTATTGTCTATTTGTAGTGTACTGGGTAATCGTGGTTCTATTTGGGACTTGTGGAGAGTTGTGTGTTAAATGAGTTTGTGTGTGTATTCAAGGGGCATGGCCACTTGGAGGAATATTTGCTGAGGCTGTGCATTTGTAATTTTCAGTAGGAGCCTCTTAGGCTTATGTATTTTGGGAAGTGAGTATATGTGTATCTGATAGAGAGGTGGGGTTCTATGTTTCTACAGGGAAGATGGACAATTGCATTTGTATGTATTAGAAATATGTGATACGGGTATTTGTTAGTACTTGCATATGTGTGACTGGCTCCTGATAGCTAGGGATAATTTGATATATGGAAGTTGTTTCATAAATGGTTTGCTGGAGATATTTCCATGTATCTTACTTGTGTATTCTAATCCGTGTGCGTGTCCATCATCAGGTGCATGCATTATCAGAGTTTGTTCATAAGGTATGGAGTTGTTAGGAGTATTCAAAGTGTATTTCTTTGGAGAACGCTAGGGTGTTTATACATGTGTTTGGTAGGAGTAAGAGGTGGTCTGTCTATATATTCAGGGTGAGGGTAGAAACATATATATATACACACACAGACATATACAGTTTGTATGTTGGAGTAGTGGTGGGGAGCTTGTATTCTGGAGAGGTAGCATAATGTATAGTGTTTGGGAGGGGATCCATATGTTCAGGGGTTAGGAATATTTGCATGTGTGTGTCCATAGGTGTGTGAGAATTGTGTATGTATCTTAGTAAGACTGCAGAGGTTGTCAGTGTTTTTCTGTTTTGAGTGTGTCTGAGCATTTGGGGTGTATACTCATGAGTAGTTTGTGGATGTGTGTATTTGTGATTTGTGAGTGTAGCAGGAGGCTTCGAGTCCTCTGTGTGTCTATTTCAAAATGTAATGCCTGAAGAATTTAGTGGTGTTGCTTGTATGTGTGTTCTCAGTATTAGTGAGGTGGACTTATATGTACAGTTGACCCTTGAACAACATGGGTTTGAACCACACGGGTCCACTTATAGTGGATTTCTTTTTCAGTAACTACTACAGGACTACTACAGGATCCATGGATGCAGAGCCACTGCATGGAGGGTTGGCGCCCTAACCCCCAAGCTGTTCAAGGGTCAGCTGTCTTTGATAAGTATAGATTATTTGTGTCTGTGTGTGTGTTTGAGTTCCTGGGGCTTCTGGGGTATGTATTCTGTGGGACGTGAGAGTTTAGTTTGTGTGTTTGGAAACCAGTAGGCTGTGTGGGTTCTGTGTGTGTGCAGGAGTCCTGCAGTCTATGTATTTTAGGGCCGTGGGATTGCATATGGGTGTTTTTTGGGTTGCACATGAGACAGTTGTGTACTTGGTGACCCTGTGTGCTTAGGTACTCAGTGTGTACATCTGGATGGCATATTGGTTGCACATGTTTGTTTTCAGGCCCATGTTGTGTGTGTATATATAGTTGTGAGAGTGGAATGTGAATATTCAGGGTGAGTAAGGTTTCATCTGTAAAAATTTAGGTAGTAAGAGGTGGTCTGTTTGTGTATTTATTCAGGGTGAGGGTGTGTGTTCAGGAGATATATATATATATATATATCTATGTACAAACACAAATGTGTATGTGGTGTCCTTTTGGTTATATATCTGTGGTGGGAGTTGAGAGTTCTCCTTGGGGTGTAAGTGGATTCTGTGCACACATTCACAGGAAAAGTTATGGCATGTGCTGGAACTGGTTCATACTGTCTTGGGAGAGTCAATGGTGCATATCTCTTCCCAGCTGTGTGTTTAGTGATGTCAGGTGGGTAGCTTGAAATTGGTCCTGCTGGGAATATTTATACCATGTAGATACCATAAGTGAAGTCTTTCCCGCCTTTCTCGGAGAGCTTTTTATCAAGCACTTAGCAGCGTACCACTGATGTGCGTGTTTGGATTGTGTATGTATGAAGCAAGAATATTTGGGCATCGGTGGGTACGTATGGGACCCTCATGTGAATTGTGAGTGGGGCATCTGGGGCTATGGGCCCTTGTATATGTGCATTGACCCTGGTAATTGTGAATCATTGCATTGCTCCTATCAGGTTGGTCTGTTCTTTAGGGCCAGAGAATCCCCACAAATGTTGTTGATTCCCAGTAGAAATCATGCAGATGGATACAGGGGTGTCTGTACCTTAGGCAGGTGGACACTCCTTCAGCATTTGTGTGGTCCTAGCATCTGGGTCCCTAGAAGGGGGCGCCTGGCGGACAGATGGCCATGCAGAGCAGAACCTTCACAGGTGTGTTGTTGGCATGACAGGCAGCAATCAGAAAGTCATGGGGCTTCCTGGATAGGAGGTCAGATGACCAAGGGCTCTCCCAGGAAAACCCCCTGAGAATCAGTTGGACAGCTACAGGCATTACTGGCTCTTCTGTGGCACAGCGGACGTGCAAGGACACCCTCCACATGGGGTCCAGAGCCATGTGTCCCTGAGCCCAACTGCCCCAGGGTGGTGGGAACTGTTGCATATCAGGCTGGTCAACTGTATCACTAGGTCTCAACCAACCTGTCTCATGGAAACCTAAGTCCTCACGGATAGGCAGGACCTCTAGGGATCACTGAGCTGACAAGGGCAGAGGTAGGGAGGCTTTGTCACTGAGGGAGAGTTGGGGACTGAGACCTGGAGAGCCTGGGGAGTCCCACTCTGAGGAGATGTGGCTCTGATGTTCCCAAACCCTTTAGACATGTTCTCTGTTCTTTTCTGAAGGCTCAAGATGCTTCTAGCAGTGGGAAGCTTATCTCAGTTTCATGTTTCTCTGATAGCATGAACTGACCCTTTTATTCACTCTTCCACATCGAGCTGCAAACCCATCAGAGGGAACCATGTGATCGTTGTAGCCACCAGCTGACCCCACAGCCACCTTGTGCCTGCCTTGGACCCACCCAAGCATTTCTGAGCCTTCTTTATGGTGAGTCTTGTGGCCTTTTCTCCCTCATTGTGACTCCTCCTGCCAATAAAACATGCTGTGAATGTTAACAAAAGGAAAGCTGCACTAGAATTGGAGTCTGGAAGGCCCGTAGAGGGAGCTCTCATACCATGCCACTCATCATCAATTACCCCAACAGGAAGAGGTCACTTACTGACCCCAAAGAGGAAGTGCAACCACTTTACTACCCCAGCTGGAGGAGGGAAGACTTCCTTCCTGGCCAGCAACAAGAAATAGAAAATAGAAATAGCTAATAGAAAATTCCGCAGTTTAGCCAATGAGACGCCGTTGTCACCTGAAGTTTTACTTTCCTCCAGTGAACTTTCATTTTTTCCCTTGATGATGACTTTCTTTCCTTGTCCCACCCTCCTTACTATACAAGTCTTCTGGGACTTCCCTGGTGGTCCAGCAGCCAAGACTCCGCGCTTCCAATGCACGGGGCATGGGTTCGATCCCTGGTCGGGGAACTAAGATTTCCACATGCCACGTGGCATGGCCAAAAAAAAAGAAAGCCTTCCATGTTGTGTAACCCGTTGGAGTATCTCCCTTTCTATCAGATGAGATGCTGCCTGATTCATGAATCGTTTAATAAGGCCAATTTATTCAAAATTCAAAGTAAATCTTCCAATTTACTCCGTTAAATTTTGTTTTTTAATACATTGGGGGCATGCAGAGGTGGCCACTAACAGTTTAATATGTATCCCTCCAGAAATGTTCTGTATAAAAATATGTATGTGCACTTTTCTAAAATCCACTCTTATGATTGCTACTGCTAACAAGATGATTTTATGATTAAATGCTTATCTTTTTAAAAAGAAAAAGGTAAATATATTGGTGGCAGTGATGGGATCTGAAGCAAATTTCTGATAACATTTGGGACAAGGAGGAACAGGTGTGGTGCCCACAACTCCTTTGAGTTCACTGTCTTTCTTGCCATTCCTGAAGGTTGTTGGTAAGCTCCTCTTGGTTTGAGCTCCATTCTCTTTGCGTTTGTGCTCCCAATCTAACTGGCTTTCCTTTACAGGGCAGGTCAGTTTGGCTGGTAGAGGATTCTCCTTGAGGCCAAACCCCTAGCCTTTCAGATGGAAATTCCCAGGACACAGTAACATCTCTTGGTTATTGCCAGTATATTTTTTGAGTGGTAAACCATAGCCCCTAATTTTGTTCCCTGGATTCCACACTGGGCACTGCTGACAGTGTAGTCTGCACTTGCCCATCTGTTTGGAATCAGCCCCCAGTTTCCATGCTTGGAGCTGTTGGTGGTGGCTATAGTTCTCCATTTTGTTTGGAATCAGTTTGCAGTCCCCCTTCCTTGGGATTTGCCGTTTGGATCTTTTTCCTCAGTCCAAGGATCCCTGGGAATCGGTGGTGATGCATACCAGGCCTTCTTTTGTCCAGGACATAGTAACATCTCTTTGTTACTGCTGATATATTAAGGCGCAGGTTTTTTGTGTGTTCTTTTGGGTTGACAAAGGCTAGCTAAGGAAATGAGATCCTTTATCGCCCAAGAGTTGAGAATGCCAGCTTCTGGCACACCTGCTTATTTTATATTTAAGAACTATGGTCCTGGAGGTTGTAGATATTTAGAAAGATGGAAAAATTATACTAATATTGATCTAGAATTACAGTGGTCATTGTGGGGCATGTTCCAGTTAGACAAGATTGTACATTTAAGGAAACCACTAGAGAGCAAGGGTTCACAGATTGCACAGGGAGAATGAGATGCCTGCTTTACTTGGTATGTAAAAGTTTACAGACGGTTTCAAGATTCCAAAATAGCTTCGTTTAGAGACTTAGAACAAAAAGCTAATGAAAAATTAAAGGGACAAAAGGTACCTGAGACAAAAGACCGTAGGACGGATGTGACTGCAGACGCACCTCCTACTGTCCCCCCCTTTCCGTTGTCACCCGAGGACTCTTGTGTTACTCATTTCCTGTCTGAAATACTTCTCTATTCCAAAAAGAATATTTAACAATTGCCATTTAAAGTGAAACTACCTGAGGTTGCAGGTGAGCCCCCTCAGGTGTCCTTTACCCCTTGGTCAAAGACTGAACTGAGAGCTGTAGTCAAAGAATTCTCTAAACCTTGGAGGAACCCCCAACATTTTTTAAAGAACTTAGAGTCACTGTCAGGGCGTATGTCCCCAAACTGCTAGATCTTTATCCACTTGTACACATGTTGGTAGGACTGGGGGAAGCCCCAGAATAGATGTGGGAAGCAAAATGACATAATCCCTAGGATGGTATTCAAGATCCTCAACCTAAAAAGGCTTGCAGAATAACAACTAACCTTTTATAAGCTATTCCTAAAATCTTCCCTGCTCACACTTGGTCTATTATTAATTGGCCTAATAATGATCGATGTATTATTCACTCGTACAAACAAAAGAGGGGTGAATCTGTGGAAGACTTTGGAACCAGTTTGGAAGCTCTCTTTTTACAGCAGTTGGTGTTCCAAGCAATAAAAAGGCCACTCAGCCTGCTTTAACTGTCCTCTTTGTAAGTGGATTATCTTCTGAGATGAGTGGATTGATAAAAGGGCAGAAAAGAGGGTGGGAGGCTATAGGCCTGACTGAACTCGTGACTATAGCTGAGCATTTTGAAAGGACCTTGGAGCAAGATCACAAACAGAAATCCACCAAGCTCATAGCCTTACAGTTACAACAGCTCTAAGGCAAGGGACACAAAATGACACCTGGGCCTCCCCCATTACAACCTCCTAGGGGTCCATGATCAATTTGATGACCCAAAGTTGATGTTTCATTTGTAATCAGTGAGGACACTGGAAAAAGAGGTGTCCTCAAAGGTCCTATGCAAACTCTTCACAAATGCTCTGATATCTGTCTCAAAGGGAGGGCCCCCCATGACCCTCTCCCCTAGTTGGCAGAACTCCAGAGGTTCTCTGGTAAACTATTAGCAGCAATGACCTTAAACAGCCCAGAGGAAAATATAATGAAAAACGGCCAAATTTTAGTTGATACTGGAGCTATGCTTTCTACTTGAAACCCCACTCTCATATTTTACTTTGAAATCTACATTAAACTCTAACCCTAACTGTAAACATAATTACCTAACCCTTTAACACCCTACCCCTAGCCCTAACCAGAGCTGTGCTTTCTACTCTAAATCCCACCCTCAAAGAACAACAGGTGCCTCTGAGTAAAGAGGATGTTTCCATAGTGGGAGTACCTAATACAGTTCAGAGAGAATTTTTATCTCAACCAAGATTCCTTTCTGCTATGCAGTATAGCCCCAGTTAATCTATTCAGTAGAGATCTCTTTTCTAACTTCAAAGGGCCAGTACATTTTGCCTCCAGTGGAGATCTCACCTTAAAATTTCCTGATCAACGTGAACCTGATCAGTTATGTTCCTTACAATCTGTCCTGGACCTAAAAGCGGAAGTTCAACAAAAGTTCCCTAATTGGAAGGAGATGCCTGCAAATTTGGGGGCTACTTCTGACAGGATGCCTGCAAATTTGGGGGCTACTTCTGACAGTGTTAACATCAGAAGAATAAAAAAATGCAAACCTATAAAGATTCAGATAGATGTAGCTAAACCTCTACCTAGGTTTCCTCAAGAGCTATTAAAGCCTGCGGTCATACAAGGTCCCATAGCTATTGTAGAAGACCTAATTGCCCAGGAGGTAATCATTCGTGTACTCGTCCCTGCAGCATGCCAATCTTGCCTGGTTGGAAACCTGGCAGGATGGCGATTTGTCCAGGACTTGGGAGCTGTTAATAAAAATAGTTTTTCCCTGTTTTCCTGTTGTTCCAAACCTAGCCACCCTTGTGTCACAAGCTTGAACTGACTTGAAATGGTTTACAGTTGGAGACCTTTGTTCACCTTTCTTCAGCATCCCGGAGACCCAACAGCCAATATCTACATGGCTTTACTTGGAACAATCAACAATATACCTGCACTTTTATGCCTCAAGGGTTCACTGGGACTCCTTCTTTTTTCCTCCCAAGTACTTCACCAAGATTTAAGTACCCTCTAGTTCCCTGAGAAATCAGCCTTTTTACCATATGGAGATAACCTCCTGCTGTACTCAGCTACTGTAAAGGTTCCATAAGGCATTCATAAAAGATTCCATTTATTTGCTGCAACAGTTAGCTGAGAAAGAACAAAGGAAAAATTACAATTATCCGTAGACGCTGTTCATTACCTAGGACGTAATCTAAGCACTGAAGGAATTCAGCTAACTCCAGAGAGAATTAGGCTGATACAGGAACTTCCTAGACTCACAACTAAGTGCTAGCATTGTGGATTTCTAGGTTTAGCTGGTTATTGCAAGCTCTAGGTTCCAAATTTTTCTGTTACCTCTTCCACTCTATGAACTTATTAAAGATTTAGTTCCTGAATCCTTTGCTTGGGAAGATAAACATAAGCAGGTTTTTATAAGGCTAAAACAAGCACTGCAAGAACTGCCTGCCTTAGGGTTACCCAAATGATCAGGTTCAGGTTGATCCGGAAACTTTTTTTTTTTTTTTTTGCGGTACGCGGGCCTCTCACTGTTGTGGCCTCTCCCGTTGCGGAGCACAGGCTCCGGACACGCAGGCTCAGCGGCCATGGCTCACGGGCCCAGCCGCTCTGCGGCATGTGGGATCTTCCCGGACCGGGGCACGAACCCGTGTCCCCTGCATCGGCAGGTGAACTGTCAACCACTGCGCCACCAGGGAAGCCCGATCCAGATACTTTAAGGTGAGATCTCCACTGGAGGCAAAGTATATTAGCCCTTTTAAGTTCGAAAAGAGATCTCTACTTAATAGATTAACTTTAGGTTATTCAAAACCTTTTCCTTTATTTGTGCATGAAAGGCATAATCAGGCCGCGCAGAACTGTGTGAGCATGGTAGTAAACACAGGCCTATTGCCTGTTATAGCATACAACTTGATTCAGTTGCTTTTGCCTGTCTCAGGTGTCTT
Organism: Mesoplodon bidens; assembly: GCF_964165515.1. Lineage (NCBI taxonomy): Eukaryota > Metazoa > Chordata > Mammalia > Artiodactyla > Ziphiidae > Mesoplodon > Mesoplodon bidens. The sequence continues at coordinate 37,628,652 of NC_138164.1, forward strand.
AAGGTTATAGCCACAACTGCAAATTTAGTGGAAGCCTTGGCAGATTTGACTCTAGAAAATGAAGTTTATTTGCAAACTCCACACCTTGTCCACAGTCTTCTTAACGCTGAATTGACAACATTTCTCCGCAAGTATCACTGGATTAACTTCCTGTGAAATCCTGCTTTCACCACCTAATCTTTAAACGTCACACCGTTCTCAATCCCGCTACACTACTACCTCTGCCTCACAAAGGTGAGGGCCGTGACTGCCAGGTAACAGTGTCCCATGGGAATTCCCTGGGAGTCCATTGGTGAGGACTCCGAGCTTCCACTGCAGGGAGCGCGGGTTGGATCTCTGGTCGAGGAACTACGATTCCACGAGCCACATGGCATGGCCCAAAACAAAAACAAAACAAACAGAAAACAGTGTCCCACTTTGTGACACCGTGTCCTGAGTAAAGATGTTACCAAGTCCAAGCTTGCTCTGCTTGCCGCACGACAGGCCATAAATCGGAGATGAGGTGTTGAGGCAAGGAATATGACTTTATTCAGAAAGCCAGCAGACCGAGAAGATGGCAGAGTAAAGTCTCAAAATAACCATCTTATCGGGGTTTGGGTGCCAGTTTCTTTTATAATACAGAGATGGGGAGGAGATGAGGAGGTAAAGTAAGAAGGCCATAAGTTGTGCGAATAGCCCCTGGAATGGCCAGCCTCGGGGAGGAGACGTGTTAATTTCTTCTTAATTGTAGCCATCCACAGGTGGAAGGAGTCCATATGTTTCCCTGAACAAAGGCACTTTGGTTTAACATTCAGACAGAGGGACAGGATTCCCCGAGGCAGGCCATTATGTACAGGTACAGACAGTATCCTTGTAGTGAACAAAAGCAGCAGAAGGCAAAGGTTAAAGTAAAAGGAACAGGTCCCATGTGGAGTCCGATTTGGCTCTTCCCTGTTAGAATTCCCTACTGTCAATGTCCATTCCACAGTCTTGTGGATAAAAGGGGGTGACGGCCCTTCTAATTGCTTCATCAGATGGATCTTTCCGGGAGTGTCCACCATTGGTGCCGGTGTTCCAAACGTTGGGTTTTTGGTTTTTTTGTTCCTCTCTGGAAAGTGTGTCCTTTACACCTGTAGCCTTAAAAAAAATATTCTCAGCCTAAAAGTTGAGAGTTACGACCTCTTTGATGGGAATTTTGAGGGCTTCAAGCCTGGGAGGCAGCATCTTAAGTTAAGGAATTCAGCACTTTTCCATGTACGGGAAGATGCAAGGGTCTGGGCTCACTGAAATCAGTCATTTGATATGTACCTCAGCTGTCTGGGGCCTGTATCCTATATTCTCATATCCTGAGTTTCGTCAGGGCTCACCGGCTCACGTTGGGGGGCTGCAGTCGCTAATGACTGATGTGTCAGGAAATATTCCATTTCTCAGATCCTCTCCTCTTGGTCAGGATTTTGACCAATATTTGGGAGACGTTTCAGGATCAAATTTTGTCCCACGGCGCTGGGAGGCTCATCCCAGGTCAGGGGAGAATTCTTGATATGCCACTCCAGGTGCTAGTTTTTGGATTAGGCCCTATTGCTAATTAAAGATCTTCTGGATCCTCTATCTAATTATGATCCAGGAGACATTTTCCCTTGTTGCTTCCTCCTGTACCTAGAATCACACTATTACAATTATTTCATGTTATAAATGTGGTCTATTTTCTCAAGATGTTTAGCCATTGAAGTATTGTTGGAGGCCTGGTTCCATACTGGGTACTGTAAGAGACGCCAGTCTTATAAAGTAGACAGGATATAAGTAATGCAGCTAGTAACGTTAACAAAGACACAGTACAGCAGGGAGACACAAAGAGCAAACAATCTGGAAACAAAGAACAATGATCAGTATAACTACTTGTAATCCAATTGCAATAGCGAGCGACCAGAGGTACCATAACTGATTTAGTGAGCCATCCGCTGTTTCAGTGTACCAGCAGTGCGTACTTAGACGTGCATGGCTTAATCTTTGGGACAAGCATATGCTACTGGCAGGATCACCCAGGTAGAGAGAAAAAGATAAATGTTTCAATTCTGCTTACAAGGGTATAATTTAACAAATGACTGTAAATCATAATGAGTTTAAGGGGAGCGTTTTGCTTACACCTGGAAAACACAGAGTTAAAACAGTCATTTTTCAGATAGAAACCATAAAAATTATAACCATAATTATAACCAAAATTATAACCATAAGTATAACCCTTTTACCCAGGCATGTGCAACTAATCGTTTTTGTTAACAGCTTTATGAAGCCATCAGGTTTCCCATTAGAATTCTTCAAGTTCTTACCCAGTTCACCTTTATGGTTTGAAAATCAGAAACTTGTATTTATGCAAAGGTCCTTTCTATAAATCTTCTTGGAGAGGAAGCATTTTTGCAAAGGCATCAGAGTGAAACCATGACTGTGTACAATGGTGAAAGACTTAAGAAGGCACGTTTCAATCTGATTACAGTGCAATTGAGAAAGTAACGTGGTTACTGCGGTGACATGCAACACTTTCAGACAATAAAGAGAATTCTGACTGGTAACATTTTACCAGGACATACCAGATTTTAGGAACTCCATATAATCTGCAGAATACCTGTGTCATTTGGCATACAATAGAACCTAAGAAGATTTATTGCTTATTTGACAACACTTCCTGTGTCATTCAACCTAATTAGTTAATATCTCTCTTTGGGGTGTTTCAGGGGCCCTTTGAAGCACCCCAAAGTTAGCTAGAGGTCAAAGGAACTTCATTATAATTTGATTTGGAAAGTTTTGTCAAAAAAATAAGAAAAGGGTTTAAAACAGATAGGATCCCATGTCACTGTGAAACAATAGTTATTCACTTAGCCAAAGTAACAATAAAAGATTTCAAAGGCAAGTACAGAACAGATCTCTTAAAAGGTAGAAAAACTTAAAATCTGGTATCAAAGGCAGTCCAAAATCTTAAGAAACCTTGTCTTCTTAACAAAGAGAAAAGCGAAATTCAAGTTGTGCACCAGCTTACTTTTAAAACGTATTTACCCAATTAAACTTATTTTAAACTTAGTCCTGACCACGTACAGAACTCTTTTTTTCAGGGTCCACTTTCCATAAACCTTCTGTCACTTACTTTAGCACAATTCTGACTTTCAAGTGGTCAAATATCTGGAGAGATTAATTTTAGATAGACCTTCCTAAAAAGTATTTTAAAAAGTTCACCTAAAGCTCTTACCTCATTTGCCTTTTCTTTCCTTAAAAGTTTCTTCACATCAAGTTATTTCCTTGCTGACAAATTTGCAACAGATATAACAAGATTTTATTTAGCTTATATTAAACGTAGGCACAATAAAAGTATTATACTTAATGTTGATGACTCTAACAGCATGTCTCTATTAATTAGATCAACAAACGAACGTTAATACCAGGTCTTAATTAATACTGACTATTTCCCAGTTCACATGAACCTGAAGCTCATTTAGCTCAGTTTCTCTTGTATTTAGAATAGTTTGGTGTGTAAGTGCTTACTTTTCTTTAAGCCAATTAAATAGAGCTCATCCACAAATCAACCTCAGCAATGTTATCCAAAGACAAAGACACATACAAGGACACAAACATACAGAGACGTCATGGTTGTCATTTCAGAATTTCAGCACTGAGTCAGGTACAGCCATGTGAAGCCCATCAGTTTAGAAAAAGAGGTTGGATTCAAATTAGGTTTCTGGCAGATGGAACAAATCCAACTCACTTGTCTAGATGGCTGAATTTTTACAGAAAAGACACTTAGGTTTTTTATTTATCCTTGATAAGTCAGTTTCTAAATTACTTTACCCTCTTTCAAAAAGGTGCATTTTAGAAAGATGGCAGAGATGAGAGTTCCTGAGAAGACCAGAAAGGACATTTGCATCTCAAAGATACAGGCAAGTTTTTCCTAGGATGACTTTGTTTCCCCTTTGTTTAATATTTACAAGCCTCTTAAGATAAACAGGGAGGGTTTGGGGAGTGGTATCTATTGGAGAGTCAATCAACTCGTTCCCCACTGTCAAAGTTCCCTGGGGCTCCTGTGGGGAAATTAGAATCGGACGCCTCAAGGCCAAGGGAGTCCCCTGGCCTCTTATAGGATGTCCGCACAAGGGAACTTGCCCTGCTGTGGATGTGGCTCCCAGTCCAAATTGGGTGGCTTGTGGAGTCTTAGATGGTGATACTAAATCAGGCTCCTGTCCTCTGGGGGTTAACACAGAAACTTCTATTTGATCCCCGTGGGTAGGGGAAACAGGAGGTGGTGAATATGATGGCGGCATGGGGGGAGGGTGGGCAGGTGGAACAACTGCCGGTGCAGCTTGCTGTTTTGCAAAACACTTCTAACTGCGAGATCCTATAAAAATTGAGTGAGCCATTTAGGGGCTACCGCCCTTGTGATCCTATATTTTGGGTCCACACCCTATTACAATAGTATACATGTCTTTCTTAGTCATAGGCTCAGGGCTATGTTACACCCATTTATCTACTATAGGCCCCAAAGGGCTCTCCTTCAGGGTTGATGGAGTATTTCCCATTTTGTACACCCAAACGCAAAAGACGCAAACAAATTCTGGCATCAGTGCACACAAAACCAAGACCAAAACCAAGGAACCAGTTCCCAAATCGGTTCTGAGGGGGTGTAGTGGTGTAGAGAGCAGCCGTCTGGTGCAGAAGCCCACAGGCAGCTAGGAGGAGCTGTGTTAGTCCAAAGGGTCCGGGACACATAGTCCATTCTCAGCCCAGAAGGAGCAGCCAGGGGGAACCAGTGGGAGGGCTTGACTAATTGAGCTTTGTGCCTGCTATAAAGCTTATTGTTTAGCTCTTGGCCAGTAAACTATGGAGGGTTTGTACGTGGCTGCATAAATGGGTCTAAGAATGATGGACAAGTGTGGTATTCGTTGCCTCCAAAGTGTGGAGAGACCTAAGTAAGATGTGTTGGGCTTGCTATAGTGTGTTTGGGGGCTGAATAGTTAACAGCTGAGGTTTAGCTGCAAAAGGAATTTTCTGGCTTTTAGAGGATCAGTTAATGCCCAGAAATTTAATAGTTGTGGACAGCCCTTGAATTTTATGTGGGGCAATAAATAGCCCACCTGTATGTTATAGATGGGTCACCAACCATGTTAGGGCCTTGTGCACCAGTCTCCTGAGGGGCTGTGGATTAGAACCTCAGTATAGTGCCAGACGGTGCAAGGGGACCCCAGGTCTTGCCGGCAAAGACTGTGGGCAATAGCTGGGCTGTTAAGATAGCCAGTAGGCAGACAGGTTAAAACATACTGGGTGCCTTCTGAAGTAAAAGTAGACTGCAGCTGGGACTCCTTAATAACTGGTACTGAATAGAACATAACAGCTAGATTGTCACAGCAAAGTAATTCCCTGGAGCCCTTTGGATATCCTTAATGAACTGGACAATGTTGGAAATGGGAGCCTTAATAGTGGGGAGCAGCACTTCTATTTCAGTAGTTGATTATAAGTCACCACTCATTAATAGCAGGCTTTAATAGCAGCCAAATGGGGAAATTGAAAAGGAGAAATGGTGTGTTTAATGACTTCTTCTTTTCATAAATTCTGAATTATGGGCTGCAATCCCACAGCCCCCTGTCATACATGTTATTGGGGGATATTTACTGTCTTAGGTGGCAGTCTTATGGGCTCCCAGTTTCAGCTTCCACCAGGAAGGCCAGGAATTTGGGTTTGTTCCAAATGGCGTTGCAGTACATCAAGGCATCCATAGCTGTAACGGGAAAAGGTAGGGCCAAAGGGGCTACCACCACTAAAAGATTTTTAATAAAGATTGTTTCAATAGTGACATTCAATGGAAGTTGAATGCTTTCTACTCCCCTGACTACTATGCCTTGTAATCTAAAGTGTGGCCCTTGCTTATAATTGGAGGGGTTCCCAGGAGGCACTGTAATTTGAGCTCCCGTTGTCAATGAGAGCCATAAGAAAATTTGTTTATGTGTGTCCCAAGGAAAATTAGAGAAGTATATGGGCAAGTGTCCCAGAGGAGGGCCACGCTCCAGGGATCTGCCAGGTCCCTAAGGCAGAGGCGTTGGCAGAGGTCAGGGTAGAGGATTCGGAGAGGTGATGGCTACCCATCACTCCAGTCTCCGGAAGAGTCTGCAGCGCCTGAGCAAAAATTTCTAACTTGTGCTTGGGCGGTCTCAAGTTGACATCATTAGGGACCCCCATCTCCAGAGCTGCCAATACAGGGAGGTCTGTTAGTCATCTCATGAAGGATGGAGCTGTGTGATGGCACCACCCCTTGGTGGAGCTCAGTAAGGGTCCCAGAAGTCCCTATATCCCTTAAGGGTCCTCTGCTGGGTTCCTGGCCAATGGGGCAGCGGGGCCCATGTGCCTTTACTGGCAAGCGAGATTTGGGGCTTCCGAAAACTTATCTTTTTCGTATCCAGCTACAACATGGATGCAGTCCCACGCCTGTTGGACTGTATCTGCCGTTTCTTTGAATCGTAACTGCATGGCTTTAGAATTAGGGGGAACACCCTTCTCCCCCTTCCCTTGGACAAATGTTTTCTAGAAAAATTTGCCTTTCAACCATGGTATAGTTACATGTCTCTGTTTCTTGTTCATGCTGGTCATCTGATGTTTTGGTGCAATGGATGGTGACAGGGAACACCTGGAATGGAGTTTCCTCTTCCTGACTCATACGCTGCCACTTCCTGTTTAGGGTGTCCCAGTCAGCCTGGGTGGGGTCAAGGGATGACTTGCAACAGCAGCAAGAAATGCAGCAACATAGGAGGCACTTACCTCAGCGGCATTTGCCCGTTCAGGGTACCGTGATGCCCCTGGTACAGCTGCCTCTATCATCGGTTAGGGCTGTGTGGGGAACTCTTGGATGTATGTTTCGGGCATAGGATGGTTTGGGGTAATAGTAAAGCTGTGTAGAGACTGTGTATGTGTGATCTGGGGAGAGATGAGGGGCATGAGTGCCTTTGTGAGTGTACGGTTGGTGTAGCATGGTGTGGCTGGGTGGTGGGCTGCTTCTGGGTGTTTTGAGGCTATGTGTGCAGGCATTTGAGAAGAGGTAGGGGTATGCATTTTAATGCTTTGTGTGTTGGATCCGTGTGTATTCAGAGTGCAGGGGTTATACACATGCTCATCCTGTAGGGTAAGAGTCCAGGGAGTGTATTTTTGATGTGGAGGAATTTGCAGAGATTGGGGTTGTCAGTGTAAACTGGGGCTGCTAGCTGTGTGTGTATAATCAGGGGATGTGTCAGAGGCTGTTTATAGTATCTCAAGAGGGAGATGGGTGTGTGTTTGTATTGGGGGTGTGAGGTCATGATGTGTTCTGGGGGGAGTATTTAGGAGAAGGTTGGAAACATTGTGTCTCTCTGATGGTATTTTGTGTTTGTCTCAGCTTCTGAGGCATTGTACATACGTGGATGTTGACAGCTGTGTGCGGACTGTATGTGTTCTACTTGGATTTGGGGGGTTGTGTCTTCTATTAAGAAGTCTGTGAGTTTGGTTTGAATATATTTGGCTATTGTTGAAGGGTTTGTGTGTTTGCATTGAGGGGTTATATGGGGTTGGGTGGATTTTTGTGGGGTATGAGGATTTAGGTGTTTGATTATCAGGGGCCATTGGGGGTGTGATTTTGTATTCAAGACTGTGGCTGTGGTTTTATTGGGGTTTGTAGTGCATGTATATTGGAGCAGGAGGGTTCTGGGCACACAGTCAGGCATTTGCTCATAAGTAGGGAGTTTGTGTGTTTGAGGATGTTTGGAGCTCTGTGGGGCTCTGTGATGGTGGCACAGGTGACTGTGGGCAGGTGGAGTGTGTGTTGGGCTGGAAGGGAAACTCGAGGGCCTGTTGGGGACTGTGAGGCACCCATGTGAACTCCCACGTGGACTGACCTTTGTTCCTTCTGATCCTCTGTGGCTTGTCCGCATCGTGATCTTCTGTGGCATCTACTCCCCTGGAGTGGTCAGCGATACTCTGCTCATTCTTAGCCAGATGAGTCAGGAAATGTCACTTCCTCTGGCAGCTGGATGTGCCTCTTGCAAGTGAGTGGTCCTGGAGTCCAGGGTGCAGGACTGGTGGACAGATGCAGAGTGAAGCTGATTCCCCCATGAGCCCTCTCCTCAGTGAGGTGGCCAGGAGGTCAGGGCTGTATCTCCAGAAGGTCAGACATGGCCAGTCCTCTCTAGAATGTGCTGGAGCGGCCAACTCGTTGAACGCACCCTGCCAGGAGATAAACAGACCCTGAGGACAATTCCTAAGGGAGAAGTCTATACCTACCCATCTTCCACTTTCTCCTTTGGATGGCCTCTACCACAAGGTCAAAGCTAAGCCCCCTCACACGGCCTTTCTTGGCCTGGTCTTACTGAGCGGCCAGTCTCTCCCCACATCCTGGCTCACTATGGGCCCTCTGGTGATACCAGCAAGAGGGCTCCCTGCATGTCAGTTCTCACCTCCTTCCCTTGGCCCATGCTGCCCTTGCTGTTTGTCCTGCTCTTACTCTCCCAAGGCTGTTAAGTCACCCTGTCCAGGTGGGAAGGATCCACTGAAAATGCACATTTGAATAATTACTGCATCACCTGAGTCTCTAGCATGTACCAGGCACTATGACGCTTGCCAAATCCCTAAAAACCCCACAAAGCGGATATGCTATTAGTTGAACTTTGCAGGTGATGAAGCTGAGGTTCAGAGGTGAGCAACCATGACCAAGTACCCTGTATGTACCAGAATATCAATCAGACTGGTCAACGTATCCAATAAAGCCAAACATTAGTCTGATCAGTACGCCTAGATGCAAGGCTGTAAAGGCGCAAAATATGTCCCAGCACGAGAAAGAGCAGTGCCAAGTACCCCAGCAAAGAAGCAGTGTTCATATCTTGCTTTCTTAATCGAAATAACTGCACATCAACCCACAATTTCCTACTCTGTTAATAGGAGAAAAATACCAATGTGCGTTGTCCTGTAAAACTACCTTAAAAGAATATGTATGATCCCGAGTGCTTTAGTAATGACCCCAAATCACCATCATGAAGTTGGGATACTTCTTAAAACACTGCAAGTCTTACACACTGGCATATAGAATCTGTAAAGTTAGTTCTTTGGGTAATGATGGTAGATAGAAGTGGCCCAGAAGGACAGAAGACAGGAAATAGAGCAGAAACTATTTGTCCAGAGGTGACAATGGGTCATAGCCAAGGTTCAAGCATTACGAGGGAGGTGGTGAAAATAGTAATGGGCATAGAGTGTAATAAGTCAAGGATATCTAATGTAGTTTCTAATGAATGTTTGTGAAAGACATATAACTAAAAAGATAATAGGCTGGGAGGTGAAATAATACAAAACATTTGATATATTTTTTACAAGGATAAAAGAAGATAGAAATGAACATTAAGGAAGTAGGTCTTTAGAAATAGAAATAGAATATAGAAAAACTATAAGATGGTTACTAACCTCACAATATGATGAGGCAACTTAGATTTATTTTGTTTAAATAAATTGGTAGACTATATTTACAGTAGTTTTAAGTTTAAAGAGAATTTTTGAGCAGAGTATTGAGTTCCCATACACCCCCTCACATCTATTCCCCAAACCACACTTTCCCCTATTATTAACGTCTTGCATTAGTGTGGGGCATTTTTTTACAATTGATGAGCCAATGTTCATACATTATTATTAACTAATATCCATAGTTTACATTACAGTTTACTCTGTTGTATATCCTATGGGTTTTGACGAATGTATGACAAGCATTGACCATTACAGTGTCATACAGAATAGCTTAAGTGCCCTCCGTTTTCCAGGATGTCCTATAGCTGAAATCATACAGCATGTATCCATTTCAGTTTGGCATCTTTCATTTAGCAATATGCGTTTAGGGTTCCTCCATGTCTCTTCCATTTAGTACTCTTATAGCTCAAGCTGCCATAACATAATACTATAGGCTTAGTGACTTTAACAACTCACAGTTCTAGAGGCTTGGAAGTCTAAGATCACGGTGCTGGCCAATTCAGTGCCTGGTGAGGGCTCTCTTGCTGGCTTGCAGACAACTGTCTTTTCACTGTGTCCTCACATGTTGGAGAGAGACAGAAAAAATTCTCTGGTTTCTTCTTATAGGGGCACTAATAGAGCCTAATCCTCATGACATCATTTAATCCAATTACCTGCCAAAGGTCCCATCTCCAAATACCATCACTTTCTTAGAGCTTGAATATATGAATTTTGGGGGAACAGAATTCAGTTGACAGTCTCATTCTTCTAACAGTATAAAATATGACTAATAAAGAAAGCTCATCATTAAATTATCTCTTTTCTAGCAATACATAGATATTTACATGCTGTTTTAAACCATTTATATATATTTTTTACATCTTTATTGGAATATAATTGCTTTACAATGGTGTGTTAGTTTCTGATTTATAACAAAGCGAATCAGTCATACATACACACATGTTCCCATATCTCTTCCCTCTTGCGTCTCCCTCCCTCCCACCCTCCCTATCCCACCCCTCTAGGTGGTCACAGAGCACCGAGCTGATGTCTCTGTGCCACGTGGCTGCTTCCCACTAGCTATCTATTTTACGTTTGGTAGTGTATATATGTCCATGCCACTTTCTCGCTTTGTCACAGCTTCCCCTTCCCCTTCCCCATATCCTCAAGTCCATTCTCAAATAGGTCTGTGTCTTTATTCCTGTCTTACCCCTAGGTTCTTCATGACATTTTTTTTTACATATTAATTGGAGTATAATTGCTTTACAATGGTGTGTTAGTTTCTGTTTTATAACAAAGTGAATCAGTTATACATAAACATATGTTCCCATATCTCTTCCCTCTTGCGTCTCCCTCCCTCCCACCCTCCCTATCCCACCCCTCCAGGTGGTCACAAAGCCCCGAGCTGATCTCCCTGTGCTATGCGGCTGCTTCCCACTAGCTAGCGACCTTATATTTGGTAGTGTATCACAGCTTACCCTTCCCCCTCCCCATATCCTCAAGTCCATTCTCTAGAAGGTCTGTGTCTTTTTTTTTTTTTTTTTTGCAGTACGCGGGACTCTCACTGTTGTGGCCTCTCGTGTTGCGGAGCACAGGCTCCGGACGCGCCGGCTCAGCCGCCATGGCTCACAGTCCCAGCCGCTCCGCGGCATGTGGGATCTTCCTAGACCTGGGCACGAACCCGTGTCCCCTGCATCGGCAGGCAGACTCTCAACCACTGCGCCACCAGGGAAGCCCCAGGTCTGTGTCTTTATTCCTGTCTTACCTCTAGGTTCTTCATCACATTTTTTTCTTAAATTCTATATATATGTGTTAGCATACGGTATTTGTCTTTCTCTTTCTGACTTACTTCACTCTGTATGACAGACTCTAGGTCCATCCACCTCACTACAAATAACTCAATTTCATTTCTTTTTATGGCTGAGTAATATTCCATTGTATATATGTGCCACATCTTCTTTTTCCATTCATCTGATGATAGACACTTAGCTTGTTTCCATCTCCGGGCTATTGTAAATAGAGCTGCAATGAACATTTTGGTACATCACTCTTTTTGAATTATGGTTTTCTCAGGGTATATACCCAGTAATGGGATTGCTGGGTCATATGGTAGTTCTATTTGTAGTTTTTTAAGGAACCTCCATATTGTTCTCCATAGTGGCTGTACCAATTCACATTCCCACCAGCAGTGCAAGAGTGTTCCCTTTTCTCCACACCCTCTGCAGCATTTATTGTTTCTAGATTTCTTGATGATGGCCATTCTGACTGGTGTGAGATGATATCTCATTGTAGTTTTGAGTTGCATTTCTCTAATGATTAATGATGTTGAGCATTCTTTCATGTGTTTGTTGGCAGTCTGTATATCTTCTGTGGAGAAATGTCTATTTAGGTCTTCTGCCCATTTTTGGATTGGGTTGTTTGTTTTTTGTTATTGAGCTGCATGAGCTGCTTATACATTTTGGAGATTAATCCTTTGTCCGTTGCTTCATTTGCAAATATTTTCTCCCATTCTGTGGGTTGTCTTTTGGTCTTGTTTATGGTTTCCTTTGCTGTGCAAAAGCTTTTAAGTTTCATTAGGTCCCATTTGTTTATTTTTGTTTTGATTTCCATTTCTCTAGGAGGTGGGTCAAAAAGGATCTTGCTGTGATTTATGTCATAGAGTGTTCTGCCTATGTTTTCCTCTAAGAGTTTGATAGTTTCTGGCCTTACATTTAGATCTTTAATCCATTTTGAGCTTACTATTATGTATGGTGTTAGGGAGGGATCGAATCTCATACTTTTACATGTCCCTGTCCAGTTTTCCCAGCACCACTTATTGAAGAGGCTGTCCTTTCTCCACTGTACATTCCTGCCTCCTTTATCAAAGATAAGGTGACCATATGTGTGTGGGTTTATCTCTGGGCTTTCTATCCTGTTCCATTGATCTATCTTTCTGTTTTTCTGCCAGTACCATACTGTCTTGATTACTGTAGCTTTGTAGTATAGTCTGAAGTCAGGGAGCCTGATTCCTCCAGCTCCGTTTTACGTTCTCAAGATTGCCTTGGCTATTCGGGGTCTTTTGTGTTTCCATACAAATTGTGATATTTGTTGCTCTAGTTCTGTTAAAAATGCCAGTGGTAGTTTGATAGGGATTGCATTGAATCTGTAGATTGCTTTGGGTAGTAGAGTCATTTTCACAATGTTGATTCTTGCCATCCAAGAACATGGTATATCTCTCCATCTATTTGTATCATCTTTAATTTCTTTCATCAGTGTCTTATAATTTTCTGCATACAGGTCTTTTGTCTCCTTAGGTAGGTTTATTCCTAGAAATTTTATTCTTTTTGTTGCAGTGGTAAATGGGAGTGTTTTCTTGATTTCACTTTCAGATTTTTCATCATTAGTGTATAGGAATGCCAGAGATTTCTGTGCATTAATTTTGTATCCTGCTACTTTACCAAATTCATTGATTAGCTCTAGTAGTTTTCTGGTAGCATCTTTAGGATTCTCTATGTATAGTATCATGTCATCTGCAAACAGTAACAGCTTTACTTCTTCTTTTCCGATTTGGATTCCTTTTATTTCCTTTTCTTCTCTGATTGCTGTGGCTAAAACTTTCAAAACTATGTTGAATAAGATTGGTGAGAGTGGGCAACCTTGTTTTGTTCCTGATCTTATTGGAAATGCTTTCAGTTTTTCACCATTGAGGACAATGTTGGCTGTGGGTTTGTCATATATGGCCTTTATTATGTTGAGGAAAGTTCCCTCTATGCCTACTTTCTGCAGGTTTTTTATCATAAATGGTTGTTGAATTTTGTCAAAAGCTTTCTCTGCATCTATTGAGATGATCATATGGTTTTTCTCCTTCCATTTGTTAATATGGTATATCACGTTGATTGATTTGCGTATATTGAAGAATGCTTGCATTCCTGGAATAAACCCCACTTGATCATGGTGTATGATCCTTTTAATGTGCTGTTGGATTCTGTTTGCTAGTATTTTGTTGAGGATTTTTGCATCTATGTTCATCAGTGTTATTGGCCTGTAGTTTTCTTTCTTTGTGACATCCTTGTCTGGTTTTGGTATCAGGGTGATGGTGGCCTAGTAGAATGAGTTTGGGAGTGTTCCTCCTTCTGCTATATTTTGGAAGAGTTTGAGAAGGATAGGTGTTAGCTCTTCTCTAAATGTTTGATAGAATTCACCTGTGAAGCCATCTGGTCCTGGGTTTTTGTTTGTTGGAAGATTTTTAATCACAGTTTCAATTTCAGTGCTTGTGATTGGTCTGTTCATATTTTCCATTTCTTCCTGATTCAGTCTTGGCAGGTTGTGCATTTCTAAGAATTTGTCCATTTCTTCCAGGTTGTCCATTTTATTGGCATAGAGTTGCTTGTAGTAATCTCTCCTGATCTTTTGTATTTCTGCAGTGTCAGTGGTTACTTTTCCTTTTTCATTTCTAATTCTATTGATTTGAGTCTTCTCCCTTTTTTTCTTGATGAGTCTGGCTAATGGTTTATCAATTTTGTTTATCTTCTCAAAGAACCAGCTTTTAGTTTTATTGATCTTTGCTATCGTTTCCTTCATTTCTTTTTCATTTATTTCTGATCTGATCTTTATGATTTCTTTCCTTCTGCTAACTTTGGGTTTTTTTTGTTGTTCTTCTTCTTCTTTCTCTAATTGCTTTAGGTGCAAGTTTAGGTTGTTTATTCGACATGTTTCCTGTTTCTTAAGGTAGGATTGTATTGCTATAAACTTCCCTCTTAGAACTGCTTTTGCTGCCTCTCCTAGGTTTTGGGTTGTGGTGTCTCCATTGTCATTTGTTTCTAGGTATTTTTTGATTTCCTCTTTGATTTCTTCAATGATCACTTCATTATTAAGTAGTGTATTGTTTAGCCTCCATGTGTTTGTATTTTTTACAGATCTTTTCCTGTAATTGATATCTAGTCTCATAGCGTTGTGGTCAGAAAAGATACTTGATACAATTTCAATTTTCTTAAATTTACCAAGGCTTGATTTGTGACCCAAGATATGATCTATCCTGCAGAATGTTCCATGAGCACTTGAGAAAAATGTGTATTCTGTTGTTTTTGGATGGAATGTCCTATAAATATCAATTAAGTCCATCTTGTTTAATGTATCATTTAAAGCTTGTGTTTCCTTATTTATTTTCATTTTGGATGATCTGTCCATTGGTGAAAGTGGGGTGTTAAAGTCCCCTACTATGAATGTGCTACTGTCGATTTCCCCTTTTATGGCTGTTAGTATTTGCCTTATGTATTGAGGTGCTCCTATGTTGGGTGCCTAAATATTTACAATTGTTATATCTCCTTGTTGGATCGATCCCTTGATCATTAGGTAGTGTCCTTCTTTGTGTCTTCTAATAGTCTTTATTTTAAAGTCTATTTTGACTGATATGAGAACTGCTACTCCAGCTTTCTTTTGATTTCGATTTGCATGGAATATCTTTTTCCATCCCCTTACTTTCAGTCTGTATGTGTCTCTAGGTCTGAAGTGGGTCTCTTGTAGACATCATATATATGGGTCTTGTTTTTGTATCCATTCAGCCAATCTGTGTCTTTTGGTGGGAGCATTTAGTCCATTTACATTTAAGGTAATTATCGATATGTGTGTTCCTATTCCCATTTTCTTAATTGTTTTGGGTTCGTTATTGTAGTTCTTTTCCTTCTCTTGTGTTTCTTGCCTAGAGAAATTCCTTTAGCATTTGTTGTAAAGCTGGTTTGGTGGTGCTGAACCCTCTCAGCTTTTGCTTGTCTGTAAAGGTTTTAATTTCTCCATCAAATCTGAATGAGCTCCTTGCTGGGTAGAGTAATCTTGGTTGTAGGTTTTTCTCCTTCATCATTTTAAATATGTCCTGCCAGTCCCCTCTTGCTTGCAGAGTTTCTGCTGAAAGATCAGCTGTTAACGTTATGGGGATTCCCTTGTGTGTTATTTGTTGTTTTTCCCTTGCTGCTTTTAATAGGTTTTCTTTGTATTTAATTTTTGACAGTTTGATTAATATGTGTCTTGACGTGTTTCTCCTTGGATTTTTCCTGTATGGGACACTCTGTGCTTCCTGGACTTGATTAACTATTTCCTTTCCCATATTAGGGAAGTTTTCAACTATAATCTCTTCAAATATTTTCTCAGTCCCTTTCTTTTTCTCTTCTTCTTCTGGAACTCCTATAATTCGAATGTTGGTGCGTTTAGTGTTGTCCCAGGGGTCTCTGAGACTGTCCTCAGTTCTTTTCATTCTTTTTTCTTTCTTCTGCTCTGCAGTAGTTATTTCCACTATTTTATCTTCCAGGTCACTTATCCGTTCTTCTGCCTCAGTTATTCTGCTATTGATGCAATCTAGAGTATTTTTCATTTCACTTATTGTGTTGTTCAAAAAGAGGAAAAGAGGAGAAAATCATAAATCTTGCTCTCAAAGTCCACCTCCTCAAGTTGGGATGATTCCTTGTCTATTCATGTATTCCACAGATGCAGGATACAAGTTGATTGTGGAGCTTTAATCCGCTGCTTCTGAGGCTGCTGGGAGGGATTTTCCTTTCTCTTCTTTCTTTGCACAGCTCCCGGGGCTCAGCTTTGGATTTGGCCCCGCCTCTGCATGTAGGTCGCCGGAGGGCATCTGTTCTTCGCTCAGACAGGATGGGGTTAAAGGAACAGCTGCTTCGGGGACTCTGACTCACTCAGGCCTGGGGGAGGGAGGGGTACGGAGTGCGGGGCGAGCCTGCGGCGGCAGAGGCCGGCGTGATGTTGCACCAGCCCGAGGTGTGCCGTGCACTCTCCCGGGGAAGCTGTCCCTGGATCCCGGGACCCCGGCAGTGGCGGGCTGCACAGCCTCCCCGGAAAGGGAGTGTGGACAGTGACCTGCGCTCGCACACAGGCCTCTTGGCGGTGGCAGCAGCAGCCCCAGCATCCCACGCCTGCCTCTGGGGTCCGCGCTTTTAGCCGCGGCTCGCGCCCGTCTCTGGAGCTCCTTTAAGCAGCGCTCTTAATCCCCTCTCCTCGTGCACCAGGAAACAAAGAGGGAAGAAAAAGTCTCTTGCCTCTTCGGCAGGTCCAGACTTTTTCCCGGACTCCCTCCCGGCCAGCCGTGGTGCACTTACCCCTTCAGGCTGTGTTCAGGCTGCCAACCCTAGTCCTCTCCCTGTGCTCCCGACAGAAACCTGAAACCCGAGCCTCAGCTCACAGCCCCGCCCGCGCCGGTGGCCGAGCAGACAAGCCTCCCGGGCTGGTGAGTGCCGGTCGGCACCCATCCTCTGTGCGGGAATCTCTCCGCTTTGCCCTCCGCACCCCTGTTGCTGTGCTCTCCTCCGCTACTCCCAAGCTTTCCCCCTCTGCCACCTGCAGTCTCTGCCCTCGAAGGGGCTTCCTAGTGTGTGGA
Source organism: Mesoplodon bidens (assembly GCF_964165515.1). NCBI lineage: Eukaryota > Metazoa > Chordata > Mammalia > Artiodactyla > Ziphiidae > Mesoplodon > Mesoplodon bidens. The sequence goes on from NC_138164.1 coordinate 37,645,480, forward strand.
AACCTTTCCTGCCTCACAGCTCCCTCCCACTGGTGCAGGTCCCGTCCCTATCCTTTTGTCTCTGTTTATTCTTTTTTCTTTTGCCCTACCCAGAGTGCATGGGGAGTTTCTTGCCTTTTGGGGGGTCTGAGGTCTTCTGCCAGCGTTCAGAATGTGGTCTGTAGGAGCTGTTCCACGTGTAGATGTATTTCTGGTGTATCTGTGGGGAGGAAGGTGATCTCCGTGTCTTACTCTTCCACCATCTTCCCCCAGGCCCCTAAGGAGTTTTATTAGCAAGTAATCAAGATGTTTTTTCACAAGGCTCCCGATTAGCTGTTGGTATACTAAGAGTGAATCAGAGTTAGCGTAGTTTCTGATTTCTTTACATTGTCTATGTGGATGATCATATTTTTACTGCTGGGGGTGGCGGTGGTGGGGAGTGAGGGAATGTTGCTTTCCTGCTCCTGATGGTTCAGTCCTGTCAAGAGAGCTCATAGGGTCCTATCAGCGCTGCTTCTTTACTGACTCTGCCCCAGGGTGATCAAGTGACTTATATAGAAAGCTTGAAAAGAATTAAGTGAGCATGCTTGCCTTGACTAATTCTGTTCTCTCCCTTGAGAGTGTGAGTGTCTTCTGTTTCTCTCATTCTGTGTATTACTAGTTAGTAAATCTGCCCAATTCTGCGGTTCAGTTATGTGATCATTTCATTCAAACTGGATTCTCAAGCCAGGGTTATCAAGAGTAACAGGAATATTCGGCCCTCCATCTTTTCTCTTTTATCTTATTTCCTAATTTATTCCAAACCAAATGGAATTAAGACATTGTACTTGCTGAAAGGTAATTAGAAGTTCCTGACACTTGGTGCATTACCTGGGAACACTGAGAAATAAAAAGAAAGGAGCAGACATTTTGGAGAGGAAAATGTCCATGTGGAAAATCTTTTGTTACTGCCAAGGAAGGTAGTCTACTGCCTTGGTCTTTAATGTATGGTGGGATGTTGAAACCTTTGACTGTTTGAAAATATTTAGGTTTGTGCAGTAAACTGCTGAAGCTTAGAAAACGTTTAATGCATGCTGTATAAATGTGCCGTGCTTGCTGGGAGACTAATAAACTTGGAGGCTGAACACAATAGAAATTTACGATCTCACAGTTGTAGAGGCCAGAAGTGTGTTGTCAAGGTGTCAGCAAGGCTGCTCTCCCTACTGATGCTCTAGGGAAGATTCTATCCCTTGCCTCTTTCAGCTTCTGGTGGTTGCCAGCTTCCTTGGCTTGAAGCCACGTCACTCAGTTTTGGTCTGTGTCTTCACATCACCCCCTTTCTGTGTCTGTATCTTCTCTTTTGTGTGTCTCAAATATCCCTCTGCCCTTCTTGTATATTAAGGACAATTGTCATTCTATTTAGGACCCATCCAGCTAATATAGGATGGAAATCCCATCTCAAGATCCTTAATGACGTTTGCAAAACCCTTTTTTTTTTTCAAATGAGGTAACAGTCAAGGCTTAGGACATGGATATATCCTTTTGGGGGCCACCATCCAACCCAGTACACCAGCCATAAGATACTTTGATTTTGGCTGATGGCTGCAGCTTATGGTGTGGGAGAGTGGCTGTTTCTTTCGAGCCACTTAAGTAAAGGTCTGATATAAAGAAAAGGGGCATTAGGGAGTTGCAGGTGACTGAGCAATACCTGGAGCGGAATGAATAAGGCACCTGGAGGGTCTTTAGTATACAGAGACCTTTACCTGGCACTTGACTTGAGAGTGTGCAGGAGTTTACAGGGCAGGAAAGTCTCAGGCAGCCGTCCACCTTGCCTTACTCTTCAGGTACAGTTTTTCCCAAGCAGGCTTGACTGAGACAAAGACTCAATTATAAGGAAAACATGTTTTATAGAACTTGTCGGCACTGACACATATGGTCTACCGTAGGCTCAAGTGACGCCCTTCACATGTGGACCCAAGCTGACACTGGATTTGTCAATTATATTGGAGAAAGAAATGTTGTCCTAAAGGCAGCCGCCTTTGGTCTATGTAGTTCCATAGCAGGAGGCAGTGAAAATGGCCATGGCGGCATAGGACTGTCAAATCTACGCCTCAGACCTGGAGGTGTAATGTCACTCGACAGAACCCATAAACAGCTCAGTACTGCAGTGTAAACAACAAGGTCATCAAAGAGGAAGGATAACGCAAGAGTCCATGTGTGACAGATGCTCAGGGCTGTGCACTGCACATGGCAAATTCATAGTGACAAATCAATGTCAAGCTAAAAGTTTCCTCCTGGTTCGAAGTTCGCAGGTCAGAAATTTCAGTTAAATGGCATAGACTAATGGACATTCTAGTGAGGCTAAAACCAAAGAGACTTTCTCTTTCTCTCAAATGCCATTGAGTTTCCGCTATGTTCTTTGATCAAAGTCTTTACTGGATTCCGGGAACAAAAATGTGCCTAGTTTCACTCTTCTAAGAGTGGGGGTTTGGCTTGCTTTTGAGATTGTTTTTAAATGTTGGGGATAGTGCTGTAAAATCAAATTGTATCTTAGTAACTCTTTAGACTCTTTAAAAGCATGGTTCATGAGAGGGTTGATAAACTGATAAAACAGCCAAGGCCCTGAGAGACCCACACCCGTGTCAGTGACAGAAGTCCAAGCTACAGATACTGAAGGAGCCCTCAGTCCCATTCAGGCAATGAAAGCCCTGTCACTGAGAATGAACCAAATGTACATTTGGGAGGATTGTTTATGGACATTTAGGACTTTGGATTTTTAACCCACAGTAACAAGGAAACTTGATTTCAAAATTGGGATTTAATACTTTGGAACCTTAATTCATAAGAGCGTGTAATGTGTGCCCTTTTAATTTGTCTGTGAAGAATTTGATACTGGCAAAGGTGTACTTACAAATTTGCAACATTTCTATGATTTCTGAATTGTATTACTGGATGCTTTTCTGTATTTAATCTTAGTTTGTCATTTGACCTCATCAAATGTCTATGGTTAGCTATGTTGTGGATGGCTGGTAGAACAAAAAGTTGTTTCTGATCATTGGATATGAGTAGCCTTGGAGTTCATTTGAATTAATGCAATTTCTCACCCATATCAGAGACTTCTGGGATGAAACTCTAAGGCATCCACCAGCAGTTCCTGGAGGCCACTCAAATGAGTAGCCCCATAAAAGTGTGAGCAGGACTGTCCTGATAAAGGTCTATGCTTTCCTGAAGGGAGAGCCATATTCCATTAATTATAGGCTTAAAAGCATCGTTGAGTGGGTTAAGAGATTGAAAACACCAGGGGAGCATTAGTGACAGTTTCCCTTCTCATTCTTACGGGTACCAGCATGTGAAGGGAATTTGATTAGTGTAACTTTTAACCTCCCTGCTCTTATGTTCACTGACACTGGCTAGGTGAGGTGACCTACCTGACGGGCAAAGTTGGGAAGAATAACTGGCCATGCTTTGCTAAGCTCTTCTTTCCTTCATCTTGGGAGTGAGTCTGGTGATAGAGAGACAGAAGTTCTCTGCTCCACTGTGGACATGCCCCTCTCACCTGGCTTTGCCTGGAACCAACTTGCTGCAACAAAGTGGGTAAGTCTGGATAACTCTACAATTCAGTTGACAGACTCACTTGGCTATGTCATGAAGCCCCATTTTCCAACATGGGCTCTAACGGTAACAAGTGACATAATGTGTGGGCTCCAGTGCAAAATGAAAATATAGTGCCTCTTGTTCAAACTGCAAAGAAAAAGTCTTGTTGAAAGTATTTGCACTGGGGTGCATAGTGTCCTCCCCAAATTCATGTTCACCTGGAACCTGTGAATGTGCCCAAGTAAATTCTTTTTTCAGATAGAATCGAGATAAGATGACATCATACTAGATTAGGATGAGTCCTAAATGGGTTCTGTGGGTTGTTCTCTCTTCTCTTTTTCATACATGTCATCTTTTTCAGCAGACTGTTTGGCTAATATTGGGAAGTAACACGAGTAAGAAAGAATATGATAAGATTCCTTGGACATTCTTGTTTCTTAAAAAACAACACTTTCGGGCTTCCCTGGTGGCGCAGTGGTTGAGAGTCCGCCTGCCGATGCGGGGGACACGGGTTTGTGCCCCGGTCCGGGAAGATCCCACATGCCGTGGAGCGGCTGGGCCCGTGAGCCATGGCCGCTGAGCCTGCGCATCCAGAGCCTGTGCTCCACAACAGGAGAGGCCACAGTAGTGAGAAGCCCGCGTACTGCACAAAAAAAACCAAAAAAACAAAAAAAAAACAACACTTTCTTTCTGTGTTAGAAGTAAGTTCAGATTCAAATGGAAAGCATGGCCTCCACATCTGTTAACACCTTCACTTAGTCTTGGATGTGACCAGTAGCACAGAATTCTGGTGGAACACAGCAAGACTCCAAATGGGTACCAAATAAGCATGTCATGGAAAGCACACCACAAGCAGGGTGAAAACTAGATGTGAATGGGGCAGCAGGAATGGTGGCAGACACACATATTGCACACGTCTCCTCTGCTCATGCATATATTTTATTGTCCCATAAACTTTACTTACAGAACGTAAGTTCAAAGATAAAATCATTAAGAATATTAAGACAGCAATATCAGAGCATGAAACCAAGCAAGTGTGGGGCCCTTCTGAGCATGGTTCATCTGGGACTTGATAAACTGGTAAAAACAGCCAAGGCTGTGAGATACCCACACCATGTCAGTGACAGGAGTCCAAGCTACAGATATTGAAGGGGCCCTCAATACCACTCAGGCACTGAAAGCCCTGTCACTGAGAATGAACCAAAATATAAATTTAGGAGGATAATTTATGGACACTTAGGACTGGATTTTTAACCCACAATAACAAGAAAACTTCATTTCAAAAGAAAGTGTGAGGTCTTCAAGTTTGCTTTCGTTATTGAGGGTCCTTTGTGGTTACATATCAATTTTGGAGTGGTTTCTTCTATTTCTGCAAAAACAGGGGATTTTGATAGGCATTGCATTAAATCTGTAGATAGCTTTGTGTAACATGGACATTTTAACAATAGTTCATGAACATGGGATGTCTTTCCATTTATTTATGTCTTCCTTAATTTCTCTCAATACTGCTGTAGTTTTCAGTGTACAAGTGTTTCATGTCTTTGGTTAAGCTTATTGCTAAGTATTTTATCCTTTTAGATGGTATTGTAAATGGAATTGTTCTCCTAATTTCTTTTTCAGATTGTTCATTGTTAATGTACAGAAATGCAAGTGATGTGTGTATGTTGATTTCATATTCTGCAAACAAACTTTGCTAAGTTTATTCTAATACATTTTTTGTTCTAATAATTTTTTGTGAAATATTTAGCACTTTCTACATCTTTTTCAATCGTTTCCCTTTCAGCCTAAATGTATCCTTAAATCTAGGGGACATTTTGACCTCCATCTTAGGCTTTCATCTTATTTCTCAACTTATTCAGTCTTAGTTATTGAGTGTTCTCCTTATTGTTTGCCACTTTGGAGAATCCAACAAAATGTTCTACTCAAGGTGAGACGTCTTTTCTCTTCCGCCTCTGAACCTGAATATCACTTATTACTTACTTCATTCTCTTAGCACTTAGCATTCGAAGTTTAACGGGTGATCTTTCTTAAAGGAGGCCAATATGCTCACCGAATTCAAGACCTCTGGTGAGTTGTGTCAAGTGTATAGGAATCATATTAACTTGTTGGCTGTTAGCACCCCTGGAAACATTTCTAAAGTGGCCTTTGACATTGATATTCAGGTATATTGAGCACCACATTAAAGAGTTTAACAGAATAAGAGTAGGCTGGTCTTTCCTAAAGCAGAGTTTATTCAAGGGTGACCTTTTCGTAACCTGCATCAGGCTCATCCGCATTGAGTCATTGAGTGCCCTCAACCCCCCTAAACTGTAAACTTTTTTTTTTCTTTTTCTTTTTTGTGGTACGCGGGCCTCTCACTGTTGTGGCCTCTCCTGTTGCGGAGCACAGGCTCCAGACGCGCAGCAGAGGTTCCAGACATGCAGGCTCAGCGGCCATGGCTCGCGGGCCGAGCCGCTCCGCGGCATGTGGGATCCTCCCGGACCGGGGCACAAACCCGTGTCCCCTGCATCAGCAGGCGGACTCTCAACCACTGTGCCACCAGGGAAGCCCCTGTAAACTTCTTATACACAAGAATTATGTTTTATAGCTCTTGTTCCCCTTCCCTATACCTAAACATACCTGGAATAGAAGGTGCCTCTACGAACAGGTGTTGCTTTAGTTTAAACTACATTAAGTACATGTATATGTTCATTTCCCTCTGGGAAAGGAGGCTACTTTCCACAGGATTCAAATATCAAGCCTTTAAACTTCCTTGAACCCATAGATATATAAATAGTTGCATAACTATCCTCCCTCTATACAACTCTAAGATGATCATATCAAAGTATGGTCATTAATTGTTTTTAATTGCAAACAGATAATAAGCAAAGTGTAAGGAATTTCTTCCACCAAAGTAAAGGCCAAAGTTCAAAAAGTCAAATTAATATGGGATTTGTTACTATTCTAAATAGTAAAGAACACTGACAAGAAATAGCACAGTGCTGGTTGCTATTATCATCTTTTCATTTTCCATTACTGTTGTTTATATTATCTTCATGGGATTTCACTGAAATTATCAAGGTTTTTTAATAGTCACTAAAAAACAAAATGCCTTGAAATGCCAATACAAAGAAAAATGAGTCAGAACATGAAAAAGTGTTTTAGACAAGTTGACGACATATATTCTTTGCTCATTTCTCTTTTTGAGACAACTTCCATCTTCTTCACACCCACATGTACAATACACTGAATAAAATACAAGCCCATCACTCGATGGTGATAAGAAAAGGAAAGATAAGCCGGTTCCAGAAAATCCCTCTATTCCTAGTATCTTGTTGCATCTGGCAAAAAAGAGCATTTTGAAATATTCTCTAAAGTTTTGTATTTTATTTTATAATAATTTACTTCTTTATCTCAATGTAAATATTAAAAACGCATGAGAAATATGTTAACATTCAGCATTTGACTATTCTTATCTACTTCCTTAATGTTTCCTTTGCCTCCTATGATGATCTTTTGGGATAGACAGCACATACCACTCTCATACTCCCCAGACTCTACAGCCCCATACACATGCAAAATAGCTTGTGTGCGGATGTGTTAACATATACTTGGTTGAGTCAGGAAGGCTGTAGAGTACATCGTTTTTACACCTCAACATTTTAAGAGTTTTTGGAAAGTAACCCTAGTTTGAGTGCAAGTTCCATCGATTTATCAAATGCATTTCAGGTATATCTAGGTATGTCCAGTCATATGGTAAGGCTATATTACTGGGAGACTATTTACATGAGCAAGTGAAAAGAAATCAGTGAAAGAATATATTATAACCAAGAGTCAGATATAATAGGTCAATCAAATAGAATGTAGATCCCAGGAACATATCCACACATATAAGGACAATTGATTTTTCAACAGAGGTGCAAAGCCAATTTTGAGGAGAAAGGATAGTCTTCTTGACAAATGGTGCTGGAAGCATGTAGTACATGGATATAGTGCCTAGTTCACCATATGCAAAAGTATGACCTTTGATCCCTACTTCACACCATATAAAGAATTAACTAAATGTAGATCAAAACACAAATCTCTAAAACTTGGACACAATCTTTTTGACCTTGGGTTAAGCAAAGATTTCCTAGAGATGACACCAAAAACAAGATCCATAAAAGAAAAAAAGTAATAAATTGGGTTTCATCTTTGGAAGCCATTATTAATAAAAGAAAAGCCACAGGTTGGAAGAAAATATTTACAAATTATACACCTGAAAAGACTTGTGCCTCTAACACGTAGAGAACTCTCAAAACTCAGTAATTAGAAAAAAAATTTTAAATTAACAATATGGGTAAGAATATTTAAAAAGAGATCCTGCCAAGGAGGTGTACGGACGCAAATAAGCACATGACGTTGCTCAATGTAATCCATTATTAGCTCTATGGAAATGAACGCCCCAGGAGATACCACTACACACCTACTGAATGGCTAAAATTAGAAAAGTCCAAGCACACCAAGTACTGGTGAGGCAGTGTAGGAACTGCGCGGCTTTTACATGCTAGTGGGAGGGCAAGAGTGCAGTCACTTCAGTCCGCAGTTCGGCCGTTTCTTCATAAGTTGAACGTACACCTACCGTATGACCCAGCCTTTCTGCACCCGGATATTTATGCAAGAAAAATGAAAGCATATGTGCACACAAAGACTTGTACATGGATCATCATAGCATCTTTATTTCTAATAGACAGAATTGAAACAACCTCGAGCACCCATCAACAAGAGAATGAATAAATATACTGTGGTATACCCATACAGTGAAACACTATTCAGCAAAACAAAGTGATAAACTATTGACACCCACCAGAATATGAATTACTCTCCAAATAATTACATTGAGTGAAAGAAGCCAGATAAAAGAGTCCTCAGTGTGTGAATCCCTTTATCTAAATTTCTAGAAAAATGCAAACACGTCTCTAATGAAAGAAAGCATATCAGTGCTCACTTGGGGATGTGGAGGGCTGGAATGTGAGGGGAAAAAAGGGGCTTTATGAATGAGGCATAAACACTTGCAAGTGATGGATATGTTCCTTTTCTTGATTGTGTTGGCAGTTCCATGGGTATATGCATATTTCAGAATTTAAATTGTGTTTTTAAGTATGTGCAGTGTACTGTGTCCGTTCTATTTAACAGAGCCATTAAAAAAAGACTAAGAACAGACGTTTGTCTCAACGAATAAATGTAACAAAGAACAGAAAAGTCAACTACAGTATGATCTCTGTCAGTTGAATTTTCCTGTAGTTTATTTCCTCAAAAAATATATCCCAGTTCTTAAAAGAGGTGGGACTCTTAATAAATGGTTAAAAAAACCCAGCAAAGCCATCAGCAGGGTGAGCTCCGGCTACTTTTCAATTGTGAGACACTAGGTGCACAGTGCAGACATGCTAGGGTGTTTGTTCTTCCTGCCCAATATCTTAGAGAGGATATGAAACACCCCCATTAAATGCCTGCAAGTGATGCCCAGAGTGGAGTTTGGAGAATGATGGCTGTGATCTTTAATATGGTTGTGCCTTTGTAAAGAATCTCACTCAGAATTTCCAGGGTAATTTTGGAGTCCATTTTTTGTGTGTTTTTTGGATGATATATATGTAACTCACCTGAAGAATATACCCACGTAGACTTGAAGTTAGGGACCAGCTGGTGTAAATCTGTGTGGTTATCTCCTGACCTAACCTTTTAGCTTCTTTTTGCTCCTTGATTGTAGTTAAGCTTCATCTTGCCTCAGGGACTTTGTATTCGCTGTTCCCATGTTTTGGAAATATTATTTCCAGAAAAATTTTCCATAACTGATTCCTTTCTATTCTTTGGCACTCATCTCTTAAAGATATTTTTTCCTTGATTGTCCTACTAGCCTAACTCAGTCCCAATTTAACAGATTACCTTACTTCTTTCACAGAATAATAATCAAACCAAATATTATCTTTGGTGTCTCTTTGTATTTAGATGAACTTCTTCCCAAAGAACTCAAGCCCCCCAGTGACAGAGGTTGTTACCTTTCTTATCCCTTATTCTGGGTCTTAGAACTGTGTCTGGCATGTAGTAATCACTCGAGGTCTGTTGACTGTGTAAAGAATATGTGAGTAGATGAACAGATTTGGAGTTATTTGAGGTCGCTCTTAAAGATGGCTCGTGTTGGTGATTAAATTAAAGTTGTAGGTTTTAGAGTTGGAAGTGATCTTGCTGAGTCTCACAGTTAGGGCAAAACTCTCCCTACTGTAGCATCCCTGACAGATGATCAAGTCTGAGCTTGAATAACTGTATATGAAAGACCCTAACCAGGGCACCCTCCTAGCTCTGCCAGGTCAGATAGAATTTTGGACTATTCTCTTTCTCTCTCTTGTAGACAGCCACTGTCATTTGGTAAGCCATAAGCCTTCCATTGCTTTGACTGTGGTTAGTGTGTTTGCTGGATTTCTAAAATATATTTTTAGTGTTTACTTGTTTAGATTGAAAAGATTGGGCTATATTTTTAAAAGTTGATCCCACCATTTTGGAAGGCCTTTTAAGTTGTGATATTGCATGCAAGAGTGCTAATGGAATTCTGGACTCCATATTTTCGTTTTTACCTTTTTTTTTTTTCTCAGACTTTGAACTAACAATGGCTAAGAATGAGAGGCACTGAGACCCGAATATTTTTTCCCTTGTCAGGCACAGAGAATATGGGAAAGAATGAAATTGGGAAATTGTTTTGCTCCTCTTCCTTTCCTCCTTTTTGGTCAGTTACCTTAGTCGTCCACCTCACTTTGTATTTCTAGCCTGGCTTCAGAAGACCTGAATTTGATGAACTACACACTGATGGAGTAGTAGATTGCTAGAAGGAATGGCGGCTTCACAGAATTATTTTCAAGAAGGATGGTCCAGCCAATTTCCTCACTTCCATTGTGAAAGGAGTTCCCTATTCCTAAGAAAATGGACCTATGTCCGACTGACACAGAAGATGGAGATGTATCCCAGTGCATTTATATATGTATATCTATTAAATTTATGTATATATATATAATGCCTAATGGAAACATCTCAGATGTTCTCTTTGGTATTTTTCTTTAATTTTACTTATAAAATTGTGACCATTTTTTAACTCAAAAGAGGAGAACCTTAAAAATTAATTAAGAAGACATCCTCAGTAGTCTAAGGTTCAGAGTGACTTGGCAGAGAAAATTGCTGAATGGTTAGATAATAGTGCTGGTATGCTTGGCTATTGTAACACTTTACATTTGAGTTTCTCTTCCTTGAAATTACAAGAACTATATGACTCAAGAGAAAGATTGATAATTAGGAATATTCTGCTTGCTTTTTTTTTTTTATTATTTTTGTTGTTGTTGCAGTACGCGGGCCTGTCACTGCTGCGGCCTCTCCCGTTGCGGAGCACAGGCTCCGGACGCGCAGGCCCAGCGGCCGTGGCCCACGGGCCCAGCCGCTCCGCGGCATGTGGGATCCTCCCGGACTGGGGCACGAACCCGTGTCCCCTGCATCGGCAGGCGGACTCCCAACCACTGTGCCACCAGGGAAGCCCCTCTGCTTGCTTTTTATATAGCGTATTGAAGAACATTTTAATTATTTGGAGGTCATAGGAAGGAACCTTCATGATCTAAGTTTTGAACAAGTAGTGTTGCAACACAAAGCTATGACTTAAAAAGGAAATTTGAAATGACCTATTTCTTTTGGCATCTCAATCCAGATATCTGTCAGTAAAATGAGTCACTTTTCAGTCAAATGGGTGGTCAGCAATATAATTTTTTATTGGGAAGCTGAAAGACACCATTGCCAAGCAGAGCACCTGCAGTGTTCACATCTATATGTGAGCATCTTTCGTTTTACCAAGGGGTGCAAGTGAAGAGAAGGCAGGCAGAGAAATGCACTTGAATAAAGCTTTTCAAGATGGATAGAACAGAGAGCATTCCCAGAGGCAGGTCAAGTCCAACCCAAGAACAACTCTCTCAGTGCTTTCACAACTAGGTAAAATACAAGACCAGTAGTAACTCAGCTCTCAAATCAGTGGTGAAATCCAGCGGAAGGTTGTTAATATTGATATGGTTAACATACATCAAATAGGATTACTGAATTTTCTGAATCCAACTGAACTCCCAGGATTGTTTGGTTTCAAAGGCTGTTGGGCTCAAGACGCATTTGGTTTTAAATAATCCTTCCTAAAATGTTCAGCTTTCAGTCTAATATGATTGAAACCCAGCTTGAGTGTGTCTTATAATACACTGGACTGGAAAGACTATGGGCACTGAATTATTCAAAACATGGCAGGTGAAGGAGTGATATGTGGGGAGGATGTGATCATAGAAATGAGTGAGACTTGATATGTCTTGTTATCTCATTTGATTTACCTGTTAGAACTCTTCCAAATATTAGAGGAAAGAAATCAATATCAATTTTCACCTGTCACGTTCCACACTTCAATGATTAATGAATGTCAAATTTGACCACAGTTTTCTGTACCACCTGCTCTGAAATAATATTTCTGGGCCTTTATTAAAAATGTAAAATTGTTGGGCTTCCCTGGTGGCGCAGTGGTTGGGGGTCCGCCTGCCGATGCAGGGGACGCGGGTTCGTGCCCCTGTCCCGGAGGATCCCACGTGCCGCGCAGCGGCTGGGCCCGCGAGCCATGGCCGTGGAGCCTGTGTGTCCGGAGCCTGTGCTCCGCAACGGGAGGGGCCACAGCAGTGAGAGGCCCGCGTACAGCAAAAAAAAAAAAAAAAAAAAAAAAAAAAAAAAAAAAAATGTAAAATTGTCATTGAATTTCCAAATATGATTCTGCAGTGGCTAATTCAGCTTGTTTTATTAGTAAGCAAGTTCTGATGAGTAATACTAACTTAATAAGCCTGCATGTGAGGTTAAAGTGTCAACTGTTCCTGCTGAAGGTGATGAGATATGACTGTGATGAGGTGGTAGGGCACTCACCTTCCTGAACGAACCCTGCGAGCACACAGTTCTTGGGAGAAACCAGTACAAATCTGATATCATTTTGCATGTCTCCTGTAGCAGTGGAATGCACACACATACAAACATGATCATGGGTGAAAAAACACACATGCGCACCTTAGAGGCTTACATTAATTTCTGAATATAGTTCTCCGGAAAGAAAAAGCTTCACTGATGATTTGTATTTTTATAGTTTATTGTTTTATCCATACTCAAACACTTCATGAAATCACTTCCTGTTTTGTTGTCCATGGAATCCTTTCCATTTTGAGATGCTAAATATAAATCGAAATAATGATTATAGTCCTTGGCCATGAAAGACTAAGTTACAGAGAACCCGGTGACTGGAGGTCAGAGCTGCCACAGAATTATTCTCTGCTCCAGAGACCATCAGAATATCACTGTGTACCCACTTAAGGATAGAATGCTGCTATTGAGAAACGAGCTCTCTTTTATTTCTACTAAAAGGAGAGAACAGTAGGGGACCTTGGCTGCGAGAGTGTATGAGACTTTCTCTGTTTTGTACAATAAGCCAAAAACAATACATGAAATAGCCACACGCCTTTTGTCTTTTGTACCGAGCTCCTTCCTGTATTGCTCCTGATCAATTACACTTAAATCAACAAGAGTTGCTTGAACATTTTGACAGTTATGTTCCCCATACCCTGAAGCCTTTTTAAAGGGTTACTGAGATAAAGCTATTTCAAAAATACTCCCTCCAAATTTTTTCAGGGTGGCATCAATGAAAGTAACTTAGAGGAAAAAAACTTGAGTTCCTGGCCTACCCCTCTAAGGCCAGGCAAGCATAAACCTTCATAGCAAAACCTAAGTTTGCTCCCAGTTGAGAATTTGGTTTCCACGGTCTTATATAAAAAGTATATGGAGACTTTAATTCCCTATAAGCCCTTTCCAAAGAGTGAATACAGTTCATCATTCGTAAGAGATGATGGAAGTTACAATTTTGTTGAATAGGTGGAATATATATTACATATAATATACATATTTATTTTATATATATATATATAATATATATAAAGTTACTATTCAGAGTCCTAAAACGTGGATTTTTCTTACTTACCAAGAATGAACAGTAACTTGATCTCTAAACAATAAAGCACCTGGTCATAACAGAATCATAACAAATATTTGATATCAGAATGAATTCACTGTTCAGGTGTAAAGAGGGAATAGCTTCAGTTTTCCTCTTTCGGGCACCCCATTATTGCATCCTGGACAGAGGGGATTTTCTTGATTTTAATCTAAAGGAGAAATGGTCACTTTTGTTGAGATGGAAATTGACCACCTCAGTAGGCAGAGGCACTGTTTTTATTTGGCTGAATTCATGTTTCTAGTGATAATTCAAGGTGTAATAGGGTTTTCTCAGCCACTCCAAAATCTGAAAATGATAAGCATCTCACCAGAGTTTCAGGATGGCCCATTACCTATTCTGTGGAAAGGATATTCAAAACACCATGCTTCATCAATGTCTTCTTTGACTTATTAATGAATGGACAACTACTGAGTTAAGACAGTGTCTTATCCTTGCTTCAAAAAAATAAAAACAAAAAACCCCCACAAACACAAAAAAACTGTTAACAATGAAAACTTATTATGCCAGGCCTTAGTATGGCCTGACTTGGAAATTTAGTTTCAGAGGCTTTTGTGAATATACTAAGGAAAGAGGACCTAGGTGTATCTTATTCCCACAGGCCGCCAATAAATATTTGCTTAACGGACAAAATATGAATATATAGTGTAGGAGAGAACCTGACAGATGCTTAACATTATTGAGTGATAGCAATGCCCAAACTCATCTGTGATCAAGCACTATGAAAGTATCCTCCTAAGGATAAACTTATTACAAATAAGAAGTGAAAATTCAATTATGCAGATACTTTCAGTGTCAGCTCTGATATGCAAAAAGCATGGAAGTTGTCACTGTATCTTGTCCTTACAAGATAATGCTGTACAAAATGAAAATCAGTGACTTTTCTCAGACGTGATTAATAAAACATGTAACTATGAAAGAATTTTCAAACGGTAATTATGTATGTGTATATATGTGTCTCTGAAAAATCTGTGTCAAAGAAAACTGAGGCTATCAGTATAAACTTCTTTAACTTCTATCTCTTCTTACCTTTATTTCCTCCCAAACTTACCAGTATCCATCCAGCTCGAAGGATACAAGTGATTTTTATATACTGTGCAAGGTTTTTTTTTTCTTATTCATATGTCCGTGTTTCCCCAATTCTCTAAATTATTATCTACATCTTCAGGATCTCCTTTATTGGTTCCTTCATTTCAACATGTAAAATAGAAGTCCTTCTCATTCTAAAAAATTCTTTTTTGCTAATTATTTTCTCTTTTCATCCAAACTCCTTGAGAGCAGCCTCTTCCCACTGTCCTCACTAGCCCCGCCTGGCCCCGACAGGCAGCCCTACACCCTCAGTTTATTACCATCTGGCTTTTTGTCCACCACTTCCCTGCACTGCTCTAAGGTCACTGGGGACCTAACTGCCCAAATCCAATGGACACTCACAGTCTCTGAAGGACGACGCTGGCATCTCCTTCCTCCTTCTTGAATCTCTGTCACCTCTCTCCTTCCCAGAATTCTTTCTCTGCTTATCACTTAAACGTTGTCAGGACTCACAGTTCTCTGAAATCTCATCCATTTTCATGATTTTAATGACTGCTGATATGTGCTGAGGACATTCAAATTTTTATCTTTCCATGTCTTCACGTGCATGTCCAGTTATCTACCAGTTTGTCTTCTGAATTCTACAGGTGCTTCAAAATTCTACATGTCCAGAACTAAAGTCTTTTCCCCACTTCAGTTCTTTATCCCCTATTTCCAAACTCAATGATACCACCACCCAACCTTAGTCACACAGATGGGGGTTCAGCCTCCGCCTCCTACTTCTTCCTTACTTCCCAAGGTCAAGTCTTGCTGGTAATTTCCTAAATACAATTAGAACTTATTTCTTCCCTTCATCTATACCTTATTTCAGACCCCTTTCTTCTTGCTATTACCTGGTCTAGAAGTTACGAAATTGCTGTTCGGTGGAACCAGTTGTTAGACATTCTATTAAAAAAGGACTCTAGGGTCAAATAGCTTTGAGGATGGCTGTGTACCATACGCCTGCTGTGACGATCCAGAATGAACATTAGCCTACAGCAGTCCCGAGAAGCTGTACAGTAAAGGAACCTGATTAACTTTACTTAAGCCAGGTTGTCCCTTCTGCCGGCCTATAAACCTTTCAGTAGGGACAGGAGAGGAGGTGGCAGCGTGAAAATCCCACTTGAAAATATAAAGCACTGCTCCTCAGAAGAGTGGGGCATAATTATCTCCAGGCTTCTTCAGATTCCTCATCCATACTGACGTCAGTGGTCTAAAATGCCACCTGAACTTGTCCTTTCCATTCTTAGCTATTTTCTGAGGAAACCAGCTCCACGCACATGGTTGGTTAAGACCTGCTCTCCTCCTCCTCGCTGCCTCCTTTAGGGGCACTTGCCGCTGCCTGGGGACACTGCACTGATCCTCCAGAGCCTGTGCCTGTGGCTCTGTAACACACCCCTCGCACACTCACGGCTCTGGACTTCCGCTGTCCACTCTGCCTTGAGTATCCTTGCCTTTCACCGGCTGACTCACCAGTTTCTCACGAGTCCTTTAAAACTTAGCTTAGGGACTGCCTCTTTTGATGACTTTTCTTTGCCTCACGGCTCCCCCTCTTCTTCCACAAACACTGACTAAATGCCCTGAATATGCCCGTCACAGCAGGTCACGTGCAGGATGAGACATCTGCTGTGCGTCTTCCCCTCTCACTCCACTGCTAAAGGGCCAACACTACATCTTGCTCATTGTTTCACTCCTCTAACATTCAACCCATGACTAATGAACTAACTAGTACTGTAGTAGCCCTCTTAGTAACAATCAGGCAGGACCTTCTACCAGAAATCTGACACTCCAGCTTTTCTCTGATCTCACCTTTCACTCTGATTCAACTAAAGACTTACGTGTACATGTTTTACCAGGGAGACATCATTTAATCCAGAGATGTGTCATCACATACTCTTACATACTCTGCCATTTAAAAATTCTGCTCACGATGGGGGAAGGAGACAGGTGTGCTTTCTGACAGCCCCACTGTTTTTGCACTTCTAGTGGTCACTGGCTTCTCTCTCAGTGCCTTCCTTAAACCCTTCTTCTCTTAACAACAAGGAAACAGAATAACAAAGTACTTAAGAGCCTGGGTTCTGCCTATCTGTGAAACTGAAACATAACCAAGGACATAGAGAATAGACTGGTGGTTGCCAAGGGGGAGGGGGTGAGAGAGGGTTGGATTGGGAGTTTAGGATTAGCAGATGCAAAGTGGTGTACATACAGGATGGATAAACAAAAAGGTCCCACGTGGGACTTCCCTGGTGGTGCAGTGGTTACGAATATGCCTGCCAATGCAGGGGACACGGGTTTGAGCCCTGGTCCAGGAAGATCCCACATGCCGTGGAGCAGCTAAGCCCGTGCGCCACAACTACTGGGCCTGCGCTCTAGAGCCTGCGAGTCACAACTACTGAAGCCTGTGTGCCACAGCTACTGAAGTCCATGCACTAGAGCCCGTGCTCTGCAACAAGAGAAGCCACCACGGTGAGAAGCCTGCACACCGCAAAGAAGAGTAGCCCCCGCTCACCACAACTACAGAAAGCCCGCGTGTAGCAACGAAGACCCAACGCAGCCAAAAATAAAATAAATAAATACATTTATTTTTAAAAAGTGGATGTATTTTAAAAAGGTCCTACTGTATAGCACAGGGAACTATATTCAATATCCTGTGATAAACCATAATGGAAAAGAATATGAAAAAGAATGTATATAAATGTATAACTGAGTCACTTTCCTGTGCAGCAGTAATTAACACAACACTAATTCTACGATACGTCAATAAAAAAATAAAATTTTTAAAAACTGCCATAAAAATCATCACATAAGGGGGACTTCCCTGGTGGTCCAGTGGTTAAGACTTTGCCTTCCAATGGAGGGGGTGAGGGTTCGATCCCTGGTCGGGGAGCTAAGATCCCACATGCCTTGCGGCCAAAAAACCAAAACATAAAACAGAAGCAATACTGTAACAAATTCCATAAAGACTTTAAAAATAGTCGACATCAAAAAAAGTCTTAAAAAAATCACATAAATCAGAAACAAATGAAACATAATAAAGTCCATACATTAAAAAAAAAAAAGAGCATGGGTTCTGTTCAGGTCACATCCCAGCTTCCCACTTAGTTATAGCTGTGTAATTCTGGGCAACTCACATAATGTCTCCTCAGACTCCTCATCTATAAAATGGGGATGGTAATAGTTCCCTACCTCATAGTGTTGCTGTAATCCATAAACACGGTTAAGTGCCTTGGTAAATGTTTGATGCTCTCTGGTTATTGTGAATTAAAATATGTCAGTGGCTTCTGGCCATACGATTTATAATAGTTTGACAGTTAACCAAATGGTAAAACGATTCCATTTATTATTCCCATCTCTTTTTACCCCTTACCCTGTTTTGTTGTTTACGTTTTCTCCCACCACAGAGTGTTAGTTCCAGGAGAGTAAAGGCTTTATTTTGTTCACTGATGAAAGCAGTAGCACTCAGAAAAGTACTGTACATATGAAGCCCTCAGTAAACACTAGCTGAATGAATGGTGCAAACTGTCACAAGGAAAAATACACCAAAACTTTCATTATAATAAAAAAGTATGGATAAATCTTTCTCGAATGTCTTCCAGTCAAGTATTTCAAAACACCATATGCTATAATAAAAACATAAGTAATTTATTAAAATTTGAAGGCAAAAACATAATTTTAAAAGATTTTAAAAGATGTAGACCTATGTTAGGCGTGATGGAATATGGATGCTTTCTGGAAATTCACAATCAGATCCAAGAGTCTCACTTTCAGAATGTTCTAGTAGACTGAGTTTACTTTTAGTTGTCTTTGATGAAACAGTCACTATTGTACTCTCTTTCTTAACAGAAATGTGTTTTTTTGAAGACTCACTTCTAATTGGTTCAGTAAGCAAAGAATTATTTTGCCCAATTCCTTTGCTTTTCTTCTTTACAGGTGAGTCAGAGCAGGAATGCAGGTCCTTCCCAGGTTGTTTCTTAGCAGAGTAGTTTTTGGTATATTATGCTTTGGTCATTTTCTCTGAAGGAGACCTGCTATTTCTAGGTAATTCCTCTTCTTTTCTTTGACTTCCAGTTCCAGAAATGACGTCTGCTGAAGGAGAACATGTTCTAGCAATGAAATCTTCAAAAGACTCCTGCCGCTGCTCTGTGCCTGCGACCCCAGGTTGTCTTTGGAAGTTTCTAAGGCCTCCTGAGTAGAGACTGGGACACGGAAGGAGTCGAGAGGCAAAGGAATCCCAGCATCACCTGTAATTTTCTGAAACTGGAGGGGAAGACAAAAGACAAAACTTCAGTGATGAACAAAGCCAACCATTAAAAAGCAGAGTTCAAAACTTCAGTGTTACTCTGTGATCTTATTATTAACACAGTCAATTGATTAATCAGAAGATTTCAGAGCCAGTT
Organism: Mesoplodon bidens; assembly: GCF_964165515.1. Lineage (NCBI taxonomy): Eukaryota > Metazoa > Chordata > Mammalia > Artiodactyla > Ziphiidae > Mesoplodon > Mesoplodon bidens. The sequence continues at coordinate 37,664,557 of NC_138164.1, forward strand.
TTTTTGTAATTATATCTTGCCAAGTGATTCTCAGCTTAACCTAGCTATATCCAAGGCTATGTCCGCTACGTTTTCAGACTTTGGTGATTGGGGTAGTTATTACCCATTTCCTTTCCCTCACTAAAAATAAAACCCTATTCTGTAGGATAATTAATGTCTTTTCTATCCTCCAGGCACATGTAAACCGTATATAGTTTGTGACCAGACTGTGTTCTCAAGCTGTCAGTTCCCAAGACCACTCTGAGATGGGCTGATGGGGGCTCCAAGTAAGGCTGGAGGAAAAGCTGACAGGTGTTCCCCTCCCATTCCCATAACCAGGTGATCCACTCTAATATGTTACCTATTAGCTATGTCTGGACTACTTATTTTAAAAATTATATCAGTATGTGTACCTTCATTAGTGTTCCTTCATTGTAAGCTGACTGCATACAAATAGAAACCTAGATAAAATATGAACAGAATAGACATTTATACAATTTAAAATCTGGAATATTTTCTCTAATGTCTTCTTTCTTCATTAAGGATAGTTTGCTTTAACTCATAAATTTTCTCAAGAACTTCCAGTCTCCTTATTTACAAAAGTACAGTATCATGAAATGGGCCCACATTTACTAATCTCAGATTTGGAAAGGACTCCAGAGTCTTCTAGCTCCCGAGCATGTGAATTATTAGAGACTGATCATTATTGTTTTCTCCCTGACTTGGTCATTTCCTTTTTGCTAATCACTCTTAGAATCATTAAGTGCTGTTCTGTCCATTTACTTGGCTATTTTGCATTTGTTATGGGGCACCCTGTTTTGATTCTGATTTTCCTTCTTCAAGTGCCTTCTTTTCTTCTTTAGGTGGACTACTAACAGGAGAATTCATCTGGGGACGACCTAGTAAATGAAAATCTGACTGATCTATACCAGCCATTGTGGCCAACTGCCCAAGCCTAGGCGAGAGGAGGAAAGGAGAAAAGACAAAGGTTATTATAATCACAAAGAGCAGTTTAGATTTCCCCAGACTTACAATCATGAAATACTTCTAAAATCTTTTTTTTTTTTTTTTTTTTTTTTGCGGTACACGGGCCTCTCACTCCTGTGGCCTCTCCCGTTGCGGAGCACAGGCTCTGGACGCGCAGGCTCAGCGGCCATGGCTCACGGGCCCAGCCGCTCCGCGCCATGCGGGATCCTCCCAGACCGGGGCACGAACCCGTGTCCCCTGCATCGGCAGGCGGACTCCCAACCACTGTGCCACCAGGGAAGCCCCTCTGCTTGCTTTTTATATAGCGTATTGAAGAACATTTTAATTATTTGGAGGTCATAGGAAGGAACCTTCATGATCTAAGTTTTGAACAAGTAGTGTTGCAACACAAAGCTATGACTTAAAAAGGAAATTTGAAATGACCTATTTCTTTTGGCATCTCAATCCAGATATCTGTCAGTAAAATGAGTCACTTTTCAGTCAAATGGGTGGTCAGCAATATAATTTTTTATTGGGAAGCTGAAAGACACCATTGCCAAGCAGAGCACCTGCAGTGTTCACATCTATATGTGAGCATCTTTCGTTTTACCAAGGGGTGCAAGTGAAGAGAAGGCAGGCAGAGAAATGCACTTGAATAAAGCTTTTCAAGATGGATAGAACAGAGAGCATTCCCAGAGGCGGGTCAAGTTCAACCCAAGAACAACTCTCTCAGTGCTTTCACAACTAGGTAAAATACAAGACCAGTAGTAACTCAGCTCTCAAATCAGTGCTGAAATCCAGTGGAAGGTTGTTAATATTGATACGGTTAACATACATCAAATAGGATTACTGAATTTTCTGAATCCAACTGAACTCCCAGGATTGTTTGGTTTCATAGGCTGTTGGGCTCAAGACGCATTTGGTTTTAAATAATCCTTCCTAAAATGTTCAGCTTTCAGTCTAATATGATTGAAACCCAGCTTGAGTGTGTCTTATAATACACTGGACTGGAAAGACTATGGGCATTGAATTATTCAAAACATGGCAGGCGAAGGAGTGATATGTGGGGAGGATGTGATCATAGAAATGAGTGAGACTTGATATGTCTTGTTATCTCATTTGATTTACCTGTTAGAACTCTTCCAAATATTAGAGGAAAGAAATCAATATCAATTTTCACCTGTCACGTTCCACACTTCAATGATGAATGAATGTCAAATTTGACCACAGTTTTCTGTACCACCTGCTCTGAAATAATATTTCTGGGCCTTTATTAAAAAGGTAAGATTTTCATTGAATTTCCAAATATGATTCTGCAGTGGCTAATTCAGCTTGTTTTATTAGTAAGCAAGTTCTGATGAGTAATACTAATTTAATAAGCCTGCATGTGAGGTTAAAGTGTCAACTATTCCTGCCGAAGGTGATGAGATACGACTGTGATGAGGTGGTAGGACACTCACCTTCCTGAACGAACCCTGCGAGCACACAGTTCTTGGGAGAAACCAGTACTGCATATAGTAGCAAATCTGATATCATTTTGCATGTCTCCTGTAGCAGTGGAATGCGCACACATACAAGTATGATCATGGGTGAAAAAACACACATGCGCACCTTAGAGGCTTACATTAATTTCTGAATATAGTTCTCCGGAAAGAAAAAGCTTTACTGATGATTTGTATTTTTATAGTTTATTGTTTTATCCATACTAAAACACTTCATGAAATCACTTCCTGTTTTGTTGTCCATGGAATCCTTTCCATTTTGAGATGCTAAATATAAATCGAAATAATGATTATAGTCCTTGGCCATGAAAGACTAAGTTACAGAGAACCCGGTGACTGGAGGTCAGAGCTGCCACGGAATTATTCTCTGCTCCAGAGACCATCAGAATATCACTGTTTACCCACTTAAGGATAGAATGCTGCTATTGAGAAACGAGCTCTCTTTTATTTCTATTAAAAGGAGAGAACAGTAGGGGACCTTGGCTGCGCGAGTGTATGAGACTTTCTCTGTTTTGTACAATAAGCCAAAAACAATACATGAAATAGCCTCACGCCTTTTGTCTTTTGTACCCAGCTCCTTCCTGTATTGCTCCTGATCCATTACACTTAAATCAACAAGAGTTGCTTGAACATTTTGACAGTTATGTTCCCCATACCCTGAAGCCTTTTTAAAGGGTTACTGAGATAAAGCTATTTCAAAAATACTCCCTCCAAATTTTTTCAGGGTGGCATCAATGAAAGTAACTTAGAGGAAAAAAACTTGAGTTCCTGGCCTACCCCTCTAAGGCCAGGCAAGCATAAACCTTCATAGCAAAACCTAAGTTTGCTCCCAGTTGAGAATTTGGTTTCCACGGTCTTATATAAAAAGTATATGGAGACTTTAATTCCCTATAAGCCCTTTCCAAAGAGTGAATACAGTTCATCATTCGTAAGAGATGATGAAAGTTACAATTTTGTTGAATAGGTGGAATATATATTACATATAATATACATATTTATTTTTAATATATATATATATAATACATATAAAGTTACTATTCAGAGTCCTAAAACGTGGATTTTTCTTACTTACCAAGAATGAACAGTAACTTGATCTCTAAACAATAAAGCACCTGGTCATAACAGAATCATAACAAATATTTGATATCAGAATGAATTCACTGTTCAGGTGTAAAGAGGGAATAGCTTCAGTTTTCCTCTTTCGGGCACCCCATTATTGCATCCTGGACAGAGGGGATTTTCTTGATTTTAATCTAAAGGAGAAATGGTCACTTTTGTTGAGATGGAAATTGACCACCTCAGTAGGCAGAGGCACTGTTTTTATTTGGCTGAATTCATGTTTCTAGTGATAATTCAAGGTGTAATAGGGTTTTCTCAGCCACTCCAAAATCTGAAAATGATAAGCATCTCACCAGAGTTTCAGGATGGCCCATTACCTATTCTGTGGAAAGGATATTCAAAATACCATGCTTCATCAATGTCTTCTTTGACTTGTTAATGAATGGACAACTACTGAGTTAAGACAGTGTCTTATCCTTGCTTCAAAAAAATAAAAACAAAAAACCCCCACAAACACAAAAAAACTGTTAACAATGAAAACTTATTATGCCAGGCCTTAGTATGGCCTGACTTGGAAATTTAGTTTCAGAGGCTTTTGTGAATATACCAAGGAAAGAGGACCTAGGTGTATCTTATTCCCACAGGCCGCCAATAAATATTTGCTTAACGGACAAAATATGAATATATAGTGTAGGAGAGAACCTGACAGATGCTTCACATTATTGAGTGATAGCAATGCCCAAACTCATCTGTGATCAAACACTATGAAAGTATCCTCCTAAGGATAAACTTATTACAAATAAGAAGTGAAAATTCAATTATGCAGATACTTTCAGTGTCAGCTCTGATATGCAAAAAGCATGGAAGTTGTCACTGTATCTTGTCCTTAAAAGATAATGCTGTACAAAATGAAAATCAGTGACTTTTCTCAGACGTGATTAATAAAACATGTAACTATGAAAGAATTTTCGAACGGTAATTATGTATGTGTATATATGTGTCTCTGAAAAATCTGTGTCAAAGAAAACTGAGGCTATCAGTATAAACTTCTTTAACTTCTATCTCTTCTTACCTTTATTTCCTCCCAAACTTACCAGTATCCATCCAGCTCGAAGGATACAAGTGATTTTTATATACTGTGCAAGGTTTTTTTGTTATTCATATGTCCGTGTTTCCCCAATTCTCTAAATTATTATCTACATCTTCAGGATCTCCTTTATTGGTTCCTTCATTTCAACATATAAAATAGAAGTCCTTCTCATTCTAAAAAATTCTTTTTTGCTAATTATTTTCTCTTTTCATCCAAACTCCTTGAGAGCAGCCTATTCCCACTGTCCTCACTAGCCCCGCCTGGCCCCGACAGGCAGCCCTACACCCTCAGTTTGTTGCCATCTGGCTTTTTGTCCACCACTTCCCTGCACTGCTCTAAGGTCACTGGGGACCTAACTGCCCGAATCCAATGGACACTCACAGTCTCTGAAGGACGACGCTGGCATCTCCTTCCTCCTTCTTGAATCTCTAGCACCTCTCTCCTTCCCAGAATTCTTTCTCTGCTTATCACTTAAACGTTGTCAGGACTCACAGTTCTCTGACATCTCATCCATTTTCATGATTTTAATGACTGCTGATATGTGCTGAGGACATTCAAATTTTTATCTTTCCATGTCTTCACGTGCATGTCCAGTTATCTACCAGTTTGTCTTCTGAATTCTACAGGTGCTTCAAAATTCTACATGTCCAGAACTAAAGTCTTTTCCCCACTTCAGTTCTTTATCCCCTATTTCCAAACTCAATGATACCACCACCCAACCTTAGTCACACAGATGGGGGTTCAGCCTCCGCCTCCTACTTCTTCCTTACTTCCCAAGGTCAAGTCTTGCTGGTAATTTCCTAAATACAATTAGAACTTATTTCCTCCCTTCATTTATACCTTATTTCAGACCCCTTTCTTCTTGCTATTACCTGGTCTAGAAGTTACGAAATTGCTCTTCGGTGGAACCAGTTGTTAGACATTCTATTAAAAAAGGACTCTAGGGTCAAATAGCTTTGAGGATGGCTGTGTACCATACGCCTGCTGTGACGATCCAGAATGAACATTAGCCTACAGCAGCCCCGAGAAGCTGTACAGTAAAGAAACCTGATTAACTCTACTTAAGCCAGGTTCTCCCTTCTGCCGGCCTATAAACCTTTCAGTAGGGACAGGAGAGGAGGTGGCAGCGTGAAAATCCCACTTGAAAATATAAAGCACTGCTCCTCAGAAGAGTGGGGCATAATTATCTCCAGGCTTCTTCAGATTCCTCATCCATACTGACGTCAGTGGTCTAAAATGCCACCCGAACTTGTCCTTTCCATTCTTAGCTATTTTCTGAGGAAACCAGCTCCACGCACATGGTTGGTGAAGACATGCTCTCCTCCTCCTTGCTGCCTCCTTTAGGGGCACTTGCCGCTGCCTGGGGACACTGCACTGATCCTCCAGAGCCTGTGCCTGTGGCTCTGTAACACACCCCTCGCACACTCACGGCTCTGGACTTCCGCTGTCCACTCTGCCTTGAGTATCCTTGCCTTTCACCGGCTGACTCACCAGTTTCTCACGAGTCCTTTAAGACTTAGCTTAGGGACTGCCCCTTTTGATGACTTTTCTTTGCCTCACGGCTCCCCCTCCTCTTCCACAAACACTGACTAAACGCCCTGAATATGCCCGTCACAGCAGGTCACGTGCAGGATGAGACATCTGCTGTGCGTCTTCCCCTCTCACTCCACTGCTAGAGGGCCAACACTACATCTTGCTCATTGTTTCACTCCTCTAACACTCAACCCATGACTAATGAACTAACTAGTACTGTAGTAGCCCTCTTAGTAACAATCAGGCAGGACCTTCTACAAGAAATCTGACACTCCAGCTTTTCTCTGATCTCACCTTTCACTCTGATTGAACTAAAGACTTACGTGTACATGTTTTACCAGGGAGACATAATTTAATCCAGAGATGTGTCATCACATACTCTTACATACTCTGCCATTTAAAAATTCTGCTCACGATGGGGGAAGGAGACAGGTGTGCTTTCTGACAGCCCCACTGTTTTTGCACTTCTAGTGGTCACTGGCTTCTCTCTCAGTGCCTTCCTTAAACCCTTCTTAACAAGGGAACAGGATAACAAAGTAATTAAGAGCCTGGTTACAGCCTATGTGTGAACAGAAACATAAACAGGGACATAGAGAATAGACTGGCGGTTGCCAAGGAGGAGGGGGTGGGAGAGGGTTGGATTGGGAGTTTGGGATTAGCAGATGCAAACTGGTGTATATACAGGATGGATAAACAAAAAGGTCCTACATGGGACTTCCCTGGTGGCGCAGTGGTTAAGAATACGCCTGCCAGTGCAGGGGACATGGGTTCAAGCCCTGGTCCGGGAAGATCCCACATGCCAGAGAGCAACTAAGCCGGATGTCACAACTCCTGAAGTCCAGGCACCTAGAGCCCGTGCTCTGCAACAAGAGAAGCCACCACAATGAGAAGCATGTGCACCTCAACTAGAGGAAGCCCACGTGCAGCAACAAAGGCCAAACACAGCCAAAAATAAATACATACATGCATTTATTTTTAAAAAGTGCATGTATTTAAAAAAAACCATAAAAGTTCCTACTGTAGAGCACAGGGAACTATATTCTATATCCTGTGATAAACCGTAATGGAAAAGAATATGAAAAAGAATGTACATAAATGTGTAACTGAGTCACTTTCCTGTACAGCAGTAATTAACACAACACTGTCATTCAAGTGTATGTCAATAAAAAATAAAATTTAAAAAAATTGCCAGAAAAATAGTCACATAAGGGGAACTTCCCTGGTGGTCCAGTGGTTAAGACTCTGCCTTCCAGTGGAGGGGGTGAGGGTTCAATCCCTGGTCGGGGAGCTAAGATCCCACATGCCTTGAGGCCAAAAAACCAAAATATAAAACAGAAGCAATACTGTAACAAATGCAATAAACACTTTAAAAATGGTTGACATCAGAAAAAATCTTTAAAGAAAAAATTCACATAAATCAGAAACAAATGAAAGATAATAAAGTCCATACATTAAAAAAAAAAAAAGAGCATGGGTTCGGGTCACATTGCAACTTCCCACTTACTTATAGCTGTGTAATTCTGGGCAACTCACATAATGTCTCCTCAGACTGTTCATCTATAAAATGGGGATGGTAAGAGTTCCCTACCTCAGAGCGTTGCTGTAATCCATAAACATGGTTAAGTGCCTTGGTAAATGTTTGAGGCTCTCTGGTTATTATGAATTAAAATATGTCAATGGCTTCTGGCCGTGTGATTTATATAATAGTTTGATGTTTAACCAAATGGTAAAACTATTCCATTTATTATTCCCATCTCTTTTTAACCCTTAGCCTGCTTTGTTGTTTATGTTTTCTGCCACCACAGAGTGCTAGTTCCAGGAGAGTAAAGGCTTTATTTTGTTCACTGCTGAAAGCAACAGCACCCAGAAAAGTACTGTACATATGAAGCCCTCAGTAAACACTAGCTGAATGAATGGTGCAAAGTGTTACAAGGAAAAGTACACCCAAACTTTCATTATAATAAAAAAGTATAGATAAAAAAATCTTTCTCTAATGGCTTCCAGTCAAGTAACTGAAAACACCATATGCTATAATAATAACATAAGTAATTTATGAAAATTTGAAGGCAAAAACATAATTTTAAAAGATTTAGACCTACGTTAGGTGTGATAGAGTATGGATGCTTTCTTGAAATTCACAATCAGATCCAAGAGTATCACTTTCAGACTGTTCTAGTAGACTGAGTTTACTTTTAGTTGTCTTTTTTTTTTTTTTTTTTTTTGCTGTACGCGGGCCTCTCACTGCTGCGGCCTCTCCCGTTGCGGAGCACAGGCTCCGGACACACAGGCTCCGGGGCCATGGCTCGCGGGCCCAGCCGCTCCGCGGCACGTGGGATCCTCCGGGATAGGGGCACGAACCCGTGTCCCCTGCATCGGCAGGCGGACTCTCAACCACTGCGCCACCAGGGAAGCCCCCTTTTAGTTGTCTTTGATGACACAGTCACTATTCTACTCTCTTTCTTAACAGAAATGTGTTTTTTCGAAGACTCACTTTTAATTGGTTTATTAACCAAAGAATTATTTTGCCCAATTCCTTTTCTTTTCTTCTTTACAGGTGAGTCAGAGCAGGAATGCAGGTCCTTCCCAGGTTGTTTCTTAGCAGAGTAGTTTTTGGTCTATTCACCTGCTTTGCTCATTTTCTCTGAAGAAGACCTGCTATTTCTAGATAATTCCTCTTCTTTTCTTTGACTTCCAGTTCCAGAAATGACGTCTGCTGAAGGAGAGTATGTTCTAGCAATGAAATCTTCAAAAGACTCCTGCCGCTGCTCTGTGACTGGGACCCCCAGGCTGTCTTTGGAAGTTTCTAAGGCCTCCTGAGTAGACGCTGGGACACGGAAGGAGTCGAGAGGCAAAGGAATCCTAGCATCACCTGTAATTTTCGGGAAGTGGAGGGGAAGACAAAAGACAAGACAAAAATTCAGTGATGAACAAAGCCAACCATTAAAAAGTAGAGTTCAAAACTTCAATGTTACTCTGTAATCTTATTATTAACACAGTCAACTGATTAATCAGAAGATTTCAGAGCCAGTTTTTTTTGTAATTATATCTTGCCAAGTGATTCTCAGCTTAACCTAGCTATATCCAAGGCTATGTCCGCTACGTTTTCAGACTTTGGTGATTGGGGTAGTTATTACCCATTTCCTTTCCCTCACTAAAAATAAAACCCTATTCTGTAGGATAATTAATGTCTTTTCTATCCTCCAGGCACATGTAAACCGTGTATAGTTTGTGACCAGACTGTGTTCTCAAGCTGTCAGTTCCCAAGACCACTCTGAGATGGGCTGATGGGGGCTCCAAGTAAGGCTGGAGGAAAAGCTGACAGGTTTTCCCCTCCCATTCCCATAACCAGGTGATTCACTCTAATATGTTACCTATTAGCTATGTCTGGATTACTTATTTTAAAAATTGTATCAGTATGTGTACCTTCATTAGTGTTCCTTCATTGTAAGCTGACTGCATACAAATAGAAACCTAGATAAAATATGAACAGAATAGACATTTATACAATTTAAAATCTGGAATATTTTCTCTAATGTCTTCTTTCTTCATTAAGGATAGTTTGCTTTAACTCATAAATTTTCTCAAGAACTTCCAGTCTCCTTATTTACAAAAGTACAGTATCATGAAATGGGCCCACATTTACTAATCTCAGATTTGGAAAGGACTCCAGAGTCTTCTAGCTCCCGGGCATGTGAATTATTAGAGACTGATCATTATTGTTTCCTCCCTGACTTGGTCATTTCCTTTTTGCTAATCACTCTTAGAATCATTAAGTGCTGTTCTGTCCATTTACTTGGATATTTTGCATTTGTTATGGGGCACCCTGTTTTGATTCTGATTTTCCTTCTTCAAGCGCCTTCTTTTCTTCTTTAGGTGGACTACTAACAGGAGAATTCATGGGGGGACAACCTAGTAAATGAAAATCTGACTGATCTATACCAGCCATTGTGGCCAACTGCCCAAGCCTAGACGAGAGGAGGAAAGGAGAAAAGACAAAGGTTATTATAATCACAGAAGAGCAGTTTAGATTTCCCCAGACCTACAGTCATGAAATACTTCTAAAATCTTTTTTTTTTTTTTTTTTTTTTTTTTTTTTTGCGGTACGCGGGCCTCTCACTCCTCTGGCCTCTCCCGTTGCGGAGCACAGGCTCTGGACGCGCAGGCTCAGCGGCCATGGCTCATGGGCCCAGCCGCTCCACGCCATGCGGGATCCTCCCAGACCGGGGCACGAACCTGTAGCCCCTGCATTGGCAGGCGGACTCAACCGCTCCGCCACCAGGGAAGCCCTACTTCTAAAATCTTAAAAGCCAACATCCTACTCCAGACTACAAGCCTCTCTCTCTCCCAAATCCTCAGCCCTTTCCAGATTCATCCTCTAGGAGACATCCCACTGTCTCACTAGCAGCTTCAATATGTACCATGCACCCTGTCCACTGCCTGTCACACCTCCATTCCCACACTTGTTTACCACCTTTCCTTCAGTTTCCAAGAATGTGTTTGTTCCTTCCTTCCCAACACCAACACCAGTTCATTCACTGACAAAACACCACTCCATCAACTATCAATCTCCACTTCCCTCTTTCAGCAAAATTGCTCTCGGTTGAGAACCACTGACCTATATCTCCCCTGCAGATTAATAATCATTTTTATGTCTAAGGCAAAGATAACTTTAATTCAAACTTATCAAACAAGCAAAAGAAGTGAAAGATAGGAAAATTCTTATGCATTCCCGAATATTTTCAGTGAAAACTGCCTTTAATTTAGTCTTTACAAAACAACTATACCTACTAATTACTCTGTCTACAGGTTACTCTTTTATAATGGGCTCCCCACTCTACCAAAGCAGGCTTCCCTATTTGCATTTCTTAAAAAATTTAATTCCTCATTTTAAAACGTCAACTATATTACCTATAATTACACTAAATTTGGCTAAATATAGCCACGTAAGTGATGAAAATTGCTCCAGTTCCTCAGCAAACTACCATTAGAGTCGCAAAGAGAAGAATGCCATGAAGAGAAATGAACTAACCCAGCATCTTTAAGGAGAACCAGGAAAGCATGGAACTTCTGAAAAGAATTCTCAGTGCTGCCCCAAACACCTTCATCATCCAGGATCATGCTTGTCAATGAGTGGGCATGAAGGGCTTCAGACAAAGAGAAAGTTGTGTTTCTTAACTGGGCATTTTCATGTTCCAGCTATACAAGAAGACTGAAAACGTCTGACATGATTTTTTCTCATTGTCATCAAAAGTAGTCTTGCCTTGGGCTTCCCTGGTGGCGCAGTGGTTGCGAGTCCGCCTGCCGATGCAGGGGACATGGGTTCGTGCCCCAGTCCAGGAAGATCCCACATGCTGCGTAGCGGCTGGGCCCGTGAGCCATGGCCGCTGAGCCTGTGCATCCGGAGCCTGTGCTCCGCAACGGGAGAGGCCACAACAGTGAGAGGCTCACATACCGCAAAAAAAACCCCAAAAAACAAAAAACAAACAAACAAAAAGTAGTCTTGCCTAGTTTCAAGGAACAAAACTAAAACACTCAAAATGTAATTAATTTATAATTAATGTAACCCTCTGCCAGTAAAGACAGAGACCATATCACATAATAACCAAAACCCACAGGCACCCAACAAAGTTTCCTATATAACACTTAGGTGGTATATAAATAAACCAAAGTTACTGTTTTATTAATGATCTTTCACAAAAGATCACATTTCTAACTGGTTCAATTCATAATGGAGCCTCATTCACATTAGAAAATTACCTGCTCTAAGTTTCCCTTAAATTAGAAAGTGAAGTATAGAATCTGATTTGAACAAAACATATTACAACTCTGCTGAATGTTAAGAATTAACTTTAGTGAGTAAAATATCTAATGCTTACGTTTAAAAGTCCTAAATCATACCCAACCCAATTTATTAAATGTACGATCACCAATATTTTCTTTGGCTTCTTCAACATATTCACCCCCGTGCACTCTTCCCCTTCCGCTCAGCATCTACGCACTTAAAACCCCCTGTAAGCTCAACTCTTGTATTTCTCAGAAAGGCCGTTAATGTTCATGATGCCCCTTTTGCCTTACATGAGCAGGTGCTCAACATTTATTGAATGAGTGTCTGCCAATCCAATGGATGCACTTTCAAAAATTCCTCCCTACACTCACCCTGTGATAAATTATATGTAGATAGAACTTTTTAGATTATGCCCTGCTTTCATGCACATTACCTAATGTAATTCTCATAGTATATATTTTTATCTTTCATTGCATTCTTAGAAGTTTTCCAATATCTTAAATTTATTTAAATGATTCACTTTCCTAATTCATTGCCAGGAGAGTCTCATCATGTCTTTTATGTTACTGTATATACAATACATGCACAGAAAGTGCCTTCTTGAATCAAAGAATCATGAACAGGAAATAAGCTAATGTCATATAAAAGCACACACACACATACACAAAACGAGCTTTTCACATCTTTAAAAACATGCTTTCTGGAATATAGATCATATGATCACTAAATACCAGTAAATGCAAAAGTCCATATGATATCACCAATTTGCAACATATTACAGTTTTAAAGCTTCCAAAATATGTGTATATGGCTTAAAATCAAATCAAAATAAAACCAAAACACTCTCAAAAGCAGATGAAACGTGTTTACCTCACTGACTCGTCTATCAGCCTTCAGTCTTATTACTCTTTCCTCCTTTAACTGCTTTAGGCACTCCTCCAGGGTTTCCTAAACAAACAGAGTCAATATTATAAGTAATTCATAGTATAATATCCAAAAGCCTTTCCAGCTATTGGTCTCATCAGGATTTAGGGGCAGAGCCAGAAGTGAACTCAGATTTTAGTCTGCTACTGGTCATATCATACCATGCCAGTGAAATGAATGATCAAAATCTATCAAATTTGCAAAGATTTATTTAAATTCCACTCTTTCCAACATAAATTTGTGGCAGCCCACCATAAAAGGCATATGCATATAACATAGTAAGTCAGAAATAAGAAGTTACGACCAAGAAAGAAAAATTCTATTTTTATTTGTGGGTCTCTTTATAGCAGGAAGTCCTATTAACGAACCTGCTTAGCATACCTGAATTGCATAATTGCAGATTCAAAAGCATGTTTTAAAAAAGTAATCACTTTTAAAGCAATTTACAGTCAAGCACTGTTCCTGGAGTTCCCTGGGTATTAAATAATCGAATCATCAAAACCCTAAGAGGGGGCTTCCCTACTGGCACAGTGGTTAAGAATCTGCCTGCCAGTGCAGGGGACACGGGTTCGAGCCCTAGTCCAGGAAGAACCCACATGCCGCAGAGCAACTAAGTCTGTGCATCATGACTACTGAGCCTACGCTCTAGAACCCACGTGCCACAACTACTGAAGCCTGCGCGCCTAGAGCCTGTGCTCCACAATAAGAGAAGCCACCGCACCGCAACAAAGAGTAGCCCCCCTCTCGACGCAACTGGAGAAAGCTGGCGAGCAGCAACGAAAACCCAACGCGGCCAAAAATAAATTTATAAAACAACCCTACGAGGAAAGAATCATCACTAACTCCATGTTATTTTACAGATGAGGGAAACAGAGGCAGAGAAGTAGAGTAAGTAGAGCAGCACAGCCAAGGTCACACCACTAAGTAGCAGAGCCACACTGTGGACTCAGGAAGCTGGCTGCCATTCCTGCTCACGGAGGTGGTAGTCTTCCCTTCACCAAGGTCACTGAAATAAAATGAACACTGATAAACTATCTTAGGAGTTTTAGGAACTAAGACACTTCGGTCCTTCAAGTGGGGACACTGCTTGCAATAGGCAGAATTCTGACAGAGCCCCCAAGACTACCACTTACTGAAGTACACAAACCTTCCACTTATCCAATCAAACTCTAAGTGTAGGTGCTGTAGTGAAGGCATTTTGCACATGGAATTAAGGTTCAAAATCAGTTGATCTTTTAAGATAGGGAGATTATTTTAGGTGGATGTGGCCTACTCAGGCACCCCATGAAAAGGACCTGAACTCTTCCTGAATTGAAGTACAAAAGGCACAAGAGGGAGACTCTCCATTGCTGGCTCTGAAGAAGTCCAATGCTGCGGCAGGGAAGGCAAGCGAGAGGCCTCTAGGAGCTGAAACTCTCCCCCGACTGACAGCCAGCAAGGAAATGGGGACCTCTGTCCTGCAACTGCAGAATCTGAATTATGCCAACAAGCCGGAAGAAGCCTGTAGGCATTCTTTCCCAGAGCCTCTGGACGCTAACACAGCCAGACTGACATCTTGATTTCAGCTCTGTGGCCCACACAAACTATGGTGAACATCCAATGTTTGGGGCTCAATATCTTACACTTAAATTTCACGTGCTTTAACACTCTCAGGAGGGAACCCACATGTTCCCGTGTGTATCTGAGCAGGAAGCCCAGTCACACTGTGCCTGGACTTCTGACCTACAGAACTCTGAGCTAGTCAAACAGGTATTGTTTTCAGTCAGTAAGTGTGTAGTAAAAGAATATTCTACTCAACCTCCAGGTTCGTGAACAAAATAAATGATTGTCATTGTTTTAGGCCACTGTTTTGGGCTGGTTTCTTATGCAGTGATAAACAATCATAATACCTATACTTATGAAAACAGTAAGGTATATTTATACATGTTAACTGCTTTGAACAATCACTTAAAGAATGAGGAACTCTATTACCTGCCATCATTGGGAGAGGAGCTGGTATCACTGTCTGGACAGTAGCTTTTGGTACCTAACAACAATCCTACATCAGGAGTTTACCCTAAGGAAATCAAAGATGTGGGCAAAGATTTATCTACCAACATGATGTCATAAGATTGTTTATAACCAAACCCTAGAAGAAAGCTAAGAGCCTCCGAATTGGGACTGGTTTAAATAAAAACAGCTCATCGTCTGTAGGAATGCGCTATGAAGCCACTAAGAATGACAAGAGGTCTCAACCAGAGTTCATGAATGGGCTTCAGGAGTGCTACATTCAAAATATATCTGTGCGTTTTTCCTGGGAGATGATGCATAAGCTTAATCAAATTCTCTGATGTAGAAGAGTAGTTAGTGACATGGCAAAATATTTCGGATACTTTTTTAAGACAAAAGAGCAGATTAGGTGTGTGTACATGCAGAGGTGGCTTTTATTTCCTTCAAGAAGTTGTTCATTGTTTTCAAACATTTGCTCAATGAACATATATTTTTATATTCAGAACATGTTTAAAAAATTGAGAGTCTAAGAACTTCAAATTCTTTAATGTTTCATTACCAAAGCCAGTCAAGTTTTCAATGGGGAAAAAGGGGAAAAAATTGCAAAATTCCTCTACTTTTAATATAATGGTTTAATCAATCTTCTAAAACTGATTTCAAAGAAATTCTAAACAAATAAACAAACAAACAAAAAACCTTCAGCACGGTCAGAGGAAGGTAGACTAAAATTCCTGACTGGTTCTAAATAGCACATCAAAGTGCAATTACATGCAACAGTTTCTCCCTCTAATGGAGGGAATTAGAACACAGTGTTCAATTTTTGTGAAAAAGTGTACCCTCCTCCTACAAAGTATTCAGAATTCATGTCCCTTACATGGACATATGGAACCAAAAAAGTTAGAAAGTAAAATTGCTTGATATTCTATTACTTAAGTAAGACTAATGATAAGGCTTTGGAATAATTTTCCTTCCTGCCATCTGCTCTCCATTCCACCCTTCTGTACACTGGCTAGGGTGATTTTTCTGGGACAAAGCTCCCATCATATTGGATATCAAATTTTATGTTCAACTTTTCTCCATTTAACATTGAAATCAATCATTTCTCCTATAATCAGGGGATTCATAACCTTGATTTTTTTGTGTGGGCTAAAAAATATTCCACTGAGTGGGTTTACTGGTTAACCATTTTACAGATTTAAATTCTTTCCAACTTTTCAGTATTATCAGACAAAATAACCGTTTTTATGCATGAAGGCTTTTTTCCATATTGAGAATAACATTCTTACAATAAATCCATAAAAATGAGTTTGAGATCAAAGCAAATGCACATTTTTAAGGCTCTGAGGTACCTATTTCCAGACTTCTTTCCAAAAGATTTCTGAGATTTTACACTGCCATCAGCGATGTATCACTTGGTATATAACCTCTACTGTAACTGTTGGCTTACTTCCTCACTTAGAGTGCAAGTTATTTGAAGATAGGGTGTGTATTTTATTAAGGTTTATCCCCAGCACCTGTGCCTAGCACAACGTAGACGGTCAATAAATAATTGCTTAATAAGGAGAATCCCTGCCACACACATACATATAAGATGTACGTGTGTGAAAGACAGACTGTGTGTTTTTCTCTAACTGGATAGATGAAAACTTGTCATCTTTAATGTGCAATTTTTTTGCTTATAATTAGTCATTAAATTTCTCTTTTAGGTTATATTGTAAATATTCAGATTCTCTGAGGCAAATGGGCCTGGCACTACCCATTAGCTACATAACCTTGGACAAGTTGTATAACTCTAGGCCTCAACTTCCTCATCTATAAAATGGAGATAAGCTCCCATATTACAGAGCTCTTGTGAGAATTACATGAGTTAAAACACATATAAAATTAGAAGAGTGCTTGGTACATAGAATATGTGCAATTAATGCTGAATGAATGAACATGCGAATGCAAACAGTAGTGAAGGGCTTAAAATGAAACGGTCTCATCCCACTCCCACATCCAGCACTCAAGAAGCGACCGATTCTTTACGCAGTTTTTAATTGTAAAATACGATATGGGTACTAAGAAGTGCACAGAACAAAACTGTCAATGTGACAAATAAAAAGAGAATACTTACATAAGCACTACTCGAAGCTGAAAGTATTGATACTTGTCAGCATCGCAAAAACCCCCCATATCCTTTTCTCATCACAAGCTCCTTCCCTCTTCCCGGTTAAACACCAACCTCACTTCTTGACAGTCATTTCCTTTAACCTGCATGCATCCCTAACAAAAGAGTTTAGTTGTGTCAACATCTAACTTTATGTACAGGATCATAGTATATGAAGTCTTTTCTATCTTATTTCTTTCTCTCAACATTGGTTTAAAAAATTCATCCACATTGCTGCCTGTAGCTCTAGTTCATTCAATTTTATTGCTGGATAGTTTTCCCACTGTACAAATACACATCATTTATTTAATTTTTGACTCTTAATGGACATTTGGTTTGTTTTCAGTTTGTGCTAATACAAATCATGGACAGGAATCCTGCTGTACCCATTATTCTGGTGCATTTACATAGGGCAGGGGTGAGGGCTGCTGACTACACCTCGTTCCATACTGTGCCAGTGTCACTGCCCTTGTGCAGGGTGACCACATACCCCAAGGCGCCTTGGGGTGTTCCAGTTTATACCTGTTGTCCTGTTGTCTAATGTTACAGCATTAGAGTGCCTCCTTTATATACCTTCAGTTGACGGAGAGGGCTAAGTGCTTTCCAAAGTAGTTGTGTCGATTTATACTCCAGTATAAACAGGGTAGAAGATTCCCATAGTACTTCAGGTCTACAATACCTGATACTACCAGACTTTTTATTTATGTATTTGTCAATCTGATTGACATGTAGTTTCCTTGGTTTTGACTCACTTTTCACTTATTACTTAATGAAGTCGTACACTTTTCTGTGTTTACTGGCTGTATGGATTTCCTTTTTTATGAGGTTTACGTCAAATATTGTTATTTTTTATTATTTTATTATTATTATTTACTTTTGGCTGTATTGGGTCTTCGTTGCTGCGTGCAGGTTTTCTCTAATTGCGGCGAGCGGGGGCTACTCTTCATTGCGGTGGCTTCTCTTGTTATGAAGCACAGGATCTAGGCGCGCAGGCTTCAGTAGTTGTGGCACATGGGCTCAGTAGTTGTGGCTCACGGGCTCTAGAGCACAGGCTCCGTAGTTGAGGTGCATGGGCTTCGCTGCTCCGTGGCATGTGGGATCTTCCCGGACCAGGGCTCGAATCCGTGTCCCTTGACTTGGGAGGCAGTTTCTTAACCACTGCGCCATCAGGGAGGTCCAACTATTGTTATTTTGAATTCTTCTCCATTTCCAAGTAATACTCGTCCATGACTATTTTCTCACTAAATTGGAGGCATTATCTGTTCACTTTCTAACTTATGTCCACACTGCTCAGTAAAGTTATGTCATGAGGTATTCCACTGCTCATGATCTCTTTGACTTGTAGTGATATACTTAAAAACCTACATTGTTGATCAACTAGAAACTCTCTCAACGTCACGCTTTGTAAAATGAGGACATTCATACCATCTTCCCTTTTTTCTACCTCCTGTCTACCTTCCAAACCTAGCTGTTACGTTGTCAAAGTTGAAATTTATATTCTGTTCTATGTGCAGTTAAGTCTTCTGTTACTTGAGAGTCAGTACGGAGTAAGGTTTAAGAGAACAGGCAGAGAGCCTAAACTCAAAGCCTCGATCCAACCTTAAATTAGGTACAGCCTGGGCAAGTTCCTTCCCTGACTTAGCTTCCTGTTCTCAAAAGTGGGAATGATATTAGCACCAACCTCATAAGGCTATTCAGAGAATTAAATGAGTTAATATATGCAAAAACACTTAGAGCCTAATATATACTAAGTACATACTAGTACACAATACATTTCAGTACATACCAAGTTAATACTCATACATACTAAGTATAGTTTACTTTAGTTATTTGTGATTACATGCAAGTTGACAATAAAAGCTGCAAACCACGACAGTATTGCCATTATTACAATGAAATTAATATTGCCCACTGCAGATGTACTGTGTCTCTGTGTATAGACTACACCTCGTTCCATACTGTGCCAGTGTCACTGCCCTTGTGCAGGGTGACCACATACCCCAAGCCACCTTGGGCTGTTCCAGTTTATACCTGTTGTCCTGATGTTACAGCATTAGAGTGCCTCCTTACACTGTTGAAGTGTAAGGAGTTTGGACAAGTTCCGGTTTGGACAACCAATTAGATAGGTGGTCATTACCCCTGTGTGTCACTGAAAAGGGGGACATCTATAGTGTCAAGTTGAAGTGGATTCTTCTCTTCCTCACCAATAGTAGGTTAAAAATCAACCATAGTTCAGTGTGCTTCAGCTTTATGTCCGTATAGCCTTTTCTCCTCTGGAGTTCAAGTTCCTTCTCCTCTTCCTCTCCCTCCTCCCTTCCAACAGTGCCTAACACCTAGTAAGTACAATATGCCTCAAGGTGTTTCTAAGCTCTCAATCACACAATCAATAGAAGCCTCTCCACTCTAGACTAGCTGCAATCTGCACTGAATCCCCTATTACCTTCCTTCTTGGTTTATTGCCTCATTTTGCTAGATTATGTCTATAAATAGCTTAAGGTGTAGCACAGGAGGTCAATTTTTCAAATTTCTTTCTGTACAAAATATCTTCTTCAGCCTCCACGTATGACTGATAGTTCGGCTGGATACAAACCCCTAGGGTGAAAATTATGTGCCTGAAAAACTTTGGAGGTATCTTTCTAATGCCTTCCAGGATCCACGGTGCTCATGACAAGTATGATAAAGTCAGATTTTAACCTTTTTTTTTTAGGTGACCAGTATTTTTCTCTCTGTAATGGATGTATCCTCTCAGTATTTTATTCTATTTTAATTTAGTTTTTCAGTATTTGAAAGTTTCACAATGAAGGGTGCCTAGGTATGAGTCTATTCTTGCTCATCTTGCATAACTATTTTCAATCTGAGGCCTGATGTCTACTTTCAGCTGTGGGGAATTTTGTTGCCCTTTGACAGTTTCCCTCCATTGTTTTTCTGGGTCTGGACTTTCTAATAGTAACATGTGGGATCTCCCAGATGCAGCCTCTCTAACATATTTCTATCACATTTTCCATTGTGTCTTTCTTTTTTATATACTGAGAAATTTTTTAAATTCCTACTGAATTTATTTCAGCAACCATATTTGCATTTCCAGGAGACCCCTCTTGCTTTCTGACCATTCTCCTTTTCATTAATACCCTAGTCTTATTTTATAGTTGCTAGCTCTTTTTAAACCTCTCTCAGGATACTAATTAGGGTTTTTTCTTAAATTATTCTGTTCCCTAAATTGTCCCTGGTCCTACTAGGATATGTTTGCACTCTTTCCCCCTCTCTCATATTGTAAGCTTTACTCAACTTACAGGCAAATGACAGTTATTTTCTATTTAAGAATGAGCGCAGAAAGCTCCCTGAAGTCAACGATTGATTGGCTTCTTATGCAGGAAGAAGCGGGGAGTAACTGTAACAGGATCTCCCCCAAACACAATTTTCGAGGGTGTAAAAACTCACAGTAGCTGCCCCAGTTCTCACCAGTTTCACTGTTTTCAAAATGAAATCATCTCATTTCAGGAGGGTGAGGGCGGGGCTGGGAGTCCACTCCTCCAAACACATCCCTTCAATGAGCTCCCCTATTGGTCACACTTTTAACTAACTCCACCCTCTCTCCTACATGCGCACCTGAGCATGGGGCTACTTTTTCAGGTGGGGTCAGAATCCTCCTCAGTTGCACGTGGTCCCTGTGCATATTCTAGGTGATGCTTTTCCTCTGTTTTACTGCTTCAGTTTCACACTCTTCCACCTGTCTTCTGTCTTTCAAAACTATGTTGAAATCTCTTGATTGTTGTGGGCATATATACTTAAACACTTTGATACCATCATTGTAGTGTCTTGTCAAAACAGAGAAGAGCTAAAAGGGTTCTCAGTGTATTCTGAATCTGCTATTCTGTGGTCCCAGTGTTTAAACTTCTTGGACTTCCCCAGTGTCTATTACTGCTTTTACAAATACAATCTCGTGGTCTATTTGTGAAGGAAATGAATACACCACATCTAAAATAACAAGGAATGCGGGTTAGATGCTCTAGGGTCATGTCATACTCTGCCATTTACTAATAAACCACTTACGTTCTACAAATTGTAGGTGCTCATTTATAAAACGAAAGGGAGTAACTCCACTTGAACTATAGATTTCTCCTACTCTAACATTTCATAATTTTCTAAGTTCTTTTCTTAAAAGTTCTCTATATTATCATTAATTTTAATTAAAAAATAAAAATCTAACTTTCTCTTTTGAAAATCAAAGAGTAATTCCCATAGTCCTACAATAATGGGATAATCAGTTCTGAAACCTGTCAAGTGTCATGTTTCATATGAAGAGAAAGTCATATTAAATAATTTTTAAAAATTAAACATGGACTTTGTAGCACAAAGACAAGGTCCCCCCCAAATGGTGTTCCTTTATTTACTAGAAATGTTCAGCTCTGCATTAAAGTTGAAATAAAATAAATATATTAATTTTGAGGTGCAAAAATTTCTTATAAAAATCAATTTTTCTTTTCTGCCCATACAAACAAAAGTATGGAATGACATTAGAGGTCAGGTTTATTTGGTAATAGAATGTAGCTTCTTGATATTTTTGATTTTAGGAAAGGAGAATATCAACATCAAAACGTTTTTCAACTTTACTTTTATTTAAAATGAGGCCATATTTTCCTCTTATAAAAAGAGAGTTCAACTAGAACTGTCCATTTTCTCATCTGTAAAACAAGAGCACTGAATCAGCTGACTGTATTCATTCAGAACTCAATTTCCTTATCTTATGATCACTAAGCTTCTCCTTAAATCTAATATACTAAGGTTCTAAGGAAAGGAAAATATATTACTAACGACATGTTTTGATTTTAGTTTCTTAGAGTTCAAATGTCCGCCATTCACCTTGGTCTAAGCTTAAGGAACCATTCAAGGGGATACAATGCAGGTGGGAGGAGAAAACAGAACCCTCACACAAGCTGTGCTGTGTTGCAATCAGCCTTCCGTTTGAAAAATAATCTTCACTATAGCTTTAAAGTGATAACTTTGTACCTGCAATGCTTCTTGTTTCAAACGGATTTTCTCTGGCTCCTCCTGAACACGTTCTGAGGAATCATCGACCTCTTCGATTTCTGAGGAGGAAGGACTCTCTACTGTCACAGTCACAGGAAATTCTGATGGACCTGAGTGTCACAAGAAGAAGATAGGAAACCACAGAGTTGTTAAACTAAAGTGCAAAGAAAGAAGACAAGATTGTATAAAAGACAACACAAGCCAGATACCAAATATCCAAATATTAGAGGACATTTAACAAAAGTGATCTGAGGTATCATTCTTTATAAATGTCTCTCACTGCTCTTTAGTGTAAAACAGGCAATGACTAAGTAAAAGTACAGGAACTTATTTTTGCTATGTTACTGTACAGACCTCTGTTGTACGTGGTTAGGATTAGTAATGGGAATTGCCCATATTATTTTATTACGTTTCTTTCACAGAAGCCAAGTGAAGATCCAAGGTAAACATTTTTTCTCAGATCAACTTTATACTGCCAATGAAAAATTTATTCTTCACCATCAGACAAAAACAGTCTGGAAGAAAATGTAGTTTTTCAGAGGAAAATACATCAGTAAAGGGACTGATGAATAATCAGGAAGTCAACATATCTAAGCTGTGAATAATAGACATTAGAATTTAAAAAAATAAATCACATACACATACACAACTAAAACTGACCCATCAAAAATTTCATCTTCTCACCACCCTTAAGCCAAAACTAGGGCAACAATTCTCCCAGCAAGCTTCACTGCCACTGCAATGTTGTTCAATAGGACATTTCCAAACATTTAAAAACTGACCTGGCCACAACCCCATAAAAGTCTACAGATCATAAAGAACTGTGCTGGGATTATATAACCACGCAGAAGACAAGTCACTAGGACATCATTTTGACAACAAGCAGCAAACCCTGCAGCATAGGAAAACCCTAACAGGAGAACGAGGTGCACACCCCTCTCTCTGGGAATGCAAGGCCAGGACTGACACCCAAGATGCTCTTCTCTCAACCTCAGCAGTGGTGCCATTCACAGAGCAACTATGCAGTCTCCCAAGACCACTGGGAAGGAGAATCTGATACTGACAGTATTCGCTTGCCACGAGGCCATAAGCGAGGGAATGTGTGTGGCCTTGGTGAGAGAGCAGAGGTTTGGGAGATGTTGCTTTATATTGGCTTTCAGATCAGGAATTTGTACATATAGCCTGCAAACAACGTTTCTTGAAAACATGCGAATATTCTTGAGTATGACAGCTCCACGTGAGGGGTCAGAAATGGCAGTCAAGTTCGTTTCACTGGGTAACAGCTGATTTGCGGACTGGAAAACAGGCTTCCTTGTTTACAGACATAACCACAAGGCTGCCAGGTGTGCACTAAATCCACACAACTACACAGTTGCATTGGGAGAGCGACCAAACATGTTTTACATGGATTTATTTCAGAGAGGGAAATGCTTCTTGGAAGGCTCTGTCAGTTTAAAAAGCAAGAAGAATGACCATCCACCTTTCCCAATTCAAGCCCTATATATCATAAATATGATAGCTACACACCACCAACTGATTACATACATCACGAGCTTTGATGAATGGAAAGCCCCTAAAAAGATAGCAACAAAACGAACTTAGATCTTCATGTAAATACATCACCAGTTAAACCCAGTTAATACAACTATTTAGTAGTATGAACAGTATCCATACAGAATTGTGTATGAAAGTAAATAAGCTCAAAACAAGGACCTGGAGGACTCTGCTACGGAGAAAACAGAACAGAATTCAGCCTACTGGCTTGGTAATAACTCTCTGAACTGCTGAGAGGCCCCTTCAGCTCCTATGTTCAGGATGGTTGAGATTTCAGTCTCTCTTCTTTAAATGGTGATATTAATCGTTCTCTAATTTACCCCCCTGTGTGAGGAGGAGGGACCTGTGATTAAGTGTCTCAGGAAGAAGACAGGAAACCACAGAGCTGTGAAACTCAAGTGCAAACACTGGAGATTCAACACTAGTTTATGCAACAGCAATTCACATTACCATTTGCAAAAAAGTAGTCGGTTGTCCAGTGGGGATTAGAAACATCCATTTAACATGAGCAACTGAACAGATATTTTACACAGGAACTACTTCAAGTACTATTTCAAATCAATTCTCTTTGTTTTCTTAAGCAATTGTTAATCCCCAATTTCCTGATTACTACCAAGTAAGTCACCTGAAGATCATCTAGAGCCATCTATTTCACTTAGCAAGCCTAAAGCTATAATTCAACCATTTTATTTACTGTTCTGTGACAAAAATTACTATGAACAGCTATCCCCTGGATAAGAAATCAGGTAATGCTAGTTTGACTCACTAAATCTGATTTACTGAGTTAATAAGCCAGTTGATTCAGAATAGGTCTAATGCATATTTTTCATCCATTCTGCATTAAACAATTTCCCATGCCTAAAATGTCTTTTTTCCCATTCGTACGTATCCAAATTCTTACTTCTGTGCTGTAGGGCTTCGCTCAACTACACCTGCCTTTAATCAAACTTTCCTCACATGCACAATTGGTGATCATTTTAGTCTCCTCAAGACTCCCACGGAGTTAACTCTGTTGTGACACTTGAGAAACAACTTGAAACTCCCAATTACTTTTAATTTTTCTTCCTTAGAGGGCTTATTAGGCAGAAGCCATGTGTGAGTTACCTTTTTTCCTCTACACAAAGCACCAGAGACCACCCACATAATACAAGTTCCAAAATAAAGAACTCTAAATGACTGAAAAAGACAGGGAATGCAAACAGGTTACCTGTTGCTTTTTGCACTTTCTGCAGGACACAATGGCCGGAAACCAGACACTCCAGGTGGTAGCGCTTCAGGAGGGTAACATTCTTTACCAGCAGGGTGTTTCCTTCCTTTACTTACAGGCTTCTTTGCGGCCAAAAGACTACGTTTGACAAAGCATGAAAACAAGGAATCAAGATGCACCAAAGGTCTACACAGCAACTGTCACATGTGCACACGTCGAAAGGAATCAAAAAGGCACTTGACAATGATGCCAAGCCCATTAAAAAGAGGATCGGTTTTGTACAAAGGTTTTCCATAAGCCAGCATTTTAAAAAAATATAAGTTCTCTACAGTAACAAGTTATTTTAACTAAAACAAAAGTATTGAGATGTGCAGAAATGCAAAAATAAAGTTTAAAAAAAGATCCCAAAGTATGATACATTTTATGTATCATGCAGAAACACTCAAGTTTCCTGAATCGTAGAACACCTTTGGCATTTCTGAGTCTCAAGGACACAGGAACACAGATATACCCATGACTTCTGCCAAACAGAATCTTCAGAAGTAGACCAAAAGTTAAATTTAAGATGAATTTTTCTATGTAAAAACAATACAAGTTATAAGGCTGCAAGTTGCTGAGGGGTAGGTGAGTCAATTTTACCCTCCTATAAGCCTGTCAACCTTCACTGCTCCTTTGATTTCATATAGAAAACGCACAAAAAAACAAATGAAACCCACCGGATGAAAGAGTGAAATGTGGAGACTTACCCTATATTTCAGTAGTAAAGAGGCAAGTATCTTTATAGGAAACATTTGGTTGCAGAAACTAGACCTACGTGTTAATATTTTACTTAGAACAAGCCATATATTAAAATTCACATTTAAATATTTAATTTGAATTTACTGAAAACAAACATCATAGGTTAATATGGTTATATTTATCCTTCAAAGCTACTGTATTTTATGTTATTTTATTTATTTATTTTAATAGATCTTGATTGGAGTATAATTGCTTCACAATTCTGTGTTAGTTTCTGTTACACAACAAAGCGAATCAGCCATATGCATAAACATGTCCCCATATCCCACCCTCTTGAGCCTCCCTCCCACCCTCCCTATCCCACCCCTCTAGGTCATCGCAAAGCACCAAGCTGATCTCCCTGTGCTATGCTGCTGCTTTCTACTATATTTTAGCAGCATTAGGATGCAGGGTAAAATGGAGTGTATGTGGTAATATAGGACAAATATTTCATAGAGTGTAGCTTATTGATAATCACCACACGATCCTGTGTGATTTACATGCCTCTTAAAAATATATAGGAGCTCAGTTCATTTTGTGCTATTTTATTGTGTTTTTTAACTTCATTGCCATCAAAAAAAATGTTTGTATGCATATGGTTTGTATGTGTATACCCTTCCTTTACTTTCAGAAACTAATGCAAATACATTTGTATTAAAATTTTTTTTAATTACACTTTTCTTGTTAGGAGATTAAAAAATTTCTAATAAAAGTTCCCATCTTTTATTAGGCATATATAAGTACAATATAAATGTGACACAATTCACACCATTATTTCACTCCTATACTCACCTGGATCTAGGTATATACCCAGATACTGATTTGGCTTACCTCTATGTCTCCAAATAACTGAGGCAAATACAAAAAAAAGCCCAAGAAATAAAATTACTCTTAAAAGAGCTCAATGAGCTTGTATACTTCAGTTACATTTCCACTTTGTTTAATCATGCTAACTAAAAAAAAAAAGTTTAACTGTTCTCATTCCATGATGCCCTATTATTCTGTACTAATTTTACAGAATTCTTAATATGTTTTACATATACATGTTTTATTTATATATCTTTCCATTTCTAATATCATAGCAAAAGTCAATGTAGCTATTTTAAGAATGCTTTACATATGATATAAATTTTTAATAATAATATCTAATGAGTGTGATATCACAAATCTTAACTTCTTTGAATGTACTATTTGATTATTAAAATATCACTCTCTTGAAATAACAATGGGCAGACGATCATAAGCTTTTTTTTGACTTCATAAACACTCTTAACAACTTATTTAATATACTATTGTCCAAGCAAGTTGATTAATAGAGAATCAAAAACATACAACTTTAAGTAGAAAAAAAAAAAGCTGTATTTATGAAGATGTTTACAATAGTTTATTTGAGGTTATTTCCAATTTTTCACCAATTTAAAAAATTGACCTACTCAATGAAACCTTGTGAATGCAATGGTAAAAAGTATAACTATGAATCACAGAATTTAAATTTAGTATGAAAAGATAAGAATGGCAAATTATATTGAAGCTATGTGGAATTATGTTTATAGACAGCAGGAAAGAGAAAATAAAAATGTAAATATTGCTTGATAGGATAATGGGATTAGAGGTGGTCTTTTAAATTTTTCATTTTTATGCTAATACAATACCGTTATAAAACCCAAAAACCTTCAAACAACACATTTTTAAAAAATTGTGGTAAACTACACAAAACAGAAAATTTATAATTTTAACCATTTTAAAGTGGACTGTTCAGTGATATGAAGTCAACAAAGTTTTAAAACTTTCAGAGGGCACCTGAATAAAAGATGTGTTGTCCACTGGTGATTTTAATGTATCTGGTATATAACTAAAGTCACCACAAAACTCTTTCTGGGAAATTGGCAGATCATAAACATAAAAAATTTATTTTGCTTTTTATTAAACCTTATTGTTTTACTGTTTCAAAATTCAAATTTACTCACAAGAAAGAGTCAGTTTCATGTTAGATTTGGTTTCACAAATGCTGCTCCTACTATTCATTCTTATCACCAAAAAAAAAAAGACTATTTGTGACTAACGATAATATGCTACAGAAAATAAAAAGTTAAAAGGTTTTCAATCTGCATATCTGGGAACCTAAATTAAAGCATCACACAACATTTTCAAAAACAGAAAAGCCATTTGATTTGACTAAAATCTTAGTTTTAAGATAGCAGAAAGTACCTTGATAATTTTCTTTTAAGAAAGAAAGAAAACCAAGCCATTAAAGAGAAATTCTTCCGAAAGAACTGAAACATGTTATATAGGACTTGGCACTCCTTCCATCTGGAGAACTTTTTTGGTAACTGTTTTCATCACAGAATGATCTAAAGTAAAATGAATTCAAATTAGAGTAATTATTTTCCAATGAGTGGCTATTTCCATTTAAAACCCAAAGCCAACTAATTATTGCTTTTCCCAGACATTTAAATATGAAATCTACATTATATAATTATACACTTATTTCCCCCTTTGTGTATTCTAATTTCGTCCTCAGAAACCTAAGATGCCATCTTGCAGACTGCCCACAGTGGCTACTATTTTGGCAGCAGCAAAGGTCAACTTGAAACATTTTGCATCTAAAGTGGCTTTGGATACCTTTGGATACAAAGTACAGTCTGAGCACCGTCCAGACACTTAGATACCTAAAGAGCATCTAAGATATCAAACCAGGGCATCCAAGATAACAAACCAAGTCCTGATATTCCCTCAAAAGCTGCTCCTCCCATCCGCCCCCTTCTTCTAAGGGATACTACCCAGTTGCACACATAATCATCAACGACTTGTCTCCTTGTTACTATTTCCTTCATACCTCACATCTATCTGCAGATCTTGAGAGCTACACCCTCAAAACACAACCTGAATTCAACCACTTTTCACTTGCTGCAAACTTCCAACCTAACCTAGGCCATAAACATCTCTTATTTGGAGCACTGTGATAGTCTCCTAACTGGTCTCCCTGTTCCTCTTCTTTTTCTTTTTTTTTTTTTTTTTTGCGGTACACGGGCCTCTCACTGTTGTGGCCTCTCCCGTTGCGGAGCACAGGCTCCGGACACGCAGGCTCAGCGGCCATGGCTCACGGGCCCAGTCGCTCCGCGGCATGTGGGATCTTCCTGGACCGGGGCACGAACCCGGGTCCCCTGCATCGGCAGGTGGATTCTCAACCGCTGCGCCACCAGGGAAGCCCCCTGTTCCTCTTACTTATCCTCCCAGGTCCCTTCTCTATACCAGGTCACCTTATTCAGATACGATTTGGATCATGCCTTTTTCCAGTTCAAACCCCTCTACTCATTTAGAATAATCCACATCTTTACTCTGGCCTTCAAGACTTTACAAGAGCAGACCCCTGGCTAGCTCCTTGACCTCATGTCATACCACACTCTTCTTCACTCGGTACTCTGCCCAGATTGGCCTCCTTGCTTTTCCTTAAATACTCCACCCACCTACATGCCTACATACTCATTGCCTCCTTGTCCTGGAATGTGCTTACTCCACATCTTCCATGGCTTGCTCCTCTCTTCATTCAGGTTTCCGTTCAAATGCCACTTCTCCAGTGAAGCTGTCCCCTAACAAACCTATCCAATGGAGTCCTACCTGCTCTCCCTCACTCTCCTTACATTAAGATAGTTTTGCACTTCCTACTCTCTAAAATTATATGACTTATCTGTTTACTCATTTCTATCTGATCTCCTTCACTAGAATGTAAGCTCCATGAGGGCAAGACTTTTGTCTGTCTGGTTCACTGCTTTATCCCTAGTCCCTAAACCCGTCTCTGGCACACAGAAGATGATTACAAAATTACTTGTGAATCTGACAAATGAATAAAGTACTCCTGGCAAGAATTCAGAGGTTGCACAGGAAAGAAATAATGCTCTTGTTGGAAGCAGGCTTAGTATCTAGGTTCACCTCTATTCAGAGTAGAGATAAGAAAAATTGACAAGTATAATTCACTTTAATTAGTACATTAGCTGCTAAAAACATAAGGGAAGTGCAACACTAGAAAAGTACAGTTGAAGCTTGAACAACATGGGTTTGAACCTCGTGGGTCCACTGACACACGCATAGTTTTCAATACATAGTTACTATCGTCCTACATGATCCAAGGTTGGTTGAATCCACAGATGTGGAACCACTGACTATAAACTTATACCCAGATCTTCAACTGCATAGGGGTCGACACCCCTAACCCCACGTTGTTCAAGGGCCAACTGGATATGATGAGGAAAGTTAAACACATTAAATTTTAAAAAACTGTCAATACCTGAACAAATTCTTTTTGTTTTGCTATGTGTTTATCAATTTAAAAAAAGTGACCACATACCAACCAGCAGATTTTTTCTTATATCCAGAACGAGCAGAGTTCTGTTGGTTTCAAGGGCCTTTAGTAAAGCCTTTGCTCCTTCACTGGTGAGGCCGCACTGCTGCAGGTCAAGTGCTTTCGATGAAAGACAAAAGGTCACTTGCTAACTCTACAGATTTAACATATAGACAACTCTCGTTTTCTCACGTGTGGAAGAGTCCTGCACAGGACAAGTCATGGCAGGTTTGTAATTTTGGCTATGGAAAAAAAGAGACATATATGCACACACATAATGCATAATCCAATTTAAAAACCTCTTCTTGGATGTGCAATGATAACCCTGGCTTTAGTACCAATAAATCAGACAACATATTTTACAATTACAGAACTGAAGAATAACTGTATATAACCTATGAGCAAAAAGCATCACAAAATGAATCTCAGTTCATAATTAGCAAGGGCAGCAGGGGCATGTAAACCTCACAAGCAAAACCTGGTGGAGCTCAGAAATGCACTGCATTCTTTTGATCATGATCTTCAGCTCCAAATCACACTTGAAACTAGTTCAAAGGGGAAAACAAAATAGAAGAAATGTAATAACTGTTAGTTTTAGAGGAAAAAAAGACAAGTCTAAGAGGATACAAATAATAAAAACTTTCAACAATGTGTGAATAGAGAATACATACTAAAAACCTATCATGAAAGTATGATGGTCAAGAACCCTCGCAGTAAAAGGTCAGACAAAAACCAGAAAAACTGATCATGAATTCTAGTAGTTCTGGGGCTGAACAACCTACTCATTTAAACCAAAGGGATCATCACTAAAGCACAGGGATTAAAAACTATTACATGAAAGGAAACTATCATGAGTCTTTTGTTTAAGTGTTGTGTGGACCATCACATTAAAATAACTGGAGTCTTTCAACACCCCCATGACACATAGAAATAGCAAGTCAGACATACGGATCTGACAGGATATGATACAACCCTTACAAACTCCCACTACAGAAGAATGGACACAGGGTATAATTAACCAAATAGCCAAATTAATACAAACAGCCAGTAAACCTCACCAGTCAATCAAATGAATACAAAATAAAACAAAATGTGGTTATTCTCCTATCAGATGAAGCCACGATTCTGTAAGAAAAGCCTTTAAATAATGTCTATACACTTTGGATCCAACAACTCTCTTTCTAAGAATTTAACCAAAAGAAATAGTCAGAGATATAGGTAAGGATATATATCAGAGTACTATTTGTAACTGAAAAACTGGACAAAGCTTATATACAAGAATGGATAAGCTATGTGCACTGTGGCATATTCATATAATGGAATACTGAACAATCACAAAAAATGATGTAGGAGATGCAAATTTACTGACTTGCTAAAATGCTCATACTAAATTAATTGAAAAAAGTTATAAAATTTGGAGTAATCCCACTTGCATAGAAAATGGACAGGTACTCATTTTTGTAGTTTCACATTTTTTTACAAGTGCTACAGGCCAGTGTTTGTGAGAGGCAGGCTTCCCATCTACTGTTGGGGTGGACTACAAATTGGCATAGCCTTTCTGGGTGGTAATTTGGCCATGTGTATCAAATGTCTTAAAAATAGGTCACACTTAGTCATTCCACTTGTAGTACCTTATTCTACAGAAGTAATCCCGATGGACACAGAGATGTATATACAACGTATTCACATTGTTTCTGACAGGGAAAAGCAAACAAACTGTCTAAATAGAATTGCAAAGAATTGATTAAACTATGGGACATCAATATGACGCAATACTACATGATACATCTTTAAGTGAAAAAAGCAGGAATGTGAAATAGCAAGTATACTACAATTCTATTTTTGTAATCCCTAAGTGTACATATATATTTGTAGAAGAAAAAAAGACTGAAAGTATATACGCCAAAATGAACAGTGATTATATCTGGGTATTAAAATTATAGGTTCTCTTGTTACTCTGTATTTTCTGTAAAGGATATATGCAACTCTTAGAGAAAGTTGAAAAGCAAAATAAAAGCTATCAGTAAAATGAGGCTTTAAAACATCCTATCACAATAGTATCATGCCAAAAGCTAAGCATATTTCATATTAAACATTCAATATTTTCAATTTTAGAATTTCCCTCTAAGCCATAAATCCTCACTAAGAGATTCTGCCAAAGCACTTGCACCCAGGTCACCAATGAGCGTGTTGCAGTTCAGAGTGATGCGCCTCAAACCAGCCATGCAGTCAAGATCACGTCTCCTGGAATGAAGACTCTCAGCCCAGGTTTCTTCATGCCTTCTGGTAGTCGGATACTTCAAAGATTTAATGGGATGAAATTAAGATGCTTGAATAAGGAAACAGGGTGTGCCTGAATATGGCTTCTTATGTCAGAGATTTACACACACACACAGATCAAGCATATATGCCAGGAGCATCAACCTGAGAAATTCAACAGTCACTTCTGGTTTACGAGTCCAGTGACCCAGATACTGCTCGGTCAGTGATTAGATTCTAGCCACTGCATTTCCTGTTTCTGAACACTTATGTAAAGTTGGACAACTCAATTACAGTCTATGAATTATTTTCCTTATCTTCTAAGTCAGGGAATTGGTTCTAAATTCTATCTTTGCTGAGGCCCTATATTGCATCATCCTGTCCTCCAATGGCCTCCAAACACCTGACTGGGCAAACCATAAGAAAACTTTTTAATATGCATCTTATTTATTAACACATTATATACACAAAGTTCCATACATAGAATTTATGTACATGATAAACTACACAGATTTTTAAAAATAATACAAAGGTAAAAATGTTCTAATATTTTCTTTTCCTAACTCCTAAGGCATTATTTTATTTTACTTATTTTTTTATAAAGATTTATTTATTTATTTGTTTGTTTGTTTGGCTGTGCTGGGTCTTTAGTTGCAGCACGCCGGATCTTTTAGTTGTGGCATGTGGGCTCTTAGTTATGGCAGGCACGTGGGATCTAGTTCCTTGAGCAGGGATCGAACCCAAGCCCCCTACATTGGGAGCACATAGTGTTAACTGCTGGACCGCCAGGGAAGTCTCAAGCATTATTTAAAAAACTATATTTACAAAATGTATCTCACATGCTACCTAGGGTGTGCACACAAGCTTTAGAGGCCTGGACTATGCAGAGCCAGTTTGATGTGCCTTGGGAAAATAATGGTTTGACATTTAAGCAAAAGTACTGTCTTGAAGACATTCAATTCTTTATATTCATAAAGTAAATTTTGGTAACAGGGAACACTGACTGTCAATGAAAAAAGTCTTATTACATTCCAGAAAAAGTAAAAGACTCAAACTGCCTTTGTTACTCTAAAAGGAAAATCATTAGTGTCATTTTTCTATTAACAATAACTTATTAAAGCTCCAAGCAGAAACAACAGCAATCACTTACACAGCGCTTAGTATGTGCTAGGCACTATTTATACAAATAAGTGCATTTAAACCTCATAATGAGGCATAGAGGTTAAGTGATTTGCCCATGGTCACTAGCTATCAAATGGGAAAAAGGGAATTTGAACCTAGGCCATTTGGCTTCTGCACCCAAGTTCCTGACTGTTTTCTCGGCCCCACTGGTGTAGGGTGAAAGGAGCCATAACTACCATGTAAACAATGGGTGCGACTGTGTTCCAGAAAAACTTCCTTTACAAAGCCAGGCGACGGGCTGCATCTGGCCCACCAGCCAGAGTTTACCTATCCCTGATCTGCACCATCAAACTATTAAAAAGCCTTCATGTCAAATTATTAACTAACTTTAGGCCTAAATACAGTCATTATAACCACTGTAAAGTTGTTAAGGCATTATTTTAAAAACTGTATTTACAAATTGCTGATGTACTGACTTTTATTAGTTTAAAAACTACAACAGCTAATAAACACTTGATTCATTTAAGTCTTGAAGACTAGAATGGCATAGTTTCTTCACAGTATTACAATAAATGTTTTCAGTAAAATAATACATAAAAGTATTATTAGGTATTATATATTAAATCTCTTATTTCTAAAATTAAGTGGACTATCTTTACTAAATGGTAGAATCCCAAACTGAAAACTGGTCATATTCTTTCAACAAAATGAAAGCTGCGCTCACATGTATCAAAAGGCAAAAATTAGGGCTTCCCTGGTGGCGCAGTGGTTGAGAGTCCGCCTGCCAATGCAGGGGACATGGGTTCGTGCCCCGGTCCGGGAAGATCCCACATGCCACGGAGTGGCTAGGTCCGTGAGCCATGGCCGCTGAGCCTGCGCGTCCAGAGCCTGTGCTCCGCAACGGGAGAGGCCACAACAGTACCACACACACACACAAAAAGAGACAAAAATTAACTGCCCTCTGTATCAATATATTAATGTGTTTCAATCACATATGTTTTCATGAAAGTTTAAACATAAAATCACCTTTAAGATCTAGGCCATGTGATCTGCTCCATGCCATGTCACAATACACCCCGTGACGTTTACTTAACTTGTCTTAAGTGTGATAGAATTCTTTATACCTTGACAAATAACTAAAAGGAAACAAAAAAAACCCACACACACAATAAGATGAAGAGCCTATACATTTGTCAATCTTGACTTATTTGCTTTTCTTGAGTCAGTTGGAGGTTTATAGCCACATTCTCAAAATCATTAACTACAATCTTCCCAAACAGGTAATTGATGAACAGATGCATTCTAAAACTTGTCAGTAACAAAGTGCTATTCCACTTTACAGCAACAGTTTAATTCTATTTAGATACTAAAACTGAATACACTGAATACTGCAAACTTTATTCCCAACCACTCAGCAAAGTACTACATACATTTTCAGATATAGGAAAAAAAAGAAAAAAAAGAAAAAGCATACGATTCTTCCTATTTTCATTTCCAAAGATACATCCCAATCTTAATGATCAATCAGCGATTTAAACGTCAACTGTAAACCCAGTATACTGCTGCTATGCAGTGTACTAGAGCAATAGAAGAGAGAGGACCTCAAACTCTCTGTTCCCTCAAATTCAAAGGCAGGCTTCCTGACCCCTCCAGACCACTACTGGACACAGGGAAGGCACACTAATGTTGCAGGACCCCAACCAACAGTCACCTGCTTTGTGATTACTTCCATGACACACCCTCACCAACACCAGAGTTTGCTGCTCCTACGGGACGTTACATGTATTTACTATTTTAACACATACCACAGTGCATCATAATTATGATTGCAGATAGATGTTCTAACAATTGAAAGAGAATGATGACTTTTTTGCTCTTTACATCTTGCTATTTCCCTTCCCATAATATTTCTTGAAGCGAAACCGTAAAATATAGACAAACACAAAAAACAGAAAATATACAAAAGGTGTGCTTTGCACCTTAACGCAAACTTAAGTAAAATTAGTTCTGACAGTATCCGGCATGACAAACTTCCATGGTACAAATGAGAATGGACCAAGGTTTCAGCAGGTACAGGAGACAATCCAGGCATGAACAACACCAAGGAAAGGTAGACAGGAAGTAACATGGTGTGTAGGAAATCACGAGACCAGTCTGATGGGAAGAGACTTAAACAAGACTGAAACTCACTTTCTAAACCTCCATCTCCAGTTGGACAATTCGCAGGACACAGGTGCACCAAAGTGGCCAATTTATTCAATCCCTTTAATATGGAGGAAGAGTTTAAAATTTTACTGGTTTAATTTGCCCCAAAAGCAACTCTCAACAGTTATGGCCTCTGTCGTCGGAGCTTTGTATGAAATTAAGTCAAAGTGTGGAGCTCCTTTGCCTTTTTTTTTTTCTCCTTAAAAAAGAAAAGAAACAATTGTTCCGAGTAAAAACAAACATATTCCAAAGCATGTGTACATTGAAAAGTAAAGAAACTTTATTAACAACTTCATAAAAACTGACTTAAAATTTTAAAAAGAAAAAAACATATTTCGAAGTCCTTCCGACTGGAGTCGGGTCTCATAGTGTCCTTTCTTTACAGAAATAGTCGTATTAGGACACATATGCACAAGGATTAACACCATGACACACTGTACACGGCGGGCCCCGGCGAGCTCACCAGGCGTCGTCTGAGTCCAGGTCTCTGGGGAGGATCCACTCCACGGATGAGCCCAGCAGAGTCTGAAGCTCGTTCGTGAACTCCACCACATCTAAGAGCTCCTTACTTTCCGGATTAAAGGACTCCAGGTCTTTGGGGCAACAGAATAAGAGACTTGCTGACACTTGCCGGTAGAACTCGGCCTCCGCGATGGTGACAATTTCCCATTTGGAAAATTGCAGCGGAATATGCAGGAGGACATTTGCAGTTTCTTGAGCAGGTCTGAGAGCAACAGCCAGTTACGAGGCCTACACCAGAGAAAGGACAGTGGTTTGAGTTTCCGGCAAAATTAGAGGCGCTCCCAACTATGAACTACCCGTCTCCTGGCGGGGAAAGGGCCTGCTCCTTCCACTTTGATTACCCCACCCCCACCCCACTTCTCACTGTCCTTAGAAGATCTACTTCTTCTTTTTCTTTTTAAATTTTATTTATTTATTTATTTTTGGCTGCATTGGGCCTGTTGCTGTGCACGGGCTTTCTCTAGTTGTGGCTCGCGGGCTCTAGAGCGCAGGCTCATTAGCTGTGGCGCACGGTCTTAGTTGCTCCGTGGCATGTGGGATCTTCCCGGACCAGGGCTCGAACCTGTGTCCCCTGAACTGGCAGGCGGATTCTTAACCACTGTGCCACCAGGGAAGCCCGGAAGATCTACTTCTAGCGGGGGAACTCTGGACTCATGTGCATGTGTTAAGAGACCACCTAGGGCGGATCAGCCAACTTAGACAAAAGCAGGAGCAGCGCCCCTGAACCAGCCTCGTTGCAGGCCACCCCAGTGCTGCCTTGGCTCTGGCCACAACTCAGGTCACCCCTCTCCAAGTAAGTGCACCCCGTTCTAGTCACTGGGGAAAACCAGTCTGTATGCCAACCCAAGGGAGATGGCAAACACCTCTTTGACCTCTCCTCTCCTCCGGCCCTCACGGAGAGAGCATGAGAAACACTCGAGGTCACCTGGCTTTCCTTGCCTTTCCCACACCTCCAACCCGCCCCTCAATGTTGCCGGGAGTGAGGCTTTTTCGAGAAGGGAGGTGGTACAATCCTTTCTGATACCCTGCCACGCTTTATGATCTCTATCCCGAATACAATGTCACCACAAAGGCAGACACGGTCCCAGCCTCAGAGTCCAAGGAGGATGCTACTCCTTAAGCACCGGGGTCAACACACAGCAGAGCAAGGTCTCCTGATGTGTTCACTCCGAAGGGTTGGTCATGGGGCACAGTGGCCCGACTGTGGGGACAAGACTCGATCTAAGCAAATCTGAAGACACATAAGATCCCAGGTGCCACATACGGCTTTCTCTAATCTTATACGAGAAGAGGGTACACATCAGTATTGTCCCGTGGACCTCACGCGCCTTGGAAGGCCCCTATGGTAGCCGTTTGGGGAGGATCCCTTCCCCAAGAGTTTAGTGACTGAAACTGTGCAATTGCAGTCGCTGACTCCCGTGTCCTTTGGGCTCTAGGGGTGTGTTCCAATGAGGGCAGTTGGCTGGGGAGCCCTCCCACCCCCCAAACTTTTCTGGAAAAGTTCCACTGCATTATGTGAGGTCGGTGGACACTTGGTGAGGAATTCACTCACCCCCCAACCCAGCCACCCTCATCTGCTGAAGGGGATTTCTAACTCCTGCCACCCCACAGAGCAGCTGGGCTGGCTCTCGACCACACGCTGGCCACGCTCACCCCTGAGCGACGGACACCTGGACGTTATAACACGGCAAAACGGGGTCTTCGGAAAATTCAAACTCCAATAGGTTACCATAGGCCTCGTTGCTGTCATCCTGGTCCTCCAGTCCTGGGGGATTTGCTAAAACATCGTAACCACTTTCATCATCTGGTTCTAACCGGGGGGGCAAACAAGAGAGAGGTCAGTAAGCTGGAGCAAGATTCCAGCTGTTCGCCAAAAAGGACCCTGGAAAAATTCTTTCCCAAGCAAGCCCTGCTCACAGCACCACCCCCACCCCCACCCCCACCCCCACAAGCCCAACTGAAACGAACAAGGCTGCTCACCACACACACAGCTGCCAGAGAACTCCGAAGAGCAACCGGGGTTACCGTCGTCAGGAGCCTGCAGGTTATTTCAACAGTGTGGAGAGAGAGGGGGAGAGAGAGAGAGAGAAACAAGATAACGCCTGCTGGTAAGAGGCAAATGCTGCTGGAGTTTGGGAACATCTCACGCTGGGGCTGGTGTCACCTCCTGACAAGTCCCACTGCACACGCCTCCAGGTATCTGACTAAAACCTCCCCACGCGTCCACCCGCCTTCCTGAGGGACTGCCCGCCTCACCGCCCCAGCCTGCCAAACAAAAGCTAGCCTGGCTAGCTAAGAGTTTTCCAGCCCCCCACCTCGCAAAACTCAAAATATGTATCTCTTCTTTGACAGACTAACGTTGGGCCGCTTTTCCCAGTAAAGGGTCACTTAGAGTAAACGAGGGTGGGGGTAGGGGGAACCCAGGTGAAAGGCTGTGAAGTCACCGTCTAGATGCTTGAACAAGACCGTGTCTTGACCTCTGCCGTACCTGTTAAGAACTTCTCCAGAAGTTCGCTGTGGTTCACTTTCTTGATGGTTCTACCTGAGTATGTAGCCAGGGTAGGAACAGCACCGTAGGAGAGGAGCAAGCGGACAATTTCGAGATGATCATTCTTGACAGCATCGTGGAGAGGCCTAGGAGAGGTGCGGGGGATTACACCCGTGCACGCGACGCTTGCTTCTAAGGACACGGGGCAAAATCGAGCGTGTGCGGCCAAGCCTCGTAGGCGCGCTATTTCACCAAGGAGGTGAGTGTACGGTCGCTGCGACAAATTACTCTGTTATTTCCACACATAACCCTTTACGGGACAGGTGAAGGGACCATCTCAGGCCTAATTCTTCAATGCAAATCTCTCTTAATGCATGGCCCAAGGAGGAACTCAGGCCTAGATGAAAACGTTTCCAATGAACTTAAATAGTGACAGACTGTATGAAGGTAACGTACGGCGGGGTGGGGGGAAGAACCCCAGCACCACGGAAGCAGATACGACAAGCCATTGTTATACCATTACAAACAAAACCCAAAAAGTGCAGTTTGTCAAAGAAACTGGGGGCAAAGTGGAACCTCTCCTGAAACCAACTTGGAGATGAGTGATCAACCCTCTCGCCCAGAAGCAGTCGACAGGCAGGGCGAGTTCTCAGGAGGATACAGAGTCCTCCTGCCCGTGTCCGCTGGGGTCAGGAACACTGTCCGCAGTCCCATCCAGAAAGGATGCGATTTGGAAACCACGAACCACCAAATACCTTACAGTTTTGCTAATGTTATGACCGTCAGGAAAGCCCCAGTGCCCTGCCTCGTGGTGGCATCCCAGGTACAACCAGGAAGATGCTTGGGCTGACTCAGACCTGGGCCTCTGGCCAATAAACCGAGGTCAAGGACAGAGTGGGGGCCAGGCCCGGGGATGTGGGTGGACACGGCAGGTCCTATCAAGCCAGTTGCCACTGGACCTGTCTGTACTCCTGCAACTTTCAACTCACATATATGTTCAAGATTGAGATTCAACAGACGCTGGTGAAGAGTCCAGGGTCTTAAAAGAGAACACCCCTGATTATTCATGCAGGCTCAACATTTTCAGGGACCTCTGTCCATAAGAGTGTCACAGAGTTTTAAAGTTCTATGTAAATTTGCCAGAAAGATCTGTCCGATTCCATTCTAGAGGACTCCACCACCAGTGTGCTTACATGGCACTCACTCTCCATCTTTCCTTCTGGGGTTCCCCGCACACCCTGAGAACCACTGCCTATGCCCCAGCAGGGCCAGGCCAAGAGCAAGACCGCCACTGACCCGGTTCCATCCTGGGCACTGCAGTTGACATCGGCGCCATATTCAAGGAGGTGTCGTACGATGTTGAGCCAACCTCTTGCACAAGCCTCGTGCAGGGACAGTAACCCGCGTTGTCGCGGTGGTTCACATCACAAATCTTGTTCTCCAGGCAGTACAAGACCGCTTCCTACGGGGAGAGGAGAGGAGAGGAGAGGAGATACCATCAGACAACCATACAGTGAACCTTGTAAGGGTGACCTCCCCATAGCTTGGCGGTGCCCACTTTCAAAGGCATACATCCTTGGGGCCAAAAGCCCACCATGGCGCGGGCAGGCGGCAGGCACCTTGGTGGTGGGCAAGAGTGTGTGAGAAGGGCTTGGAGATGCAGACAGTGTTGTCTAAGGCTCTGCTGCACCAGTGGCCTGGCCATGGGCAAGTTACCCTTGAACTTCTCCAAGCTTCCACAGGGCTGCTGAGAGGACGCATTCGGATAGCGATGAAAGCCCTCAGCCCAGGGGCCGACGTGACCAGTACAGAGGTGTCACGGCTGCTAACATCTTAGATGACACATTGCCAAGCACAGACCATTCTCACTTGATGGGTCTGTTCAGTCAGTGGCAGTGGACGATAACACAAGTTTAGATAAAAGTATGGATGACCAACACTTAAAGAGAGCTTAAATCAGCCGGAGAACATTCCCCAGCTTAGAGAAGCAGGGACACCCAGGTCAGCTACATACTTGCGCCCCCTGTTAAGACCCCAAATAAGAACCTGGGCCTCAGATGCTCTTGTCTGTATGTTAAGTGGAGTTAAAGAGAAGCTCTCTCCCTCCATCCTCGAGGAATGACACAAAATGCCTCCAATAACCCCACCCTCTATTTTGCCTCCCTCCACCCTCTCGAGTAAATATGAAAATTTTAGACTGATTCTGCCCCAAGTTAATGACAGGAACCTGATACACCACAGGCTGCAACCTCCACATTTCAAGAATCAAATAAAACGTTCACCCCCACCTCCGGAGATGTTCTGTGTCAACACTGTGCATTAGAATCACTGTTATTAACCTTCTTTCTTTGGCTTGTTAAAATATTAATATGAACCACTCCCAGTAAGCAGAGCAGGAATTTATTCAATGTTTTATTACCTTAAGAAAGCTTTCAGACACATCGAAAGCATTTGCCACCAGAAAACACGTTATACTGTTTATACTGGGTAAGTCGTGCCCAGCAGAGAGCCGTCAGGTTCTGAGAGCTGGGAGTAGGCAGAACGTGCATGTGGCCCAACACATGGTCTGTTGGGTAAGGGGGGATGGGATGGGGTCAGAACAGGCCTCCTTGTGACATCTCTCAGGTAACTCATCTGTTAAACCTAAAACGGGGATCATTCTAGCCGCCCATAAGTGCGAGATGGGTTCTGTAAAACCTTTTATGCCCTTTGGAGGACACGCCAATCAAAGGTGACCACTCACTTGGGAGCGAACTAGAATGTTCCATTTGCTTACCACGTGAACCCAATGGGGCATGCTGGTAAACCTGGCCATCGGTGCCCTGTTACTTCAGGTCACTGCAGCAGCTCCCTTCCAAAACAAGAGGAGGAAGAGAAAAGGCACGCCCACGAATGCGTTTCTCCGTTTACATCCCAACCTGCCAGAAAGCCCACAATCCTCTGGGCTCCCAGGCCACCTGCCCCGAGCCCTGGTATCCAGGATACCGCATGAAGCTGCTGCTCTTTTAGCAGGCCCTCACTAGCCAGACTTGAGTGGACGGCTGCAAGCTAATGAGTTGTGTGCCCCAGCCAGGGAGAGGCCCTGTCACGTGGCTCTGGGATCAGGTCTGAACGCCACCAACTGCTGTGCACACATCAATTTACTCAACCCAGGGTTTATTTGCTGTGACAATCATGGCCTTCACCTGGAAACCTTCATCACTACTAGGGCAGATTCAAGGGTACCTAGAAATGAAAGGCCGTCCAAGCTGATGGGTAAGTCAACTCTCTTCTCCTGGAAGATGGCAGCAGAGGCAGCAGTAGCCCCACGGCCAGGTCAGACTTTTTGCCACGGGCTGTCCTAACTCAACCACGTTGATCCCACTATTTACACAGTGCTTTTCATTTCCCCAGATGAGGACGTCTTCTGTCACCCACAGTAACCCAGGAGCTACCAGGAAAGGAAGGTAGTACTATCCTCATTCAACACTTGGAAACTGAGGCCCAGAGATATTAAACCCCAAGTTCAATTAACATGAAGTACTAGACCTATAACTCAAGTCTTTGGTACCTGGTTAGCTGGGAAGATTCAAAAGGCCCAAGAGGGCCCCAGTTAGAGGGATGCAATCCAGCTGTGACGAGCATCCCACAGGCCTTCTCTGTTGGGGGTCAAGTGGGCTAACTACACTCTCCTAGCTAGGAGGGTGATGGCCTCTAAATGGATGGCAACCATCGCCACCAACACTTTCTCTAACTGAAAGGTGAAGAGGCGGGGCGAGTCTGTCGAGGCAACACATTCCTTGGTTTATTTTCTCCGCTAGAAATAAACGGGAGTGTCTGAAGGGCAGCCCAGCCATTCCCAAGCAAAGTCAAACTGCTTTTGTCGGACAGCTCTCTGTTCAGCGGCTATAAGCCGAATGCCATTACCCGCAAAATGTAACCATAAAGGCCATAAGCCCGACGTTGTGAGTTAATTAAATGCCTCATTAACTTTTTAAAAAACATGACTTATTCAGTTCATAGAAAATTTAA
This sequence comes from Mesoplodon bidens, assembly GCF_964165515.1. Classification (NCBI taxonomy): domain Eukaryota; kingdom Metazoa; phylum Chordata; class Mammalia; order Artiodactyla; family Ziphiidae; genus Mesoplodon; species Mesoplodon bidens. The sequence continues at coordinate 37,707,045 of NC_138164.1, forward strand.
CCATCACCGCTAAAGGCACAAGCATGTGGTTGCACACTAGCGTTTTAGCCTAAGAAATAGAAGCCTTTTTCCCAGGAGGGAAAGGTTTGAGGTCTTTGGCCACGCAAGTGATCTATTTAACGCGGATCTGAAGCCAGAGTGTGTTTCTAAACTTCCAGAACCACATTATCATGACATAAAGCTCAGACAGCCTTTATACTGCACATGGTATCTTTGGCTAAGCAGAAGAAAATAACCAAGAATGCTGAAGACAAAACTTCAGGAAAACCCTCCCAAACCACACCCTTATCTGCTTAAGCAAACTGTCCTTCAATTTGAAAAGGTTGAAGCTGCCACATCTCCCAACTGGGCCATCATCCCAACATTTAAAATTCTGCCCAGAGAAATCCCAGAAAGCTGGATTCAAAGTTGAAAGCGTTCATCTACTTGTCACAATGTTCAGCATCAACACTGGTGATCTGTGGAATCTACATATTGAAATTTACATTTGAAGAAAAAAACAAATCCGACCGTAAACATTCCCAAGGCTTCCTGTGCAATCAAAGGCCAGGTAGCCTAAAAAAGGATGGATCAAGTGCCCCTTGGTCCAGGCCTCAGAGCCACCAAACCAAAATGGAAACTGTCTTAGAGGACCAACGAGGGTCTTTTGACGTCTCTGGTCCCAAAGGGAGGCTGCTGGAAATGATGCCAAGTTCACAGGTGGGGCTCGGAGCCCCGCCCCTCCACGGCGGGTGCAGCAGCACCCCGCCCCCCCATCTCCAGCATTTGCTGGAAGCGGGAGTCTACTTTCTCAACCCTAACCCAAAAGTTGGGGTTAGGGGTCTCCCCCCCACCTCCAGCGTTTGCTGGAAGCAAGGAGACTATTTTCTCAACCACGGGGGGTCTAGCTCAACACTATGTGCAACAACTGCTCTGTCCTCCTAGGCGCCCGCTCTCAGCTCTTGGGAAACCAACTGGGTGCTCCTTGGACTTCACCTGCAAGTAACTGCGCTAATTACCAGAAAGTGCTCTCTAGCTAATGGAGAGGTCTCCAAGAGACGTGTAGATATAAACAACAGCACATTCAACCCACAACAACAACAAAAAACACCCCCAAACTAAGCATAGCCCTAGTGCTTCCAACTTCCCACCCACAGTCATGCCTTAGGGCCAAGGCAGGCACACTTCCAAGGGCTCACGGCACTATGGACCGGGGTGGGGGGACACGACGGGAGACGGGGGACAGGGGCACAGAGCTGGCTGAGGGTGTGGGCGCCAGGGCTCCGGGCCAGCCTGGATCCTGCCACCCCAGTGCTCAGCCACACCTCCACGCTCAGCCTGCTGCACCGCGTTTTACTGTCACCATTCAACTCCCAGAGGGCTGGTGCCAGCACAGAAAAATGCCTTTGCCCTGTGGGCTATTACATCACAATTGCTACTGACAAGTATGGTGGGGGAACTGCACAGGGCAGAGAGAGTCATCTGTCTCACAGAGGTTTTGAACTGTCAAAAGGGCAATTCCAGTGTGAGCCAGTCTTGCTGAGGAGCGTGGTGGGCTGTGGAGCACTGCTGGATTGCTACCTGTACGGGTATCAGCTAACCCCTCTGAGGCTCAGTTTCCTCATCCGAGAGTGGGCTAGTACGCGTTACTCCCAAGTGAAGATGTTAACAGGGTGAAAGGAGTTACTACAGATCACACGGGCTTAGGCAGATATCAGCTATCTTTCTATGTTGCTCTAGCAATAGAGGCCATCACTGTCATCAGCCGTGCTGGGTTGGGATACAGCAGTGTGGACAGGGAGTTTTGTGCAAGGCTCAACCCCTGCTCCCCGCCCATCAGCCCTCGGCTCCCGTGCCCTCTCAGAAAGAGACTGCTCAGGTCTGCCCCACTCCCACCCCTGCTCTGCACAGACACTTCCCACCCGCTACCCCACAGGGGCATCACTCTGCCCCAAACAGCACAAGTTAGTAGAGCTAATAACTACTCTCCTTCTTGCTATTCAGAATCCAAAAGGGCTCATTAAAATTCCCCTGGTCGCCAAGCCCTGGGTTAGGTCAGATTTTATATCAGAGATAAGTGAGCCAGACTGGCCTAAGCAGCCTGCCTGCCTGAACGGGAACGGAACATCAGAGAGGCCTGCCTTTCTTTTCACACCACGACTGAACAAGCCACCAAAGAGCCCGCAGTGTGAGCGGGGCCAACGCAAACACCCTGCTGGAACACCCAGCCCAGCCCGCCACGTGGAGGGGGCTGGGCTCTGAGACCCGCCCCCCATCCCCAGCCAGTGTGTCCCCCACCCAAGGAGCAGCAGCCAGCGGATCCTGATCCGGGGCACCCACAAGGATGCTCACCTCGTAGCCAAGCCGGGAGGCCTGCTGTAGGAGGGTCTCACCCGCGTTCATATTGACAATAAGTCTCCGCGCTTCCGGTGGCATCGGGCGGGACTGGGTGGTCTCTGGAGGGGAGCTTGACCATGTCAGCTGCGAGGCCTGGGAAGCTGGTAACAATTGCTGCAAACAGTCCAAGGGCTTCTGGTCCTGCTTGGCCGGCGAAAGATCATAGTCAGAACTGGGCTCAGGCCGCTTTCAAAATCTCTGGACGGTCACCTATCACGAAACCAGGCAGCGCACACATTTCAGGCTGTCCTTCCTCCACCCGGCTGGTTCGCCTCCTCCCTGAGTTACAAACCTGAGTGGAGGAAAGCACTTTTCCTCCTCTCTGTCTGGGGGAGGCGGGGTGCGAGGAAGGGGTTGCATTTTTACTAGCTGGAAACTTCACCACCACCCAGGAGACACGTCCCCTAGGAAGGGGCAGGGACGTTTTGGGGGGAGGGGTTCAGGAAAAGGAAAGCTTTGTCCCCAGAAGCAGAGAAGCAGGCAGGCGGGATGTGCCTGCATGGGCCCGGGGGGCGGGGGAGAGCCAGGGGCAAGAGGTACCTTGCCATCCGCATTGTCCACCTAGGAGTCCCCTGGCAGCGGCAAGCCCCGCCTGGGCTCCTGAGGGATCAAATGCTTGGTTTTGCACGGTCGCTTCCCGGATGGTTTCTCGCTGTTGTCGGTGTATTTCTGCGGCAGGGGCGAAGGCTGCCGATCCATTTCTTCGTCCATGCACAGCACATCTGTCAGGGGGAGAAGCAGCGGGCGTTACACAGTTGTAGCCGGTGAGGAAAGAAAAGCCCATTGTTAGCACTGATCGTTGGAGCAGCTTCAGTTTTTAAAGATATACCAATTATGTTTTCAAAGCGCTAATATTTTAATCATCCCACATTCAACCGGCAAATAGGCTAACCCACGAAACGCCAAATGGCAAGTCGCTTCAAAGGGCCGCAAGAGAGGGCAGAAGCCAGCCCTTCGTGCGCTCCCGTCCCCACCCGTGGGGGGCCTGGGTGCTCGGGACAGGGCGACTGGGGACAGCCTGAGGCTGGAATGAGGGCACTGACAAGCGCCCGGGGTCACCCAAGACTTCCCTTCCTGCCCAGCCGCGGGCTGGGTGATGAGGAGCAGCCCAGGAAGTCGAGCTCCCGCCTCACTGTCCATTCCATAAGGAAGTGTGCAGGCTGAAAGGACCTCAGGAAGAAAACTCCCCGCTCGCCACACGCTACTCTTGTCAACTTGGATGGCCCTCAGGTCCCCTCCAGGGCCGTTTCCCACAGAGGGTGGGTGATCCACCCTCCAGGAGCGCCCCCCGCCCCGTGCGTACCTTGTTCATTGTCACTGCATTTAAGGGACTCCTCCAACCAGCTTCTGTTGCTTTTGGCCTCTGCTCTTTTCCTGCCAGGTTTCTCTTCGGAGATGCTATTGCCCTGGGGGGTGACCGCAGGCTGGACCGCCTGGGTCACTTCCTTCCTGCCCTGCCGGCCAGGTTTGCTCTCTGCTCCCGCCGTTCTCTAAGGTGCAGCAAGCGGCGCTGCTTTCTGGGATGGAGCCCTGTTAATTCAATGCACACCTCAGGTTGGTCAGCTCACTATAATGTGGCTCTTCTAAGTGGTTAGAGGAACTGTTTGTCATTTCCCTCTCAGGCCAGTCAGCTAATGGAGAAATAACTACAAATTAATGAAGAAGCCCCCCAGGGCGGGGGGGGGAACAAACTGTCTTACACATCACTAACAGGGGTGGGGGAGGGGAGAGGTGTGGTCACTGTGTTGGCTGGAACTTGTCACCAAGTCTCGGGAGGGGGCCTATTTGCCTTTGGCCACCTTTGGGCTCCAGCCCCGCCACCTGGCTTTGGGGGGTTGGGGGGTGGGATGGGGTTGGGGGGTGGGGAGGTGTGAGTGGCTCCCCCCAGGGATCCAGGGTGGGACTGCAACTTTCCACTGCTCCGCTCCAGGACTTCCGTAGGGTGCCCTGCGGGCCCGAAGCCAAACCGAGCTCACCTTTGGAGACCCGTCTCCGCTTGGCTTTCAGCAGAGAGTCCTCCGGGAGCACAGTGGTCTCAGTGTGGTTCCTATCGCCAGAGACCTTGCGCTTTCTGTTCAGCCGGAGGGTGGGGCTGCGTGACGCGTCCGGGGCCGCCTGGTCGGCGGGGGACTCTCTGGGGGGCTCCGTGTCCATGTCCTCAGGAAGATCACTGTCTTCTGGGGCTTCAAAGCGGTCAGGTTTGCTTCCATCAAAACACTCCCCTAGGGGAGGGGAGACAACCCGGAAAGGAGGGAACAAAGGTCACCAGGAGCAGGCAGGACCCCCACGCCCAAGGCAATCTGCTACCAACAGACCACCCCCCTTTGGAGACCAGGGGCCTCACACGCCGGAAGCACAAAACCCTCAGAAAGACGTCCCAAAGGAAGGACAGCTGAACACAACCAGCAAAGAAAGCAGAAAATGAGGCGCGTAGCCCACTCACAATCCATCCTTCAAGGGTCAAGGTGAGGCATCTACACCATCCGTCTATAGGCATGTGAGATCACTCCCTAACTGCTTAACTCTCCAAGGTGGCTTACTTTTAAAGGGGGGGTGAGTGACCTCACAGTAAGATCCAACCAATCAGGGCAGAGCTACAAGGGGGGGTGAGTGACCCCACAGTAAAATCCAACCAATCAGGGCAGAGCTACAAATGACTATGGAAACAGCTGCTAGTCAACAAAAAAGGCTGATGTCATCAAGAGACCAAATAGCCCCCAACTGCCATCTACACAGACATAGCACCAATGTTCACTTGGGTCAGCAGGGGCAAGGGTGAAGAAAAAGGGTAGGGAAAGAATGGTGGGAGGCTGGGAAGCTGGGGAGACCAAGGCAAGAGGAGCCTGGCAAAGGGAAAGGAAAGGCTTCCTGGTGCACACACAAGGGTCAAGGGCAATTTCAAAGAACTCAACCAGATTGCTACAAGTCCGTCTGTCCTCTTTCCACACCCGTGGGGGGAAAAGCATTTCACTGCCATCGAGGGGCTGCTCCTATTTCCTGTCTAGGAAGAAGGCCCTCAGTGACACCAGTCACCCACCTGGCACGTCTCCACGCCTTCCTTCCCAGGCAACAAGCATCTAAGGACATTTCAAAGACAAGACTCCAACCCCCTTCATGGGGGGTGGGGGGTGGGGGGGTGGCGGGCAGGGCTGAACTGCTCACACCCCAGCTCCGCCTGTGTTGCTCCTGCCCCCCTGCTCAATCTAGCATCCACTTGGGGCTTTTCCTCCAATCACCCCAGCCTAACATCACTCCTCACTTTTGCTCTAGCCAAAGAAACAGTTCAACTGCTTTGCTAGTCACATTGTTTCTAACACACAAATAATTCCATAATGATCACTGTGCTGTTAAAGAGTTCCCCGAAGATGACCCTGTGTCCATCACCGGCCGGGGGTGGGGGTGGGTGTATGAGTTTGGTACTTCATTAACACCTGAGCTAAGCTCCCACAGCCCGTTTTTCTAGATGAAATCATGGACACACCCCTCACATGCTGCTCGCATTCCTCCTCCTCTCCCTAGACCACTTCAAGTATCACTCCCACTTCTGCCCAGCCGGCTGGTCCCCTGATCAGCCTCTCTTGGGGGGCATTCCCAGCATTTAATGGCAGCCAGTTGTGGGGATGAACCTCACCCTGGCCTGGGCTAGCCTGACCTGTGTTCTCAATGGTGGAACACACTTCGCTTTTCTCCAAGGGTATCCCAAGGTGGGAGAGATCCCCATCTACTCTTGCCGGAATGGTGGAATCACCCCAACCGCGAGGGTCTCCTGTCATGGCAGCAGGAGAAACCCCAAACTCCTGGCCTGTGCTTACAGGTGATGCAGCCCAGGCTACCACAGGCCCGGTGAAGACGGCGTGCTGCAACTCTCACTCCGGCTGCTCTGTGACCCTCTTAAACACTCGGGCAGGAATGGCGCCGCTTTACAACTCGGCCCCCTTCACTTGTAAAGTGGGAATGTTATTGCTAGCCTCCCTCCAGGGTGGGCTTCATAATCACGGGCCGGGCTCAGCACAGAGAAAGGCTGGAAAAATCCCTTTAACCAAAAGATGCCAAGACTTTCAGACCAGCCTGAATCTCAGGCCTGAAATGTAGGAAATTTTAAGAGGTGAGCCCTGCTGGTTACACCATTGGACTTCTCTGGTCCAATCAGCCTTCCCTAAAAGCTCCGTGGGAGGGGATCCATGGAGGAATGGAAGGGCTACCTTAAGAACCCCCATGTCCAATTTGAAAGTTTCTTTTCCCAAACTAGGTCCATCCACCCTTCCCCCAACCCCGGAGCCTTTTAGGGCAAAGATCTCAATTCCCCTCAGCTAAGGCCCCCCAAGACCTTACGCTAGTGTGACCTTACCCAGGCCAGTAATAACCCTGAAGGACGCCCACCCCGACTGCCCAAGATACCCATGGCCACCAGCTATGGGGTAGAGGCTCCGTGTCACTTGGAGCTTCTCAAAGACTGTTCTAACCACGACCCACAGGAGGATGACCCTTGAGGGCAAAGGAGATGGGGAGATAAATAGATACACGGGGATCCTAACCATCAGGCTTTGCCATCATTGCTACTTTTGGCCCTTCTAAAAGTGGGAAGCCATGTGCCCTTGGTCACCCAGTCTAAGCAAGATGTGCACGTGGTCCCTGCAGCATGGTCCTATGACTCACAGCACATATATCCCAAATTCATTATGGTTGTACCAATAGCATCACCTCACAGAAGCATCACCACAGCAACATTTACAAGTCACTGTGGCAACAAAGCACCCTCACCACTGTTGAGCCATGCCCAGTGAGGCCTAAACAAGGTGAGGGTTCTGAGTCGCTGCAAGGCTCCCCAGGATTAAAATCCCCTTCTCTGTAGCTTAAGTATAATAGCACCTCCAGTCAGGGCTAACCTTGTTCAAAGTTACACCCGCTACAGAAGGAGTGCAGGGGATCTCTGTTCCAAAGTAGTTTACAAACATGCAGGTGCTCAGCTGGAAGAGTTCCCTGAGCAAAGAAGTTTCATGAAGCCTCTTGACTGAGGCTTCCTCCAGCTCCTGGCCAGGCACTGCCACTGAGCAGGTCCTAGGCCTGTCCCAGCCAAGTGCTTGGCAAGGGAGATGGTTACTCCAAGTTTGAGAAGGAAGGGACCAATGCCTCCTTGCCCCGCCCCATCTTCAAATGCCACTGAGGGTTCCTAGTGATGAACTTCCAAGTCTGAGGAACCTCCAAACTCATTTGGTGAACTTCCAAAATAAAAATTTCACTCAGCCACCCATGTGATCATAAAGAATAAATGAGTATCTCAGCCACTGTGTTTTCAAGTTAATTTCTTTTTTAAACAAGCCCCTAGCAACAAGATGCACCCGCACCAGGACAACCAGGGCTGCGCAAACAGCACCCACCACCTTGGAAGCTCCTGGGCCCTCCATGGGTAGGGGCTGCCTCAGAGGGGGGAAGGCATCTTGACTTTTTTTTTTTTTTTGCGGTACGCGGACCTCTCACTGTCATGGCCTCTCCCGTCGCGGAGCACAGGCTCCGGACGCGCAGGCTCAGCGGCCATGGCTCACGGGCCCAGCCGCTCCGCGGCATGTGGGATCCTCCCGGACTGGGGCACGAACCCGTGTCCCCTGCATCGGCAGGTGGACTCTCAACCATTGTGCCACCAGGGAAGCCCCGAAGGCATCTTGAAGGCATCCTGGACCCTCTCTGTGACCCCTGCCCGCCCCAAATCCCCGCCCCAGCTCCCATGTGCTCACAGCTCGGCTCTCGGCCACACCGACACCCATGAGAAGGACCTGAGCCCATATCAGCTCAAGACATGATGGCCCAAGAACAAGAAGGCCCATTCATATCCAGCTGAATGGAATGAACACCTGCTGGGCCTTGGACGTGGAGGCCGCAGTAAGAACAGTGGCCCCTTCAGGTGACTCTCCAATAAAAGGAATCAGGGCTCCTCAGAGAAATGACTGATTCTAGGACTGGGGCAGGAAATACACAAAATGAGCCTGGAGCACCTTGTGGTACCAGAAAGTCAGGAAGTGTTAAACACACACACAAACATGCATGCTAAACACATATACACACAGATACACAGACACACACAAACTCACACACCCCAAAGGGAGTATGTCAAAGGAGCACAGGCGCCAAAAGCAAAAGCTCCCAATGGCCAAAGCTGGAACAATTCAAACAACAAAATAAAGTAGTATTGGATTATAACCCAAAGGATAAAATAGATATCCACGAGTCTATACTGATATAAATAAATATCAATAATTGAATAAATTAATATTTGGGGGGAAATAGACAACGCTGCGTGGAAGAATTCCAAATACTTTATGTACATACTCTGTCCTCAAGGAGGTGGATCATAACTCTCCACTCTTTGGGTTTGTGCTTCACATAGTGACTTCCTTCCATCAAGTGTAGTGTGGAAGGGGTGGAGGAGTGACTTTTCAGTGGAGAAATCTGAGACACGACCTCAGCCAGGTTATCAAGGTCAACATCAACAGTCAAATCACGTTGATAGCATGTACCCTTGATAAGATGTTATAAAAAAGGCACTTTATCTGGTTGTCCTCCCAATAAACCATAATCCCAGTCTTACCATGAGAAAAGCATTGGACAGTTTACATTAGTGAGGTATGCTACAAAACACTTGATCACTGCTCCTCAAAACCGTCAAGGTTGGGGCTTCCCTGGTGGCGCAGTGGTTGAGAGTCCACCTGCTAATGCAGGGGACACGGGTTCGAGCACTGGCCTGGGAAGATCCCACATGCCAGGGAGCAACTAAGCCCGTGAGCCACAACTACTGAGCCCATGTGCTGCAACTACGGAGGCCCAGGCGCCTACAGCCCGTGCTCCACAACGAGAGAGGCCACTTCAATCAGAGGCCGGTGCACTGCAACGAAGAGTAACCCCCGCTCTCCGCAACTAGAGAAAGCCCGCGCGCAGCAACGAACACCCAACACAGCCATAAATAAATAAATAAATAAATAAATAAATAAATAAATAAATAACTGTCAAGGTTATCAAAAACAAGAAAAGCCTGAGAAACTACCACAGCCCAGAGGAGCCTAAGGGGGCTTGATAACTAAATGTAATGTGGTGTCCTGGATGGAAGCCTGAAATGGAATTAAGGACATTAGGCAAAAGCCAAGGGAATCTGAATAAAGTACAGACTCTGGTTAATATTATTGTATTAATATTGGCTCATTAATTGTAAAAAAGGTACCACACTAGTGTACGGTGTCAATAATAGAGGAAATTGGGAATGAGATATATAAGAACTCTGTATTATCCCCTTAATTTTTCTGTATATCTAAAACCATTCTAAAATAGATATAGTCTATTAGATAAAACAAAAAAGGTAATGATGATTTGATTGTGACATCAGAGTAGTGATACTTTGAGATATCTATAAAACTGCCTTAGGAAATTGTCTGTGATATCTGCTGGGGATATAGTCACAGGTACTCCTAATATTATTGTGGTTTGTTGTCTGCATTTAGATTTAAAGGACATGCTAAATACTAAATTGCAGTTAGAGGATAGTGACATTAAAGATGTAATATTCCCATCCAGATTCCACATACACTTTGATACATATTAAGAATCCCCTGCTCTTTGGTGAGGTCTAATTTTATGAAAGTGAAACACAGAGAGATGAATTAGGTTGTTCCAGCTTTTAAAAAGCCCGCATTCTAGGGTCAAGAATTCTTACTGAGCCTTGTTGAAACTGTTTGCTACACTACCTCCTAATTTTGGAACTGCTAAACAGAGAGTTGGGAAGGCTTCCTAGAGTAAAAGTACTGCCTTGGCCTTGTGCAATTATACTGTTTAGGTTGCTGGACAAATCCAAGGATAAAACTGGCCTGGACCTAGTGATGGGCAATTCCAAAAGCAAGCTGAATGTGAGAAGTTCACTCACAGAGAACCCTAGTGTCAAAGAGCCTCTCTACTTGGGAATGGCTCAACACTGGGAAAATAAACCCTGGTTCAGCTGTAAAGAGAGCACATCCTTGGCCTTTTTTCCCCCTTAAATCCGGAAACTGATGATCTGGTCAGCTTAGGAGAGGGACGGAGGGAAGGAGGGAGGGAGGAAGATGAGAGAGAGAGAGAAACCTGTTAAGAGCTGGTGCCAATTTAAAGAGAGAAGGAAAAGGCTTATTATATACGTATATGCTAATATGATTCTTAAAGCCAATTCTGATCAATCCTTCGGGAAAGAAAGAGATGCAGCCATCTGTTAATGTGGCTTCAGCTTCTTTGTTTTCAAATGTTACAGCTGTCACCAGACCAGCCATTCCACTTGGGGCGAGGCCAGGGGGTTAGAGGGGGAACATCTGTCCACTAAGGACACCACTAAACAGCAACAAAATCTTGGGGCGACCCCTCTCTCTTTCCTCGAGTGCTTTCGCTAGCCGGTCCTACTTCCCCACTCCTTTGGGAGTTTCCTGTTTCATTACGTAGGCAAGAGGGCGAGAGGTCCCAGCTTTCCTAATTGTGAGTGGTTTGGCTGGGTGTGTACGTGCGAGTAACTGTGTGTGTGTGTGTGGGGGGGGAAGTGGAGCTCGCTACAAGGGGCTTAGAAAAACTAGTCGCCAATTTAAAATATTTTCGGAGTGTTTGAATGATATCTTAAGAGCTAATCCCACTCTCAAATTCAGCGAAATGAACAATACAGATAAGGAAGATGAAGAGGGTGGAAAACCCACACAGCGGAATGGAGCCGTCCATGCCGCGGGAGTGACAGGGGAGCGCTCAGAGGAAAGGCGCTCTGCAGGGAAAGTCACTCTGGCTCTTCTCTCTCGGTCCACCAGCCGGCGACGCTTCTTCTGTAAAAGCATTCCTAGAAAATAACCCTACAACCGGGAAGGGTAGCGATCGTTGAGCGCAGTTCCCAGGAGCCGGTGCCCGCAGCCGGGAGAGGCCCCTCTCCCCCCGCGGCTGGCGCGGAATGTGGCGATCCGGCCAGGGGCGGGGGATGACTTCCGGCGGCCGGAGCTCAGCGCCGGGAGCAGCTGCTGCAGCTGGCAGGTGGGGTGGGGGCCGGCCGAGCTGACCACACACAGACCCGGCGCGGCGGCACTGCGGCCCCGGGGCAGCCGGCGCCGGGGACATGCGCTGATTCGATCCCTCCGGAGAAGGTAAGCAGCCCGGCTATTATTAGCCTCGGCCACACTGCGCGGTGCTTTCTGCTTGGTTAGTAATGGGGTTTGTAATACAGAGGGAAGAAGGGGAATATCCCTGCCGCCTTCTGCAATGGGAAAAGGAGCAACAACTGAAATTGAAATGTTAATCAGCCAAGTGCTTGAGATTATTGGAGGAGCGGTGTTACTGGGCAAACAAAGAAGGCGGTCAGCCTCTGTAATCTTAAGATAATCAACCATTGCTGTGCTACACTCGCTTAGATATTGAAGAGGATTCCGAATGTAAAATAATTTGAGTTGCACTTTTACGTTGCTACCTTCAACCTTCGCTTGGTTAATTTGTGGTTTGCTAGCAGCAGGTTCTTGTCAGCAGCCTGGAGAAGTAATCGGAAATCTTCCTTCTCCTTTTGCGTTCCTCAGCCTCCTCCCTTTCCAGTTATCAGAATGGGTCTGCACATTTCAACGTCAAACATCCACTTCAATACTGAACCTTTAGAAAGAATCTCAAATTAGAGGAGAAATTTACCTCCTGGAGTTCAGCTTGGGTTGAGCAGCACTTGTCCCCACTTCTCCCTTCATTTACCATCTTCTCTTGTCAATCATCTCACTGATCCCCCCACCCGCCCCGGGGATGCTGTGCTCATTAACAAACCAGCTCTTGTCAGCTCCTGTCCACCACCTGTGTTCCGTGACTGATTTTTCAAGGACCCAGAAAGGGCATTGTCTTATACCACGTTTGGACTGTTATCTGTGTCCTTCCCCAAAATGCATGGCATGAAAAATCCTTTAAGCCCAGTACCAATATGGTTTCCGATAACTCCCTTCATTGTAGTCACTGCAGCTACCAGATGGGTTTCAAGGACAGCAGAATCTATTGGGGTGTGAGAAAGAGGGCTCTACCTACATATTTTGTGCATAAGAATAGGTGGAAGTAGAAATGCAAATGTCAGTCTATCCCGTTTTTCTTGAAGGTTTTTTAGTCCAGCTAGGTTGTGAGACACCTAGCTGGGTAGGGTATGGGGCAAGTCCTCCTGCAAAAGCAAGCAGTGTGTTTGTCCTAGGATTCCCCCAATAACCTCAAAAGAGTTTCCAGAGAGACTTTTCCCACAGGCAGTCAGAAAGCCAGGGGAGGTGGCCAAGGTAAACCTCAGGTTATTTGGGCATCCTCAAGTTAGTCTCCCCTTTTAGGGGTTCTGACCTAGGATTTCCCCACAGACGCTTTGCTCCTGAGCTCAAGTACCCATTCTTGTTGCTCACCTAGGGATGTACAATTGAATGATATTCTGTGAAATGGTGAAGATTGCTATGGTGGGGATTGCAAATGTGCCACTTCACCAACAGAGAACAGTTGTAATAAGCCAGACTGTGTGGTGTCTGTGTGCCAATATTCCATTTAAAAAGAGATTTGTTATCTTTAAATCTGAAATTAAAGAGACAGTTTGACTCAAAAGGCCATGGATTTTATTTTAAGAAATTAAAATAGGAGATCAATAAAAAAGAGGGCCAGGGTTTATAGCTAAACTTCTTACTTTTTTTTTTTTTTTTTTTGCGGTACACGGGCCTCTCACTGTTGTGGCCTCTCCCGTTGCGGAGCACAGGCTCCGGACGCGCAGGCTCAGCGGCCATGGCTCACGGGCCCAGTCGCTCCGCGGCATGTGGGATTTCCCCGGACTGGGGCACGAACCCGTGTCCCCTGCATCGGCAGACGGACTCTCAACCACTGCGCCACCAGGGAAGCCCAGATCTTCATTTTTTTTAAGGTCAGTTATTGGAGTTTTATTACTTTCCTTTGGTGGTGTCATATTTGCCTAATTTTTGTGATCCTTGATTCCTTACATTGGTATCTGCATATGTGAATAATTGGGCTCTTCCTCCAGACTTTACTGGGTATTATATTCAGTAGTAGTAGTACATGGGGCTATGAATTAGTTTCCTGGCAGAGAATCAGAGCTTGTATAGGACCTGGCTCTGGACAGGACCCAGAGCCTGTATAGTTCATTGTTTGGGAACCCAAATCAGGCCAGAGTGTGCACTTAATTCCCTGGTCAGGTGAGGGCACTGGTTTTGCCCTGCAGATGGTGGAGGCTGTGTTGTCTGTTCAAGTGCCACTGTATCTAGGGCTGTTTAATGGGCTGTACAGCTTCCCATGTTCTCTGGTTAGGTTCCCCAGTTGGACATGCTGAAGGCTGTATTCAGTGATGAGTAGGGCTATGAATTAGATTTCCTGCCTGGGTGCAGCAGGAGAAGCAGCTCTAAAGCCAGTAAAGCTCTTTGTTGTCTTAACTCAAGCTGATCCACACTCCACGTTCTGTGGCTGAACAAGGCCACTGGCTTGGCTTTGCAGACTATCAGCTCTGCCTATACCCTTCTCTAGGTTTGAGCACTGCTGGGCCGCACAGTTTCTAGGAGTTGTCACCAATCCTTCTAGTCAGATGGGCCAGGAAGACACTCTCCACAGCAGATGGGATGGGACTAGTCCCAGTTCCTTTGCCTGGGTGGGATGAGGAGGGGCCGCCCCAGGCTACTCTTAATTTCTCAAACAGGCTCCCCAGTTGGGAGGAGCTGGGAGCTCCTCTCAGCCTTGGATATGAATTCATCTCCGTGCCTGTGCATGGTACCGGATCCCTCCACACTTGATACTGGCTCTGCTTTGTACCAGAGCCAGTGATGAGCTCTGGCTGCCTGCCTCTTGGCTGGAGCACGACTGGGCCAAATAGCTTCCAGGATTTATTGCCAGCCCTTTTGGTCAGATGGCCAGAAGACACTGTCCACAGTGGGTGGGCTGTGACTCTGCTCTTTCCCTGGGTATGGTCAAACCAGGTTCAAGGGCCAGATGCGTATCAGGTGGATCTGTACCCTGAGTTCCCTGGTTGTAGTGCCCCGCCAACCTGGCTCTGTAGATAAGCAAAGATGCCCGTTGTGATCCCTACTTGGGCACTGCAGGTATGAATTCCATCTGTCACAATCCATGTGCTGGCTGTTGCATGCCCCTTCCCCCTTCATCACAGTCCAACTTTTAGTGGTCAAACCCTGCAGATTCCCCTGCAATCCCAGTGGAGCAGATTAGAGCAGTGGCTCCCACAAAGCAACCCCAATGCTAGTGGTGGTGCTTGCTGTCCCCCAGTTCTCTTCTCCTACTGGAGGAACCAGAGGTTCACGGGAGACCTCACCCATGGTGCTCCACTGGCCTGGGGGAGGGGCAGTGTGGTCAACGTGTAGCTCCTTCTCTCACCCTTCTAATGCAGTCTGTCTTGGTCTCTGTGGTGCACAGGGGTGCTTCAGCCTCACCTCCATGTTCTAGGATTCTCTCAAATAGTGTCCTGTTTCCAAATAATTGTTAGTTGTTCCTCCTGTGGGGAACGCGGAGCCAGGAATGACCTTGGTGATGTCACCCCACTCTGGGCTTACTTTGACAATATGTGTGTCCTTTATAGCCCAGACATTTCTGGTACTTGAAATGAGGTTCTCCTTTTATTGTTCTCCCTGCTTTAGGACCTAAAATGGGAGCTCTTCCTTAGCACTGGCACAAAGGCTGCTGAGATGACTAGGAAGCAAGTGCCAAGGAGGATAGTGAATCAAAGAACCTTGATTCATGGAAAAGGAATCCCAGAAGGAGCTCTAAACATTACACACTCCAAAGGATTTATTCAGGGTTTTCCAATCGAAATCATTTTTACAAAAAAGAAACAGTTCTCAGACTTCGAGTAGTATACTGCCAAGTATGTGGAAGAACATTGCCAGCAGTTGAGTGGTGTGGTCTGCTTTGAAATATATTCAGTTTTCTTAGGATGGACATATGTCTACTTCAAAGTTACTATTTCTTTCTAGTAATGCTGTCTACAGTAATATATTTGCTTTTGCCAAGTTAAGAAAACAGTGACATCCCTCCCAGGTTCTAAAACAATTACCAGCATAAAAATACATTAAAATTTTTCGCTGATACTTAAGGAAACCAGTACTAGCTAGCATTCCTACTGATGCTAGTATTCAAAGAGAGGCGTGACAAAACCATTAATCTGGAAAACACCGGGTTGGAAAGATGGAGAGAAAGAACTCAAGAGGACTACTTAAGCTGTTGCTTTCTTTACATGTCCCCAAATATGATAATAACCATATAAGCTCCTAAAATAAGTGCAATTTTATGCAAACTTCATAGTATGCCTAGTAGGAGGTAAATTTTTACTTTACTTTATAGTATATTTTTATTTTGGTAAAATGTCCCATAATGTAAAATTTACCATTTTAACCATTTTTAAGTGTATCATTTATTGGTATTAAGTACATTTACAATGTTGAGCAACCATTACCATTATCCATTTTAAGACCTTTCTTATTATCCCAAACAGAAACTGTACGCACTAAACAATAACCCCTTATTTCTCCCCTCCCCTTAGCCTCTGGTTAACTCTATTCTATTTTCTGGGTTTATAATTTGCCTATTCTAACTACCTCATATAAGTGGAATCATACAATAGTTGTCCTTTTGTGTCTGGCTTCTTTCACTTAACATAATGTTTTCAAAGTTTATGCATGTTATAGCACGTAGCAGCATTTCATTCCTTTTTAAAGCCATACAATGTATAGTGATTTTTAGTTGCAAAACACTTTTAGTACATTGTGTTTCTATTATATTAATGATATCTAGCATATATCACTACCATATTGCCTTTAGTAGATGCCCAGTAATGTGTACTATGAGTGAGCCATAATTTCATTCAGTCAAAACCCATTGATAAACATTTATTAAGTTCCAAACAGTTTTATGATTTCAAGAAATGTGGTAATGGACATAGAGGTTCATGTCTTTATGTACTGGAGCCTTTACTTTTGATGGAAGAATTCTTGGAGTGGCATGGAATGGTATTTTGGGGTCAGAGATTATGCAGAAACATTTATAATTTGAATACATACATTGACTATAAAAACCATCAACTTCTTCAACAGATAATATTCCTGTATTTTATGTAACCATTTATGACTATGTTAAAAATGAATGCAAGTAATATAAGGGAATCCACTTAATGTGATTTGAGCAAGGAAACATTCTCACTTTTTTCATTTCTAGTTCATGGAAGAAAATTCCTATACACAAGTATTGAAATATTTCAAGTCTCTGGATCACACATTTCATCATTTCAAAAATATTACAGAGTACATCACGGATGTCAGTCAAGTCTTGTAACAACAGTGTAGAAAACTAGTAACATTTATAGCTAGTTTTTTTTTAAGCTTCAGCAATGGATCAATTCTCTCCAGCCTAATCTGTAATTTTAATTAGATTAATTTTTAAAATAAAAAAGATTCATTTTTAATTTAAAAGTATTTTTAGTTCATATTTATGTACCTGCATTATGGTAAATCTTTTATTTGGTTGTATTTTTTCTTAGTTTCTCTTTAGAGTATCTTTTAAAATTTATTTTTAAACAGAATAATTAAAGCCCAAAGATGAGAATGTCTCACTTAAGCTAAACTAAAGAATGTTGGAATAGCTGAAGTATGAACACAATTGGCACAACTTTTCACTACCCTCCTTAGAAGAAGACTGTTTTGATTTGCATGGTCCAAGAAAGCAGAAACAGATAACTTGCTGGGGATTGCATCCTGCTTTACTTAAATTAGACATTAACAGGCTAAAAAGGCAAGGATGAAGCAACATGTTTATAACATATTTTTGAAAAGCTACTTAAAGGTGAAGGGGGCTTCCCTGGTGGCGCAGTGGTTGAGAGTCCGCCTGCTGCTGCAGGGGACACGGGTTCGTGCCCCGGTCCGGGAAGATCCCACATGCCACGGAGCGGCTGGGCCTGTGAGCCATGGCCGCTGAGCCTGCGCGTCCGGAGCCTGTGCTCCGCAACGGGAGAGGCCACAACACTGAGAGGCCTGTGTACCGCAAAAAATAAAAAAAGGTGGGGAGGGGGCTTTTTTAAGGATATAGGGGTGAGTGCCTCATAAAAACTGGGAGCTGAAAGAGAGCCTGGCCTCGAAATAGAACTGGTAAGCCATCAGATCTCAGGCATCATCTCTTTTACACACACACAAGCATGCGCACATGCACACACAGGCCGTATCTCCTCTCTGTGTCTCTGTGTGGCTCCCCTGATCTCTGCTCTCTCCAGTCATGTGACAGGAAGGAATGACCTCATGGTCCCCCAGTTCAAAGGACCAGCCCAGGAAGCAAGTAGCATCTTAGAACCCATAACCCAAATCCTGGGAGTGACCATCTTAAAAGCCCAGCCCGTGCCAAGTGCCCGATCAGCTATGACCAGGGACAGAGTCATACACATGGCTGCCTGGATCCAGGAGTAGTGCTCAGAAAAGGGTTAGACAGACCCCCTAGAGTATGCTGCATTTTACCCTCCTAAGACATCAGAGACATAAGGCATTCAGTTCAGTAACAGCTTTTCGAGAGAAAGTCCATCCCAATGAAATTGCCTATAATCAGAAACTGCTGGTTCAAAAAAAGATGCAAATGTCAGAAGAAAACGTTATCTGTGTATCTGGAAGAGTGTACACCAAAATGTGAATAAGGTTACCTGTGGGTAGTTTGATAATGGTGGATCATTTTACCTTCGTTTTGCTCACGTCTATGTGTGTATATAAATACTTTTTACAACAAAGATTTTTTTTTGAGTTAAAAAAAAGGCCATTTGAGAAATATTTGGGGATCTCCCTACAATTATAGAGTTTGGGCATTTGTTGCTCTTGCTTGTTGTAGGTTGGAGCCAGAAAAGGCACCCCAAAGATGGACCAAGGAAGGGAGATGCTGAAGAGAGAAATGTCCAGCAAATCCAGCCAGAGCCTTCTGTTTTCTAAACCTGGTGGAAGGAACTAGAAACGTCGTCCCGCTGGGCCTCGCGTGATCCTCCGTGAGTCAGTGTAACTCTTCTGCGTCAAACTACTAAGATGCTTTTTTAGGACATTAAAGGTTGCTACCCTAGTGTGTTGCTTCCTAGACTGGTATTTTGCACAATACTGGATTTTGGAGTGTGTGAGGAGAGGGGTTCTTTTCACAGATATTATGAATGTAAACATACGCAGGCATATGAAGAATAAGTTTGAAATTCAGACTCCTAGGCCTGGTAGATGCAATTATGTGTTTGGGTAGTGACAAACCCAAATGTCACACCTCCAAGGAGCTCTGAGAAGCCCGCAGTTGAGAAAACCCAGGGCGTGTACTGGGGCCACAGGACAGAATGGTAACCTCAGGGCTGTTGGGGCCATGGTATAGTGCATTTATATCTGAATTGATTATAATAAGTGTGAACAGCAACCAGTTTTATCGCTTCCATAACAGTGAGTCATGTTTATATGGCGCTCTGCAGTGTTCAAAACACTTGTCTAATCCTCTCTCAAGCCCTGGGAGGTAAATAGCATTATGTTCCCCATTTTACAAATGAGGAAGCTGAGGCCCAGAGAGGTTAAATGGCCCGTCTAAAGTCACACAGCTAGTAAATTCAAGAATTGGGTCTGGAACCCAGGTTTCTAACTCCATCTCACGCTGCCCATTCTGCCGCACCAAGACAGCCCAGTAGGTCAAGTCCCAGGCCATCAGGACAGACCAAGTACCCAGTCATCAAAGAACACACACTGCCCAGGTGGACACACCCCTTTCCCGTGGTGTTTGAAGAGACCCTCATTTTTGCCTTCTCTCCAGCCATCTGTTCTCTCCCTGCCTTTCTTGTACGGCCAGAGACCACCAAATAAAACAGGAGGAAGAGCCAGAAGCCATGAATATCATTTATTTTTTATTTTTAAAAAGCCACAATAAAAGTATTTTGATATTTTAAAACCAAATGCATTCTTTATACTGATTAAAACTAGAAGGAAATGGGAAAAATGATTTGCACGATCTTCCACTAAAGGTACTTCTTACACAGTGAGAAGGGTGAGCATCACCTGACCTTAAAAATAATCTTGAAAATCCCAGCAGTTTTCCATAAAGAACATATTACTTATACTGTACCATATCCCCCAAATCCAAAACAGCAATCTCCAGCACCAGAAAAGATCACTTGGTCAGGCAGTAGTTAAGTAGCTGGCTCATGTTTGGAAGCCAAATTGTGTGGGAAAAAAACTACTTTGGTTGAATACAAATATTTGAATTTGCATAAGTTAAATGTAATGCCTATGTGACTCCACTGTATTTGAGGTCTTTCAAAGGACGTGTTAATCTTTATCGTATCAACATTGCAACCCACAATGGCAATGTCCTTTCTTCACTCCTTGAACTAGATGGTTCTTTAGGTGTCTCCTCAGCCACACACCCCTTTCTCTGAGAATGCACATTCCCCAACCAGGTTTACCCTACCTACTGCTGCTCTCTTGGCCACACCTGACTGGCTGATCAGTAGATAGTCTACCCAAGCCAGACCAATCAGGTTTCTCTTCTAACCCAAGCTGGGCCAATCAGCACCTGTGCCCTTGATATTTGGAAGTGGGACACGGAGTTACCACACAGGTCATTAAGGGTCCGGAGCTGAAAGTCTTGATGCAGTTCCCAGCTGGGGTGGCCATTTCTCCCACTGTGTTTGGAGAAACAAAGCCAGTCTTAGAAAGAGATGGCCAGGATAGATAAGCAACAGGTAGAGACAAGAAACCAAGACCCAGGGAATTCCCTGGCAGTCCACCCTGCCCTTTCACTGCCAAGGGCCCGGACTCAATCCCTGGTCAGTTAGCTAGGATCGCATAAGCCACACTGTGTGGCAAAAAAAAAAAAGAAGAAGAATCCAAGACGACCCCCAGAGAGACAGTGCAGCAGACACTACAAGCCCCTTAGTCATTGCCTCCCTCTACTGTATAAGCAGCACGCGAAATGCCCTCATTTCCCAGCCTCCCTTGCAGCTAGACCTGGCTGTGTTGTTCAGTTCTGGCCAGTGACATGCAGGTGAAGGCCCTGGGCAGGGCTTCCCTTCTGGAATTAAAGGCAAGGCTTTGCTAGGAGAAAGTTTTTCTCTTTGTCCCTTTGCATTGTCTCCTTTTCCTCTCCTGGAGCTCGGACTTGGAGCTGGAACAGCCATGTTGGGGATCACCAGGTAACAAGCAAGAGACCAAAGCCAACCTCAAAGGACAATGGAGTGGAATGACATGAAAAGCCTGGGTGGGAGCCTAGTGGCATCACTGTGCTCTGCACTGTACCTGAACTGCCTACCTCTGTACATCCTGTTGTATAAATAAATCAATCCTCTCAGTTTCAGCCACTGTAGTCAGATGTACCTGTTTGTGCTGTGGAGCCAACGACTCAAAAGTTAGTGACTTAAAATGGCAACTATTAGTTCTCATGATTCCAGGCGTCAAGCTGGCCCCTTGTACTGGTCTGGTTGGTTTGTCTGGGGCTAGTTTAGGGTGGCTTCGTGTACATGCCTGCCTGGTCATTGCCAGGCAAGCTGGGTTAGGACAGTGGTTCTCAACTGGGGGCGATTTTGCCACCCAGGGGTCATTTGGCAATGTCTGGACACACTTTGGTTGTTAAACTGGGGTGGGGGTGATCCTATCATCTAGGGGTAGAGGCCAGGGATGCTGCTAAACATCCTGCAGTGCACAGAACAGCTGCCCACAACCAAGACTTATTTGATCCAATATGTCAATAGTACCGAGAATGAGAAACCCTGGTCTAGAAAGGCCTCAGCTGGGACGTCTGATTCTGCCTGGTGTGGTCCCTCATCACCCAGCAAGCCAGACCAGGCCACGTGTGGTGGGTACAGGTTTCCAAGAGCAACAGGAGAGAGAAAGCCCCAAAGCACACTTTTCAAGTCTCCACCTGCCATGTGTTTGCCAACATCTCATCAGACAAAGCAAGCCACATGGCTAGAGTTCATTTGGGAGGGGCTCCAAATTTTTACCATCTACCCACATCCAGGTTTCTGTTATTTAAAGCTGAAGGCAGCGCGCGCGCAGAGCGTTAACGGGCGGGGGCGGGGGTGTGGAGTTGGGAGGACAACTGGGCCTCCTGGTAGCCTCCCTGAGTTCAACCAATCCAGTGAGGAGAAGCCGTGGGCGGGGCGAGCTCCGCTGCCAGAGCGGCGTGAAAAATTTCCCAAGGCAGAGCGAAAACCTTTCCTGAGCGACTGAGCATGCCCGCTGGTGAAAGGTCCAGCCCAACTTTCACCACATCCCAGACACCAGAGGGACTTTTCTGAAACCCAGAGAATTGACCATGTCCTCAAACAGGTTAAAAATCTTCCATGGCTCCCCCATG
Source organism: Mesoplodon bidens (assembly GCF_964165515.1). Classification (NCBI taxonomy): domain Eukaryota; kingdom Metazoa; phylum Chordata; class Mammalia; order Artiodactyla; family Ziphiidae; genus Mesoplodon; species Mesoplodon bidens. Next base: position 37,728,741 of record NC_138164.1, read on the forward strand.
CCTCCTCAGGAAAAGAAGATCACACTTCAGTGGGTTTTTTATGCTTCATCCTCAACCAATTTCTTCAGCCACGTCTCCCACTACTTTTGCAAGAACTCTTTTGCTCCACGGATGTTGAAAACTTGCAGCTTCTCATACATACCATGTTCTCTGTGCACACAGGTTCACCAACCTGCGATTCTCTGCCCAGGCCCTCTCTACTAGGATAATTGCATCTGGGTTTCTAGGTCTATGAAAACAGTCATGCTTCATCCCTCTGGCATAGTTCTTGTTTTTTGTTTTTTTGTTTTTTTGTTTTTTTTGCATCTTTGTTGGAGTGTAGTTGCTTTACAATGGTGTGTCGGTTTCTGCTTTGTGGCAGGGTGAATCAGTTATGCATGTGCATGTGTTCCCATGTCTCTTCCCTCTTGCGTCTCCCTCCCACCCGCCCTCCCTGTCCCACCTCTCTAGGTGGTCGCGGGGCGCCGAGCTGATCTCCCTGTGCTGTGCGGCTGCTTCCCACTAGCTATCTATTTTATGTTTGCTGGTGTATATGTGTCCATGGCATAGCTCTTCGTATTCTGTGTTGTGAATATACTCTATGTGCTCACATGTCTTATCTTCACTAGAATGTGAGCTACTTGGGGGCAGGGGTCTTGGCATATTTTATACCTGTATGGAACTCTAAGACCTAGCAGGGTGCCTGGCACAGGATAGATACTCAATAATTGCTTATTGAAAAAATGAATGGATTATGAGCTCCATGAAGGAAAAAAAAAAAAAAAAAAAACCTGAAGGCATTCCAACTGATGCAGAAAGTTGCCCTGATTCCTGATGACTTTCTGGTTCCTAGTTTCTTTTCTTGGAAAGGCCCATTCCAATGCCTGCCCTTGGGTTCCACTAGGACGTTTTGTATCACTCAAGATTCTCTGGTTGCAACCAACAGAAATCTCCTGTGGCTAACTTAAACAGAAAAGGAGTTTACTGAAAGGAAATGCGGAAGGTTAGAGAATCAAAGGGCAAGCAAAGCTGAGGAGTCTGAACAGGCAGGAGCCATCTTTTCTTCCCCGTAGATGTCCCCTTTTTTGCTTCAGCCGGTTTGAGTTTCTGTTATTTGCAACCAAAATGGCATTTACTAAGACGCTCTGCACAGCCCCAACTGGTAGCTCTGAGAAGCTACCAGCGACCTTTCTTTCCCCTGACGTTGTACCAAGGGACAGCAAGGTACCTGCAGTCCCCCCCCCCCGAACTCCCAATCTTCTGATCCCCCAAGAAGCTAAGCCAAACAACTTCCTTCCACCCTTGCCAATGGGGGCCCATTTGGATTCGTGACTTTGCAGATAAGGTGCCCTTCTCCAGCAACTTGGCAGAGCCAGCAGTGCCTGCTGTTGTGGAAACTGGGGTCATGAAGTGTCTACGGAAGAAAACAGCTTCCCCTGGATCCGTGTTGCAAAGTGTGTTCCTGGTAAGTGGAGTGGTTTCCAATTTTTTAGGGTCTTAGGAATGAAAGCAATACACTAACGATGAGAGGAAACCCAAAATCTGCTAATGCATTTATTTATTATTATTATTATTTTTTTTTTTAAAGTTATGGCTGCTTTGGGTCTTTGTTGCTGCTCCCGGGCTTTCTCTAGTTGTGGTGAGCAGGGGCTACTCTTTGTTGCGTTGCGTGGGCTTCTCATTCCATGGCCTTCTCTTGTTGCGGAGCACAGGCTCTAGGCATGGAGGCTTCAGTAGTTGTGGGTCGCAGGCTCAAGGACGCAGGCTCAGTAGTTGTGGCGCACGGGCTTAGTTGCTCCGCGGCATGTAGGATCTTCCTGGACCAGGGCTCGAGCCAGTGTCCCCTGCATTGGCAGGCGGATTCTTAACCACTGCACCACCAGGGAAGCCCCTCATTTACTCTTAATGCTTCCCCCTGTTGAGGACAAACAGGAGAAAAAAGAAAGGGCAGGGCTTCCTTGGTGGCGCAGTGGTTGAGAGTCCGCCTGCCAGTGCAGGGGACACGGGTTCATGCTCCGGTCCGGGAGGATCCCACATGCCACCGAGCGGCTGGGCCCGTGAGCCATGGCTGCAGAGCCTGTGCGTCCAGAGCCTGTGCTCCGCAGCGGTAGAGGCCGCAACAGTGAGAGACCCACGTACTGAAAAGAAAAGAAAAAAAAAAAGGGCAATAGCAAGGTTCCAAATGAGCTGAGAAATGACCTTCTAAAAGGGCTCTCAATCTGGCCTCTGGTAGATGTCTGTCGGGGTTTCAACCCAGCCTAGACCCTCCTCAGGAGAGAAGACGTTTAGGGCTTACAGTGGGCTGCCTGGTGGCCCCAAAGATCTCAGGCTCTAATCCCTGGGACCTGAGAATGTTACCTTACAAGGTAAAGTTTTGCGGATATAAGGATTTTGAGTTGAGACTATCCTCGCCCTAAGTGCCATCTGTAAGTGTACTTATAAGTGAGAGACAGGAGGAGATTATATACAAAGAAGAGGCGGAGGCAGTGACCACAGAGGCAGGACTAGAGTGCTGCACCTACAAGTCAAGGGATGCCAGCAGCTTCTGTGGTTAGAGTCTTTTGAACTCCTTGGCTTTTCAGCTCCTAGGCTGTAAGATTTGAATCCGCAAATGCCCCAAGGAGAAAAGCTGCACCAAATGTCAAGCTTGCGTCTGTGTTTCCCTTCTCTCCAGAACTTGGCCCACATGTCTTGGTGTCTCTCTAACATTCAGATGCCAGCGAACAGATGTTTTCTTACTTTATCCAGGTTTTCTAAAATTTCTTTAGACTTCACCTGATCTTATGTTATTACTGAACTACCATGTCAATTACCTCTAGGAAGAAAATTTACAATGTTTAGAGAAAATGGAACCCTGGTACAGTGTTGGTAGGAATGTAAACTGGCACAGCCACTGTGGAAAACAGTATGGAGGGTTCTCAGAAAACTAAAAATAGAACTACCATATGACCTCGAAACTCAACTCCTGGGTATAAATCCGAAAAAAACAAAAACACGTGTTTTCAAAAACATGTATTTGAAAAGATACATGCACCCCAATGTTCAGAGCATCATTATTTACAATTACCCAGATATGGAAGCAACCTAAGTGTCATCAAGAGATGAATGGATAGGGGCTTCCCTGGTGGCGCAGTGGTTGAGAGTCCGCCTGCCGATGCAGGGGACACAGGTTCGTGCCCCGGTCCAGGAAGATCCCACATGCCACGGAGCGGCTCTGCCTGTGAGCCATGGCCGCTGAGCCTGCGCGTCCGGAGCCTGTGCTCCACAATGGGAGAGGCCACAACTGTGAGAGACCCACGTACCGCAAAAAAAAAAAACACAAAAAAACCCCAAAACAAAACAAAAAAAACACCCCGTGGGTAGTCAGAGGAGAGGACCGTCACAGCTCATCCCCCTGTGTCGTGTGCCAGGCATGATCTGAGCACTTGTACACGTGCACATTAAAATACTTCTAACAATCCTATCAGGTTGGGACTACCATCACCCCGCGTACAGACGGAACAAAAGGAAACAGAATATGGTGTCCTCCTTGTGTTCACAAAGCCCGTTAACTGGCAGAGGCAGGACTTGAAGGCCACAGTCCGGCTCCCGAGTCCATGCCATGCTTTACAGCCTCCAACTTCTCACTTTCATTCCTAGAGCCACCTGGGAAGGAGGAACCAGGCAACTAAAGACTGGGTTTGAATCAGACTCCACGTCTGACCAGCCACATGATCCCGAGCAGGGGGCCTCACCTCTCTGAGTCTCAACCTGGCTCCCTTGCAAAATGGGCACATTAATGGGAACGTCAGCCTTCAGCAACGCTATGACGAGTATCAGTGTAGCATGTGTGAACGGGCTTTGTAAACTCTGGAGTGTTCTGTGAGGTATAAACTACCCTCTATTCTCATTAGAGGGAATTCATTTCATAACCTGCTCCCGGCTCTTGAACTTTGCTGTGCATCCAGTCAGTGCTGGATGATCTGGAACCAACAGCTGGTCTATTTATGGCTGAAAACCCACAGGTCATAGGAAGACAGCAGCACCGGAGCCCCTGGGTGGCCACAAAGATAAGGTCCGTGTCTCGAGGACCAATGACATGGTGGTCACTGAAGGAACAGGCCCCCTCCTGCCCCTTCCACAAGTGACAACTGAAAACTTTGGTTTCCCCAACACCCTGATCCAAGATCAACCCGACTCTTTGCCCAACGTTGGAGAAGTACCGGCGTGTCCTGCAGGCCTGGCTGGCCCCCTCTGACTGTGTGTTGCCTCCTTCCACAGATCAGTGCCCTACAGCAAGGCTACAACTAGGTGCTGTGCCAGACCCTGTCTGAGAGAAACTTACAAATCACCTCCCGGAAGCACGAGGCCGAGAACTTAAGGAGGGAGGCCGCCATCACGTCAGGTGAGGCCCTTCTGCATTCAGGCCCCAGAGCTTCTGCCCTCCCCCTGCAGACATCACCAGTCAACCAGCACACCTGTGCCCTTGACCTGGGTGCAGCCTCAGGGATCACCCGTGTCGGTGCATTAGAGTTCTCCCTCAGTGGAGGTTTCTTGCCACCCAGTTCCGAGGGCAGGGCCAGGTAAATATTTGAGAGAATGGTATCTCTTGGCTACAAGGTCTCCTGAGCACTGGCCCCACCAGGGAGAACACAGGTCGCCTTGTGGCTTGGGTGGTTCCACAAAGCAGCCTGAGTGCAAACTAGAGCGTGGACAAAATGGGGTCACTCCTTTAAGGCACCCATTGTCTCACCCATTTCAGCCGAGTGCACTTGGGCCCAAGGGAAACCATTTTCTAATTTGATCAGAGGTGGTTCCCTGATAAAGGGCTTGGGTTGGGAGAGGGGCAGCCAACGCACAGCTGTGACTGAGCTTTGATTCCCTGGATTCCTTCATTGCTTCCACATGTTTCTTGAGCTCCTACTAGGTGTCAGGCCCCGTTCCAGGCTCCGGGGAGGGAGAGCCAAGCAAGACAGTCAGATTCCTGTACTCACAGATTCGGGACGGGGTGACAGACAATAAAAGTAAACGGATGAATAAACAAGCCCACTTCAGAGAGCAGTGGTGCTGTGGAGAAAATAAACTGTGTGTCGTGGTGGCCAGCGCTTCAAGGGGGGAGGCCAAGGGGGACCAGCTTAGTGGGTGTGCAACCATGGAACTCAGGTGGGTCTTGAACCCGTGGGCTGGGACTCGAACCCAGTCAGCACCCACTATCTTTTAATCGAGATCACGCATCTGGTCTTGGGACTTAATAAAGCTCAGGTTCTTTATGTCTCATCGCAGAAAGAATCCAGTGAGAGAGAAAGTAAGAAGTGGATTTCTTTAGAGAGAAACACACTCCACAGACAGAGTGTGGGCCATCTCAGAAGGCTAGAGGCCCCCAAATATGGGGCGGTTAGTTTTTATGGGCTGGGTAATTTTATAGGCTAATGAGTGGGAGGATTGTGACAACTCTAATATTTTGGGGAAGGGGCGGGGATTTCCAGGAATTGGGCCAACACCCACTTTTTATTTTTTATTTATTTATTTTTTTTCTGTACGCGGGCCGCTCACTGTTGTGGCCTCTCCCGTTGCGGAGCACAGGCTCCGGACGCGCAGGTTCAGCGGCCATGGCTCACGGGCCCAGCCGCTCCGCGGCATGTGTGATCTTCCCGGACCGGGGCACGAACCCGTGTCCCCTGCATCGGCAGGCGGACTCTCAACCACCGTGCCACCAGGGAAGCCCCACCACCCACTTTTTGACCTTTATGGTCAGCCTTGGAACTGTCCTGGTGCTGGTGGGTGTGTCATTTCGCTCATGTATTACAATGAGCCTGTAATGAAGCTCCAGTTCCCCTGGAAGTCGAATCTTATGCCCCCTTGGACCTAGCCGATTCTAACCAGTTCATGTTGTATCCTCCACGGCTATGTCCTTCTTTTAGAGAGCACCTGTTTCAGGTGGGCAAGGACAAGCCAAGGGCAAGAGAGGCTGCATGGAGTGAACAGGGGATTGTGGGGCTGGGCAGGGTCGGGGGGTCTGCGTTTTTATTCCAAGGGTGTGGGGAATCCAGTGGAGGTTTTTAAGCAGGAACTGACATGCCTAGAGACCTGAAGAGGATGGGACCACTCACAGACGAGGGGAGGGAAAGAAGCAGGTGACAGGGAGGAGGCAGTGAGCCTCGGAGGGGCACATCACTCTGAAAGCAGCCAGCGCGTAGCAGGAAACATGCCCACAGCTGTAGAAGGCAGGCATAGCATTGAGTCGCACGTGAATCCCCATCTCTGTATGAATCTGTGCTTTTCTTCTGCCTCACTCTGCAACTTAATCACACCCAGCCCCACCCCCTGCTACCCCCAGGTCTCTGCTTATGCTCCTCCCTCACTTGGGATGTCCTCAGATATTTTCTGAGCACCTCCCCCAGGCTAGGTGCTGTTCTGGGCACCAGGAATGGAAGGATGAACTCGCTGGTCCTCACCTTCCTCCCGTATGTCGGCCAGTGAAACCTCATCCAAGCATCGAGCCTGTCTCAGATCCCTCCTTCTCCAATCAGGGAGTCGGACAGACCTGGGTTGGGATAACTCTTGAGATGGGCTGGACCCACTCAAAGTGTGGCAAGCCCCAGAGGGATTTCCAAGTAACTGAACTGTGTCCTGGAGGCAAAGCTCATTTTTAAACTGAAATTCTGGAGCATTTTGTGCTTTATTTCATAGACATTCTTGATTGATACCTACCACTAAAACTAGGCCTGATGTTCTTTCAAGAAAAGAACTGTAGGAGATAACCCAATACCACTGCATTTATGCACCCTTCTTCCCACTTTTATTCAAAATGATACTACAATGCAAGAGGGAAGAGATATGGGGAGATATGTATATGCATAACTGATTCACTTGGTTATACAGCAGAAACTAACACACCATTGTAAAGCAATTATACTCCAATAAAGATGTTTAAAAAATGATGCTACAGTAATGGAGTAGTTATCTATTGCTGCATAACAAGTTACCCCAAAATGTAATGGATAAAACCCCAACCAATATTTATTATCTGCCCCAGTATCTGTAGTTCAGGAATTTGAGCGGGGGGTGACTTAGTTCTCATGAGTTGCAGTCAAGATGTCGGCAGGGGCCTAAGTCATGTCATCTAAAGCCTCGGGGGGAGCCTGAGGATCCCCCTTCAGAATGGCTGCTCATGTGGCTATTGGCTGGAGGCCTTAGTCCCTCAGCACACATGCTTCTCTCTAGGGCTGCTTGAGTGTCCTCACGACACAGCAGTTGGCTTCCCCCAGAGTGAGTGATTCAAGAGGGAGCAAAGAGTTGGCCACAGTGTCTTTTATGACTCAGCCTGAGAGGAAACAGTCCGTCATTTCCACAGTATCATATTGGTTACCCATGGCAGCCCTATTCAGGGTGGGAGGGGCTACACAGGGCATGAATTCTAGGCGGCAGGGATCATTGGGGCCATTTTGGAAGCTGGCTGCCGAGAAAAATAATAGGCGCCATGGAACAAACATAATTTAGCCACTTTGTGTTCTTGGGACATACCGTCTCATTTGACCCTTACAATAACTCTGTGTGGGACAGACAGTGGGAGGTGAAATAGCTTGTCCAAGACCACCAAGCTAATAAGTGGTAGAGAGGGGTCCAAACTCAGAGGACTGTGAAAACCACCACCCCATCAATAGCGTCCAGCAGTGCCCTCTGCCACACGCCCGTCTCCTGGCCTCTGGAGAAGAATTCCTGGACCTTCCGTGTGCTGGGCCTCTGTTCCCCAGGCCCATGGTGTGGCCTCTCCTCCCAGCTTTGCCTGGCCTGTGCCCACAAGGGGCCCCCAAAGGTTTCTCCTCTCGCTGGTGCTGACTGCCCCTCATTCTCACTGAAGCCTCAAACCCTGTTCTGTGGACTTTGCTCTCATTCCCATTCCTGCTTTGGGACCCTTGGAAAAAGCCTCCCCAGTTCTAAGCGGGCACCGGTGGTGGCCCAGGATTGGAAGGTCTTGTCCGAACATTGGCTGACAGCCATGGTGTTGCCAATAATCCTTCCTGCCTCTTTGACCTCCATGAGTCTTTTGTTTTGGTTTGTTTGGTTCTTTTACAGAGATGGTGTCATCTTTGCAAAGAGACGTGTTAGTAAAGGATGGTCATGTTCAACAATGAAAACAGGAGGTGAATCAACTGAAAAGTGAGAACAAAGAAAAGGATCACCAGCTCGAAGCCCTCAGCTCCAGAGTGAGTGTCGGGTCATCAGCAAATTGTAGCTGCGAAAAGCAGACACAGTGGAGTCACATGACACACGGTGGTGAGATGAGGCCAGTGCCCAAGGACAAAGGGAGGGTAGTTGCTGGGCAGGTGGCCAACTTCTCTGAAGCCTTTCAAAGGACAGCATGTATGTGGCTCAGAATAAGCGTAATAGATTTTCAAATCCAGCAAACATTTTCTAACCCCTATTATAAATGAGTTTGTTTATTTCCAGCAACAAACACACCTATGAGCATATACTGCCATTGCAAAGTTTAATATTAAGCAGAATACGATCTCTCTGTGAGCACGGATGACCACACGGCTGCATCATGGTAACAGCACCACTGGTTCTCATAATTGTCTTCAAAGCAGAATGTCTGAAGATCCAGATGCAAACACGCAGACTCTCATTTCTTCCTTAGACTTTAGTGTGTAGAATATCTCTATGGAAGATGAACGTGGTAGGCAAGCAAAGAGCTTTTTACATGTAACTTTGACTATTTGCAAATCTTGCCTTCAATGCTAAATTTAGAATCCTGACTCTAGAGGATAAGATTTCTCAGTATTTGTATGATGTGCCTGTTTCTGTGAGTCAAGGTAAAACCTCAAAGCTTTCATCTCAGGTGGCAACTCAGAGATTCCCAGAGGCTACCCGATAGCTAGGTCTGCATGGGGGTGGGGTGAGAACAGATGTTGAGCTTCCAAGGAAAAGGCACAGTAAGTAATACCTGGTACGTAGTACCATACCCAGTTTGGAGCTGGTGAAAGGCACTGCATGAGCTTTGGGATCAGACAGACCAGAGCTTTCTTTTATTGTAACTTATTTGGCCTCCATTTCCCGATCTGTGAAATGGGGATGACAAAATCATTTTCCGAGAAGTGGGAGGCTGGTTTTAGTTGTGCTCTTCTGCCTCTGCCCAAGGTCGGCTGCCTGGCCAAGCCCTCTGCATTCGTTTCTCCCAAGCAGAGTTTCTTCCCAGGCATGTGCTATAGCTGTTTAATGTGGTGTGTGTGTGTGTGTGTGTGTGTGTGTGTGTGTGTGTGTGTGTGTGTGTGCGTGCTGGGGACGTGAAGGGGATGCAGAGCTGGTGCTATGTAGAAGGAATCTGCAAAGACAGCACCTGCTTGGCTCTTCTACCTCCTGAAGTGCATTTGGATGATTTTGTCCCCGTTTCCCCTTCCTCGTTGACAGCGGAATGAGATCCCTTCTCCTCTAGACTGTGCTGGCCAACAGCAGAAGGGCTCGTCACCACCAAGGGTACTGCTCTTGTGAACATTTGAGATGCCTTTTTTTTTTTTTTTGCGGTACGTGGGCCTCTCACTGTTGTGGCCTCTCCCGTTGCGGAGCACAGGCTCCGGACGCGCAGGCTCAGCGGCCATGGCTCACGGGCCCAGCCGCTCCGCGGCATATGGGATCCTCCCGGACCGGGGCACGAACCCGTATCCCCTGCATCGGCAGGCGGACTCCCAACCACTGCGCCACCAGGGAGGCCCTGAGATGCCTTTTTTTAAATGACATACATCATGTGTGTTAATTTTAGAAAAATAAGTAGATGACATTGAGAAGAAAAAATAAAAAGAGAGGAGAGGAAATGCTACCTTGAGAAATCAGTGTTAATATTTTCATGTATGTTCTTCCAGTCTTGTTTCTATATATTGCCTAGAAATCAATCAATCAATCATTTTATAGTGAATTTATACTATGCACATTTAAAAAAATTTTAAATACGTATTATTTTCCCATTCTAATAAATCAACACTCTTATCATTCGTCTTAAAAGCTACATACTTTCTCCTGGATGTACCCAGTGTTATAAAGTGGTCTGCTGTGCTAAACAACACTTGGGTTGTTTCCTCTTTTTTTTTTTCTTCCACTGTTACTGACAATTCTGGGAAGAGCATCCTTGAAACTACAGATTTACTTATTTCTCCAGTCATTGTCCTTAAGGTACATTCCTAAAGTGGGAATTGCTGGGTCAGAAGAAGGCACATCCATCCTTATGCACTTAATGCCTGTTGCCAAGCCGCCCTCGGGCAAGACAGCTCCGTTTTCCCCTCCACACCAGTCGGGGCAGTTGTGTCTTTGAGATGCAACCTGCACAAAAGCCCTAAAATGGACCTGAGCTCACTGGCCCAGCCCCCTGCACCCTCACCGGTCACAGCGTGAAAACATCCCAATTCCTGCACCCTAAGTACCCAGACTCTACAAAGCTGGATTTCCCCTGCAGTGAAGCTTGCTGGCTTTTGAAGAGGAATTTAGACGCTCTATTCCTCAGAACTCATGAGAGGGGTGAACTGGGAATGACTGCAGGATCCCATGCTCCCATCACACAAATGGTCTCGCCTCTCAGAATTCAGAGGTGTGATTGGGTTATACAGCAGGAAACACTCCTGGGCGTGAACACAGGTACTTGGGACCCCCAGCCAAGCCCCCGTGGCCTTGTCCATTTTATGCACAGTGCTCAGTGCTGAAAGAAGAGTTACAGAAGGAAGATGCCCAGAAGGAGAACTGGGAAGCCCAAGAGAAAGAGTTAAAACTCTGCAAAACCGTGCGTTGAACCTCCTGACCCCTAGGTGTCCACTGAAAGCCTAGATTATGGCCTTGAGGGTTTTGGAGGGGTTCCTTGGCCCATTAGCTAGCACAAGCTCTGGGGCTTTCTGGGTGTTTGTCTGTTAATGTAGTCTCCTAATGCTTTGATTTGCTAGCCTCAAAGAGATGGGTGAAAAGACCATGGAAAACACACTCTCCCCAGATTTTCTGGGCAATTGGCTCAAGGCCCCTCATCAGGTTTCCCCTGGGGAAAGGGACGGGAAGTGGCCACCATATGCTGCTAGAAATTCACCGTGGTCCCTACCCCTGGACTTGTGATGCCCAGACTTTCATGATCCACTGTCACAAGTTTTATCACAGCCCTGAGCACTGTTATTAACACAACTCTTCTTGAAGTATTTTTGCTTAAATACATTCAATTTTACAACAATTCATAAAAACAAAATAAAAAGCAAATGTATCACTGGCCTTGTATGGAAGGTGAACATAAAAATCAATACAGTGAAAAGATGACCACTCAATGTAAATGTTCACCCCCTGTACAGGCTTGAACCCTCGTGCACATCACCAGGCATACGTTTTCCATCCGTTGGGAAGGACGGTGCCTGGGACGGGGGCAGGAGACGTGTGTTCTTCTCTCTGTCAGGAGCACACTTCTCTGCCTCAAATGAGAAAAAAGAAAAATGTCATTGTTCTTTGCTTCCAAACTGTGCCCATTGTGTCTTCCAAACAGCCCTTATTTAGATTGAACTCAAAAATATACCCCAAGGAAAGAGATTCTAATGAGTGGATAGGTATCTTGTACTGTTTAATCCAGGATCCATGCTGATCTTCAAAAGAAACTCAAATTTTCCCTCACCCAGCCCTTTCATTGCATCCGTTGAAAGAAAGTCTACTTTGCCTCAAAGATGTGGAATTGTCCCCCAAGGGAAGGAATGAAGCGAATCCCAGACTCGGTTTCTGCCTTAATGAACCAGATGAAATGAGTTCTGAAGTTGACTTCCCTGTTGTTGGAACTCTTTCAGCAAATCCATGACATGGAAAAAGAAATGAGGAAGCTCAGGGTGGAGCTGAAAAGGAGCAGTACCGAGCAGAGCCTGATCTCTATGACGCTGTGGGAAAAGAGCAAGGTATGGCAGGGACAGGTCGGCCTGGGAACCACTCTGGGGCAAGCACTCCACCTGCATCATCTCTGTTCATCCTCACAATGACCCCATGCGGTCTATACTGGTATTCACCCCACTTTACAGTCGGGAAAACTGAGGCTCACAGAGGTGAAGGAAGTTATCCAAGTTCACTTGCATAAAGTAGTTGTGGCAGAACTTGAATCCAGGTCTGCCTGACTCCAAAGCTCCTGTGTGTAACCACTACCCTAGACTGCCTTCAAATCTTAATTGTGAAATTATCTAAGAAAGAATTGATCCATTAAATCAAGTTTGCCAATGATGTTGTTCCAACTTAAATTCTCATATTGATTTTTTTTTGGCTTTTTGTTCCATCATTGAGAATGTTTTTAAAAATCTCAACATGTTTCTCATTTGTGTTTCTTCTTTTAATATGAACGATGTTTGCTTTATATGTTTTGAGGCTGTGTTACTAGGTGCATATAAATTTAGAATCCTGTAGAGCAAAACTTTAGATCATCATGAAATGTCCCTTTTCATCTCTAGTAGTGTTTCTCCCTTAACGTCTCCTTTGTCATTTAGCTTCCTCACTGGCTTTCTGTTGGTTAGAGTTTTCATACCATATCTTTTTCATATGTTCTCTGTCAATTTTTGTCTTAAGGTTTAGACATATGCCTTCAAATAGCGTATCATTTTTACAAAATCCAGTTTGACAATCTTTGACTTTTAGTCCATTTATATTATGTAATTACTCGTGTACTGGGGTTTAAATCTACCTTCTTGCTCAATACCAGTTGTACCATCTGTGCTATGTTCCTTTTTCTCTCCTTTCTTGCCTCCTTCTGAGTGGATGGTTTTCTCTTATTCCACTTTCCCCCTCTATTAGCTTGGAAATATTTCACTTTTTTACTATTCTTTTAGTAATAGTAAGACAATAGCATTCATCCTTGACTCACCAAAATCACACATTAATTAAGTTTTTCACTCTTCTACTATTCTCTTAGTAGTCATCCTGAAGACTACAATATGCATTCTTTTTTTTTTTTTTTTTTTTTTTTTTTTTTGCGGTACGTGGGCCTCTCACTGTTGTGGCCTCTCCTGTTGTGGAGCACAGGCTCCGGACGCACAGGCTCAGTGGCCATGGCCCACGGGCCCAGCCGTTCCGCGGCATGTGTGATCCTCCCAGACTGGAACACGAAACCGTGTCCCCTGCATCGGCAGGCGGACTCTCAACCACTGCGCCACCAGGGAAGCCCTGCATTCTTAACTTACCAAGAGGCAATAGTAGTTGATAATTATGCCCTTCTCCTTGACAGTGCAATGAGTTTCAAACACCTTAACTTCACTTACCCCCTCCAGATTTATAAGCCATTGCTGTCATTTTCTAAACTCCTCTTGATAGTTAATACCCCACAAGACATTAGTAGTGTTTTGCTATAGTCAGTATTATATCCACACATTACCCTTACTGTTGCTTGTCTTTTCTGCATCTCTGATCACCCACCTGGGTTCATTTTTCTTGTGTCTGAAGAATACCCTTTAATGTTTTCCCTCATGGTGGCTCTGCTGATGACAAATTCTCAAATGTGCCTGTGTGTCTGTCTGGAGATGTATATTTAACGTCCATTCTTAAAACACATTTGACTGCATATTGAATTCTACAATGGCAATTCTTTTCTTTCAGCACATTAGATACAGCATTAGATATGTCACTATTGTCTTGTGGCTCCTATTATTTCTATTTAGAAGTCATCTGTAAGCCTAACTGTTGTACCTTTGCATAATCTGTCTTTTTCTCCGGTTGCTTTTAAGATTGTCTTTTCCCTTGATTTCCAGCAGTTTTATTATGGTTTATCTAGGGGTGGATTCAGTTTTATTTACCTCGTTCAGAGTTCGTAGGGGCTTCTTGAATCCCTAGCTTGGTGTTTTGCCTTAGTTCAGGCGCTTGGGCTCTGTACCACACAGGCAGTGGGGAGCTCCTAAGGCTTCTGAACAAGTGACTGATGCAATGACATTTGTGGACAGTAATCAGGGTGAAAATGATCGTTACAATTTCTTACGTACTAGGTGTTCCCTTGAACATTTCATCTCTTCATCTTCACAACAGTGCTGTGATCTAGAAATCATCCTCTCCATTTTACAGATGAGAAAGTCAAGGCTACTAGTTACTAGTAAAATAACTAGCCCAATGGCACAGTCGGTTTTGTCTGACTCCAGGTTCGTCTGACTTCAGTGACGCTGGCGTAGCAAACAGCCACATGCTACTGTTTACACTGAAATTAATGAAAATTAACTAAAATTTTTAGTTCAGTTCCTCCGTCACACCAGCCCCATTTCGAGTGCTCGATCCCCAGATGTGGCTGGTGGCTGCCGTATTAGACAACACAGCCTCGCTCAGAGTACCTGTACCGCTGCAGAAATTTCTGTTGAACAGAGCTGCCTTACAGCTGGGTAACTCTCAGAGTACCGTTAAGATTGCACTGGAAGAATCTAAACTCGAGGCGAGGAGGCCAGTTGTCACAGTCCAGCTTGCATGTTAGAGGGACTGGAGGACAGGCGTGAGACCACCGAGTGTGAGGGAGGGAGCAGGGCGGCCGCTGAAGGTGCCTCTGAGGCTTGGGGACGGGAACGGGGGTTGTTCATGCAGAACACAGATAAGGGCAGAGTCCAAGGCTGGACTTGGCTTTTGCAGCACATGAAAAAGGCTGCTGACATAGAAGTCCGAGCATGTTTAGACCTGGGAGAAAACTAAGGCCCAGAGAGCTTAGATGACTTTTCCAAGGTAACAGAGCTGGGTAGAGGCTCTTCCACTGGACCACACTACTCAGAAGAAAGCTCTTAAGGGCTTTTCTGGGTCTTTTATTAGATCCCTGTGATCCCCCTCTTCAGATCCCTAAAAAAACAGCCTGTGAATTTGTTTCAGCACAAAAACTTTCCATTTATTTATGAGAGTTTGCCTCATTTCCTGTTAGTGCCAGGGCCCAGGGCTCAGCAGGTGCATCCAAGAATTGAGCAGCTGCAAGGCCTACACTGGCCAGCCAAGGGTAGCGTGGAGCACGCCCAAGCTTACCGTGCGTTGACTGTTACCCAAGCAAGGGGGGAAAAGTAGGCAAGCTTCTCCACTTTAAATACCTTCCTTGGCAGGCTGCAGTTCTTAATAGACATTGCTTTAGCAAGCCTCCAGAGAGGTTACCACCAGTGAGTGTGCTCAAAGTGGTAACGACAAACAGTTATGATAATAAACCCAATCATAACATTTCCAAGTACCCATCACGAGTTATTAGAACGAGACTGTACGGCGGACATTCCCGTCCACCTTTCCTAGGTTACAACAGTACTTAACACACTCACAGAGCCCTTAAGCACTATTCCAAACATTGAATCCCCACAATAACTCTATGCAGTGATACTAGTATCATCATCCCCATTTGACAGATGAGGACACTGAGTCACGGAGCAGTGAAATAACTTTCCGAGTGTCGTACGGCTTGTTTGGGACCGATCTGGGATGGGAGTGTGCGGTAGAACATAGTTGAGCCCCGGGTGCAGAGCTCGGCCCTTTCCCGTAGGGGGCAACTCCCTGTGAGTTTGCCTCCACCCTGTGCATGCCTGTGACCCCTTCTGCTGGGCTGCAGCTGTCCCTACCCCTCAGGGACTCCCCCACTGCCATTAGCAGCCCCCCCAGAAGAGTTTCCCCAGAGGGCATGATGATCACATTAGCAGCAAGCCCACGCTTTCATCATCCTTTCAGGTGGAAGAGAAGCTTCGGGAGGATTCCAGAAGGAAATTGCTTCAGCTGCAAGAAATGAGGAACAGAGAAAACCTCATTAAAGCCAATTTGGAAAGGGCAGTAGGTCAGGTAGGCGTGCTGCAGAGCCCCTTCACGGGCCCGTGCTCTCCATGGAATCCCGCACCCAAGCGGCCGGCAGGGATGAATGAAGAGGAAGACGGCCTGGCTTAGTTCACCCGCTTATCTCAGGGGCAGGGCTTTGTGCGGCTTCCGCGTCCCCGTGGATTTCACTAAAGAGGCTTTTCCTTCTGGGAAGCTGCCCACTCCAGTGTTTGCTGTTGCCTGAGACCCTGACCAAGCAGCCAGTCCCAGCTCATGGCCCACGCCAGTGAACCAGCTGTGAGGTTCCCTCTTGGGAAGGGTTTGAGCTCTTGACCCCGGTGGTGTTTCTAGCACTTTCTCCTTCACATTTTTTGTCCTGACATTTACAGCGATCTTTCTTCCTCTGGGACCCCAAACAGATGCTACAGTCAGTGTCCCCAGGGAAATGCCACATTTCTGTTTGTTTGTTTGTTTGTTTGTTTGTTTTGTTTGGCCGAACCGCGTGGCTTGCCGGATTTTAGTTCCACGACCAGGCATGGAACCCGTGCCCCCTGCAGTGGCTGCGTGGAGTCTTAACCACTGGAGCGCCAGGGAAGTCCTGTCACTTTTCTTAATAAAGTAAAGCCCAGAATACCACAGCTTATGCCAGGTGGAGGTGGGCAGGGTGGGGAGTGGGCCATTTCCCAGGAC
Source organism: Mesoplodon bidens (assembly GCF_964165515.1). Taxonomy (NCBI): domain Eukaryota; kingdom Metazoa; phylum Chordata; class Mammalia; order Artiodactyla; family Ziphiidae; genus Mesoplodon; species Mesoplodon bidens. Next base: position 37,745,115 of record NC_138164.1, read on the forward strand.
TCTGACCCAAGATGGCCCAGTGGCCCTTCCTCTGACACGTGGCACAGACATGAGGGCCAGAACATGCAAACGAACCTTCACCAAAGGCTAAGGGAGAGCAAACGAGAACCCAAGATGGGGCACTGGCCCTCCAGAACACAGCCCACCGAGGGCAGCCCATCTTGGACCCCCTCCACAAGGCATCCTCTCCTGGCAGCCACGGCTCCAGGGGGACCAAGAACGTTTTGCGTGTATGTGTTTGTGCTTTTCTTTTTCTGGGAGAGTGAGTCCACCTCGTCACTCATTGGATGCTCAGAAGGATCTGTAAACCACCAAAAAAGGTTAAGAACCACGATCCTTAAAGGAGCCCTCCGTCCCACCCAGCTCAGCTCCCAAAGCCCTTGCATTTGGTAGCATCCAAGCCTGAACCATCAGTGTGACCGGAATTTGTCCCACGCACTGAACTTCAGAGGCAACCACAAGTTAAATGACGATGCTGACCCTCAGGCAGGTTTGAAAGCCTCTTCAACCAACTTCCACACCATCACCCCCGGTGTCCTTTCTCCTGCAGAGTGCCGACCCCTTAGCAAGGCAGAGAGCCCGCCAGCCTGGGCTTCCCTCCGTGCACCTGGGCTACCCCTCACCTTGCTGGCACTCTGCACCCACGGCGCACACCCGCCTTGAGGGCATGATCTGCGCCACTTGCTGAGCACCTGGTCATGGCTCTGGCCAGGGGTCATCCAGGAAGACCCTCAGAGACTCTGAGATTCCTCCAGGTCTAGACTCGAGAGAGAAAGGACGAACAAGGCTTCTCTGCGCTGCCTGGGCCTTCCTGCTTCACCCCCTTGTCTCCACAGCCCGCTCCCAGCCTGAGGTCCTGCCCTTCCCCAGGCCAGTGACCACAGGACTCAGCCCACCGTCCAGCAGGACCTGTCCCTCCCCACCCCCACCCCCCACCCAGCAGTCCTGTAGGGCGCCTCTGGTGATAACGCGGGCCATTGCCCACAGGGCCCTCTACATAACCTCTTCCTCGGGCGAGCTAGGACCCTCCCTTGGCCATGAAACCAGCAGACGACCCAGAGTCCCTCCAATCACCCAGCTGGCTTCCAGCAGGATGACTGCAGAGGTGTCCTTAGGAGAGTCACAATTCCTCTACTTGGCTTCCCAGAGCTCCCTGGTGTGCAGCAGACTCCTGTGTCTTAGGACCTGTTCACGTTCTCATTGATTGTGTGGCCCTTGTGGTCCTTCAGGGCTCTGTTTTAGAGCCTTTCATGACCACATTTTGCCAGTGAGCCAAAAACCCAGGCCAAGGGCCATCACGTTGGGAAATTTCCAGAGAATCTTGGGCTTCTTTGCCGTTCAAGTCTCATGAGCCTGGGGCATCTTGAACTCGTCATTCTAGAAGCCCTGATTTAATTTAACTGCGTTGTTTCATCATCCGTAATATGAAGACACCAGCATCAGGGAGGCACTCAGTAAAAACTGGCTGAACTGAAGGAGAGGACTTTGAACATCTGACTTGACAGGTGTTTCTGTTCTAAGCATTCAATGAATGTTTATTGAGTGCCTGCTGTGTGCCAGGCACTGCACCAGGCTCCGGGGACCTGGAGAGGAATACAGGAGACATCGTCTTCAGGACACAAGGTCTAAGGCACAAAACGGCAGCAGGCAGCTCCTCCTTCTCTCCCCAGGCGCCCTTGCTGATGACACGAGTTACCTGGGCTGACAGCCTCAATGTTTATCTCACATCCTGGTGGCAACGTAGCAATTACGGAAAGCACTCCTAGCCCTGGACTTCCCACTGGATAATTGGCAGCAAGTGGCTCTTCCGAGAGCCCAAGACGTGTGTGTGCTGACCGTGTGCGTCGGCTAGGTTAAGCGGGCACACCTGAAAAGTCATTAAAACCTGCTGTCCCCCTCTCTTGTGTGGGCACTGCCCCTTCCGGTGAGAGGTGAAGGTGTTAATTACCCATAATGACCACTAAAGGCGTGCAGAGCCTTCTCACCGATTTCTCCCAGACCCAGCGATGGAGGCGCCTCCCCCAGCCTTGCAGCTGCAGCTGTGCCACTCACCTCATCCCCTTCCCTTTCTTTGTGCTGCAGCTGGAGCTTTTCAGAGGTCAGGTCCTCAAGGCCACTTGCGGACGCGTGAAACCGTTCCAGGACAAACCCGTCTCCAATCAGCAGGCTCGTCTCTCTTCCCCACTTTCTCCTTCAGGGACCCGGGGCTCCAGACACTGGGAGCATATGTTCCTGTTTTTTGTTGGTGGCACATAATTTTCACACTGTTGCTACTCCATAAAGATTTGTTTTGATTTTCTGGGAATTCCTGGCTTTTCAAGTAAAAGCCAGTTAAACTCCCTTGTAGTGTTTCTGTGAAAATCAAATTAAACCACCCAGGACTGTGTCTGGTCGGCAGACCCGCACGGTGAACCTCCGTTAGCCCCGCGAGGAAAGGGGCGGCCTCAGCATGGACGGTGCGTCCTCGCTCGCTCGTTCCTCCTGAAGTGGCAGATGGCAGTGAGGGTGGGCCTCTGGCTGTAACGATGCCTTATTATCCTTCCGTTTATCCTCTCCAACCCTGGGTGTCAGCGCACGGGTCACAAGATCACACCACGGGCTGCTCTCAGACGACCTCCTTTTTAGGAGCCCACAGCATCAGGCTCAGCGTGATGAATCCCTCCCAGAATGCAGAAGAATCTAGAACACACTCGTGGCCACATGACAGGCCTTTGGCTCTTAAAAAACCATCTCTGATCCTGGGAAACATGCCCCGGTGACAGAGCCAATATCCACCCTCCAGAGCCATCCCCAAAACACGCCAGGACCTCCCTCCTCCGAGCTTAAGCTGAAGCCCTCCATGTCCCCTCCCCCCAGAGCCACCCTGCATTTTAATTAATTAATTAATTAATTTTTGCTGGGTTGGGTCTTCGTTTCTGTGCGAGGGCTTTCTCCAGTTGCGGCGAGCAGGGGCCACCCTTCATCGCGGTGCGCGGGCCTCTCACTATCGCGGCCTCTCTTGTTGCGGAGCACAGGCTCCAGACGCGCAGGCTCAGTAGTTGTGGCTCACAGGCCCAGTTGCTCCACGGCATGTGGGATCTTCCCCGACCTGGGCTTGAACCCGCATCCCCTGCATTGGCAGGCAGACTGCCAACCACCGCACCACCAGGGAAGCCCCACCCTGCATTTTAAATCTTTTTTTTTTCTTTTCCTCACCAGTTACTAGAAAAGAGCACCAGGGTCACAGAGGACAATATCAACGTTTGGCAGAAAAAGCGGACCCTGCAGAAGGAGACCCAGCTCAGCAGCTGCAAAGAGGAGGAAATCACCCAGAACATCAAGAAGCTGAAGACATCCTTAGACAGTTGCCAGGTGCCCCCTTCTCCATTCCTCAAATGTCCCCTGTGTCTCATTTTTGTGCTCCTTGTTCAGGAAATTGTCCAGCTCTGCTTTTAGTCCACCTTTTCTCTTGTTGGAGAAATCTGTTTGAGATCAGAAAACAAAGGACCTCCAGAAATGCCTCCCAGGTGAACTTGGTGTGGCCAAGGAGAAGCTGCCCGACACACTCCAAGTACTGCCTTTGGGAGGCCCCAGACCCCGGGGAAAATAAAACAGCCCCGTGTTATTTCCAGAGAAACCAAAGAAACATTCTGCTCTTTATTTGCAGTTTTCTTTTCTGTCCCAGCAGTGGAAGGCTGCTCTTACCCTTATTGGACCAGAGGGTCTGGCAGAGCCCCCACTTCATGGCTCCCACGCAGGGATCCAGCTTATCACATCAGGCAGCTGCTTCTGCTTTCTCTGGAAATATGCAGCTGCTATCTGGGGAGTCTGGGCAAATATTGGCTTGTCAGCACTCTTTCAAGTCGGGAAACCGCACTTTATGACCAGCTTGTGTGTTGATCTCAGCAGGAATTCTGTAACCAAATTTGCTTCCCCTTTCAGCCAAATCGCCCTTGGCAATTTGGGTTTGGAATTGCCTATACCTAAACAAAGGGTCTCTTTGACCATCCAGAGTCCCAATTAGAGTGCACGTGAAATAAAAGCTGCCTCCTTCCTTCCGCCCCCCCCAAAAAGGGAAGTAGAACTTGGCCGTCACAGGGCGGCCAACATACGGCTCTGCCTGCTTCACGGGCCCGTCAAGAACACTGCTCTGTGCGGGTCACAAGCGTCAGGTGCTATTTCTGGCGATGGTGCCCGGGCTCCTCACGACCTCATCTCTTTCCAGGCATGCATGACAATGTCTTGCTGTAGCAATGACCTGAAGAAGGAGGTCGACCTCCTGCAGCACCTGCAGGTGAGCCCACCTGTCTCAGGGCTCCAGAAGGTGGCACTGGACATCTTGCGCCTGTCACTGTCCTGGCTGGAGGAAACGGAGCATCTCCTCCACGAGGTGGGGATCCAGTTCTGCAGCTCCGACAAAGGTGATTGAAACTCTTTTCTCACATAGTTACATGACTGAAATATTGCGTTGAATCTGATCACGATGGGACATCTGTTGAGGGAGGCTTCTTAGGTATGTGGCCAAGTGTTCCCTTCTCCAGACTTCACTTTGCTTCACCACTTGAGAAGCAGTGTTCCTGGAAACAAGTACACAAGTGCGACGTGATTACTGGAGAAAAAGGAGACGTGACAGAGTCAACAGGAAAAATCGAAATTATGCTCAATCTTCTCTCTCAGAAGTAACCCTATATATACATAGAGAGAGCAGAGACGTTTTTCAGAGCAGTTTTATGTTCATGGCAAAATTGAGAGGATGATACAGAGATTTCCCAGGTACCCCCTGTCCCCACTCATACACAGCCTCCCCCATGTATCAGCATCAGCACCAGAGAGGTACAGTTGTCAGGACTGATGAACCTACATTGACACATCCTAATCACCCCAAGTCCATGGTTTATATTAGGGTTCACTCTTTTTCATTTTAATTTTATTGGAGTGTAGTTGATTTACAGTGCTGTGTAGGGGTCACTCTTGGTGTTGTACATCCTATGGGTTTGGGCTTGGACAAATGTGTGATGACATGTATCCACCATTATAATATCATACAGAATCGTTTCACTGCCCTGGCCTTTCTCGCCTTCTGAGATGGCCCACGCTCTGTCTGTGGAGTGTGTTTCTCTCTAAATAAGTCCACGTCTTACCTATCACTTTGTCTCTCACTGAATTCTTTCTGCGATCAGACATCAACAACCTGAGCTTCATTAAGTCCTGAGACCAGCAGGTCCACCAATAATGAGGCCCACCCCGGGGAGGACCCAGAGGCCCTATAAATCACGATGCTCCACCGGGAAGATGGTCCAGTCCTGAAGGTGCCTTTGATCCCAAATCTACTGCCCTAAGCAGAAGCCAGGGAGCATGGTGGGGGACGTGGTTCAGATCAGGCCATCTCTGAGCAGATTGGTGGATTCTGTGCACAAAGTCCTGGTATTAGGTCAACTCGATTTATGAGTTTCACTTCTCAGGTCACTCTGTAACTACACAGTAACAGAAAGGACAGAGAATTCATTAAAAGCCACCTGTGGAGTCCATAGAGGGGAAGTGGGGTGGGTGAAGTTACAGATCAGGGACGTGGTAATAAAGCAAAATGATGATAACCCATAAACCCAAATATCTAGAAACTGATATTCTAGAAATTGAGGAAAGTAAAGCTACAAGTTTAACAAAATAAAAAGAAGCAAAGGAGAAGCCAACTTCAAAGCCAGCCTATGCAATTCCTCCAGGGCAGCGCACATTTGTCTGATTGAAGCCTGGCCCTGCTGTTCTTCAGTGCCTTCCTATTAGTGCCTTAAGTAATCAACATCTCCAGTAATCCCTCTGCAGTGTTCAGGAATTCAACTCGTCATGGGGAAACCTGTGGTTTGACGACTTATGTTTTTAAGAAACCTTCTTTTCTTTTCAAAACTGGACATTTTTATTTCAAATAAAAGAACCTATCCCCCCCAAAAAAAAGAATAGTTTCACTGCCCTGAAAATCCTCTGTGCTCCCTCCCAGCCCCCGCGCAGCCCCTGGCAACCACAGATCTTTTTACCGTCGCCATAGTTTTTGCCTTTTCCAGGATATCATGTAGTTGGAATCATACAACTTTTCAGATTAGTTTCTTTTATTTAGTAATATGCATTTTCGTTTCCTCCAAGTCTTTTCATGGCTTGATAGCTCTTTTTTTCTTTTTAAGTGCCCAATAATATTCCATTATCCATTCACCTACTGAAGGACATCCTGGTGGCTTCCAAGTTTTGGCAGTTATGAATAAAGCTGCCATAAACGTCCACGTGCAGAGTTTTGTGTGGACATGTTTTCAACTCCTTTGAGTAAATACCAAGGGCGCGGTTGCTGAATCGTGTGGTTAGAGTACATTTAGGTGTTTTTTTAAATTAATTTATTTTATTTTATTTATTTTTGGCTGCGTTGGGTCTTCATTGCTGCGCATGGGCTTTCTCTAGTTACCGCAAGTGGGGGCTACTCTTCCTTGTGGTGCAGGGGCTTCTCATTGCAGTGGCTTCTCTTTTTGCATTGCGTGGGCTCTAGGTGCGCAGGCTTCAGTAGTTGTGGCACGCGGGCTCAGTAGTTGTGGCTCACGGGCTCTAGAGCACAGGCTCAGTAGTTGTGGCACACAGGCTTAGTTGCTTCGTGGCATGTGGGATCTTCCCAGACCAGGGCTTGAACCTGTGTCCCTTGCATTGGCGGGCGGATTCTTAACCACTAGGCCACCAGGGAAGTCCGTAGAGTACGTTTAGTTTTTAAGAAAACCACAAAACTCTTTTCCAAAGTGGCTGTTTTGCGTTCCCGCCAACAATGAATGAGAGTTCCTGTTGCTTCACATCCTCACTAGCGTTTGGTATCGTCACTACTATCATATTTTGTGTGGAACTTCCAGGGCATTTTCCCATGGAAAGAGCTGTGTGATTCTAGGCAAGTTACTTCCCCTCTCTGTGCCTGTTTCTTTACCTGTAAAATGGGGATAATAGGGAATACTCACCCCTTAGGATTTTTGTGAGGATTAAAATGCATTGATATATGTAAAGTACTTAAAATAGTACCTGGCATAAAATAGGCACTACCTATACACATGTATTGATTTATTTAACTTTACAAAAGAATAATGTCATATTATACCCAATTTCCTTTAGTTTCATTCCTAACAGTACATCTGGAGCACCCTTCAATGTCAATACACACAGATCTACATCATCGCTGTCACTGATGGCAAGGAACCCCATTCTGAAGGATGTACCATAATTTATTTAGCCAGTCCTCTATAATGGGCATTTAAGTTGCTTCCAGTTTTTCACACTTAACAGATGAGGCTGACATAAATATTATTCACACATACCTGTTCATCTTATCTTTATCATCCTAGATGTGGAAGGATATGAACCACTTTCATTCAACAAAGATTTATCGCAGGCCTCCTAGATACCAGGCACAGTGCAGGTTGGAAATATAATGGGGTCAGAAACAGGTAGAATTCAGGTTATGGGGTATATGGATGTTGGCTGTAAAATTCCTCCCTCTTCACTGTACATTTGAAATCTTTCATTATAAAATATTGGGGAACTAACAGGCACTCTCCCTGTGCTTGTAGATCTTAGGGTCTCAGGGAGGAATAGGGTGGGGCCTTAACTGAAAAATCACTCACATGGTTAAAACTTTAATCATGACAGTTGCTTTGAAGGAGAAGTGCAGGGCTCTGACCTGGTCAGGGACGGCAGGGCACCTGCAGGATGCATAGGAGTTATTTGCCAAAGAGGGGAGGGGAGGGCATTCTGGGTGGAGGGAGCAGCGTGGTGGGATCGCAGGAAGCATGGAAAACTCACGGGACTAAAAGAAATGGAGGCGGAGGGCAGGGACTGGTGAAGGAGGTCCACAGGGGCTGTATCATGGTGTGGCCGGGGGCTTGCAGAGCGCTGGTAAGAAGCTCTGCTTTAACCTGAGAGCAGAGAGAAGCCCACGAAAGGTTTTAAGTAAGGAACTGATGGAACAGGCTTGCATTTGGAGACAGTCATCTTGGCCACGAGTGGAAAATGTACAGGAAGGTGGCCAGCACAGAACCCCGGGAGAGCAGTTAGGAGGCTGTCACAAGACACGATGGTGGCCCTCACTGTGGCAATGGAGGGGACGGAGCAAGAGAGAAGATTCCAGGGGCATTTAAGAGATGAATCAACAGGCCTCAGTGATGGAGTTAGATATGGCTAGAAGGGAAGTGATGGAGAGAAAGGGGGCTACAGGTCTCCAGGTTTCTGGCTTGTGTTAAAAGTACAGATGTGGTTCCTTCACTAAAATCCAGAGTAAAGAATGCCACAGGAGGACCAGGTTTGAGAGGGAAGATGAGTGTGAGGTGCCTGTAGACATCCAAAGTGAGGTGCCAAGGACGCAGCTGTCACCCTGGATATCCAACCGTATCAGTGATGTGGCCCCGGAACCCAGAAGAACATGTGCCACATAGCGGGTGCTTAGTCAGATGGGATGGATGGACGGGTGGATGGATGGATGGTGATTAAAGCCATACGTGTGAATGGTATCACTAAGAAGGAAGTATTGAATGAGAAGGGAGAGCCCAGGGCCACACCTGGGAAACTCCAACATTTATCGTTGATACTTCTTGCCAAAGCGCTCTCCAGAGAGGCTGCACAAATTTGACATTCTTACAATAATGAATGAGAATAGAGGAGTGATTTTCAACTCTGGTGATTAAACAACCCCAGCCAGGATATGTCTAAGGTAATCCAGAAGGTGGTGTGAATTTCTTTTAAACGTGTTTAAAAAGAAAGGCAAGGCTTCCCTGGTGGCACAGTGGTTGGGAGTCTGCCTGCTAATGCAGGGGACACGGGTTCGAGCCCTGGTCTGGGAGGATCCCACATGCCGTGAAGCAGATAGGCCCGTGAGCCACAACTACTGAGCCTGCGCGTCTGGAGCCTGTGCTCAGCAACGAGAGGCCGCGATAGTGAGAGGCCCGCGCACCGCGATGAAGAGTGGCCCCTGCTTGCTGCAAGTAGATGAAGCCCTCTCACAGAAACAAAGACCCAAGACAGCCAAAAAAATAAATAAATAAACAAATGTGGGGTTTAAGAAAAAAAAAAGTATTAAAAAAGAGAAGGCAAAATCAAGATTAACTTTTCTGTAAGTGCCTGCCCCTCACAGATAGCATAGAGAACAGGGGCGCTGCATTTCTCCCGGCAACCCAGACCCTCCCCAACCCCTGTATTACTGTTGTTGTACTCATGGCAGAGTCTGAGTGTGCATGAAACCAAGAGAGATGTGGCCCACAATTCTAGCTGTTCTTCAAAATCAGAACTAAAACAAGGAAAGACCATGATCTCTATCCTAGTAATAGCGGGGCCAAGCAATGTGTGCACTGTCCCCTCCCCAGGCTTCAGGAGTCACTGAAGCCTCTGTCTCTAAATCTAGTCATACATTCCCGTAAAGAAACATGGGTTGCGAAATTAAGCCATCATGGGCTTCCCTGGTGGCGCAGTGGTTGAGAGTCCGCCTGCTGATGCAGGGGACACGGGTTCGTGCCCTGGTCCGGGAAGATCCCACATGCCGTGGAGCAGCTGGGCCCGTGAGCCATGGCCGCTGAGCCTGTGTGTCCGGAGCCTGTGCCCCGCAATGGGAGAGGCCACAACAGTGAGAGGCCCACGTACTGTAAAAAAAAAAAAAAAGAAGCTGGCTCAAAAGCTTTTTATGTGTTAGACCACCATGATAAGTGACTCAAGGTACTTCCCATTACTGAGGCCAGCAGGGGATCCCCGAGTCACTCATCACCATACACAAACAGTCCTAAGAGCCTTCTGTGTTCACAGTTCCTAAGAGGAGGGTAGGAACGATGGTTTGTTTAACTCCTCCTGGGTACTTGTCACTGTGTTAGTTGTTTTACATGTACTGTGTACTTTCATCTTCCAACAGCCCAATGAGCCAGGTACTATTGTCATCTTTATTTTGCAAGTAAGGAAACTGAGTATCAATAACATTAAGAAACTTGCTCAAAGTCACACAGCGGGTACATGGTAGGGTCAGGACTCAAACTGAGGTCGTTGTGATCCTAGCACTTGTGATTTTTCTGTGACCCCACATGCCCTCTGAAGATCCAGAGGGGTACCAGGTACATGCCCAGTTCCTAGAGGACAGGTTCTGTCGTTAACTTGAACAGAGACAAACCTGAGAGTTTCATTCCCTGGAGTGAAGGGTGTCTGATGCGCGCCGCGGGCCTCGCCCCAGCAAAGCCCCATTTGCATTAGAGCAAATAAGTCTGAGTTCAGGCTTTGGAGACCAGCTGCTAAGGTGTGACTATCAAGTGTGCGCTTACTCATTGTGTGAGCAGGTCTCGACTTCTGTGTGCCTCTGTTTACTTGGTTATAAAATGGGGTTAAGATCTCACCAGGTAGTTGTGAGGATTAAACGACGTGGTACCCAAATCATGGGGTCACACATAAGCCTTAGGAAACGGTAGCTGCCATCCGCATCAGCCTTGAATACTTGTTGATTGAATGTGAACTAAATGTGGATGGCAAGCAGATGGGTATGCGCACAGGCAGGGCAGCTTGATTTACTCACGCCGAGGTGCCTTTACCTGTGACCCCTGCCGCATCTCTATTTGACAGCTAGTCAGATTTTCTTAGCCGTGAGCACTCAGTTCTCTTCCCAGGCCTTCTTCCTCGGCTCTTGACAATGGGCTGCATTTCCTAGCTGCCGAGTGGTAAAGCTGGGACTCAATCCAGGTCCCTCTGACCTCAAAGCCCCTGCTCTGAACCACCATACTACCTGCCTTTTAAAATATTGTCCTAAGGGAAAAAACGCATGTAACGAGCTAGGTCTGTAAAATCCTGAAATAAATCCCTCAGGGAAATCCAGGTTGAGTAACTATTGTTGGATCATGTCATGAGCAACCCAGGAGATTGGGGTCACTACTAAAGATCTGATTGGTTAAGATATCACCTAACACCTGTCAGAATGGCCGTCACCAAAAAGAACACAAATAACAACTGTTGGCGAGGATATGGAGAAAAGGGAACCCTTGTACACTGTTGGTAGAAATGTAAATTGGTGTGGCCACTACGGAAAACAGTTTGAAGGTTTCTCAAAACACTAAAAATAGAACTACCACATGATCCAGCAATTCCACTCCTGGGTATTTATTCCCCTAAAATGGAAAACACTAATTCAAAAAGATACATGCACCCCAATGTTCACAGCAGCATTATTTACCATAGCCAAGACATGAAAGCAACCTAAGTGCCCATCAACAGATGAGTGGATAAAGAAGATGCAGTAGGGAATTCCCTGGCGGTCCAGTGGATAGGAGTTGACGCTTTCACTGCTACGGCCCAGGTTCAGTCCCTGGTTGGGGAACTAAGATCCCACAAGCTGCATGGTGTGGCCCCCCCAAAAAATAGATGTGATATATATATATATATATATATATATATATATATATATATATATATATATATATATATATGCAGTGGAATACTACTCAGCCATAAAAAGAATGCAATTTTGCCATTTGCAGCAACATGGATGGACTTGGAGGGTACTATGCTTAGTGAAATAAGTCAGACAGAGAAAGACATATACTGTATGATACCACTTTTATGTGGAATCTAAAAAATAAAACTAGTGAATATAACAAAAAAAAAGAAAAAGACTCACAGATATAGAAAACAAACTAGTGGTTACCAGTGGGGAGCAGGAAAGGGGGAGGGACAAGTTAGAGGTAGGGAAATAAGAGGAACAAACTACTGTGCTCACTTCAGCAGCACATATACTAAAATCGGAACAATACAGAGAAGATTAACATGGCCCCTGTGCAAGGATGACACGGAAATTCATGAAGCGTTCCATCCTTTTGTGACCGGAATGGGAAGGAAATTCAAAAAAGAGGGGATATATGAATACATAGAGCTGATTCACGTTGCTGTACAGTTGAAACTAACACAACATCGTAAAGCAGCTATACTCCAATTTAAAAAAAAGAGGTACAAACTACTATGTATAAAATAAATAAGCTACAATGATATATTTTACAGCACAGGGAATATAGCCAATATATATTTTTTTAATTTCAGTTTTTCCTAACTTTTTTTTAATTCTTTTCTTTTTTTTTTAAACCCCACATTTGTTTATTTATTTATTTTTTTGGCTGTCTTGGGTCTTCGTTTCTGTGCGAGGGCTTTCTCTATTTGTGGCAAGCGGGGGCCACTCCTCATTGTGGTGCGCTGGCCTCTCACTATCGCGGCCTCTCTCGTTGCGGAGCACAGGCTCCAGACGCACAGGCTCAGTAGTTGTGGCTCACAGGCCTAGGCGCTCCGCGGCATGTGGGATCCTCCCAGACCAGGGCTCGAACCCGTGTCCCCTGCATTAGCAGGCAGACTCTCAACCACTGCGCCACCAGGGAAGCCCATAGCCAATATTTTATAATAGCTATAAATGGAATATAACCTCTAAAAATTGTGAATCACTATGTTGTACACCTGAAACATGCAATATTTTACATTGACTATATCTCAATTAAAAAATAAAAAAGCTGTGACCTAAAAAAAAAAAATCTGATTGGTGAAGGATTACTGTGTGGTCCCACTGGAAGACAGGAAACATGTAAGGAGGACCTTAAAAGTCAGCTCCCCTCTCCTCCTGCCTGGTTTCTCAGCTTCTTTTGATAAGGGAAAGAAAGGACTTTTTACATTGATCTTTGCAAGCTCAGTTGATTGTGTCTATGTCTGCAAGATTTTGTTGCAAATAAAAGGATTCCCTGCATACATAGAAAATCGCTCTTTCTCAGATATCCAAGATATGCAGTATTTTTATGTGAAAAAAAAGAAAGTTGTAATACAATATGCACAGTGTTCTCCCTTTTTTTTCTTTTTTTTAATTCAAATGCCAATATCCGACCACAGGTGAAATCTGGAGGAAAAGACATAAAAGTGTTGAGAGTATTATCCCAGCATGATGAGACTGCATGAGCCATGACTTTCACTCAGTCATTCAACAACTATTTATTGCAGCCCTACTGTGTGCCGGCCACTGAGGATACAGCGGGGGGACACTTTCCACTTTATGGGTTTCTGCCCTGTTTGGATTTGTGTAACAGGCATGTGTAACTTTTGTATCCAGAACTATAATCAAGAATTGCTTCTTCTCCCAAAGAAGAAAATCCCTCTTTCCAACAGCCCAAGTCCGCATCACCCATCTCTGCCATCTCGGGATCCGCCCAGCGCCCCTCTCCTCACGCACCCTTCACATCAGCCAGCCCAGCCCTTCACTCTCCAGCCTCTAGTCTCTCTGAAAAGAGAATGACAGACCTAGGTCTGAATTCTGATCCTACTGCTTACCAGCTCCATAGCTTAACCTTGCTGGGTGTCTGTGTCTCACCTATAAATGCAAACACATTTCCTTGCTGGGCTGTTTGTAATGATCAGAAAATATCACGTGTTAAACTTCTGGCATGGTGCCTGGCACACGGCAAGTGGTTAATACTGAATAGCTATTATTATAATATTATTATTCTCACTCTTCCAAGCTGGAAATTCTCAACAAGTGGCATTGTCAGAGGTCAAGGGCCCAGGCACGAGCCGGTTCAGCTCCCCTCCTGTCTCTCTCCACACCCATCTTTCCTCCTTTCCCTCCATCTTCCCTCACTAACGTTCTCTTTCCAAATGCAGCTCTTCCCTCCCTGAGTCTCCCCTTCTCTCCCCCTCCCAGACGACCTTGTGCACAAGCTCCTGAATCACGACCTCCTTCTTCAGTGTCTAAAGCCTCCCACTCCATCTTTCTCCTTCGTCATCAAACATGCGCTTCAAGCTGGTGCATCTTCACTGGGACCACTGCTTCTTTAGCTCCTTTTCTACTGCTTGTACTCCTGTCCCACTAAGACCTTGAAGTGCATTACACCCTGTGTGCTCACCACCAACTTCCCACATTGTCTTTGCCTCTTTGGCAACTGACGTGGCCCCCCTGCACTGAAGCCCCAGCTTCCTCCCACCACCATGTTCTCTCTGGCCTACCCAACCCTCTCGGTTTGCTTTCTTGAAACCCTCTCATCTTTGATAATTACAGCTTGGGTGGGTGATGCTCCTGGCAGCCAGTAGGTGGAGGCCAGGGATGCTGCTAAACGTCCTACGGTGCCCAGGACGGCTCCCACAACGAGGACTGTCCAGCCCAACACGTCGAGATGCTGCAGTTGAGAAATGCTGCTGGCTCCTTCGTCTCTAATACATCCCGGTTATTTTTCTGAAAAAAAAAATCACCCTTCATTAAGCCAGCTCACTGCTCCATCAGAAGCTGAAATAGCAGTGACTCAGACCCTGGAGTCACACCACTGTGATCCCAAGCCCTGGCTCAGCCATTTGCCAGCTGTGTGGCGTCCAGCAGCCACAGGTCTCAGAGCCCGACCGCCTCGTGTGTAAAAGGAGGCGATGGCGGGACAGCACAGTGGGGTGATGCGTTGATTGCTTGGCAGAGGGCCGGGCACACAGGTCACACTTGTGACATTTCAGTGATGTTTAAATCAAGTTTATACTCTTTAGGCTACTGTTCTAGGCTGGCCACAAACTGAGCTCAGCTTTCCATCCCGACTCTTCCCTCTACTCCTCCCCTCCCCCATCATCTGCTCTAACCCAGTTAAGCTCTTCCAGAACATGCACTGCATTTCCCCACCTCTCATCCTACCTCCTGCCTTCACCCCCCATATTAGTTTCCTATGGCTGTTCTAACAAATTACCACAAACTTAGGGGCTTAACAAAACTCATATTTATTCTTTTACAGTTCTGGAGGCCAAAGGTCCAAAATCAGTTTCGCTAAGGTAAAGGCAAGGGGCTGGTTCCTTCTGGAGGCTCTAGGAAAGAATCCGTTTCCTTGCCTTTTCTAGTCTCTAGACTGGAAAAGGCGAGGAAATAAAAATTCCCCGCTTTCCTTGGCTCACGGCAGAGGAGCACCTTCAACTCTCTGCTTCTGTCACAACACCGTCTCTGTCTGTAGTCAGACTCCCTGTGTCTGCTTCTTGTAAGAACCCATGCGCCTATGTTGGGTCCCCCCAGCTAATCCAGGATAAGCCCGCATCTCAAGATCCTTACCCTCATCACATCTGCAAAGGTCCTTCTGCCCTGTCAGGTAATGTTCATAGGCTCTACGGATTAGGAGCCAGACATCTTTGGGGGGGAGGCATCATTCACCCAACCACCTCTTCCATTCTGACACGCCATCCCCTCCAACTCTGCATACCCACGCGTGCCCACGCCCAGTGGGGCCTCAGCCAAGCAGTGATCACACCAGGTGAATGATGGCGCCTCCCCTGGGACTCTTTCATAGACGGATGCTGTGCAAGGACCAACCTTGGGGAACTTCCCAGGATAAATACCCTGTTTAGAGGGAATAGGGCTTTCAAGAAACCAAGCTTGCTGCTGGGTGGAGCCCTGGGCTAGGACACAGAAGCCTGGGTTCAAGTCCATCCTCACACCTGTGGCTGAAGGTTCCCCCTCAGTGCCCCCGCCCTGGGAGGCTGCAGCCTCATATGAGCTGTGTGGCCTTGGACAAGTCATTTCACCTCTCTGGGCCTCGATGCCTCACCTGCCAAGGGAGGATGGTGAGCTAATTAGTACTGGCCTGTGGTAAGGGTCCAGTAAATAGCAGCTGTGACTTTTACATGCAGTAACTTCTTCCTGAGCCTTTCTTTTGAGTGTAAACTTTTTCTTTTATAGATCACAAGGACCACATGGATGGATCATTTCTAGACTTAAAGACCCTCGGGATAGAAAAAAATGTTCGGAAAATATTGGATGTAAAACCTGACTTGCCAACTTTTTCAAGAGTAGAGATCGGAACGGTAACCAAAGAAACTTTGTCTCTGCATTGACTGACACGTGGGGAGGGTGGGCATGAGGACAGACACGAGCCGTGTGCCCTGGCACCACTGTATACATCATTGGTTCGAGGCCAGGTCCTCCCTGATGGGCTGGCACCTGTATGGACTGGTCGTTGCCTGGCCGTAATAGTGATCCAATGTTTGAATAGAAAGGCGGCTTCCCATCATGTACAGCATGATATAGCATTGCACTGATGCTGGCCAGGTCAATCTCTGGGCCCTCCTTTTCACATCACATGTTATATTCTGCAGAAAATATCCAACAAGCTAATGTACAACATTATGTCATGAGCTTGCCTAACACTTGCTTTTTGCTATAAACTGAAAAACATGAACACATAAAGGGCAGCAGAAGGGAGCCATGATGATTAAGAAGACACAAGTTCTAGAATCAGAGACCTGTGTCCTAATCCCAGCTCTGCAAGCTCTGTGACCTTGGGCAGCCTCCTAACCTTTCTGGGACTTCATTTCCCAGCTGTAAAATGATGATGGAAAAATTAAAGGAGATCATCATGTAAAGTGATTATCCCAGTGCCTAGCTCATAGCGAGCACTTTAATAGATGATAGTTATTATTGTCAAACAGTATTTAAAGAGTATTATCCAAGAAAACCTTCCTTTCTTAGGGAGCATAGTTTGTGTTTTCCAGGATTTTCAGAAGTAATTTGATTGTTAGGTTGAAGGTGCCGTGTATCCTAAATGGATGTTTGATCAGGTGTTTGACTGACACATGACAATGGACAGCTCAGGTCAGCGTGGCTTGCTGCGGCAGCTAGTCTAAACCAGCTTTTGGAAAACATAATAAAGCCATCCTCTCTGTACCAGCATTTTCTCCTACAATTTTTCTAGACATTTGCTCACACGTCTAGAGATGTGAGTCTTCAGAAACGTGTTGGTCTTCCTGGTAAAATCGAATCTTCCTTCTCTGAGGTTGGGAGTAGAGGGATTGTCTCCAGGTGGGGAGCTCAGCTGGATCTCACGTCCTGATGGTCCTGCTTCCAAGATTGACCTTCCCCTTGGCAACAAGCCCTCATCCCACCACTGACACCACAGAGCAGGAAACCTCCCAACTCTCAATCCTCCAAGGTTGGCAGTAATTAAATGAAAGAGCAGGAGGAAGAATAGCTGACATCTGTGAACTGCTTAATGTGTGCCAGGCGTTGAGC
This sequence comes from Mesoplodon bidens, assembly GCF_964165515.1. Lineage (NCBI taxonomy): Eukaryota > Metazoa > Chordata > Mammalia > Artiodactyla > Ziphiidae > Mesoplodon > Mesoplodon bidens. Next base: position 37,762,114 of record NC_138164.1, read on the forward strand.
TCCATGCCGGCTCCATGCCTTATGTCATTTAACCATCGTAGCAGCCTTGTGTCATAGTTACTATTTTTGTCCCCATTTAACAGATAAGAAAAATTAAGGCTTCAGGAGGTCAAGTACCTCACCCAAGGTCACAGAATAATGATTGAAGACACACCAGCGGTGTGTCCCTGGTGGTCTGTCTGCGAGCCTGCAGAGACCGTGTGGGGACTGTGTGCTTGGATCCTGTAGCCCAGGCTCTTCCTTAGTGACCCTCCCCTCAGGAAAAGAGGGGGCGTCTGGAGCGGTACAGAGGATGCAGCTCAGGGTAGCTGAAGACACTGAGCAGCATCTCAGGTTCTTTTTGCAGCAGATCTGCCCAGTTTATTGTCATCTTCAGATACCCTCTTTTATTCTCATCTCCATAGATACATAGACAAATATGTCCACTCTTATCTATCACAGTCACTTTGGGGGACATTATAGTTTTTTAGTTGTTTTGTTTTTAATCTCAGAGGTTTTCAGGGTAGTGCCAACAAATGCTAGGGCTAAGAGGTGCTCATGGCAAGCATTAAAAGCCAATTTAGTTTTTAAGGAGGCTTATTATGGTTATTTGTAGTCGTTCAGATCGGGTAACCTATTCAGACTGGTGGCCATTCCATGCAGTCATTTGGGCTTCCAGCAGCCAGCTGGCTGGTTGGGGTCTTAGGGAGATGCAGCTACAAACACTATCTGCATTGTCTCTGGAAAGGGTCTGAAGTGATGCCCACCCACCAGGTTTCAGAGCTAGGAGAAGGTTGGGCCAAATTTTGTGAGGGTATGGTTTCTGCTGCACAGAAATGAGATTCCTTTAATAAAAAGGAGGGAGGCTATTTTCCACTTAACCTTCATTCGTTCATTCAACAAACATGCCCACTATGCACCACTCGGTGCCAGGTGCCATGCTGGGCACAAGGAGGGAGATAGTGAGCAAAAGCCACATGGTCCCCATTTTTCTGGAGCTTGTCTTCTCAACATCAGCGGTACTGATTTTTTGAGCCAGGTAACTCTTTGTTTGGGAGACTGCCCTATGCATCGTGGGGTGTTTAGCAGCATCCTTGTCCTCTACCCACTAGACGCCAGCAGCAATTATGACACCCACAAATGTGTCCAGGTATTGCTAAATGTCCTGGAGGGGGTAGGGTGGCCAGAGTCACCCCCGGTTAAGAACCACTGGCCTAAAGTGAAGACAGACGAGACGGTGGCCAAAGAACGGCACAAGTGATGCATCATTTCAAAGGCAGTCGTGCTCTGAAGGGGTAGGAACACAGTCATAAAGAAAGCAGTTCACAGAGTCAGAGTGGATTTAAAACCAACTCTCTTGGCATGGACATATATACACACACACGCTACCAAAGGTAAAATAGATAGCTAGTGGGAAGCAGGTGCATCGCACAGGGAGAGCAGGTCGGTGCTGTGTGTCTACCTAGAGGGGTGGGATAGGGAGGGTGGGAGGGAGACGCAAGAGGCAGGGGATATGGGGATATATGGATACGTATAGCTGATTCACTTTTTGATACAGCAGAAACTAACACAGCATTGTAAAGCAATTATACTCCAATAAAGATGTTAAAAAAATTAACTCTCTCAAATTATTCTTTAGTATCTTTCCGGTTCTTCCATTATTCTTTGGGTTATTCTTCTGGATGTAGAAAATCATAATGGAATGCCAAGAGAGTTTTTCTTCTTTTTTTTATTTCAGCCTCAAAATGGCCTTTCCAGCCCAGGGTCCATCATGGTCTCTGAGAAGTTAAGGAAAATGGATGTGGCTGACGCTTTAGATCTTAGTGAAAAGCTGGTAGGTATACCCAGCATCAGTCCCCTCCTGTCCAAACGTGCGTGCCCTGCAGATAGTTTAAACATCAACTCCACATACATGTTTAGTTGTTACAGTAGCTCCATGAGACCCATCTCCTATCCCAGCATGGGCTGGAAATTGCAGAGCCCAATTCCTTGGAAGACTGGGTAGTAAGAATGAATGTTTATGTCTGTTGTCATTCCCCCTCCCCACTTCCCCCCAATTCTCAAAAAGGCATAGTGTAAATGGATGCGGGGGAAAATGAAAGTCGAACTAAAAACCCCAAATGCACTCATTTGCAAAGCATGTGTTTCTTCTCTGCAACTGCAGAAAATGAATGAAACACAATTAGACGTTTGCCTCCTCAAAGTGGCCACCAGCGGTCTTGGGCCAGGCCTCTTACCTGCGAAATGCTTTCTCGTCGTAGTACATGGACATGAGCAAAACCCTCGGGACTTTGATGAACATCAAAGGTATGTCAGGTCACGTGTCCATGAAACACCTCTCCCCAAAAGAGAGGGAGAGAGTCTACCAGCTTCGACAAACAGACCTGTACCTGGTGTTTGATAAGATCACCCTACTGAAGAACCAGCTGCAGAGAAAAGAAGAGCTTTTGCGACGATACGAGAAGGACATTGAACAGCTCATGTGTGGCCCATGTCTCCGGCAAAAGGCCCAGGCCTCCATTCTCCAGGCTAAACCTCGGTGCAGCTGCAGACCCGTAGGGACCAGGACAAGAGGACAGAGGCCGGGGTGTGGAGGGGGGCAGGCGGGATGGTGACTCAGGGCCTGATGGACCCAAGTCTCTGGGCAAGAAAGCAGCAGTTAAAGTACCCTACTGTTAAGGAATAAGGTGCACCTTTTATAAATGTGTCTGATGTTTCACCATGTGTGTGCTTTTCGTAATTCCATCCTATTTTCAGTGGTATCCGTTCCCCCACCCTCTCTGGGAAATTGGGAGGGGCTGGTAGCATAACCGTTGCCCCCTTCGTGCTGCACGTCCACAGCCAATGGGCTATTTATTCTGCCCTCTAGTCCCCACATCTTCAGCCTTCCCCCCACTTGTAAGGAAACTGCGAAGCCAGGCATATATGGAAGTGTTCTGAGGATCTCCCAGGTCGGGAGCATTGGTGGTGATTGAGAAAGCTGAGAAGAAAAGAGACTTTGTCTCTCCTGTGTGCTCAGGCAGAGCAAAGTGTCGGTTCAGATGTACCAGTCACAGGTGGTAAAGCTGAAGGACGACATCTCCAAAGAGGCCGAAGAAAAGGCGCTGCTGAAGGAGGCCCTGGCGCACATGGAAGAGCGGCTGCACCAGGAGAAGAGGGTCACCAGGGCGATCAGGCAGCAGAAGGTGAGAGGTCCCTGCTCGGAGCAGAGCCTCTGAGGCTGCCCCTCAGCTCCCTTTAGAAACAGCCAACTGAGGCCCCAGTGGGATTCAGGCAGCAAAGAATGCATTCACTCATTTCAAAGGAAGGTGGCAGAATAGCTTTAGCATTAGGCAGACTTAGGTTTAGACTCTTGTTCTGCCATTTACTGTGTGACTTCAGGCAGCTTTTATTTTTTTAACATCTTTATTGGAGTATAATTGCTTTACACTGTTGTGTTCATTTCTGCTGTGTAACAAAGTGAATCAGCTATATGCATACGTATATCCTCAGATCCCTCCCTCTTGTGTCTCCCTCCCACCCTCCTTATCCCACCCCCCTAGGTGGTCGCAAAGCAATGAGCTGATCTCCCTGTGCTATGCAGCTGCTTCCCACTAGCTATCTGTTTTACATTTGGTAGTGTATATATGTCAATGCCACTCTCTCACTTCGTCCCAGCTTACCCTTCCCCCTCCCCATGTCCTCAAGTCCATTCTCTACATCTGTGTCTTTATACCTGGCTGCCCCTAGGTTCATCTGAACATTCTTTTTTTTTTTTTTTTTAGATTCCATATATATGTGTCAGCTTAGCCTCTCTGAGACTCATAGTCTAGGTTGCCTCTATTTTTTTAAACTTTCTTTTTTTTAAGTTAATTTTTATTTTATATTGGAGTATAGTTGATTTACAGTGTTGTGTTAGTTTCAGGTGTACAGCAAAGTGATTCAGTTATACATACACATATATCTATTCTTTTTCAGATTCTTTTCCCATATAAGTTATTACAGAATATTGAGTAGAGTTCCCTGTGCTATACAGTAGGTCCTTGTTGATTATATATTTTATATATAATAGTGTGTATATGTTAATCCCAAACTCTTAATTTATCCCTCCCCACCACATTTCCACTTTGGTAACCATAAGTTTGTTTTCAAAGTCTTTGAGTCTGTTTCTGTTTTATAAATAAGCACATTTGTATCATTTTTTTTAGATTCCACATATAAGTGATATCATATGATACTTGTCTTTGTCTGACTTACTTCACATAGTATGATAGTCTCTAGGTCCATCCATGTTGCTGCAAATGGCATTACTTCATTCTTTTTTACGGCTGAGTAGTATTCCACTGTATATTTGTACCACATCTTCTTTATCCACTCCTCCATCGACATTTAGGCTTCTTCCATGTCCTGGCTGTTGTGAACAGTGCTTTCTGAGACTCATAGTCTAGCTCGTCTGTATTTTTTTAACTTTTGATAATTCGTGTATTTTATCTTGTTCTTTCTATCCAGATAACTATTTCTTCTACCAGTTTTATTGAGACATAATTGACACACAGCACTGTACTAAGCTTAAGGGTGTCCAGCGTCATGATCTGACTTCCCTGCCTCCTGCAATGATGACCACAATCAGTTGAGTGAACAGCCCGAGTGTTTTTAAAGGCGGCGATTCTGATTTTCATTGCTCTGCCAGGTGCCAGGGATACACCGAGGAATAAGCTCTCTGAGAATAAAGATCTGGGTTTGCTCTTCTGAGTAGCCAGAATAGTACCCCAGTCTTTCTGACTTGGGGCTGTGTATTTGTATACGCATGCTTGTGTGTTTGTGTGTCCATGTGAGTATGTGTTGTGTGTTGGCATGTGTGTGTATTTGTATGTGTGTGTTTGTTGCCTGCATGAGCTCTAAGGAGGCCAAGGTGATAGAAGGGTGCCCTTCTCCTCAACCAGGAGGTGATGGTCAGATAGTTCCTTGCAGAAGCCTGCCCTCCATCCTGCGAACCTTCCAGGCAATAGGTTTCCAGACAGCAGGCTCTCTGGCTTAGAGCCCCAGAAATGAAAAGTGGCTGTCCTGCTCTGAGGGAGCCTGGATGTGGTGTTTCCAGTGCTCACTGCTCTGAATTAAACATCACAGGCCTTAATCTGTGTGTGACATGGGGTTGCCTCAGGCAGAGGATAGTTTCCTTTCACACCAAGCAATGCCTGGGAGAGCTGGGCCAGTGACAGAGTTGTGACTTTCCCTTTGATGTGCCCTCTGGAGAGCTCACCCCTCCCCAGGGTGCCCACCCCCGCCCCCAGGGCTTGGCAGACTAGGTCCCAAAGCAGAGACACCAGACCACAGAATGGGACAGAGAAGGGCCCCCCAGAAAGCCATTGTCATGTACTGAAAACCTGAGGATTTACATAATGAGGTTTCACATGCATTATTCCTGGGCTGCCTCATTCACACACAACGCAAGGGACATGCCAGCCTGTTTGGCGCTGGACATCCCTCAGCCGAGAAGGGTCTGAAATGGCCAAGCTGAACCTTTGTCAGGGTCCCCAGAAGAGCTACAACTAGTAGCTTTCAAATTCGTGGAATTCACAACTGGGGGAAAGGCTTACCAAGGGACAGGCACCTGCTCCACACCGCACATGCTTCATCTCTCCCATCAACCCGCAAGGGATGCTGGCAAGTGTCAGCCCCTTAGAGAGAGGGGAAAGCTGACTTGACAGAGGGTACCGTTCCCTGGCTACTAAGTGGCAGAAACAGGATTTCCTCCCCACCTGCTGCCCTCCCCCGCCCATGTTCACTTTTCCACACCCCCTCCTTCTGTGTCTCCCTTACCAGGGTGGCCCCCTTGGATACATCGCACCATTGCTCCTGGGGGTTTCACTCCAGGACTCAGGTTTGCATTTCAGGCTTGTTGTTAATATGTTGTCAGAAATCCCTGTTTGTCGGGAAGAAAACAATAATACATTTGAAGGTTTTGCTGGATCCTAAAGGGCACTTGTATACATCTGTCTTGGCATCCGTTCCTTCCAGGGAGTATATCTTCGTTGTCTTTAAGCAGAAAAGAACAGAAAGTAGAATTCCTCTTTCCTAACTTTTACACTTAGTATTTTCACAAGGAGCCTTAGTTTTTTAGCCTCCTGTATAAAACTTTGAAACTCTTCACCCGTTCACAGAGGTGGCACGGTTGAAGCACTGAGATGAAATTACACATCTTAAGCTTCAGAATTGCCCCCCCAAAAAAAAATGGAGTTTGTAGTTTTAATGTTTGACCATCTCTTCACCAAGCAGACCTTTCAAGAATCAAAAGTCCTATTTCCACACTAATATCTCTGGCTGTGAAAATGAGACTTGGTATAAGATGCTGGGCCTTCACAGCGAACTGGGTCTGTGGCTCTGTCCATGTGGCAGAGGGACGGGAACCGCGGCCCAGGCCGTGCTCACTCGAATCCACTTCCCACATCACTCGAGAAGCCGGCAGTGTCTCTCAGAGTTCAGAGGCCAGATTTGGAGTCAAACAAATAGGGGTCAAGCCCCACCACTGCCCTGAATGACCCTGAGTAAGTGGCTTGACCTCTGTATCACAGGTTCCTCAACAAAAGCAACCAAAACTGTTAGCAAGGGGCCTACTGCGTGGGGCAGCGGGAGGGTTAAATGGCAAAATGCCTGCAGTGCCTGGCACATCACAAGCCCCGTTTCTAAGGGGGAAGAATAGGCAGCTCATGGCTGGGTGGGGATTCCTCTATTTCTTTCAGGGAGCTTCCTGCCAGCTGACGCCTTCCCCGGTCCTCCCAAAGCCGCCAGCTCTTATGGGACGTGCTCTTCTCTTTGGTGAATACGACTAGGCCACCGCCAAGAAAGGACCCAGATACCTTTTGTGAATGGGCTAAGGCTGGGATTTTCAAGAGGAAATTTTTAAATGCACAGAAGTTGCCACTTGGGAAGCACGCAAGCCCTTTCTTAGGGCTTGAAGTGTAAGAAAGGCTGAAGGGCACCAGCTGCTTCTGGCAGGAGAAGCCGCTCAGCTCTCCTGCCAATCAAATCTCCAGCCAATCAAGTCCTGGCTAGGGGGCGTGACCACCGCTTTGTCTTGTGGTCTCAGCCAGGAAAAGCCCCTAACCATCCCTCTGCTTAATTAGCTCAGATCCCTCTTCTTTAAGATGAGAATAAAAATGGCACCTAGCTCGTAGCCTTCCCAATGGGAGCTTGTATACAAAACCCTTAGCACATAGGACCACAAAGCATACATGCTCTCCTACCATCGTCATTATCCTCACTATTCTCTTTAACTCACTATCTTCCAAGATTTCCTTGGGCCCAGGTATTCTTAAGATTCTGGCTTCTTCCGTGCCACTTGTGTGTTTTGTTTGTTTGTTTGTTTGTTTTTGCGGTACGCAGGCCTCTCACTGTTGTGGCCTCTCCCGTTGCGGAGCACATGCTCCGGACGCGCAGGCTCAGCGGCCATGGCTCACGGGCCAAGCTGCTCCGCGGCATGTGGCATCTTCCTGGACCGGGGCACGAACCCGCATCCCCTGCATCGGCAGGCGGACTCTCAAACACTGCGCCACCAGGGAAGCCCGAACTGTATATTTTTAAATGGTTAAGATGGTAAATGTTATGTATATTTTACCATAATTAAAAATTAAAAATGTGAATTATTGGGGGAAAAAAAGCCGTTGGGAACTTTGTAATGGATGGCTCAGTCTGTTAGCACTGGACCTACCATTCAATCTCAATATCGTTAAAAACAGGATGACCAGACATTATGTGCTCACTGTGTGATGCAGGATGGATCACACAGTACCGCCTACGAAGGCGTCTGGACAACAAAAAGACTTTGATCTCCTCAGACCTCTAGATCTAACTATTTGTTTACAGGAAACATGGGGAAAAGAGGAACAAGTTAACTGAAACCAAGAAGAAGTGATCAGCCAAATCCAGGATGTGAATGTTCTCCAGGACAAAAGACCCAGTTTCTCCAACAAATCAGTGGCTGGGGGATAAAAAAGGTCAGGGGCGGGTGTTGCTGTTACAGAATTAAAGACATTTCAGAGACATAACAACCAAGTGTAATGTGTGGACATTGTCTGGATCCTGATTCTAACAAACCAACAGTAAAAAAGATATCTCTGAGAGAATCAAGGAAATGTGATCATGGACTGAATATTAGATGATATTCAGGAATGATTATAAGTATTTTTAGCTGTGATCATGTCAAGGCGGGGATAATGTAAAGGAACAAAAAGTCCTTTCAGTTAGGATGTCTTTATGGGTGAAATGACACAACTTGCTTTAAATTAACCTAGAAAAAAACTCAAAAAGGAAGAAAAAAGAATGAGAGAACACTGGGAAAATGTTGAAGCTGGATGATGAATACATGGAGTTAATCGCAGGCTTCTCTAGTTTTGTGTGTGTTTCCAAAATCCCAGAATAAAAAACAATTTTTATGTAGGCAATCTCAAAGGAACATACAGACACACACACAAACAGAGTGAGCTACAGCCAAAGCATAAGCAAATTAGGAAGCCATTTGCCTTTAGTAAGTGCAGGAAAAGGGAGATTAAGCCTTGGGCCTTGAAAAATGAGCTAACCAAGTCTAAGATGCCTATATTAAGCTGGCACCCTCAAAGATGCTCCACACCCTGGCAAAAGGAGGGCTTAAAAACTTTTTTTTTCTGGACTTTCAGAAAGGGGAGCCTATGAAAACCTGTAGTTTTCAATGTGGCTCTGGAGGGGAAAACTAATAATGGCCACAATACTGATGATGATGATGATCACCCTGAAGGTTTGTAACCACGTGGGTCTGGGGCTCAAGTTTATACTCCATGTATTCAGTGGGAAAACTCCCAAGTTGAGGAAATAAATGTCAGTGTTCAGAGGTTATTAGCATCCCTGGCATCCAGCTGAAACAAACAAAAAAGACTTCCGAGAGCAAAGCAGCCAGGAATCAGACCCCTCAGGATTCCCACAGATTAAGTTCAATCAAGAATGAGATCACAGTCAAATTACTAAACATCCAAGCAATAAGTCAGTATGAGCCAGAGTAAGCAGACACAACAAACAAGACATTGAGACACCACCCCTCTGCCACTCCCACCCAAAGACTTCAGATGTTGGAATTATCAGATAACAGATTCTAAAATCACTATGTATTCAATATTTTTTTTAAAGAAGGCTTTTAAAATGAGCAAGGAATGAGACTATCAAAAATGGCCAGGCATTTGTCCTCAGGAGTTTGTGGGAGCACAGGAGAGCTATTTGACCCCTGTACATTTGGCTCTTCCATTCTGGTGGGAAAAACAGATTTCTTTACAGAATCAAATTATGCTGGCAATAAAAATTCAAGTGCTTCCAGGAGCCAGAGAGGAAATATGAGCAGTGCATTGGGCAGGCAGAACATAGGCTGTATCTAAAGAGGGAGCCTCTTCTCAGCCCCAGCAGATTGTTGATCTATATACAAGAAGAGAGTCCAGGTATTGCCAGATATTCCCATTTTCCCAAAAAAAGGCATAAATCCAGATGTCAATGAGCTGTACATGTTGGCTACTGTGGTAGACATCTGGTTTTTGTCACCTAATAGCAATTGACCTCTCTTCTAAAATATTATGGGGTTATGATCCCCCTTTGGGGACAACACCTTTCTCCTAGTCTCAGTCCAGTTTCTCAGAGATGGTGTTGATTCCACCTCTGGCTGCAGGGCTGGGCATGTGGCTCAAGCTCAGCCAATCAGAGCAGTCTCCTGGGCCACAATAATTGGCTCAGGAATGGGCTTGTGACCCACCCAGAGAAAATGAGAGACAGTGAGGGCATCGAGGGAAGCTTAGGAAAAAGACTCTTATCCTTCCCTATGGAATTCAAAGCTGAGAAGATGTAAGGGCTGGAGCTTCGGCCGCCTTTTTGTGACCATTATAGAGAGATTCTGTCTAAGGTTGGATCCACATGGTTCAAAGAATCCCTGAGAGCTGGAGAGAGGCCAAGGCCTCATGAAATCATCTGAGCCTGAACCCAGAGGTTCCCTCTAGACTTTTCATTTTTGGTAACCAGTGAATTTGCATTCATGCTGAAGACAATTTGAATAGGTTTCTCTGTCACTCCACAGAAAGAGGCCTCTCCCTTCAGCAACTAATTAAAAGTCTTAACACGCTGGGAAAGCTAGACAAACATATCTGAGGGCTGACCATGGACCTTCAGTCTGCGGTCTCAGCACCTGGCCACCCCTCTCCTTCTGTACTCCTTTCCCTAACTTCTCTGATGACTCATCTTCTAGCCTCCATTCCCACTGCTCCTTCCTTGGACAATCCTCTTCTCTCCCTGCTCTGCCTCCGGAAATCCTACTGTTCCCTCAAAACTCAAGTCAAATGGTTCCTTTTTTCTTAGCGCTTTCCTGACAACCCCACCCTAAGCCCTACCCGAGGCAGAAGAAGATACCTCTTGCTCCATCCCCAGGCCCCTCTGATCCCCCCGATGAACACTCAGCCCTTCTGCTGAGGATCCTAATTACGCAGCCACGTTCCTGTCTCCCCTGCTTCTTGACCGTGATCCAAATTCAGACGCAGATTAGAAGGGATGATATTTGAGGCTTAAGTTTCAAAAAACAATCAGTTCTTAGGAGAAGTCAGAAAACATGGTGAAAGATGAGGATTTGGGTCAGGGATTCGAAAGAAAAGAACAGTTGTTCCGCGGAAAAGAGAGGGTCTATGTGGAGTGCAGTGAGGAAGGAGGAAACACTGGACATATTTAGACCAAACGAAATGATTCAGAGGAAACCTGAGAAGAAATGTCTAGAGAGGCATGAGGTTGATCTGACTGGAAAGGAATATAAAAAATGTGTGACAGGAATGACCCAAAACAACAACAACAAAATGCCCAAAATAGGTGCACTGTTCACATGAGAAAAGAATGCAGACAACAGGAAGATGCTGAGCAACCTCCAGAAAACAAGAGAGAAGGTGACAAAGGATGAGGTCATCTCAAACCAGATAAACTGGGAGGCTTTCTATTCATTGAAAGGGGTTTTTCAAAAGCTAAGGCTCATGTTGGCTTGCCCCTGATGGAAACTCAGGGCACCGAGGCCTTCTGGAATTTTCTGTTCAACAGACAGACACAGGGAGGGTCCCAGGAGGCCAGGCAGGGGCTAGATGTACCAAAAGAACTACCATGGGTCAAAGGTCAAAACAAGCAAGGTGTCAGTTTATGAGCCACCCCAGGCAAGCACTGTCTCGCTTTTTACTTCTAAGGACCATGGGACCTTTGTCCACAATTCCCATGCCTCCAACCCTGGGACCAGTTCTTTCTTCATGTGATAAAATACCTAAGTCGGACAGTAGCCAATCATAGCGGCCTTTAACCTTTGTTGGGGACATACCTGGTTGAGGCTCTGAGCCCTCTTCCCAGAAAAATGCACACAGCCTCAGACACAACAAAGTTTCCTTCCCGTTTAAGCAGTTTATACCCTCCCTGGGGCCCATCTCTTGAACAATATTTCCTAAACTCATTCACTTAATCAAAAAAACATTTATTGAGTGCCAGCTACCTGGTACCTGCCAGGTACTGCTGCCGGGTACTGCTCCGGACACCAAGGATACAGGGATCCTCGCCTCATGGAGTGGACCTTCCAGTTTGTACTTGAGCCCTCAAATGATCAGAATGTCTGGCGAAGCGGCCCGGGAATTCAGTGATTCTGACATGGGGCTAGAATTAGGACCTGTCGTCCCAAAGAGCCCCAGCTCAAACACCGCTTCTGTAAAGAGAGAGGGGAGGAGTGTATTGAAAGCATGTGCTCTAACTGGGAAGCTCATAGCCTGCTGAGGGAGTGTAGAGGGTATCTGCACTTTGGAAAAATGTTTGGCAGTATCTCATAAAGCCGGACGTATGTGTGACCCAGAAATTCTACTCCTAGATATATACCCAAGAGATATGTGCACATGTGCAGACCAAAAGGCATACACAACGGCCCCCAATTATCCCTGGTGTTCACACCTCTGTGTCCCCTCCCCTTGAGAGTAGGCAGGACTGTACCTTATTTCTAATCAGTAGATGCTGCAAAGGTGATGGGCATGTCATTTCTGTGATTATGTTACAGAAGATTGTAACTTCCATCTTGCCTGGAGACCCTCTCTATGGACTCTCACTGGCTTTGATGAAGCAAGCCACCTTATGGAGAGGCCCACATGGCAAGAAACAGTGCAGGATCTCTGGCTAACAGCCAGCAAGGCGGTGAGGCCCTCAGACTAACTAACAACCCTCAGGGAACTGTATCCTGCCAACCACCACATGAACTGGAAAGAGGATCCTTCCCCAGCTGAGCCTCAGATGAGACCCCAGCCCTGGCCACCTCCCTCATTGCAGCCTGGGAGAGACCCTGAGCAGAGAACCCAGCTAAGCAGAGCCCAGATTCGTGACCCACAGAAATTGTGACATAAGTGTGTGTTTTTTGGATCCGGTAAGTTTGCCATAATTTGTTCTGCAGGAATAGATAACAGAGTGTAATGCAATGTAGCAGTGAGAATGAATGAACCACAGCTACATCAGAAAACGTGGTCGAACCTCACATACTTGAGTGAAAGAAACCAGGCAGCAAATGGAATCTGTAAGATTCCATTTCCATGAAGCTCAAAACCAAGCAGAATTAATCTATGATTGGAAGTCAGACAAGCGGGAGGGGGTAACAAGAATGAGCACAGGGAGTCTTCTCGGAGGGGAGGGGGTGGGTGGTGATGTTCTGCTTCTTGTTCTGGGTTCTGATTAGGGTGGGTGCATACACTTTGTGAAAATTCTTCAAGTGTACACTTATCAGTTGTGCTCTTTTCGAGATGTATATTATGTTTTGAAAACAAAACTTTACAAAAAAGAAAATATGCTGGAGTCCAACAGCTAGGGTTCGAATCTTGGACCTATCACTTACAAGATTTGTAACTGGGCAAGTTACTTGACTTTTCTGAGCCCGCTTCTGTGAAATGGGTTGGGCCAAGAATTAAATAAAACAGTGCATGGCATAGCGGCTGGTACCTAACAAGCCTCAGTAAATATTAGCTAGTTTGGTTAACCTCATTCATAGTGGTTCATTGTTAATCCCCCCAAAAAAAGTAGTGGAGGTTGATTTGCCTGGATGCCTGCAAGTTGAATATATGGAGTTCTCTTGCACGTGCCACGCCACAGAGACCAGCTGGATTCTCAGAATCCCTCTAGCAGCGATCAGGGGAGCTCAGCCTGCCTCTGACACCCACACCCAGAAATGTCCCTGGGCAACAAGCAAGATGATATGCGAGTGTTCAGAGGTCAACTTTGTCTGGGTTGGAACTGAGACGATGCAAATCAAAGCTCTCCCCAGGATGGCTGTGATCGGGTTGAGATGGTGCTGTCCTCCCACATCATCAAGAAAACAACAAAAACAAGCAAACAGACAGACAGCAACGCGGACATTCACAGAAGGAGTCTGTGGTACCGGGCACAGTTTACTACTTCACACATATTAACCCATGTGGTCTTTACAGTCAATGTTGCTATTACCTCCATTTTACAGGTGAGAGAAGTGAGGTACAGACAGAATAAAACAAACAAACGAAACCAGGCCGATCAGAGGTGGGATCAGCAGCCTTCATCTGCAGCTTTCAAACAGAACATACAGACTGACCTCCCTGGCAAAGCTTTTTTTCTGTTTTTTTGTTTGTTTTTTTTAGAGAGAGTGGTTTTTTGGTTTTGTTTTAAGTTTTTTAATTAATTTATTTATTTATTTTTGGCTGTGTTGGGTCTTCGTTTCTGTGCGAGGGCTTTCTCCAGGTGTGGCAAGCGGGGGTCACTCTTCATCGCGGTGCACAGGCCTCTCACTATCGCGGCCTCTCTTGTTGCAGAGCACAAGCTCCAGACGCGCAGGCTCAGTAGCTGTGGCTCACGGGACTAGTTGCTCCGCAGCATGTGGGATCCTCCCAGACAAGGGCTCGAACCCACGTCCCCTGCATTGGCAGGCAGATTCTCAACTACTGTGCCACCAGGGAAGCCCCCTGGCAGAACTCTGATTTGCAAGACATGAACACCCCAACCAGCCTTGTCTCTATCTGAGAAAACACCTGGGTGACTTCTCATTTTCTGACAGGGGAAGGGGGTGAGCACGGCCGCAGAAGGCCTCAGTGACCAGCTGTGATTTTGTGGTTTGAATTTATTTTTGTGAACCTGTGTGTGTGTGTGTGTGTGTGTATAAAAACCTGCATTTCCTTAGCCCATAGCGTCAGGTTATGAATGGACTGTGGAGCCTCCAATGGCCCTTTGCTCTCCCATCTGTCACCTACTCAACAGCTTAGCTACTTCCTGATCCTCGAACGCTCTCTCTCTCTTTTACTCCCCCTTTCTCCTTTTCCAGCTCTTGCCCTGGCTCTCTCTTACCCCTTAAAGGCTGGGCAAGCTCCCTACCTCTTCCAGGCGGGAGGCCAGCATTCATTTCTTGTTGGAATGCAGGGGACAACAAGCAGATCTGGGGAGGGGGCACAGTGGATGGGCTCTCCCGGTCAAGGACAGCCCAGGGAAGGTAACTGCGGCCCAATGAGATTTTATGGGGCAGAGGTCCTGCAGGAAAGAAGCCCAGTGGGTGGCAGGAGAGGTCCCTGGCAAGCCCCAGCTACCCCTCCTGGCCTCAGCTCCCTCCCCCTCTTGCTGCAGGCACTGCCCAAACTTCAGGACAGCCGGAAGCCCAGATTGTTCAGGGCTGAGGGAAAGCAGGTGGTGAGCATGGGTGTCTCGTGGTTGTGACACCTGTCACGTGTGGTCCCCGGGGAAAATACCGTCCCATCACAGTCATCTAGATTCAAATCCTGTTCTGGCTGTGTCACCTTGGTCACACACCTCCATGTCTCTTGAGCCCTATTTTCCTGTTCCAGTGGGAGTGACGTGATAGAAATAACACCCGTCACGACACTTTTGGGCGCTTCTCTGCAGAGCTCCGAGGTCCAGGTGTTTCACACACACCTACTGCCCCAGGTTATGGTGAGGATTAAATGAGATGATCCACAGGAAGGACTGGGACAGAGCCCTGCGGGTGGAAAGCCCGGAGTTAACATCACACGCTCCAGTATTAGGAGGACAGCTGGGAATGACAAAGCTGGGACCTGGACCCAGGCCTTTCAGACACCAGCATCCTGATGCTGATGGAGACACAGTACAGCCTTGGTAGCCACCCAGAGCTCAAGAAGATTGATTGATTACAGGCATCACCAAGGAGCCCGTATAAGCTAGAAACCTCTTTTTTTTTTTGGCCATGCCTTGTGGCTTGCGGGATCTTAATTTCCCCACCAGGGATTGAACCCGGGCCATGGCAGTGAAAGCACCAAGTCCGAACAAGTGGACCGCCAGGGAATTCCCCAGGTGCAGTATTTTGAACACCCCATCATCGCAAAGTACAACTCTCACTCAGCCCAGGACATGCTATGATAAAGCCATGAGTTATTGGGGTATTTTAGTTTCTGTTTTTGAAATTTAAGTGGATGACATGGAACTGGGTTTTTAGACTTTCACACACCCTTTGAGATGACTGTGGCATCCTGTGGGGAGTGGCAGGATCCAATCAAGATTTGGCAATTTCTGCTCCAGTGAGCCTGAATGTCAGCTTTGTTCTCCGTTTACTATTTCCTCATCGAGAGATGGACTAATGGCAACATATGCTCTCCCAAGCCTATCAGGGGGCCATGGGCGGCTCCGGCTCCAGGCTGGCCTGGATGGGCTCCGTAGGGTCTGGCTGGCAGTGAGCAGGGTTGCGTTCTGTGCTCATGTTGATGACACTGAAGACAAGCATGGAGATGGGCATGGGGCTGGGGAGGGCCAAGGCTACAGAAGCCTAGGTCCTGGGGTAAGGACAGTTCAGCTCAGCAGCTCAAGAGTAGGAGGCAAGGCTGTGGGCGGGTGGCAAGGGCTGCCCCTGTTCATTCACTCATTCGTTCATTCAGGCACTGTTCTAGGTACTGGTGATACAGCAGTGAACAAAAGAGAAAAAAATCCCTGCCCTCATGGAGCTTAAGTTGGGGGCAGGGGGGAGTTGGGAGTGGGGAGACTGACAACAAATAAGAGAAGGAAACTAAATAAATAGCATGTTAGAGGAGTGGTAAGATGAAGGGAAGAGCAATAGAGTGAGGTGTTTGTTTTGTTATTCATGTTTTTGGGGGGGTGTTTTTTGTTTTGTTTTGTTTTTTTGGGTGGCATCATGGGGCTTGCAGGATCGACCAGGGATCGAACCGGGCAGTGAAAGCACTGAGTCCTAAACACTGGATCGCCAGGGAATTCCAAGACCCTTTTAAATAGGGTGATACTTGAGTAAAAATCTGAAGGAGCTGAAGGAGATCCCTGGGGGAAGTGCCTGGTAGGGAGAAGAAACAGTAACTGCAAAGGCCCTGAGGCAGAAATGTGCCTGGAGAGTTGAGCCTGACCCTCTCTGTTCCTCTGAAGTTACCACTCAGGGCCCCGGCCTCTGTGGTCACTCCTCATACATTCCTAAGGTCTTTCTGGTCGAATGGAACTAACCCAGGCAGAACCTTCCAGGCTGACTGAGGGCCTCGAAGAGATTTCTAGGGAAAAGTTCTGGGAGGGCTCTGCGATTCAACTGCAGGGTTGAATAAGTCCTGAGGTTTTGCCAAGCTTTTAACAAATGCACAAGGAATTTGCAAGAATGCAATAAATTCATTCCTGGACCATGCTCCAGAGCTGCTTAATCAGAATCTCTGAGGTCTGTGCCAGGGAATGTGCATTTCCAAGAGCCTCTAGGCATGTGGGAGCATCTTTACCATATAATCCATCCCATATCGATTTCCATGATTTTTCTCTCTTATATCTTCTTCTAATTGATTAGAGTGGAGTCTGCCATCTTTCATCTTTCTCAGATGAATATTTTGAGTTTGTCTTGGGGCACCTTGTCTGTCATTTCCTGCCAGGGAAATGAGGCATTCTGTAGGTAGTCAGCAGGGCTGTTCTCCCAGACAGAAGGGGCTGATCTGAAAAAGGTGACATGGGGTGAGGGGAGATAGTTGGCATTTGCATGTCTTCTCCACACTCTCCATCCCCCCAGCCCCGTGCCCATGGGGAGTGCGGGGGGGTTTCTTAAGGATCTGATCCAGGTCAACACTGGGGCCACCGTCTGACCTTGTAGGGACTCAGGTGATGTTTGTAGAAGTAAGGAACACATGAATGAATAAACGCGAGTTTTGACAGGGAAGGACAGGAACAGTAAGGTTGGGGGCTTGTAAATACCCTTTCCTTAGCACGTGGGAGAATCTTTCATTCTTTCAGAAGTGTTCCTTCCACCCCACCCATCTCCCATCTCCACCCCCACCCCCAGAAGTGATGGTCCCCCCAGCTTACTCTGTTTTCTCCTCCACAACAGAGAGAACTAGAGATTCCGGTGGGACGGGGTGTACTAATCTCCAAGCTTCTCGTGGTTCAGCTCCATTACCCTCCCACGCCTGACCACCCCCTCCTCAACGCACCAAGCCTGGAGCTAAGATCACTAGGAAGGATTCTCGAGTCTGCTCCTTCCCGGCTGTAAGACTTGCAGCTACTTCTGTGAACACTGAGCCTGTTTCCCCATCCTGGAAACGGGGCTGGGGACCTCTAGGGGGGAGGTCGGGGAGGGCTCGCAGCGCTGCAGCGGGCTGTAATTGGCCGGGTGCTGCCAGCGCACCTCCCCCTCATCTTCGGGCGCCGCGCACGCCACGCCCCTCCCCAGCTCCGCCGTCAGAATGGCGTTGCCGTGGCGACGTTTGTAAAAAGGCCGGGCGGGCGCGCGGGCTGCGGGCCTTCGCCTGGAGACTCCGCAGGAGGGCGGCAGAGCGGAGGTCAGGGCTCTCGGCGGAGGACGAGGCGTGGGCTTCTTCCTCTGGCCAGGTGAGAGCGGCGCGCGAGGAGGCGGCGGGAGGAAACCTGGGCCGGAGGAGGCCAGCCCTGCGAGGTCAAGGGCGTTGGGGTAGGCAGGGGACCTGGCGCCAGCCGAGTCCGAACTCTCTGATGCAGGCTCGGGTCGCCAGGAGCACCCCAGAAAAGGTGCCCCAACACCAGCCGTTCCTTCCTAAGTGCAGCCCCTACCTCGCCCCCCAAGGGAGGCGGCACGGGAGCTTTAAGCCTCTCCTGGGCACCAGCTCTTGGATGTCCTGTGGGTATAGCTGGGATTAAGAGAGGAACCCCTGTTTCCCCTGATTTATGGACAACACCCACCCAATGGTCAGAGACACACACACACACACACACACCCCTTACCTGAACTCCCCTTCTTTAAGGAACTTTAAGGTCACTGTATACCTCAAAAGTAAGTTTGCTCCTATAGCCCAATTCTGAGCCATCCAAAGTGGTCGGGGGAACGCAGATGACTGAAGCCCTTTTGCTCTTTCCTGTGGCTGGTGCTCCATGGCACTGAGTAAGAACGAATTCACAGAGCTCCACACATTCAAATTACTTTGACAGTGTTTTCACGCAAGGAAGTGATGCACAGGGCAAAATGAAGGTGGAGAAATATTGTCCAATCCAAAAGCTAAAGAGATAGAATTTAGGTTTTCCAAGGAGTCATCTAAGCTAGATACTGACAGGAAAAATGAAAGGTAGTTACTATCAAAGCTTCCTAGCCAGCTGGCTGTACTGACTTGCTTAGAGGTGCCCTTTGTATTTTCATTCACTCAGCAAGTGTTTCCCAAGCACCTACTATGTGTCAGGTTCTGCCCCCCCCTGCCGCCCCCTACCCTGGAGAAGGGGTAATGCACAGAACTGGCAGGAACTGCAAAGGGTCTGACATTTGACCCTGTTTGAAAGTTAGTAAGTTAGCCTGCCCAGCTTATAGTTCCTGGCAGAAGACAAGAGACTCCTGGGCCAGAAACAAAGAACTTGATTACTCACAGCACAGCCGACATAACAGGCAGCAGAGCTGCATATGCACATTGGTTCCTGTTGCCCTGAAAGTCCCTCGGGGTGGTGCAGAGCAGCCAGTGTGGATGCTGTGCGCACAGTGGGTCTGTGTCCCAGGTAAGGAACTCCAAACTCAGGAAACTGCAATCTTTGAAAGGGGCTGCTAGCAAACCTGCCCAACTTTTGCCCCAGAAGGAGCCGTTATCTTTATTAGAAACATTACCTCTATCCTCCCAGGCTGTTTGCCATACAAGCATCCTCAGAAAGTGAGTGCAGGACAAAATCTTTCAATGCCTTTGCTCTGAAGATGGGTACAAACACAACATACCCATGAAGAATTGCTTCTTAACAAAATGAACACAGTCCTGGTTTTCCAGGAACATATATGTTAGTGAAAGACAAACCAACAGCAAGCATAACTAAAGAAAGGAACAAGAACATGTCAGAGAATGATAAGTACAAGGAAGGAAACACAGCAGGGGAAAACTAGCAGGGGAATAACATGACTGAGGGTGCCTTTAGCCAGAGTGGTCAGGTGGTTGCCCCGAGGGGGGACGTCTGAGCAGAGAGAAGACCCCAGCCTTGGGGACGTCTGGGGTGAGAGCTAAAAAACAAATATGTGCATGATCCAAGTTTAAGTTTTAGATTAGTGGCATTTCCTGTGGTTTTCCTGCAGAAGAGACATTTCTTGGAAGTTTCCATTTTAGCTTAATTAGACTTGAATGTGTTGCGTGCTAACATGGTCCTCTGCAATTGAAGATTAATAACTGAAGGCAGCAGAGCATGGTTCTTTGGGAAGAGGAAATGTCTTTTCCCCTGTATACATGACAGCGAACTTAATCAAATGTATTTCTCATTATATGAAAGCATCAATATTTGTGGGACATCCACAGGCCTCAAAGTTTACAAATATAAACTATGCTGCTTATTTTTATTTCTCTTACCCCCAGGTAGGGTCTCGTCTTCCTTTCAGAGGATAGAATGCTGGTTTCAAGGACTTTCTTTTATTACATGTGCCAAGTGTCAGCAGACAGTGCAATTCTCCCACCCCTACTCTGCCCCACCAGCAGCAATGGAGGTTTGTACACTGGTTACATGCAAAGGCTCAGAGTTGTCACACACTTACTATTGTGTGACCTCAACTTCTCTGAGTCTCAGTTTCCTCATTTGTAAAGCGGGACAATACTGACATCTGCCTCGCAGGGTGGTTCTGAGGATGAAAAGAGGCCATGTGTGTAAAAGGATAGCCCAGTGCCTGGCACTTAGTAGGGATTCAGTGATGGAATGATGATGGAGATGTTGATGGAAAGCAGAGCCAGACCGGAGACCCTCTACGGTCAGACCTAGAGATTTTTGTTTTTATCCACAGTTTAAGAACTTCACACTTCAGTGACCTTTCAGTTGAAAAGAGACTTTGGGGACTTTCCTGGTGACTCAGCAGTTAAGAATCCGCCTGCCAATGCAGGGGACACGGGTTCGAGCCCTGGTCCAGGAAGATCCCACATGCCTCGGAGCAACTAAGACAGTGCACCACAACTACTGAGCCTGCACTCTAGAGCCAGCGAGCCACAACTAGGGCCCTAGTGCCGCAACTACTGAGCCCACGTGCTTCAACTACTGAAGCCTGCACACCTAGAGCCCATGCTCCACAACAGGAGAAGCCACCACAATGAGAAGCCTGCGCACTGTGAGGAAGAGTAGCCTCCGCTCGCCACAACTAGAGGAAGCCCGCATGCAGCAATGAAGACCCAACAGAGCCAAAGAAAAAAAAAAAAAGGAAAAAAAAGAAAAGAGGCTATCTTTGACATGGCACTGAGATGGATCAGAATTCAAATATCATGTGAATTATCATCAACATCTTGGAACCAGCTGAAGTCACTGAAATTTTTACGTTTTAAAAAACATGTATATATGGGCTTCCCTGGTGGCACAGTGGTTGAGAGTCTGCCTGCCGATGCAGGGGACACGGGTTCGTGCCCCGGTCTTGGAGGATCCCACATGCTGCGGAGCAGCTGGGCCCGTGAGCCATGGCCTCTGAGCCTGTGCGTCCGGAGCCTGTGCTCCGCAACGGGAGAGGCCACAACAGTGAGAGGCCCGCGTAACGCAAAAAAAAAAAAAAATAAAAATAAATAAATAAATAAATAAATAAATAAATAAATAAATAATAAAAAACATGTATAGGGCTTCCCTAGTGGCGCAGTGGTTGAGAATCTGCCTGCTAATACAGGGCACATGGGTTCGAGCCCTGGTCTGGGAAGATCCCACGTTCCGCGGAGCAACTAGGCCCGCGAGCCACAACTACTGAGCTTGTGCATCTGGAGCCTGTGCTCCACAACAAGAGAGGCCACGATAGTGAGAGGCCCGCGCACCGCGATGAAGAGTGGCCCCCGCTTGCCTCAACTAGGGAAAGCCCTCGCGCAGAAACGAAGACCCAACAGAGCCAAAAATTAATAAATAAATTTTAAAACCATGTATAGGATTTACTTTGAAATGCATTAAAATATAAAATGTATAGATGGGTAGATATGTGAAAAAGCAAATAGAGCAAAATGTTGATTGTAGAATCTGGGTGGTGGTTCTATAGAAGTTCACCATCCACTTCTTTCAACTTTTCTGTGTGTTTGACATTTTCATAATAAAATGCCAGGAAAAGATACGTACAGAGTCTTGACCGTACAGCCAAGCTATAATCTTGATATTTTGTCTTTGGAAATCATTTTTTTTTCAACCGAAATATATGAAGGAATGCGGTGACTTAAAAAGAAAGTATCTTCTAATGCCCATTTCCTTGATGACTGACTCTTCCACACTTTAAGAAGCTCTGTAGAAGTTGGGGTTTCTTGAGTCAAAGTTCAGAAGCCCAAGATTAATAACAGTCACAATCACAGTAGGACAAATGGGTGTTTAGTGTAGCAATCACCATTCTAGATGCTTCACATTTAATCCTCAAAAAACTCTTTGGGATACAGAGTATTATTAGCCCCATTTTACAGATGAGGAAACAGAGGCATAGAGAGAGAATAAGTAAATCACCCAGAGTCACAGAGCTAGTAAGTGGTGGGTTAGTAACACTGAGTACTTGATTCTGTCAGATAACTAACCCCAAACTAAGCTTAATGGGAGGTGGAGAGCGGTTATCAGTGGAATTCAGATTTGTTTGTTGTTTTTTTTTTTTGCTATTGCTTGTTTGTGCTCTGAATTACACAAAGGATGTCCTCTTGTGATCAGAAGCAAGCTCATCTATGCCGGATATCACTGTTAAAAGGACAGTCTTAAAAATGTGTGGAATTATCATTGTGATCATTTCTCCTGTGGACATTATGGTGTATTCCATTCATTCTAAATATGACATTGAATAATTAGAGGACTGTATTTTTCTAACAAAATTGTTTTCTGAAAACATTTTATAGGGAAAGCAGAGAATATGAAAGCCTATCTAAAGAGTGCAGAAGGCTATTTTGTCCTGAATAAAAGCACTACGATTGGAAGGCATGAAAATTCAGACCTTGTTTTAGAGGTAAGACCTCTTCCTAGCCAGTCCCCAACCCTCCCTACACCTCACACCACCAAAAGTCCTTACTGTTCTGTGGACTCCAGTCTCTTGTAAAGCACAGCCTCTGGCTAACAGTCCCAGCCTTCCTCGGTGTGCCACCAATAACCAATCCCGGCATGTGCTGGGTCTCCCTGGCACATGTGGTAAGAATGAGCACAGTGCAAAGTGCGATGGGCCCTGTGTCCTTTGCTGACTGTGTGTGCAGTGTCCCACCCTGATGGCGCGGTTTGGAAGGTGGGCATAGAGCTGATGCTTGACCTTCACCTGCTCCGCGTCTGGCAGCCACGGCCACCTGAAGGGCCCAGCTTGAGCAATGGCCTCTCGCCCTTTCCAGAGCCTCTGGAGACTATGGGCCCCTCAGAGCCCTCCCCCGCCCCCGTACCTCCAAGTAGTAAATCAGGGTAAGCCCTGGGCGTGGCCTCAGCACTCTCTCACTTCATTTCATTCCATTCTCTGAATTAGCTGTGGCTTGGTCCACAGTCCCAGCTCATTGACAGCCAAGGAAGTTGGAAGAAATTGTAAGTAAGGAATTATAAAAACAGTGGCTTTGAGCCTTTTACCATTTTGAAAGGGATTAAAATATTAAAGCAGAAAGAGAAATGCAATGGAATCCCTTTAGGACTGTGAAAGGCAGACCACTCTCAGACTTCACTCAACAGAGTTTTTTAAACTTTATTTTGAAATAATTATAGATGCACAAATGGTAGAGAGAATGGCACGAAGCATGTGTGGAGTCCTGTGCCATTTTACCACGTGTGGATTTGGGTGTGACCATCAGGATATAGGAGTATTCCATCATCAGAGATGTCCCTTGTGATGCTCCTTTTATAGTCACAATTCCTCCTCCCACCATCGTCCCCACACTCCGAAAACCACTAATCTGTTCTCCGTCTCTATAATTTTCATCATTTATCTATGACCTTTGCGATTGATTTTTTTTTTTTTTTTAGTCATTGTAATGCCCTTGACGTCCATTTAGGTTATTAGCTTGTTCTTTTATTGCTGAGTAATAGTCCAGGGTATGGACGTATCACCTATGTTTAAACATTCACTTTTTGAAGGACATTTTGTTTCCATTTGGGGCTATTACAAATAAATGTACTATAAACATTTGTATACAGGTTTTTGTGTGAACATAAGTTTTTATTTCTCTGTGATAAATGCTCAGGAGTATGATTGCATGGATTAACATATGTGTTTATATATATTCGGTTTGTAAAGAAACTGCCAGACTTATCCAGCATGGCTGTACCATTTTTCATTTCCATCAGCAATGTATGAGACACATCCTCACCAGCAATTAGCATAAACACTGTTTTTCATTTTAGCTGTTTTAGTAAGTGTGTAGTGGTATCTCATCATAGTCTTAACTTGCATTTCCCAAATCGATAGTGATGTTAAGTGTCTTTTCATGTATGTGTTTGCCTTCTGCATATCCTCTTCAGTGAAATATCTCTTCATATCTTTTAAGTGTCTCTAATGGAATTGTTTAGTTTTTTACCATTGAGTTTTGAGAATTCTTTATGTAGTTTAGATATGAGTCCCTTGTCAGATAGATGGTTTGCAAATATTTTCTCCCATCCGTAGCTTGTCTTCTCATTCTCTTAGCAGAGTATTTCACAGAGCAAAAGCTTTAACTCTTGATGAAGTCCAGGTAGTTATTTTTTCTTTTATAGATCATGCTTTTAGTGTCATGTCTAAGAACAGGCCACAACGTCCCTGACCCTGAGGATTTTCTCTTATGTTTTCTTCTAAGTGTTTTATAGTTTTATTTTTAAATCTTTGAACCATTTTGGGTTCACTGTCGTTTATGATGTGAGATTTAGGTCAAAGTTCATTTTTCTTGCATGTGGATATTTAGTTGTTCCAGAACCATTTGTTGAGAAGACTATCCTTTCTCCATTGAATTGCTTTTGCAAGTTTGTCAAAAATAATCTGGCCATACTTTCTATGGGGGCTACTTCTTAGTTCCCTATTATGTTTCATGGATCTATTTGTCATAATGGATCTACCATTATGACATAGCCTTGATTACTGTCGCTATGTAAGTCTTAAATCAGGTAGAGTGATTCCCCACACTTTTCTTTAAAACAATTTTTTAACCTATTCTAGTTCCTTTGCCTTTCCATTTACATTTCAGTGTAAGCCTGTCTGTATATACAAAATATCATGCTGTAATTTTGATTGGAATTGTGTTTAATCCTATATAACAATGTGAGAATAATTGATATACTCCTACATTGTCTTCCAATTCATGATCATGGTATATTTCTCCATTTATTCAGTGTCTCTCATGAGTGTTTTGTAGTTTTCAACATACGAGTCCTGAACATGTTTTGTTAGATTTACACTTAAGTATATCTCTCTTTTTTTTTTGAGTGATTGTAAATGGTATTATATTTTTAATTTTGGTGTCCACATGTTCATTGACAGTATATAGAAATACAGTTGATTTTTGTATGCTTCTTGGTATCTTGGAACCTTAACTGCACTTTCTTATATAAGGGCTTTTGTAGATTTCTTGGGATTTTATACATAAACAATCATGTCATCTGCAAATAAGAACAATTTTATTTCTTCTTTCAGAAAAGGAGATCTGAATGCCTTGAATCTTCTTTTCCTTGCTTTATTTCCCTGGTTAAGACTTCCAGGACTCTGCTGAACAAGAGCAGTGTATAAATCCTTATATTCGCTTGTTCCTGACCTTAGGGGAAAAAAGTCAGTCTTTCACCGTTAAGTACGAGGTTAACTGTAGGGTATTTATACATGTTCTTACCAAGTGAGAAATTTCCCCCTTTATTCCTAGTTTTCTGAGAATGTTTATTGTAAACGCAACAGATTTAAAGATAACTCCATGAACCTCCCCGTGAGATTCTCCTCCATGATATGGTCTCCCTTCAAGGACAAAGAACATCTGTTCAGTGTGCAAAGTGGGAGGAAAAAGAAGAAGAAGAAGAACTGTAGTTTCTTCTTTATCCTAACAAGGCATAGATTTGGGGTCGTTTTATTTCCTGTCTGGCTAAAGTAGAGACAGAGATCTCTGTTTTGAACCTGACTATGATATTAGAAAACTGTAGTAATTTTTAAAAGCACAGGCTTTGGAGATAGACAGAGCTGGGTTTGAATCTCATTAGGCTACTTTGTGGCTGAGTGACTTCAACCAAATTACTTAATCACTCTGAGGTCCTTTTCCCTGTCTGTAAACCTCTTACCTCACAGGGTTATTCTGAGGATTAAGTGAGAAATGCATATAAAGAGCCTGGCATGTGGTGCTCAGTGAATGACACAATGATCATTATTATGGTCTCCTAAAACAGAGACTGAGAAGAATCTTCAGAGGTGCACAGGGTTGAGATGAGGATCCACTGACATTAATAAGCCATTTGGAAAAGGGAACTAATGAGGACAGTTATTAACTAGACAGAAATTGAGTTGCATTCATTGTATATAAATAATTGACTGCTTACTGCTCCTCGGACTTAGCTTAAGAAATACGTCACTAGGCTTCCCTGGTGGCGAAGTGGTTGAGAGTCCGCCTGCCAATACAAGGGACACGGGTTCGTGCCCCGGTCTGGGAATATCCCACATGCCGCGGAGCGGCTGGGCCCGTGAGCCATGGCCGCTGAGCCAGCGTGTCCGGAGCCTGAGCTCCGCAACGGAAGAGGCCACAACAGTGAGAGGCCTGTGTACTGCAAAAAAAAAAAAAAAAAAAAAAGTCAGGGATTTATATTACTAAAAATCATCCTTGCAATTACCCAGAGGTTACATCTAGCAAATAAAAAGGATTGTTTGTTTTATTTGCCTGGATCAATCCTAAAGAATAGGCAGTCATGCTTCTAAAGATTTCTACTCATCAGCAAGGCTGACATGTTGTTTTGACTATTGGTATCGTAGTATTTCGACATCATTTACTCTTTCCGATAATGGAAGGTAGTTACATGCTTCTTGTTTTTAAAAATTGGGAGAAAGGAAAATATAAGGAAGAAAATAAAAGTCACTTGTAATCATTTGGCTCAGGGAAAAATCAATATTGATATTTGCAGGGTTTTACCCTCCAGACTTTTTTCTATATCCTGTAAGGAGTTTGGTTCCCTAAGGCAGTAGGAAGCCTGTTTATAGCCAGGCTAGTGAGAACTGTTTATAGTCAACAGTGATAACTGTTGCTATCACTCATTCATTGCACAGTATTTACCCAGAGCCTCAGCACCGAGCCAAGTCTAGGGGTACAGTGATGGCAGAACTGGACATGGTCCCTGCCATCAGGAAGCTGCCAGGAGAGAGAGAAATAAGTCAAATGATCCCACAAAGGTGTGACTAATTCCATTCCAACATTGGGGCTGTAAAGGAAAGGAATATGGAAGACAAGGAGGACTTAACTAGACAATAGGAGAAGGGAATGGCATGTGCAAGGGCCCTGGGGTGGAATAGCATATTGTGAACCCAAGGGACTGAGAGAAAACCAGGGCGTCCAGAAGTCAGAGTGGGAAGGAGGAGGGCTAAGGGACAAGTCGGCCTACTTCATGTCACCATAAGGGTTTTGATCTTTATCTGAAAAGCAGTGGGAAGAAGGCTTGAAGGATTGTAAACAAGGGGGAGACCTGCCAGTGAACATCCTGGCTGCTGTGTGCAGACGAGCCATCAGGAGCTCTAGTCACAATCTCCCCTCTCCCATTTTACACGGCTCAAAAGCCTCCGCCTTGCTCATTTCACAGCTAAACCTTGCAAGTTATAATTTATATGATTTGATGTGCCTTGTTATGTGTAATCTTTAGAGTTGGATGTGGCTGTTATTTAAACTCTGCTGAGAAAGGGACTCAGTTCTTCCAGAATGAAGAAACACCAAAGCCAGTGGTTGTTGGATTTTCCGTATGTTTAAGAGTGGTTGTTCAACATGAACTCCTAGGCATTCTGACCCAGTGGGTTTGGGGTAAGGCCCAGGAATCTTCACATTTATATGCTCCCCAGGTTCAGGTGGGGTGAATGGAGTCGCCTGGAGTTGGTTCCAGGACTACACTTTGAGAACCCCACCATCAGTGCTCCCTCCCACTCCCTTCTTGATCAGCAGAGCTCCTGCTTGTGTGTGTGTGTGTGTGTGTGTGTGTTTGTGTATTCTTTCAGTAAATTTTGTTTTGAGGAAAAGAGAAGCGAAGGGTAAACAATGAAGGGCTGACTGACCCTACCCCTCCCCAGGGGCTCCCCCAGTCCCACCCTGGGGAAGTCCCAGGATCCCTAGAAGACTGAGCTCTAGGACAGCCCAAGTCAGTGCAGGGCTGCAGCTAGGAGGGTGGAGATGGAAGAGAAAAAGAAAGAACAGACATGACAGGGGGATGAAATGCTGGTGTCCACCCCTCACCCTCGGTGGTCAGTGTCCTGCCAGGCATCTCCTTTCTCATGGGTTTAGCCATCTCTCCAGCCTGTGTCAGCCCTTCTTGCGTGGGATCTGAGGGTCGTGAAGCCAGACTGATCTCATACACACACCCCAGATCCCATCCAGCCAGATGACTCTCGTCCCTTTTCCTGGCCCCTGCCAGTTCTGGGCTGCCTCTCAGGAAAGAACCAGAGCCTACACCATAATCTTGTTTATTATTATTAAACAAAGCTGCTGGGATTCTCCTATTATTTGCGTAATTTCACGGACATGCAGGTATGTCTGCTCTGTCAAAGGACACACACAGCTGTAGCTCTGATGGGCATGGCCAAATTTCCCACCAGAGGTTTCCGGATGTGGTGTCCTGCCAGCAGTGGACGCCCGTCTCCCACTCCCTCCCCAGCCTAGGGTGCTGACCCCCCATTGGATCTTCACTGATCTACGGGGTGAAGTATGGTACCTGTGTCATTTTAATTCACGTTTCTCTTATTCTAAGCGAACACCTGCATTTTGAGACAGAAGGTGACAGGTGGACTCTCTGTGGGGAAATCCACAGAATGAAACAGGCCTGGGAGGGTGCACTTGCTGGCTCCCCATCTGCATCACGCTTGTCCTCCTGCCTGGGTCGTGCTCCCATCCTCCCCCCTCACCCCCACCTCACCCCTGGCTTCTCCCCAAGTGCTCCTTGCTCTGGTGGTTCACCTGTTTGGTCTCACCAGTCCTCAGGGAATGTTTTGTCCCCTGTTTGTGAACTGACGGCTGATTTCATTGGTCAGTACCCACCACAGCAATTGATGGGACTAGTTTCTCACCAGCAGATGGAGGGCTTCCAAGAGGAAAAAGTTCAGAGGAAGGGGCTAGATCGTGATTTCATTTTTCTCATTTTTTTTTATTGTGGTAAGATATGCATAACATAAAATTTACCATCTTAACCACTTTTATTAAGTGTGCAGTTCAGTGGCATTAAATATATTCACACTGTTGTGCAGCCATCACCCCCATCCATCTCCAGAACTCTTTGAATCTTGCAGAACTGAAACTGCACCCATGAAACAACAACTCCCCTTGTCCCCCCATCCCAGCCCCAGCAATCACCGTTCTGCTTTCTGTCTCTATGACCTTGGCTACTCTGGGTATCTCATATAAGTAGAATCATAACAGTATTTGTCTTTTCATGACTGGCTTCTTTCACTGAGTATAATATCCTTTCACTGAGTATAATGTCCATGTTCATCCATGCTGTAGCATGTGTCCGAATTTCCTTCCTTTTTTAAGGCTGAATAATATTCCATTGTGTGGATTCACCACATTTTGTTTATTCATTCATCTACTGATGGACACTTGGGTTGTTTCCACCTTTTGGCTGTTGCAAACAATGCTATGAACATGGGTGTATAAATATCTCTTCAAGGCCCTGCTTTCAGTTCTTTGGGATATATACCCAAAAGTAGACTTGCTGGATCATATGATAATTTTATTTTTAATTGTTTGAGGAACTGCCATGCTGTTTTCCATAGTGGCTGCACCAAGTTACATTCTCACAACAGGGCACAAGGTTTCCACTTTCCCTGCGTCCTCACCAACACTTGTTATTTCCCTTTTTTTTTTATACTAGCCATTCTGATGGATGTGAGATGAAAGAAAGATCATAATCTTTTGAATAGCATACATAATACAAACAGCTACAGCATACATTTATGGACTACTTACTGTATCTCACATGGCTTTATACATCATCTATGTATGTTCTGCATATATATTTATAGAATTATATCCACAAAACAAATCCTGTGCGGGTGAGAACTACTATTATCATTATTATCCTCATTTGATGACATGGACATGGGACTCAGAAAGGTTAAGGAACTGGCCCAAATCACACAGCTAGACGGGGGAGGTGGGGCTGAGTTTCAGACTGAGCTGACTCAAGCTTCTAAAAACAGAAGCTTCACTTTTTGAGTGTAAATTTAGCTTTGGGAACATCTAATATCTAAATTGGAAATTCTCAGTTAACTGAGATAACAAGATAATTGAGTAAGCTAGGGAAATTCCACCCTGTGGAATCGAGAATGGGGGTTGTCAGTGAAATGTGAGATCAATGTTCTCCTGATCCTCATTCATGCAACAGACTGAGGTGTTGCCATCTAGCGGGGGATTTGGGTAAAGAGGAAACGTTGACCTGGTGCTTTCCCAGGAAGAGGAGCATTGGGGCTGTTAAGTGGGGGCCCAGCAAGAAACACCACTTATCTCTCCAATCCAGCCAGAGTAAGTTCTCTGCTTCTAAGGACTGGTGGAGTTCAATTAGTCCCACCTGGATAACCCAGGATAGTCTCCCACTTTTTAAAAAATTTTTAAAAAGTTTTTGGCTGGGTTTGGTCTTCGTTGCTGAGCACAGGCTTTCTCTAGTTGCAGCGAGCGAGGGTTACTCTTTGTTACGGTGCATGGGCTTCTCATTGCAGTGGCTTCTCTTGTTGTGGAGCACGGGCTCTAGGCACGCGGATTCAGTAGTTGTGGCACATGGGCTCAGTAGTTGTGGCTCGTGGGCTCTGGAGCGCAGGCTCGGTAGTTGTGGCACACGGGCTTCATTGCTCCATGGCATGTGGGATCTTCCCGGACCAGGGCTCGAACCCGTGTCTCTTGCATTGGCAGGCGGATTCTTAACCACTGCAACACCAGGGAAGTCCTTAGTCTCCCTCTTTTAAGAGCACTGATTAGTAACCTTGACATCGGCACAGTCCCTTTGGCCACGTCATGGAGCATATTCCCAGGTTCTGAGGATCAGGGCATGGGCATCTTTGGGAGACCATTCTGCCCACCACATTAATACTACCACCTGACTGGACCGTTGCTTTGGGACTGGTCTGAGAGCTTTCTGGAAGAATCAGTAGGATCAATGCCACAGGCCATGGAGAAAGATGGCTGGATGAGCTGGCAGGTGATAATCCCGTTACCAAGAGGGCAGGAAGCAGGACTGGTTGAGTGAGCACCTCAACATCCCAGAAGCAGCCAGGCAGTTTGGGGCCTGGAGATGAACCAGGGGTTGGAAATACACACCTGCGAATCGAGGGGGTGGCACAGTGGCCCCAGCCCATGGACAGAGTGCAGAGGAAACGGACATCTGAGGGGAGAGGAGCCCGGCGTGGAGACCTGGAAGCAGTCAGAGAGGTGAGGGAGCCAGAGAGCTGCTGCCAGGCTGAGGGTATTCATCACAGAGACAGCTTGCTTTGTGCCAGGTACTGTTCTGGGCACTTTCGAGTGTATTAACTCATTTCATCCTTAGGAGGTTAGTGTTGCTTGCCCCCACTTTACAGATGAGGGCGTTGAGGCACAGATAGGCTGAGTATCCTGCCTGAGGTCACAGAGGGAGGCTGGGGCACTGGGCACCACGCTCGGGCAGTCTGATTTCAGGACCAGCCTCTCCTGAGGCCTTGCCGGTCCACAGGGCTCTCCCGGGGAGACCGGGGAGGAAGGATCCAGCTGACGGGGAAGCAGAGAAGCTTCTTCTTTCCTTCCAATCCCAGACCCGTCGTCTCACCAGCGCCTGGCCATTTCCTCATATCCTTATTCTTTTGAAAACCCCATTTTTTTTTTTTTACTATTTCTGCACTACATCCCTTTCTGGAGGCAGTGGGGGGATGGGGCTGGGAATGGGATAGCCTAGAACCAAAAGGTTAAAAGAAATAGATAAAACACACACACACACACACACAAACATACACACACAAGTTAATTTCAAAAATGTTATCCCACTCCTTTGAACATGTCACCAAGCAGTACCTTTTGTCAATCCTACGAAGCCCAGCTTATCAAACTCATTTTTGCTGCTCAGGGAGCAACCAAAGAGAAGCAAAGAACCATGCCCCAGGCTGCACAGCTGGAAGGTAGCAGAGGTGGGACTGAACTCAAGGCTTTCTAACTCCAGAGCCCATCCTCTTGCTCATAATAGAGAACATTTCCCATTTGCCCTATGTTCTCTTCTAAGTGCTTTAGTATGTATTATATCATTTATACGTCACCAGTAGCTTATAAGACTGTCCTTTTGTTACCTTACAGATGAGGAAGCTGAGGTATCACTTGCCCAAGGTCACCCTGCTAGGAAGTAGGAGAGCTGGACTCGAGCCCAGTCTAATAACCACCACGTTGCCCTGCTCCCCCAACCCCTGAACCACCAGGCCACGTGCCTCTCTCTGACAACTGTGTCACATGTCACAGGGAGGCCGAGAGCCCGAGGGCCCCCGAGGGCAATGGCAGTGGGTTGAGGACCCAGCGGGAGAGGAACCTCTTGAAGCCATTTGACAATAAAGGAAAGGAAGGGGGAAGGGGCGGCGTTTCCAGGCCGAGGGGGTGGTGAGCACGTTCACAGGTTAGACGGAAGTTACACTGTCAAGGTGAGGATGCAGAAGAGGAGATGGTTGAGGAGAGGGACCAGACCAGGGTGGGATGAAGGCAGGACCACCCGGAGGCCCTTGGCAGCTAAGAGAAGCCTTGAAGGTCCCACCTAAGAGCTTCTCCAAGCCTGGGAAGTCCAGGTCCTGGCAGGGAGCTGAAGGCACATTCACAGGGGTGTGGAGTGATGGAGGGGAGTTTCCTGAAGGGACTCCATAGGGAGTGGGCAGGGCTCAGAGAAACCACAAAGGATAGTGCAGGACCCAGAGCTAGTATGAGTGAGGACTGTTCCCACCCCCAGAGCTGAGGGGTGAGGGGCAGGGGCATTTCCTGGGACCCGGAGACCCCGAGGGCTGGGTAGAGTCCTCTGAGGGAAGCTGTGTGGCCCCAGAGAATGGAAGCCAGGGGAGTAAGTACCCCAAGCTCTCTCCTCCCTGCTCTGATCTCTAACCACCCCCATTGGCCAAACCCAACCAGAAACCAGACACAAGGAGCCCATCAGCCCATGGATGTAGCCACACAGGTGGGCCTGCTGGGCAGAGGGCACCATGTAAAGGGATGGAGGAGGGTTGGGAGAAGCAGACGGAGGATGCAGGCAGGTGCAGGAGGTGAAGACCTAGGAGGCTGTTGTCAAAGTAGAATGAAAAGCCTGAGAGCAGGGACCTGCTGGCTGGGGGGCCCAAAGGGCACTGGGCCAGCCTCAGGACAGAAGTGTGAGGGTGGCAGGAGGGTTTGGGGGCCGGGATGGACTTGAAGGAGCTGGTGAGCTTGAGCAGGGCCCAGGCTAGGTGAGCATAGGGCATTACCCCTAGGGAGCAAACAGGGAGCAAAGGCTACGTGACTCAAGGAGAGGATGAGACAGAGGATAAGGAAGGCCGGGAGTGGGAGGTTATGGTCTGAGATGGGGCTTCCCAGTGCCAGGTGATGCAAGGTTGAAACCTAGCTCCAAAGGACGGTTCCAGGTACACGTCGAACCTCAGCGACAATGTCAGTGAACCTCAGGGCAATGTCATAACTAAGTCAGCTTCCCGAGGAGGCTTCCTTAAAGCACAGGGGTCATCAGAGCAGATGGTCATTGTTAATAGAAGTTTAAACGTCTCAATATTTTATGGACTCACTATATACTTTTTAAAGACATTTTCAATGCAGGAGCCTTAAAAAATGCACTTGTTTTGTATATTAGGTCCTGCCTGTCTCCTCTCTCATTATTAAATCACTCTCTACTCTGAAAATCACAGGGTACAAATCAAAGGTACACGTTTTGGAATTAGACTTGGGTTCAAACCCTGACATTGCCCTGGGCCAGCATCCTGATGTTGAGTGAGTCCCTTCATCTTAGCCATTTTTTAAATCGTGGTAAAATACCTATAAAGTTTACCGTCTTAACCACTTTTAAGTGTACAGATCAGTACTTGTAAGTTATTCACATTGTTGTGCAACCAGCCTCAGAATTTTTCATCTTGCAAAACTGAAACTGTACCCATTAAACAACAATTCCCCGTTTCCCCTTCCCCAGCTCCTGGCAACCCCCGTTCTATTTTGTTTCTATGAGCTTGACTACTTTATGTACCTCACATAGTGGAATCATACAAAATTTGCTTTTTTGTGACACTTATTTCACATAATGTCCTCACGGTTCATCCGTGTTGTAGCATGTGTCAGAATTTCCTTCCTCCTACACTGAATACTATTCCACTGTATGGATGGACCACATTTTGCTTATCTAATCATCAGTCAGTGGGCACTTGGGTGGCTTCCACCTTTTGGCAATTGTGAATAATGCTACTGTAAACATGAGTGTACAAATAACTCTTTAAGTTCCTGTTTTCAATTCTTTGGGGTCTATACCCAGAAGTGGACTTGCTGGATCATATGATAATTTTATTCTAAATTGTTTGAGAAGCCGCTCTACTGTTTTCCATATCAGCTGCACCATTTTACATTCTCAGCGGTGCATAAGTGTTCCCCTACTCTACATCCTTGCCAACACTTGTTATTTTCTGTTGCTGTTTGTTTGTTTTTGATAGTAGCCATCCTAATGGGTATGAGGTGGTATCTCACTGTGGTTTTGATTTGAATTTCCCTAATGACTAGTAATGTTGAGCATCTTTTTATATGCTTGTTGGACATTTATATATCTTCTTTGGAGAAATGTCTATTCCAGTTCTTTGCCCATATTTGATCAGGTTATTTGGGGGTTCTTTTTTGTTGTTGTTGTTGAGTTATAGTTCTCTATATATTCTTCATATTAACCCTTTTTCAGATTTGTGTTTTGCAACTATTTTCTCACATTCTCTAGATGGCCTTTCACCCTGTTTATTGTGTCCTTTGATTCACAGAAGTTTTAATTTTTGATATAGTTGAATTTATCTATTTTTACCTTTGCTGCCTATGCTTTTGGTATCATATCCAATAATGCATTGCCAAATCCAATGTCATAAAGCTTTCCTCCTGTGTTTTCCTCTAAAAGTTTTATAATTTTAGACTCTGTTTAAGTCTTTGATCCACTTTGAGTTAATTTTTATACATGGTGTAAGGTAAGAGTTCAACTTAATTCTTTTGCAGTCTTTCCCAGCATCATTTGTTGAAAATACTGTTCTTTCCCCATTGAATAATCTTGGCACCCTTGTCAAAAATCATTGGACCATATATGCAAACTTTTATTTCTGTGCTCTCTATTCTATTCTATTGGCCTATGTGCCTGACCTTATGTCAGTATCACACTGTTTTGATTACTGTACCTTTGTATGCAGTAAGTTTTGAAATCAGGAAGTGTGAGACCTCCAACTTTGCTTTTCTTTCTCAAGAGTATTTTGGCTATTTGGGGTCCACTGAGATTCCATATGAATTTTAGGATGGATTTTTCTATTTCTGCCAAAACTGCTGTTGGGATTTTGAATCTGTAGATCCTGCTGTGTAGTAATGACATCTTAACAATATTAAGTGTTCCAACCCACGAATACAAGGTGTCTTTCCATTTATTTGTGTCTTTAATTTCTTTCAGCAGCACTTTGTAGTTTTCAGTGTACACATCTTTTACCACCTTGGTTAAATTTATCCCAAAATATGTTATTCATTTTGATGCTATTGTAAATGAAATTATTTTCTTAACTTCCTTTTCAGATTGTTCATTGTGAGCATATAGAAACACAACTGATGTTTGTGTGTTGATTTTGTGTCCTACGATTTTGCTAGTGAATGGTATTTTTTAGTTCTAAGAGGGTTGTGGTTTTTCATGGACTCTTTAGGATTTTGTACATGTAAGATCATGTTGCCTGTGAACAGAGATAATTTGACTTCTTCCTTTCGAATTTGGAAGCCTTTATTTCTTTTTCTTGCCTAATTGCTCTGGCTAGGACTTCCAGTACTTTGTTGAATAGAAGTGGCAAAAGCAGGTATCCTTATCTTCTTCTTGATCTTAGAGGAAAAGCTTTCAGTCTTTCACCTTTGAGTATGATGCTACCTGTGGGCCTTTCATATTTGACCTTTATTATGTTGAGGTAATTTCCCTCTATTCCCTGTTTGTTGAGTGCTTTTATCATGAAAGAGTGTTGCATTTTGTCAAATGCTTTTTGTACGTCCATCGAGATGATCATTTTTTTCCTTCTTTCTGTTAATGTGATGTATTACGTGGATTAATTTTCATATGTTGAACCATCAGGTCTGCATTCCAAGAACAAATCCCACTTGGTCATAGTGTATGATCCTTTTAACGTGCTGTTGCATTCGGTTTCCTCCTGTTTGGTTGAGGACTGTGGCGTCAGTGTTCACAAGAGATACTGGTCTGTGGTTGTCCTGTCGTGTCCTTGTCTGGGTTTGGGATCAAGGTGATGCTGTCCTCTCACTTCAGCCTTTGAGTCTCAGCTTCTTCCTCTCTAAGGTGGAGATAACACTAGAGTCCCTGTTTAGGGCCCTCATGCAGATTAAATGATAAAAATGCACACAAAATGCTTCAGCAGGGCCCAGTTCACAGGAAGCCCTCAAAATATGTTAGAGGAGGATAAGGATAATGACAAAAATAATAATAAATAAATAACAGTTCATCTCATAGTGGGACAGCTCAGTAGGCTGGGGCTTACAGACTCAGTCTGTATTAGCAGCAGGGCGTCTGTCCAGGAGCAGCATTTAGCAATTTTCCAAGTAAAGGGAGCGAGTGATATTATAGGCCAAACTAGGAAGCTGTCTCCTGGCCTAACATGTGGTAGAGGCTCACCCAACTTTGTGGAGTCATTGAAAACTTCCTGCTTGCTTTGATGTCTTAATAATGGCCTGACAGTTTTTGAGGAACTGAACGTAGTGAAGCCTGGCAAGAGACAAACAAAATGTCACAGACAGAATTTCTCTCATTCCTGGGTTATCAAAGGTTCAAAGGACACAAAGATCAATGGCAATGGTGATGAAGGTGATGTGGGTGACATTTTCCAAAGAACTAATGTGTTTTCATTTTTTTAATACTTTATTTTTTTGAACAGTTTTAGGTTTACAGGAATTTTAGCAGAGAATACAGAGAGTTCCCATATATCCACCCCTCCAATACACACAGTTTCCCCTATTATTAACCTCATGCATTAGTGCGGTACATTCGTTACAACTGATGAACCAATATTGATATGCTATTATTAACTAAGTCCATAGTTTACATTAGGGTTCACTCTTTGCGTTGTACGTTCTTTCTTTTTGACAAATGTATAGTGACAAGTATCCACCATTACAGTATCATAAAAAATATTTTCACTGCCCTGAAATCCCCTGTGCCCCTCCTCTACATCCTGAGCCCCAGAGCCCCTGTGCCCCTGGCAAGCACTGATCTTTTACTCTCCTTATAGTTTTACTTTTTCCAGAATTTCATACAGTTGGAATCATACGGTATGTAACCTTTTCAGACTAGGTTCTTTCACTAAGCAATATGCATTTAAGATTCCTCCATGTCTTTTTTGTTATTTGATAACTCATTTATTTTTATCACTAGTATTTCATTGTATGGATGTACCACAATTTGTCTATCCATTTACCTTTTAAAGGACATCTTGGTTGCTTCCAGTTTTGGGCAGTTATGAATAAAGATGCTGTAAGCATGTATCCAAAATAAATGAGTCTTCATGGATATAGAGAACAGACTGTGGTTGCCAAGGGGGAGGGGGTTGAGGGAGAGATGGAGTGGGGGGTTGAGGTTAGCAGATGTAAGCTGTTACATCCAGGATGGAGAAACAACAAGGTCCTACTGTATAGCACAGGGAACTATATTCAATATCCTGTGATAAACCATAATGGAAAAGAATATTTTAATAAGAATGTATATATATGTATAACTGAATCACTTTGCTGTAGAGCAGAAATTAATACAACATTGTAAATCAACTACATTTCAATAAAATAAATTAATAAACAATATAAATAAGTCTTAAAAATCAACAATAAGAAACCAAACAACCCAACTTAAAAATGGGCAAAAGAGCTCAACAGACACCTCACCAAAGAAAATCTACAGATGTCAAATAAGCATATGAAAAGATGTTAAACATCATATATCATTAAGGAATTTCAAATAAACATGAAATATCTTTTCATTTATTTAGACTACTTTGATTTCTTTCATCAATATTTTGTAGTTTTCTTCATATACCTCTTCATATAGCTAAGTATTTTGTTAGATTTATTCCTAAGTACTTCATTTTTTTTTTTTTGGTGCTAAAGTAAATGGTGTTGTGTTTTTAATTTCATATTCCACTTGTTCATTGTTGGTATATAGGAAAGCAATTGACTTTTGTATATTAATCTTGTATTCTGCCACCTGGGTACAATTGCTCATTAGTTCCAGGAGGGCTTTCTGTCGGTTCTTTGGGATTTTCTGCATAGACAATCATGCCATCTGCAAAATGGGCAAAAGATCTGAACAAACACCTCACCAAAGAAGATTTCTTTTTCCTTCCCAATCTATCTTTTATTCTCTTTTCTTGCCTTGTTGCATTAGCTAGGACATACAGTACAATGTTGAAAATGAGTGGTGAAAGGGGACATCTTCACCTTATTCCTGGTCTTAATTGGAAAGTTTCTAGGTTCTCACCATTAAATATGACGTTAGCTTTAGGGTTTTTATAGATGTACTTTATCAGGTTGAGGAAGTTCCCCTCCATCCCTAATTTGCCAAGAGTTGTTGTGGTGGTTTGGTGGTTTGTTAGTTTATCATGGATGGTGTTTAATTTTGTCAAATGCTCTTTTTGCATCTACTGTTATGATAATGCGATTTCTCTTCTCTGCGCTGTTGATGTGATGGATTACATTAATTGATTTCCAAATGTTGAACCAGCCTTGCATACCTGGAATAAATCCCACTTGACTGTGGTGTAGAAGTCTTTTTATACATCACTGGATTCAATTTGCTAATATTTTGTTGAGGATTTTGCATCTATGTTCATGGGAGGTATTGGTCTGCAATTTTCCTGTTTTGTAATATCATTATCTGGTTTTGCTATTAGAATAAGCTTGGCCTCACAGAATGAGGTGGGAAGTGTTCTCTCTTCTTCTATTTTCTGGAAGAGATTATTTAGAACTGATATCATTCTTTCCTTAATGTTTGATAGAATTGACCAGTGAACCCATCCAGGCCTGGTGCTTTCCATTTTGGAAGGTTATTCATTATTGATTCAAATTCTTTACTAGATATGAGTCTATTCAGAGTATTTATTTCTCCTTGTGTGAGTTTCAGTAGATCGTGTCTTTCAAGGAAATGGTCCACTTCATTAAGTTATAAAATCTGTGGGCATAGAATTATTCATAATATTCCTTTATTATCCCTTCAGTGTCCATGAGATCAGTAGTGATGCCATCGCTTTCATTTCTGATTTGAGTAATTTGTATCTTCTCTCTTTTTTTCTTGGTTATCCTGCTAGAGGTTTGTCAATTTTATTGATCTTTACAAAAAAAAAAAAAAAAAAAAACCAAACAGCTCTTTATTTTGCTGACTTTTCTCTATTGTTTTCCTGCTTTTTATTTCATTCATTGCTTCTTTTCTTGTGCTTGTGGTAGGCTTATATTGCTCTTCTTTCTCTAGTTTCATAAGGTGGAAGCTTAGATCTTTTCAAATGTATGCCTTCAATGCCATAAACTTCCCTCCAAGCACTGCTTTCACTGCATCTTGCAAATTTTCATAGGTTGTATTTTCATTTTCATTTAGCTCAAGATAAATTTTTATTTCCCATGAGACTCCCTCCTTGACCCATCTGTTATTTAGAGGTGTGTTGTTTAATCTCCAAATATTTGGGGATTTTCCAGCTGTCTTTCTGGTATTGGTTTCTAGCCTAATTCCATTGTGTTCTGAAAACGTACTTTGCATAATTTCTATTCTTTTACATTTG
The DNA here is from genome assembly GCF_964165515.1 of Mesoplodon bidens. Lineage (NCBI taxonomy): Eukaryota > Metazoa > Chordata > Mammalia > Artiodactyla > Ziphiidae > Mesoplodon > Mesoplodon bidens. The sequence goes on from NC_138164.1 coordinate 37,801,586, forward strand.
TTGAGGTATATTTTGTGGCCTGGAATGTGGTCTGCTTCATGAATGTTCCATGGGAGCTTGAGAAGGATGTGTGTTTTGTTGCTGTGGGATGAAGCTGTGTGGTTGCCAGTTAGATCCAGATGATGGTAGTGCTGTTCAGTTCAACTTCATTCTTCCTAATTTTCTGCCTGGTGGGTCTGCCCATCACTGACAGAGGGCTGTTGAGGTCTCCAGCTACCATGATGGATTCATCTGCTTCTCCTTGCAGTCCTATCAGTTTTTGCCTTCCATACTTTGATGCTCTATTGTTGGGTACATACAATGAAGGACTGTTATGTCTGCTTGGAGAATCGACCCCTTTATCACTATGTATCGCCTCTCTTTATCCCTGATAACTTTCCTTCCTCTGAAGTTGGCTCTGCCTGAAATTAATAGAGCTACTCCTGCTTTCTTCTTGTGTTTCAGTATTTTAAGTGCCAAAGTGTTTGGTAGGAATTTGAAAAGTGGGTAAAGGCACAGTCATTTGAATCAGGCAAACCTGGGAACAAGCCAAGCGAGTCAAAGTGGCTGACTGTGGGCACACTTAATCGTTCTATGCCTCAGTTTCCTCATCTAAGAAATGAGTAACTATCGGACCTACTGTACAGCACAGGGAACTATATTCAATATCTTGCAGTAACCTGTGATGGAAAAGAATCTGAAAAAGAATAGATATTATATATATGTATAAGTGAATCACTTTGCTGTACACCTGAAACTAACACAACATTGTAAATCAACTAGACTTCAATAAAAAATTAAATTTTTTTTGAAATGAGGAAGTATCCCTTTGAATTATTGTGAAGATCAACAGGATAATGCAGTAAAGCACTTAGCAAATTTCCTGGCATTTGTGTAATTACACATAATGTGTCATTAATATATTCTACTAATATATGCAGTTATATTATTATCTATTCATATACTATAAGCTATTATTAATATAAGCTATTGGTTATAATTATATTGTGGGACATTAGTATAGATTTCTAAGTCCAAGTACTCTCTATGAAAGTTGGATGAGGCACTCTGAGAAGATTGACTTAGAAAATAGTTGCAAAGTCTCAGGCTGGAGTGGATGGCTCATAGGCAGTGTCCTGAGAAGACAGAGGACTTCGCACGTGCCCTGCAGCCCATAGTCCAGGGCGCCGGGGCCAGGGGGGGATGTGATATTTCCTCCTTGGTGCCGAGTTTTGCTCATTCTTCTTATGAAAGTGGTTACACAGGAGGTTTCTGAGGCCACTGACAAATCACTGTCTGGGGTCTCTCTCTTTTGAGGGAAATGTGGTCACACCAGGGCCCCTATTGAAAAATAGATCATCTTTGGTTAGATAAATTCTGATTAGCTTTTAAGAAGCAACAGTAAGAATTAAGCACATGGGAAAAACCTTCATTGTACACCAAGGCTTTTAAAAGGTAGTTATAAAACTATGTTTTGTGGTGTGAGCTCAATTGTGTTTAAACTTTTTAAAAAGATTGTAAGCATAGAGAAAAGACTGGAAGGATGTGAACCACCGTCTTCTCGGTGCCTGCCTCTGGGGGACGGGAGTCTAAGTGATTTTAATGTCTTCTTTGTGTTTTTCTCTAGTTCTCATTTTCTGCATTATTACAAAAAACATGTTATTTTAAAAATGAATAGAACAAACAACAATTATTACAAGACCTCCCCTTAACTTTAACACTTGCAGTAAATGGACAGTTGTCACTTGCCAACTGACCTTTCTGGTTTGTGTTGGGCCATTTCTGCTGTCTTGCCACTCGGGACAACCAAAAGGATACTGGCATGGGATCAGAGAACTATCAAGTGGCCAATTCCTGGCCAATTCCCCCCGAGTTCCCTCTTGCCTCTGTGTTGCCTGACGCCCTACCCCAAAACTGGGCATCTATTCTGGGTCTGCTGTCAGGGTCTGGTGACCCTCCACTCACTAGCTGTGTGGCCTTAGGCAAGTCACTTAACCTCTCTGACCCTCAGCATCCTCCTCTTAAAATGAGGATTGCAGTGACTGTCCAGCCAGATGAAGTGGTTAGCACATTGGGGCCCCCAGTGTCAGTGGCACTAGTTATTCCTTGTTATTCCTGTTATTGCTGGCTCTGACTGTCCCCCTTCTGCATTTCAGTCTGCAGACGTCGACAACCATCACGCACTCATTGAATATAATGAGGCCGAAAGCAGCTTTGTTCTCCACGACTTCAATTCCTGCAACGGCACGTTCGTCAATGAGTGCCACATTCAGAACGTGGCTGTGAAGCTCCTACCCGGAGACATCCTGAGGTTTGGGTCCAGAGGGCTGACCTACGAACTGGTCATCGAAAACCCAGCCTCGGTGAGTCCAGGCCCCTGCGGGGGTGGGGTGGGGTGGGGTGGGGTGGGGTGCAGAGGTGCCGTGTTGTGTCACCTTCCGTGCAGCCTAGGGCTCGGGTACGGCCACAGGTGGAGTTCGTCTGGAGCGCGTCACTCTTCCTTTCGCGATTCTGCGAAGTTCAACCCCATCGCGTGGGTGCCCGGGGAGAGCGAGTCCTCGCGCCCTCTTCTGGGCATTTCGTGGAATTACATGCAAGGGTTGCCTAGCGACCAGCCTGGAGCGAGAGCGTTTTCCTGAAAAGAGAAGCTTGGCGAGGGGAGGTGGAAAGCAAATGTGTGCTTTTGAAGATGCAGAGATGGATGCTTCCTTTTTAGGCAGATCAGTGCTCTGCAACTTCCTAGCTTTGTGACCTCGGCCAGGCTTCTCTGTATGCCTGGGTCTGGGTCTTCTCAGCGGTGCAGGGCGTTGAGAGAGTATCTATGTATAAAAAGTCAAAGTCTCTGGCCAGAGTAGACGCTCAAGGCCTGCCAGCTGTTATCACACCGGATCAGAAATGTTCCCGGGATCAGGACCTAAAGTATGGCCCCAGGTTAAGCGGAACGTAACCCAAAATTCGCCCAGCAAAGCTCAGTGACAAGAAGTATCTGGTTCAGTAGGGAGGCAGGATGGGGGCTGGTTAGCAACACAGTCCTGGGTCAGAACCCCAGCTCTGCCACTGGCCTACTCGGTGCGCTCTTGCACAAACCATTGGACCCCTCGGAACCTCGGTTTCCTCATCTACAAAATGGGGCCAACGACAGCAATGACCTGGCAGGCTTATCTCGAGGGCTAAATGAGATGGTTATCATTGAAAAACTCCCAGAATAATGCCCATTCGTGGTGAGCACACAATGAATACCTGTCGTGTGTGTCCCAGAGAGACGGCGTGTTAACCTCACTCCCCAGCACCAAGAACCCTGCATGGACTGAGACCTCCGAGGCTTAAAGTCCTTTCTAGGACGAGGCTGGGTATAAATAAATAAAGTTTAGAGAATCTAGACAGAATCCTGGGGTGTGGGTCCACTAGGCAGCCTTAAATACTCACTCAGAGAAGATGAGCACCGTCCCTCAGGCTGCAGGGCCCGTGACACCGCATCCACCACGTTTGGCTTTGAAAACCTGGGACAGTTTTCTCCTGCTGCTTCTCAGCCCCCTTTTCCTCCTTGGACCAACATTAAAGTGTGCTCACTTGTGGGATGCACTGGGATCCACTGGCCGCCCTGAGGAGGGGCTCCTGACCCAGAAGGTGTTGACCTGATCAGGGGTTCTCAACATGGGTTCTAAGGATCCCCCTCGTCAGAAGCACGTGGGGAGCAGACCAACAGTGCAGATCTGGGCTTCACCCCAGGCCTGAGGACTCATACTTAGGATTCCCAGATGAAATACAGGACACCCAGTTAAATCTGAATTTCAGATAAGCAACAAATAATTGTTATGTACAGGTGTGGCCCAACTATTGCAAGGAACCACTTATGCTAAAAAAATTATTTGGTGTTTATCTGAAATTCAGATTTAACGGACACCCTATAGTTTATTATATATTGATTTATTCATTTCTTTATTTATGTGAAATCTGGCAACCATACACATCCTCCCTGGGAGTAGGGCCTGGGAATATGCATTCTCACAAGCTCCCTGATGATTCTGATGCACCGCCAATAGGAGGGAAACCGAAATTTAGAATCATTTGTATGGAACACTTACAGAATTTTTTAGGGATCAAAGAAAAGGGGATTTCACACTCCCAAGCCTGAAAATCCAAGTTCATGAAGTTTGATTCAATGTGCCCCAACATGTCTGATTCCAAGAATTTTTCAGGAATGTTCAGTCAAATTACAGGTTCCCAGGCCCCCTCCCTGGGAAATTCTGACGTTGTGGCTTGCCCGTGGGGAGAAGAAGAGGGGGAGCAGCAAACAATATCTGCATTTTTTTCTTCTTTTTTCCTACAAAGATATTTATTGAACTATTATTTATAGGGGCATAAAATTTGAAACCTAAATTTCCATCCAAAGGGGGCATTGTTTAATAAATTATATTGTTTAATATATTCTAAGGAGTTTAATATATTATAAGGAGTTCGTTATATATGGAATACTCTTCTGCCTTTTTAAAACACAGCTTTATTAAGATATAATTGACATGCAATAAACAGCACATGTTTAAAGTCTGTAAGTGGATGGGCTTTGACATATGGGTACACCTGTGAAGCCATAGCCACAATCAAGACAGTGAACAGCTCCTTCATCCTCCAAAGTTTCCTCCGGATCACAGCATGTGTTTGTTTGCTTGCTTGCTCTTAACAGCTTCACTGAAGTACAATTTACATAACAGAAACTTCACCCATTTGAAGTGTCCAATTCAATCAATTTGAATATATTGATGGAGTTGTGCAGCCATCACCACAACCTGCTCTCAGAACATTTTCCTCCATTTCTATCACCCCAAACCTCGGAGAAACCTTGGAGGTATTTCATTTTGGGGTTTGTTTTTAACTTTTAATTTTCAAAATTATGGTAAAATACACATAAAATTTACCATTTTAACCATGTTTCAGTGTACAGTTCACAGTGGCATTAAATCTATTCACACTGTTGTGCAGCCATCACCCCCATCCATCTTCAGAACTTTGTTCATCTTCCCAAACTGAAACTCTATGCCCATCACATCAACCCCCCTGCTTCCTTCCTCCCCTCCCACCATGCTTTCTGTGTCTGTGAATTGGACTATTCTAGGTTCCTCATATAAATGGTATCTTACATTGTTTGTCCTTTTGTGACCATCTTATTTCACTTAGTATGATATCCTCATGGTTCATTCCAGTTGAATATTTCATTGTATGGATTCACCACATTTTGTTTACCTGTTCATCCATCCATGGCCACTTGGGTTGCTTCCACCTTTTGGCCATTTTGAGTAAGTTTGTTATGCACACGGGTGTACAACTATGGAATGGGGACTTTATTTTACAAGGTGCTTCTTATATAATTGTGGGAAAAAGTGATGACGACCTCTAACCTTGAGTAGATAAGACGGAAGAAGATGCTTTGTAAGAAGAGAAACCAGGAGAGCAGCAGGAGGAATCACTGACGTGAACAGCACTGTGCTAAGCAATTCACCTGCTCTCCCTTATTTCACGCTCATAGCAACCTATGAGATGGGTTCTCCCATGATCCCCATTTGACAGACAAGGAATCCGAAACTCAGAGAGGTTAAGTAATTTCCCCAGGGCCACACAGCTAGTCAGTGCAAATTAAACACTATCCCCACTTGCGGAAAAAGGAGGGGAGAAAACCATTTAGTCTGATGCTAGCTGGAGCAGTAGCCTTGACTGGTTTTCACACCGAGGAAAGCATACTCTCACGGTCTCTCGAATATACACGGATTTTTTCAATTCTTATTCCTACACGCACTTGCACCTTGCTTCATTCCTCAGTTGACTGCAGGCAGCTGCACAAGTGTTCCCCTGGCCTGTGCCCAGGGCACTTTGCAGGACTCTCCACAGCCCCATCTTCTCAAAAGCGCTCTCTGCCGGGGTGTCCCCAGCTTGAGAAGCTTCCATCCATGATGCTCATATTCATGGAGGGGTCCTTTGCAGCGTCCGTGTGAGGGCGGCCTGTGGACTGACTGACACCTTCCTACAAATTCCACTTCCTGATGACCCCAACCTGCTGGCTATTTAAAAGAAGAGAAAGGAAGAGGGGAAAAGGGAGAGGTATTGAAGAGCATCTCTCATCAAATATTTTGAAGCCCAGTTTTTCTAAAAAATTCGTGGCCCTCTTGCTTCCGGCCTATTCTTGTTTCCAATTGACTTTGGGGTCCCTGGTGAGGGCGCTGTGTTTCCTCCTTGGATGGAGTTTCCACGGAGGACTGCCGTGATATCATACAGATTCAGTATGATGAGAACTGTTCTTCTCCCGACAAAGAGTTCCCAAATGAAAGCATTTATTTCAGGCTTTGTGGTGACCCTAACCAGTAGAGGAGGGTGTGACGGCATTTTATTGGGGGAGGCGGGGGAGGTGCGGGCAGTTAGGAATCCAGATGTGTTTGCAGATGTCTCAGTGGTTAGAGCACGTGCCCTGAGGTCAGGCTGACTCCAGCGCCGTCCCAGCCCTGCTCTTGACCGGCTTTTATACTGGACGTGCCCAAATCATCTACCTCTCAGGGCCTCGGTCCCCACTCCTGTAACAATAGTTCCTACCACCTTGAGTGACTGTGGAATTAAGTGGGCAAAGTGTGTAAATTGCTTAGTCCAGCGTCTGGCACCTAATAAGCACATGATAACCCTCAGCTTTAGAGTCAAGCAAACCAGCATGGAGCAGCCAAGATGCCTCCTTTGTAAGTGTCCTTTTGGACAGGGAAACCTCCCAAAACCTGCCCCCGCTAGCAGATAAATACATTTGCAGATAAATTACCCTTAGAATAACATACAAGATGGAAAAATATAAAGAAAAACTTTTGTTTGACAAAGTGCATTGGCAGCCAGGTTGTGCCTAGGACCATTCTTTTTTTTTTTTTTTTTGTGGTCGCGGGCCTCTCACTGTTGTGGCCTCTCCCGTTGCAGAGCACAGGCTCTGCACGTGCAGGCTCAGCGGCCATGGCGCACAAGTCCAGCTGCTCCGCGGCATGTGGGATCATCTGGGACTGGGGCACAAACCCGTGTCCCCTGCATCGGCAGGTGGACTCTCAACCACTGCGCCACCAGGGAAGCCCCCAGGACCATACTGTGTAAATTATAGCTCTCTCATCAAAGTATAACCTAGGGCTGCCATGTTGCACAACTCCAGGGTCACCATTCACAACGTAGTCCATGTGGATGGCGCCCACTGAAGTTGTGCAGTACATAACCCGCAGGGCCATCTGCAATGCCCTGAAGCAACCGTTGATTAATCCCATAGAGTCTTGGCACCAGGCGTGGGAAATTGAAGTCCCAGAGTCAGGTGTGCTGCCGTGTTGTGGGTTTTGTTCGTTGTTGCCTTTACTCGTGCTTTCTGAACTCTGGAAAAGGAGGTGTGGAAACAAGCTGTGCTAGTCACAGTGGCGCCGTTCTTACAAGGCAGCTGAGTAAGGAAACCCACGTCACCCGTATGTATCAATCATGTCTTTCTCTGTTCTGAAATACGGCAAAACTGATGGAAATGGCCAGAATGAAAAAGGAAGCCAGGCGCCACAAATGACGTGCCGAGTTGTTCCATGAGGGGGTTGACAGCTCCTTGGCGGCAGCCCCCATCCCCATGACAGCCTGTGTCTGGCCTTCCCTGTAGCCTGCTCTGCCCTGTTCCCAGTCCAGCCAGGCTCTCCCACGTGGCTCCTGGATACTGTCTTCTGTCCCTGCAATGTCCTGACGTTCTGTCTTGTGAGAAGAGCGCCCTCTGTCGGCCAATATTCCTTGCTGCTTTAATGGGGAAGCTCTGCAGAACACAATCCAGAAAGCAAGGGCTTTGGAGTTGGATGGACCCAAGTTGAAATGCCAGCTGCAACTAGCTTTACCTTTCTGAGCTTCAATTTCCAATGTCTGCCAAGGAGCTACTCATTAATCCCAGGTCCCCTTTCCCCCTTCAGTTGTTTTTATAGAGGTCCCTGGGACCACCCCTATCATGGCATAAACTGAGGCTCAGAGAGTTTCAGCGACTTCCCCAAGGTTAGGCATCAGTCCTATAGATCCAGAGGCAGGATTAAAAGCCAGCTCTCCTGAGTCTTTTGGAGGCTTTTCCTAATAGCATGAAGCATCGTGGGGCCGTGAGAGCCCAGGCAGGTCCTTCACTGCCCAGCGGTTAAGGAAGGTCTTGCAATTCCCAGTCCAACCTGTAATTTCACACGCTGACAGGGGATGATTCATTATGTGGGTAAAAACGAAAGCCACTGATAATAGAAGAAAATGCATTTTCAGTTACCTGGCTTCCTTGCTTGTTTGGCTCCACTAACTTATTTTTAGGCTGCACTAACGCAGGATCTTAGTTCCTCAACCGGGGATCAAACCTGCACCACCTGCATTGGAAGCGTGGAGTCTTAACCACTGGACGGCCAGGGAAGTCCTTGGCTCCACTAACTGTTTTTTCTTTAATTATTTTATTTATTTTATTTATTTATTTTTGGCTGTGTTGGGTCTTCGTTGATGCGCGCGGGCTTTCTCTAGTTGCGGCGAGCGGGGGCTACCCTTCGTTGCAGTGCGCGGGTCTCTCATTGCGGTCGCTTCTCTTGTTGCGGAGCATGGGCTCTAGGTGCGTGGGCTTCAGTAGTTGTGTCACGCGGGCTCAGTAGTTGTGGCTTGCGGGCTCTAGAGCACAGGCTCAGTAGTTGTGGCCCATGGGCTTAGTTGCTCCGCGGCATGTGGGATCTTCCTGGACCAGGGCTCGAATCCCTGTCCCCTGCATTGGCAGGCGGATTCTTAACCACTGCGCCCCCAGGGAAGTCTACCCACTAACTCTTTACTAGGGATATTGCTGCCGTTCCTGGACAAATTCAGTTGCCCCCTTTCTTCTTCTTTTTTGACAATGATGATCATACCTGATGGCTAATGTTTTATGCTCATTTATTATGGACCAGGAAGTGTTCCCAGCATGTCACGTGCACTATCTCATGCACTTCTCACAGACTAAGAAATGGCTGTTAGTATCCCTGTGTCTTACAGACAAGGCACAGAAATGACACACTCGTCAGGGTCACAGAGGAGGAGCAGAGCCGGGAGCCGGACCAGAGTCTGTGTGATGCCAGATCCCAAGGTCTTAACACGAGGTCGGCACGTTATGGCCCAGGGCCAAGTGCAGGCCATTGCCTGTTTCTGTAAAGTTTCCTGGGAACACAGCCATCCCATTCATTTCAGTATTGCCTGTGTTGTCGGCTACAACGGCAGAGTAAGCTGGGCAGATCATATGGCACACAGGGCTGGAAATGCTTTCTGTCTGGCTCTACAGAAAACGTTCACTAGCCTCTGCTTGTAACAGTATGCAGTACTGCCTCTTTCATTTGACTTGGTTTCTAAAAGAAGAACTTAAAATAGAGGGGGGAGCTGGGGAGAAAGAACTCACTCAGATTGAGCCTTACTGTGTGCCAGGAAATGTGCTGGTTAATTGCTTAAGTTTACTGAGGAATAAGAAGAAACAGACAAGCTGGAAAAATAAATTTTGAACAGTCTTTTCAATACCTCTTTAAAAAAGAGCTGGAAATATGTGGTTCTAAGTATACATACACATATATATGCATTTGCAAATATAGTAATAATATAATTACATTGACATGGATCTGATAAATATACTAGACATTAACATATTATATATACAACAGATGCATATTATAAATTTTACCTGTTTCTTCAACTGGAAAGTTTTCTTTTAAAACTGTGGAATGTTGGGAATTCCCTGGTGGTCCAGTGGTTAGGACTCAGTGCTCTCACTGCTGAGGACCTGGGTTCAGTTCCTGGTCAGGTAACTAAGATCCCACAAGTGCACAGTGAGTCCAAAAAACGAAATAAATGAAACTATGGAATGTCTTCCCTGAGTCACTTTTGAAGCAGAAATTTGGGGTTTGTAGTCTGAAGCCTGCTGTAGCTAAAGAGCTATTTATCTATCAAAGTTTCTCTAAGCAGCGTTTTACTACTTGTCTTATGATTGGTTCCTTGGTCTTAAATCATTCTTCTCTGGAGATGCTGCTTTACTTTTATAAGTTGAAAGGTAAATTTGGTGCATGATGACAGTCTGGTGGGTTTTATTTGAGCATGTCATAACCTTTAAAACAACTTTCACTCTGAGTACATAGTGATGCTTATGCTAAAGTCTCAATAAGCATACTGTCCAGGAAATTTGATTGTTTGCAAGTGTCAGAAAACCAACTAAAACTAGCCTAGGCAAAAAAAAAAAAAAAAAAGCTCATGGAACTGAAAAGGCCAAAAGCTGCAGCTTAGGCCCAGCTGGATCCAGGCGCCCAAATCATGGTCAGGAATCTGACTCTTTCTTCCCTGTTAGCTTCCCAATCTCAGACAGACTCTTGCCTCACCTGTAGGAAAGTGGCCAGCAGCAGCCCCAGCACCCTACAAAGTAGCAGTTCCAGGGAAAGAGCCAGCATCTTCATTGATAGTGGCTTGGATCACGTGGCTTCCCCTGAACCAATCACTGAGGCCAGGGGCCAGGAATGCTCTGATTGGCCAGGCCTGGGTTATGGTCTCACCCCTGGGGTGGAAGGGTCAGAGTTCTATGGACTCAGGATTGTCAGGGAAAGGGTGTCTTCCCTGCAAAAAAATTAAGGTGCCCATCCAGAAGATGGAAGAAATGGATGCGGGGGAGGCAAAAACAAAGAAGATGTCCATGACATTAGGAAGCATTCCTATTGCCTAAGTGGAGCCTTCCTAACGGGATTTGCCACCAGGGATCTGGGGGGAGGAAAATGATGAATAATCCACTTTTCCATTGGAAAAGTCCCAGGCCAGTCTCCAAGGAAGCAGAGTTGCTCATTTCTCTCCTGTGGTGAACAGGTGTGATGAGAAGCTCAGAGTCGGGGCCTTAGTTGTCCATCCCCAAGAAGGGTGGTGTTTCCACATTCCTGGGACCTCTGAATAGGGCCCATTGTTGAGGAGGATGTGGCTTTACTGTACCGGGAGTTGAGAAGCCGGCAACTGAGTGAATGACCAGAGAGTATGGTGCCCTTCAGAACAAAGCCTCTTTCTGGTCAAGCTTTGTCATCTCCTACCTGACCTTGTAGGATTTCCTCTACCCTGTGCTCTTACAGGTCCCATGGGGACTTACTTATGTGATGAGAACTCCTGAGGCTGGGTGTTTTATATCAAAGGCGATTTCCCGAGACCAGTGAAGTGGAGGGCACGGGGCAGCAGACAGCCTCAGGCTCGGCCTCTGCAGCAGAAACTCACACAAAAGGACCCCTGAGGCTGTGTTGTCACCAGATGTCTACAGGCGATGCAGATGACATCGGGGGAGGTGGAGACGGGAGCGCGGGCTGAACCCTTAGCATCCTGCTGAGACAGAACCCGTACCCGGCCAGGAACCGGGCCGCGTCCTGCTTCCTCTGGCAGACCACACCCTTTGTTACCAAATCAGAACCACGTTGCTCCTTCTCTGAACTTAGTTGATGATCATTCATTCATTCATTCATTCATTCCATCTCTCTATCTGGCAAGACCGAATTGAAGCAGGCCAAGTCTAGGGGTAGCAAAAGCTATTTGCAAAAATCCGGCTGTTTTCTCATTAGATTCTATTTCCCATTTTATGGACTGACCAGGAAGCTGATTAGAACTTGAAAGGAAAGGAAAAACCGTAAGATTGAAGATTTACAAGAAAATGGGAAAATTAGATGGGCCAGATCTCCTTGAACACAGCTGGGAAAACCCCAAACGAATGGCTTTTCTGAACAGCTCAAAGGGACTTAATTCTTTTAAGTACGAATGGCTTTTCTGAACAGCTCAAAGGGACTTAATTCTTTTAAGTTCCAAAACCTAAAAATGATGTATAACTTGGCGGTTCTGTGTTCTAAATGTATAACCCTGATTTCTCACACTGAAACCCCGTACCTGATTTACCCTTTTCTTGGGGACATAGAATTATTATCCGTCTCTGAGTTACGGTGACATCCCGGGAGCTGTTGAGATAAAGGCCATTTGTCCTGGCACCATGTAGCCCCCTCTCCTGGCTTCTGAGTTCTACTGGCCATGTTTTCTAGTCTCCATTCTGTCTTTCCAGGTCCATGGCTCCTCCATGCTGCGGTCAGTGTGCCTGCTCGCCACCATCACCCCTACCCCCCAGGCCCTTCCATACTGTGGGAATTAAGCTCCACATCTATGTATGTTAAATTCTTCTGTAAGGAAGCCGGTCTCTTCTCCCTCCTTTATGTATTTACTCACTAATGTATCTATGTCAGTATGGATCCATGTATACTGATTTTACACTTTGAATTATAATCCAATACTCATTAACTTGTTCATCGCTCAAATTCTTCCAGCCTTGGCCACTGGGAGCTCTTTCAGATTGCTTGCTGTGTCCTTGAGCATCTCCCCACCTTTTCGTTTTGGGCACTTCCTTACTCTCTGCTGTTACAAGATGCGCCAGGCTTAGCATGTGTTTTCCCCATCCCAGCCCCAGAATCAAAGTGCTTTTTATTTACACTCCATTTGCCAACTGTTCAGCTCAGTCAGCGAACACCTACCATGAGTAGCAGGCACTCTGCTGGGTGCCAGCACAGCCAGCGATTGGCTGGTAAATATTTAATGACCAGCTCTCTGGGAAAAGTAAAGTACATGGATGCATAGCATAAGGTTTACTGATATAAAGAATGTGTAGCACAGTCTTTCCATGTAACAAGATATACAGTACTCTTTCTTGTAAATTCTATATAGCCAGCTGAGTCTCACAGAATGCTTTCATTGACTTTAGGTGATCTCTTGTATCCATAGCCAATTTCTCATTGCAGTTGACGAATGAGAGAGTTCCCAACCTGAGCACTGGTGGGTATTTTTGGATATTTTGGATTTATGAATAATACAAGTGAAAAAAGAAAGACGTTAGAACTTCACATGTTCATCAGTGACATGAGTGACTTTGTTGCTGCATCAGATAATAATTTTTAAATACTGGAAGAACGTTTCCCCAATTTTTTGCTCTATTCATAACATAACGGCTAAAACACAACATGCTTTTGTATAATCTGCATTGTTAACGTTTTCTCCATTACCATCTTAAGTCTAGGCAATCAACAAAACAAACAAACAAAATCAAGCTCTACATGTACCACCATTATTAAACCTATTTATAAAACTTTTTAAAAACCAAGTCCTCATTTATAACATTTCCTGATTTCTATGGTGTAATACACCCTCCACGGTCAATTTCAAGCTCCCAATGACACATCCCTGAATACAGAGAAGGAAAGAGAGGTGTGGTAACACATTACTATGTAACATTTCCAACAGAAACATATAGTAGAGTGAAATAACCTCAAGAGCATAGGTAACAATAAAATAGAGTAAAATAATTAGGAAGGGGTGACTTTTAAGTTTGTATCACCTTTGTTTCTAATATAATTCAATTGTAAACTTATGTAAGTTAATTCTTATTAATGGCTGTGTTTATCAACCAGTTGGCAAAATTCCTGGACATTTAACAATCAGTTCTCGTGGGCGGGTACCAGCTGGCCCCAGCACTCCTCTGGTACAGCAGTGAACATACCACAGGTCTTCCTGGATGGAGGCTGGGGTCCTCTGAGCTGCTTCCAGGGCGTGGCATGTACCAGAAAGAATAACACTTCCATAAGACAGTTGTCAGTGTTCCTAGAAAATCCCATTTCTAAGTAGCCCATGCGATGTCTTGTGTTTTTTCACACCATCTAATGTTCATTTCCTTTTTTTAACTTGGAAAATATCCTATCATTCACTAACCAATCGTCTAAGATCCGTTTGTGAGTATGGAAAGCAGGTAATAAATCATGACTTCGAGTAACCTAGAAGTCCTAAGAGCACAGGTATTGGAGTCAAATAGTGTCACCGCTTCCTGGCTGTGAGACCTTGGGCAAGTCATTTAACCTCTCTGAGCTTCAGTTTCTTAATCCACACAATGAGGTGTAAAATGCCTCCTGCAAGATTATTCTGGAGATCAGATGAGACCACATGCATTAAGTGCCCAGCACAGTCTGTGACACATCTGTGGCTTCTCTACACAGTGGCTCATAGTCGTTGTATTGTTGACAATTACTTACAAATGGCAGAGCGCATAACAAGCTCTCCAAGGGCAAGGTCTAAGTTTCCACCTTCTCTGCAGGCTCCAGGGCTTCCTGGCAGAATTCATGTGTACTGTAGGCACTCGATGTGCAAACTACTTCGAACTTTTTTTAGGGTGTCCCATTCAACTTACACTCTTTTCAGGGTTAGAAGCAGATATTGGGGAAATAACACAAAGAACAAATAGATAATTTGAAAAAAGAATGGATAGTGATTTCTTGAGTAAATCATTGACCTGTGTTTATTAAAGCTAATATAAATTCAGCCGTGGATGTGGTCATGGTTAATCCAGGTGGTTGAAAACCTGCTTTTTTTTTTTTTTTCGGTACACGGGCCTCTCACTGTTGTGGCCTCTCCCGTTGTGGAGCACAGGCTCCAGATGCGCAGGCTCAGCGGCCATGTCTCACGGGCCTAGCCGCTCTGCGGCATGTGGGATCTTCCCGGACTGGGGCACCAACCCGTGTTCCCTACATCGGCAGGAGGACTCTCAACCACTGCACCACCAGGGAAGCCCCAACCTGCTATTTTAAAGGTAGTATGGAAAAGAAATCAGGAGTATCACATATGCTACCTCAAAAACAAAACAAAAAACCCAACCATGGCAACATACCATATGGTCAGAGAACAGACACAAAGAAAGAGAAAAGGCATTAGCGTGTACTTTTAAACTAAAGTTTCTAAAAACAGACTTGAAGACTTCCCTGGTGACACAGTGGATAAGAATCCACCTGCCAGTGCAGGGGACACAGGTTCGAACCCTAGTCTGGGAAGATCCCATATGTCGTGGAGGAACTAAGCCCATGCGCCACAACTACTGAGCCTGCGCTCTAGAGCCCACGTGCCACAACTGCTGAGCCCATGTGCCCCAGCTACTGCAGCCCATGCGCCTAGAGCCCACACTCCGAAACAAGAGAAGCCACCACAAGGAGAAGCCTGCGCACCACAACAAGAGTAGCCCCCCACTCGCCGCAACTAAAGAAAGCCTGCACGTAGCAACGAAAACCCAACACAGACAAAAATAAATAGAATTAAATCTAAAATAAATAAATAATAAAAACAGACTTGTTGATAACTGACCTTGACCCCATGCTTCCTGTACAGCCCAGAGCTGGCTTTTAATGTGAGTCTTCTTCTTATGTTTGCTTTTCTCCCTGCCTGTTTCGTTGTAGTTACCAGCAGCAATTTCTGAGAAAACCTTGACCTTCCCTTTGATAAAGCAAGCCGGGAAACTAGAGAAAACCAACTTTAACCTTCCAACTAAAGCTACCCTCAACCAACATGCTTCAGAGAAAAAAAAAAAAAACCTTTATTTTTAAATTTTTATACCCGAAGAGCTTGGAGTCTCTGCTGTGTTTATACATCTTTGGCTCCTTCCCACTAGGGGCCCTATCGTTCGGGCTCTGTGTGCTGCAAGCAACAGAAACCAGCTCTAGCAAGCCTCAGGGATGGAGCACTTCAGGGTAGCACCCCAGCCAGGGCTCAAAACCAGCTTCCTTATTTTCCCCACCATGTTCACAGCAGCATAGTTATAATAGCCAAGAGGTAGAAACCACACAAGTGCCCATGACACTTAATGGATAAACAAAATACACACTAAACTGTATGGTGGAATATTATTTAGCCTTAAAAATGAAGGAAGGGCTTCCCTGGTGGCGCAGTGGTTGAGAGTCCGCCTGCCGATGCAGGGGACACGGGTTCATGCCCCAGTCCGGGAGGATCCCACATGCCGCAGAGCGGCTGGGCCCGTGAGCCATGGCCGCTGAGCCTGTGCGTCCGGAGCCTGTGCTCCACAACGAGAGAGGCCACAGCAGTGAGAGGCCCGCCTACCACACACACACAAAAATAATAAAATAAAAGAAGGAAATTCTGACATGTTACAACATGGATGAACCTTGAGGGCATTATGCTAAGTGAAATACGCCAGTCACAAAAAGACAGGTACCATGTGATTTCACTTATTTGAGGTACTTGGTACTTAGAGTAGTCCAATTCATAGAGACACAATGTTGGTCACCACGGGCTGGGTGGCGGAGGGAATGGGGAGTTGTTGTCTAATGGTTAATAGAGTTTACGTTTTGCAAGACGAAAAAGTTCTGGAGATCCATCTCACAGAAATGTGACTATACATAACACCACTGAACTGTATACTTTAAAATGGCTAAGATGATAAATTTTATGTTGCAGGTTATTTACCACAATTTGAAAAATAAATAAACAGCTTCCCTCTCTCCATGTCTGGGCTCCACTCCCTCATGCTGGCTGCATTCTGAAGTCCCACCAGGTCACTCCAGATCCTGGTGTCCAGCCAAGTCTTCTTGGGTCTCCTTGGCTCTGATTGCATCACTTGCCCCACCACTGAACCAATCAGTATGTCCAGGGAGTGTGATTGGTTGATTGCTTAGCCCCACCCACAGCAATGGGCCGACAGATTAGGAGAGAGATTCCTGGAATTTCCAGAAGAGCCAGGTGGGTTGCGGCCTGTCCACTACGGCAGTGGATCACTTGAGGCATGAGATATGACCACTCCCTTCAGCACCCTGGCAGTTAGTGAGCAGTGAGGCACATCTACCTGAGCATCCCAGCACAAAAGGGAATTCCTCCACACTACCCGTGGTCTCTCGATTTGTTTTCTATCAGGCGGGGGTAAAACATATTCAAATTTCCCCCTTCCCACCTTCAGCCCTTTCATTCAATAAATCTTTATTAAATCGATGAGGAAAGGTTGTAGGAATGATTGAGGCAAGACAGCCCCAGAGGAGAGGACGGGAAGGGATAGGATGGATGGAGAAGTGAGTGCAAGGCAGGAGCAGGACACCTCAGCTTCTGAAAGGAGAGAAAGGAAGAAAGCTTCGGTGGAGACCGAGGTGCCCACAGTGGAGAGAAATTCGAATCTTCACATAAGGTAACAGAGTTCTGGAACACTGCCAAGTCCGTTCCTGAAACAGGTTTCAACGGGGCCAGTGTCATCATAAATGCTGGGCCAGGTGTCGCCAGGCAATTGGAGTTTGATTTTCCCGAACAGTGTTCTCCCTGACTCCAAAAAAGTCTTCAGGGGAATTCACCAGATTCTTGACTTGGCTGGGAAAGACTGTAGCTAAAAGACTGGTTTGGGAACCTGAGTGAGTGGAGAACCTTCCTCTTGAATACAATCCAGCTGGAGCTATAGGAAGTTCTGTCTGCCAGTGCTCCTATTTCGGAAGCATTCTGTCCTGTTTCTCATTATGTGTCTGCAGTCTGCAGAAAGAGAAACGTGACCGCCACAGGCGGCAAACCTTTGAACTTAGCTTCTTCCTTGAAAAGTGTGTTTTTTTCTGCCAAGCGACTGGGGGTGGGGTTGGGGCAGAGAAGGGAGAGAGAGACAGAGAGGGAAAGAGCTTTCCAGAACCCCAGTCCCACCACCCTCTCCACCACCACCTGAGCTTGGTGAAGTCCTTAACCTCTCCAAGCCTCATTTGTAAGCTAGGAATAAGGAGAGCTCCTCCCCTTCAGGGCTATCGCGAGAAATCGGTGAGTAATTACAGTAAATGGTAGCATTCACGATGGTCACGGTTTAACCACTAGGCACAGGGAGGGATGGCCACAACAGCATTAACCAAGAAAAAGCCAGGTGTCAGCACCTCTCAGCATTTGCTTCTCCCGGTGTAGATGGATTTTGATGTGCTCTCTAATGAAAGTAGATACAGACATCTTCCGCCGGGTTAGATGAAAAAAGGTTCCCTCGATAGATATTTATGGAGCGTCTGCCAAGAATCAGATGTGGCAGATGTTGAGGATCACAGGCTAATGAGCCAGCTGGGTTTCGAGCCAGGTGGGGTGCCTGCCACCCCAGAGCTCTCGGCTTCGGGGAACAGGTGGAATGGGAGTGCCAGGGAGACACACAGTGTGGATGTGTGTGTCCTGGAGAGCTGGGCTTGAATCTCGGAGATGTGTTCATTCATTCTTTCAACCAATATTTAAGGACCTACTGTGTATGTGCCAAGGGTTTATTCTAGGAGCTGAGGATACGGTGCTGAGCAAGGTAGACAAAAAGCTGTCAGCCTCTCAGAGCTCAGAGGTGGCGTTGTACCAGCTCAGACGCTCACTGCCAAATCTGTGGTCCTGGGAAAGTCACTAGGTCTTGCTCAGCCTCGGGCTCATCACAGAGCATCAGGGGTATTAAATGAGGTAATGCATGTGAATCTCTTGACTGGGTGCCTGGCACGAAGGCTGCACCCAATAAATGGTGGTGCGATAGTGTGCAAGGTGACCCATGGTGGGGACCGCCATCCCAAATTTGGGGAGAGTGTGGGAGGGATTCTTGGGAGAAGTGACTTATACGCCGAAATCTAGGGCAGCAATTATGTCGCCGGGACAGAAAGGTGAAGACCACCCCAGCTGCTCGTAACCTCCCCTGACCCTCTTGTCTGCCCCTGCAGGTCTCCTTCCCATGGGTGAGGGGCCCAGCACCTTGGCCAAGGCCACAGCCACCTTGGGCCACCCAGGAACTGAACCAGTCGCCCTCACCAACAGAGACCCCCTTCTACCCGGGCATCTGGACAGCGCCAGTGCAGAGGAGCTGGTCGCAGGGGTCCCCCGAGCCCCCCATGGTCCCACCAGCCTCCCACAGGCGGCCCGTGAGTGCCAGCGAGAAGATGTTCTCCTTCAAGGTGGACAGAGCCGCCCACAGCGTTCCCATCATCAGGCAAGGTACTCATGGGCGCTTCCTTGGCGGCTTAGGGGAGGGGCTTTTGCTAGGAGGATGGGTCTCAGTTTCTGCTTTCCCCTTTTTTTTTAAATTTTTATTGAGGTGCAGTTGATTTACAGTGTTGTGTTAGTTTCAGGTATGCAGCACACTGAATCTGTTCAACATGTACATGTATCCACTCTTTTTTAGCTTCTTTTCCCATATAGACCATTACAGAGTGTTGAGGAGACTTCCCTGTGCTATCCAGTAGGTCCTTCTTAGTTATCTCTTTTATGTATAGTATTGTGTATGTCAATCCCTCTCTTCCAATTTATCCCTCCCCCCTCTTATTCCCGGTAAGCATAAGTTTATTTTCTACGTCTGTAACTCTATCTCTGTTTTGTAGATAAGTTCATTTGTACCTTTTTTTAGATTCCACATATAAGCAATATGGTATGATATTTGTCTTTCTCTGGCTTTTGCTTATGTTCTCTGGTTCTGAAGTAGAACATAATCAAATGTGAAAAAATTGGGATAAGCAGAAAGTTAGAAAACAGTAAAAGATAAGCTGTCACCCTTATCACCAGAATTCTCCCTGTTGACTTTTTGGTACAAACTCCTCCAAGACTGTGCTCTGCCCATCTGCACACGTCAGTACCTCTGTGGTGAGTGAGTGTGTGTGTGTGTGTGTGTGTGTGTGTGTGTTTGTACATATATATGAATATATATGAATTTGTATCAGAATCTAAATTTATATACTTCAACTCAGATGTACAGACATATTGGTAACTGAAATCCCTCTTGCCTTAGGAGGTTTTTAAATATTTTATTACCATTTTACAGGTAAGAGGAGACTGAGGCTTATGGAGAAAATTATTTCTCCGGAGGTTATGTATTCAATCTAATCTAAAATAACGCTTTTCGGTCAAATTTAAGGCTGGTTATCTCAGTGACTGTCACTCACAGCCTGGTCACTTTGGGGACACACAGCCATCAGGGTTTCCTTCTCCCCCCCTCCCCCCCAGGAGGCCTCATGGCACTTGGGGAGGAGACTTCCTGTCTGTCACCATCCTCTTGGCCTTGCCAGGCTTACTGGCAGAGTAGCTGGGTCGACTTAGTCCCTGGCATGATTCCCAGGTTTCTTCTGTGGCCACTGGTGTGGAGGTCCCATTCTCTGTTTTCTGTGTCCCAGCCCCAGACCCCTCTGAGTCCCCAGGTCTCTCGATGCCTCCACACCCTTCCCTGGTCTCACTCAGGACCACTCACCTAGTCACTTCCCTCAGCCATTCAAATAATAGTTATTATTCTGAAATAAACAGACTAAGGAGCAAATGAAAGGTATCTCTGCAGTTTACATCATCATCATCATCATCTAAGGAACGCTCATGTACCAACCACCCAAGTTAAGAAATTACTCAGCCATATGCCCCCAGCATTTTTTTTAATTTAATTTTATTTATTTCTTTATTTATGGCTGTGTTGGGTCGTCACTTCTGTGCGAGGGCTTTCTACAGCTGCGGCGAGCAGGGGCCACTCTTCATCACGGTGCGCGGGCCTCTAACCATCGCGGCCTCTCTTGTTGCGGAGCACAAGTTCCAGCCGCGCAGGCTCAGTAGTTGTGGCTCACGGGTCCAGCTGCTCCGTGGCATGTGGGATCTTCCCAGACCAGGGTTCGAACCTGTGTCCCCTGCATTGGCAGGCAGACTCTCAAACACTGCGCCACCAGGGAAGCCCCCCCCACCAGCATTTTAATGTGAAGACTTTCAAACATACAGCAAAGCAAAAAGAATTTTACAGAGACAGCTCTCCTCCTAATTCTACCGCTAACACTTTGCTGTACTCTTTATTACATTTCTGTCTACCCATCCTTCTTGTCCTGCATTAATCCATCTTATTTTTTGGATGCATTTCAAAATAAATAGCACACATCTGTAGTCCTCCCCCTAAATGTTTTAGCACATATACCATTAACTAGAACTCAACATTTTTTGTCTCCTTCATGTAAAATGAACACAGAATGTGTATTAGTTATCATGAATGCATAACGAATTCTCCCCAAACGTAGTAGCCTAAAGCCAAATCAAACATGTGTTATCATCTATACGGTTTCTGTGGGGTCAGGAATTTGGCAGCAGCTTAGCAGGACGGCTGTGGCTCAGGGTCCCTCGTAAGGCTGCAGTCATCTGAAGGCTTGACCTGGGCCAGAGGATCCACTTCGAACACGGCTGCTCACATGGGTGTCAGCAGGAGGCCCCGGTTCCTCACCACATGGGCCTCCCCAGAGAGTGGCTCGAGCGTTCTCATGACACGGCAGCTGCTCCTCCTGAGCAAGTGATCCTGGAGGACAAGATGGAAATGGCAACATCTCTTGTGAGTAAGCCTCAGAAGTCATGCTCTGTCATTGTTGCAATATCCTGATGGTTACCCAGGGCATCACCCTCCAGTGTGGGAGAAGACTACACAGGGGCCTGAAGACCAGGAGGCGGGGATTATCAGCAGTCATCTTGGAGGCCGGCTACCACAGCCTGCCCTCGGGTCCTCAATGATTCACACTCCTCCTCCTCTCTCCCGAGGCGCCCCAAAATCTCACCCCAGTAACAGCATCGGCTCAAATTCCAGAATCTCGTCTAAATCAAGTCCAGGTACAGATGGGGCTCATGGGTGTAGTACGTTACGTTCAGCTCATCAAGTACTACTTCCAGAAATCTGAAGACCTCTGAACAAAGGGTCTGTCCCTCACACACCCAGCACATATTGGTGGGACAGACATAGCATCACTGCTACATACACTCCTCTTGTTCCAAAAGAAGAAAAACAGGAAACACACAGGAGTCCCTGGCCCAAAGCAGTTCTGAAGTCCAGCTGGGAAAATATCGGCAGTTCCTTGACTGGGCTTCAGTCCAACTCTTGCCCAGAAATGACTTTCCAGGGCTCTTGGCTCTGCCCCTGGTCCGTGAGTTCCGCCTTCTGAGTCGTCCTCCCTTTCCTATGAAAGGTGTCCCATGGATGTGGCTGCATAGTTTTATAGCCTGCTTCCTGCCTGTAGAAGCTTGGGGGTCCAGACGCTTCTTTGACTTTTGTGGGTCTCTGTCAGTGTGAGTTGGCAGTGCTTCTTATTGGGGTTCATCCTATCAGGCAAAAACCACGCCCACAGACTTTTTTGTCACAAGCCCTTCCACCATGGGCTTCTGCAAAGACTGACAAAGGACCGAAGCTTCTTAGAAGCCCAGTTCTTTGACCGAAGGGTTCTCTTGGACACTGCCCTGGATCTGTATTCTTAACAAAGGATTTTACAACCACACCCTCAGCTTCTTCTCTGGACTGTGTTTTCTTGAGAGTGCCCTTGATTTGATCTTTGCCCAGAACCTGTTTCTTACATTTCATTTGCCACCTGGAGAGGCAGGGAATTTTCAAGCCCAGAACATTGCCCTGATTTAACAGCCCTTGCTTTAACTGTCTCTCCCCCTCACATTTCACTATAAGTAGCAAGAAGTAACCAGGCAGCACCTTCCAAGACTCTGTCTGGGACTCTCTTTAGCTTGACCACTCAGCCTCATCACAAACATTTTCTACCTTCCTCATGACCACAGGCAACGTGTTAGGAAACCTTCTGCCACCACCTGACAAGGATCCCTTAACCCCAGTAACATTTTCCTCACTTTCCTGGAACCCTTCCCTCACTGCCTCCTCAAAGGCCATCGGGCTTCTACTAAGACTATTCACGCTTTCTCAAGGACTCTTGGCCAAAGTCCTCCAGCTTCTGGCCACTGTTCCATCCCAAACCACTCCACATTGTAGGGTTTTTGTTAAATTTTGCACCACTCCTGGTGCCCAAACCTGTATTTGCTACTTATTGTTGCATAACAAATTACTGCAGGATGTAATGGCCTAAAACAACAGTAAACATTTGTTATCTCCCAGTTTCTCTGAGTCAGGAAGTTGGGAATGGCTTCGCTGGGGGATTCTTGCTCAGGCTTGTCCATGAGGTGGCAGTCATGGTGGTGGCTGGGCTGTGGTCCTCTGGAGGCTTGTCTGGGGCTGGAGGACCCACCTCTAGGATGGTTCACTCACATGGCTTTTGGTAAGAGGCCTCAGTTCTTCACTAAGTGCACCTCTCCATACGTTGCTTGAGCATCCTCAAGCTGCCAGCTCCTCCAGACAAGTGGTCCTAGCGAGTGAGGCAGAAGCTGCAATGTCTTTTAGGATCTAACCTCAGGAATCAAACTGTGTCATTTCTGCAATATCCTTGGTTACATAGAGAAGCTTTGTTACGGACTGAATTGCATTCCCCCAAAATGCATATGCTGAGGCCTCAATCCCAATATCGCAGAATGTGACCCTATTTGGAGATAGTGTATTGAAATAGATGAGTAAGTTAAAATGAGATGATTGGGTGGGCCCTAATCCAAGGGCTGGTGTCCTTGTAAGAAGAGAGAGAGAGACGCCAGGGATGCACGTGCACAGAGAAAAGGGCATGTGAGGACACAGTAGGAAGGTGGCCGTCTGCAAGCCAAGGAGAGAGGCCTAACCCTGCCCACACCTTGATCTTGGACTTCCAGCCTCCAGAACTGTGAGAAAATGAATTTCTTTTGTTAAGACCTCCTGTGGTGTTTTGTTATGGCAGCCCCAGCTAACTAATATAAAGTCCATCCAGTATTGGAGAGGATGATGCAAGGGTCTGAATACCAGGAGACAAAAATCAGTGGGGCCATCTTGGAGACTGGCTACCACATCCTGAAAAGTGTTAGACCTTGAATGTGCTCACTGAGTTGTGCCAATCGTGCACAACTATGTAACCCAAATTCCTATCAAGATATAGAACATTACCATCACCCCAGAAAGTTCCCTCATGTCCCTCCCCAGTCAATTCCCAGCCCCAGGCCCCAGAGGCACCCACTCTTCTGAATTCTTTTCCCGCCATGGATTAGATATTCCTGTTCTAGAATCTCAAGTACACAGAACCATGTAGTACATGTTCCTTTGTGGAAGGCTTTTTTCACTCAGCATAGTATTTCTGAGATTCATTCATTTTGTTGTATGCATCATGTTCTGTCTTATGAACATATATACAGGGTTTTTGGGTTTTTTTTTTAATGTGTCCTTTGGACACATGGCACATGGGCTGTTTCTTTTCTTTTTTTCACTCTGCCATTTAAATTTTTCCACTGTAATCACCGGTTTCTCCAGTGCCATGCTGAACTTGGGGCTTCTCTGAAGGACTTGGATTCCCCCTGGAGAAATGAAGGATGAGTCGTATGGCTTAGAGTCCCTCACATCTACCTGGGCTCTATCTCCTCAGCCTCTCAGCCAGGTCTCATGTTTCCAAACGTTTGCCCTCGTTCCCCTGACACTCTCGCCATCCTCAGAAAAGGACTTTCATCTTCCCGTGTCATGGGGAGTTCCTTTGTGTCTGGGCCTCTCTACTCCACGCTTTAGAGCAAACTCTGTGCTCCAGTCCTCCATGCTGTCTCTTGACGGAAAACACCTCTTTTTAAGGGTTCCGAGAAAGCTCTTTCCTCTCTTAGCAAAGCTGGGCTCTTCCAATTAAATTGGCTTACTGTTAGACTGTCACCTTGCTTTAGACTTGAAAAATTCTATTTGAAAACCCAAAGCCAAGGATTTATTTACTGCAGATCAGGTCAGGGTTTCTCAATCTTGGCACAGTGACAGGTGGGTCGCATAACTCCTTGTTGAAGGATCTGTCCTGTCCACTGTCGAATGTTTAGCAGCATCCCTGACTCCTACCCACCAGAGATACCAGTAGCAACACCACCACCACCAACCGCCCTAACTGTGGTACTCAAAAATGTCTCCAGACATTGTCAAAAATCAAAACATCATTTTGCCTGGGGGAAAAATCACCCTGTTCTAGTTAATACTCATCCTTCCTTTACCACAAGGCAATAAAACGTCAGCTCCAAGGCCAAATCTTAATGGCAAGAGCTCATGGGAGGTGGGGAAGAATTACTGAGAAAAGAAAATATGTGGAGTGACTTATTAAAATAGCATCTTGATTCATATATATATATATATTTTTTCCCAATAATGGGATCATATGAACCTAACATAGGTAACCTTTTTTTTTCTTTTTTTGGCCGTGCCGCTCAGCTTGCAGGATCTTTGTTCCCCAGCCAGGGATGGAACCTGTGCCCCCTGCAGTGGAAGCACAGAATCCTAATCACTGGACTGCCAAGGAATTCCCTACCTGATTTTTAAAATTCAATAATATGTCATAAACATCTTCCCACTTCAATACATTGACTACATAGTGGTTAAAAGCATAGGCTCTGAATCCAACAAACTTAGGTTCATCCCTTGACTCTACCACTTACCAGCTGTGTGTCCTTGAGCAGGTGACTTGACGTCTCTGTGCCTCATATCTCTCACGTATAAAATGGAGATGGGAATAATAATGCCTATATCACTGGGTTGTTATGAAGACGAAATCGTATCCTGCCTGTAAGTGCTGAGCACGGCGCCTGGTGCATAGCGAACATTCAGTAAATATTAAAATATTTAATATTTTAATATTTAAATTTTAAATTTTACAATCTTAATAATTTGTATATTTTAAATTTTAATATTTAAATTTTAAATATTAAAATTTAAAAATTAAGTTATTACCTAACCATGATTGTTATTTAACTTTTATTTACAACTTACAATGTCTGAAAGACACAGTTAAGGTGCACACATACTGCCCCTGCTGCAGACTGGTGATTATTGGAGCGCACCAGGACAGCTGGGGGTTGTTAAAATATTAAAGTAACTCCCCTGGCTTTTGGCCAACAGCTCATGCCCGAAAATTCTTAAAGTGCCTGCGTCCCCATATCCACCGTCCCACCGCCCCAGACCTCCCGACTCTCCCTGGGGCTTCTCCCCACTGGGACCTCCGAAGGATCCAGCATCTAGAGTTAAGCCGGTTTGGTCATACATGGCCCTTAGGTTCTTTTTGATAAATAACAGTAGCCGGTAAAGAAGTTTGGGGCAGGTGAGGGGTAACTGCTCCCGCACCTCCCTGCCTGGGTGTAAGGAAAGCAAGTCTCAGAGCAAATTCTAGTCCCACAAAGACTTTGAGTAAACACACCTTCCCCAGTAAAGGGACCCCATCGATCAGCCTGTTCTGTAAGTTTGATGAAGTCCCCCCTCCGGCCATCATCTTGCAGGGAAGCGTCCCTCAAGACAGCCACGACAGGTTCACAGAGGCAGCCGGAGTCACCCCTAGAGATGGCATCAGACGCCAGAACTCTAAGCTGAGACTGGACAGGGGCCCAGTTAGGGTCAGACCCCGAGGCCCTCCCTGGGGACACAGTCCAGGCAGTACCTTCCTCCAGTGGGAGCCGATTTCTTGAGGAATATGAAAACAGATGAAATCTTCCTCCTGAAAACTCAGTTTCCAAATTGAGATGCGCAATCAGTGTAAAATAAACCCCGGATTTCAAAGGCTTCATGCCTCGAAGAAAAAGAATATAAAATATCTCCATATTTTTTGTCGATTACATGTTGAAATGATGCTTTTTAATGTATTGGGTTAAATAAAATTGATCATTAAAAATTCCTCTCTTCTTTTTACCTTTTTCACGTGACTACTAGAAAATTGAAAATTGCATTCTGTAGCTCCCATTATTTCTCTATCAGGCACTGCTGCTGTAGTCAGTTAGGACTTTGCTGCTCAGGATCCAAGAGAGTCAGATGGGGGCAGTGAGCTTCAAATAAAAGTTTTCTAATCATGGACCTAGTTGGGGAGGTGGAGGGAGAGAAAATGGGCAGCTGCTGAAGTTCCAGGCCCTTCTGTTCCTCGCGCCCCAGGGAACACTGTGGCCAGGGCTGCTCATTCAACACGCAAGGCTGTGCATTCTCTGGGCACCACAGGCCATCAGCTATGTCCACTAGAGGTTCTAGGGTCCACAAAGAGGTTTGAGACCTGGCTGGGGGGCAGGAATCTTTGACTCTAAAATGCATAAATAAAAAAGGCAGAAGCAAAATGAATAGATGATGAATGTCCACAAACATGACAGTGCCTGCTTCATCCATCATTGATGTTAAGACTCATGAAAGTTTCATCACCACTGAAAACAATTTGTTCAGCTTCTCACTTCACAGGAAGATAAGAATGTGCAGTGACTGTCCAGAAACCATAGTCACCTGGAAATTTAAAATACGCTGCTTGGGCCCAAGTGGTTTCACAAGTAGAATTATAGAAATCTTTACAAACGTTTCTACACCAAGAAAAAGAAATATATTCAGTGTTGATGTGAGTGAATTGCGAGATGTCTGATGTGATACAGAGTGGGGTCCCCAAACACAATGCCATAATCCCTGAAAGTCATATAAAAAGGCCTTGTAATACTGGGGTAAATAAGAAAAAATATAGGAAAGCTTAAATGGCCATCAAGTGGATCCTAGTTAAACACGTTTGGCACACTTGTACAATGGACCCCAATGCTACCCTGGAAAAGAACCCAGTACAGCCTCAAATACTGACATGGGAAGATGTTTTTGATATTGTTAGCTGAAAAGTAAGCTGGATAAGCATCTCTGTCATGTAAATGCATTTTTGTTTATTGAAAAGATATGGCTGCAATATAAACAAACATAGCTAATCTTTAGGGCTAAATGCTCTACTTGAGGGGTCAGCAAACTTTTCCTGTAAAGAGCCAGATAGTAAATACTGTAGTACTTGTGGGTCACATGGTCTCTGCTGCAACTACTCAGCTCTGCCTTTGTAGCTGGGAAGCAGCCATAAATAATATGTAAATGATCACTGTGGCTATGTTGCAATAAAACTTTATTTACAAACATAGGCAGAATTCCAGATTTGGCCGCAGGGCCATAATTTGCCAAGCCCTGCTCTATATCATTATTCTATTTAATCTCCAGATAGCCCTTTATAACAGAGACTATCAGGGATCCTGAATTATGTATGTGGAAACGAAGGCTTAGAGAGAGCAAATGACTTGCCCAAGGTCCTCAGCTCTTATGCAGCATAGAAAAAAGTCTGGAAAGAGACACACCACAGTGCATCAGTGCAGTTAACGCTGGGGAAGAGAAATGAGGCAGCTCTTACCCTTTCCAGTCCTCCTGTAATGCTTTCAGTGCATAAGTCTCATGAATGTGAAGGTTAATCTGAAAATATTCTTTAAGACTTTGGGGAAACTCACTGTCTCCTCTGCCTTCTCTGTTGACCTTGTGTGTTAGTGTGGACCAACGCGGCGGAACTGTCGGAACAATCAGTGGCCGAGGAAAGTCCTGGGACAGGGCCCTACAGAGAAATTTTTGTGGACCAGGACCTGTCCCAGCACGATAAGGTGAGGGGTCTTGGGGAAGCACAGAGCTACAGCAGCAAGAGGGACCATGGAGAGATTGCCACTGCCTCTTGTTCTCTGTGTCTCAAGGACTGTCCCTTTTTCCTACTTCCAAGAAACCATCTCTTCCTCCCAAGACATTCAGCCAGGTTTGGCCACTGCTCATTTTATCCCAAATAACATCTACAACTACAAGGTACTGAGCACCTACTGTGTGCTGGGCCATGTCCTGTGCACTTGACATTTATTAGCTCGTTAATCTTCACCATCTTCAAAAAAGATTTTATCACCCTCACTTTGCAGATGAGGAAACTGAAGCTCAGAGAGGTTCAGTAATGTGTTCAAGGCTGTCCAATGCAAGGAGCAGTGTTAGGATTCAAAGCGAGGTCTGGTTAGCTTCTCAGCGGGTACTTCTAACTCCCACACAGTAATCACTTGGTCAACCTTCAGTGATGGAACAGTGATGCAAAAACACGTTCCTAGCAGGAGGAATTGAGCCCTGAAGTCAGGGAGGCGTGGGCCGAGAGACTCGTTAAAGAACCAGAGAGGTTTAAAACAGGGATGCGAGCAGAACAGGTGGATTCAAGCCATCCTGGGAAGGGCCCAGGTCAATTTCTCCCCACTTAGACACGACTTGAAAGTTACTCTAAAAGAAGCAGTCTATAATATCTCGCTTTCCTTCAGGGCCAGGGCCTGCTCCTGCAGCAATTCTCAGAGTTTGTGAGGAGCAGACCTACCTGGGGTTCTTGTCAGACACGGAAATCCAAACCTTCAGGAGGCAGGGGGTTCCAACCCAGGCATCCTGGGACCAGACTCTGCAAAATGTTGCAGAAAGGCGAGAAGCCACACTCAGATTCTGTATTTATCGCTGTGTAACAAGCCATCCCAAAACTTAGCGGCTTCAAACAGCAATTCATTATTCCCCAGAATCTATGGGTTGACCTGGAAGGTTCCTTTGCTCGTGTCCCCTGGCCTCACTCATGCGGCCTCAGTCAGCCGCTGGCTTGGCCAGGCTGGTGGTCGGTCTCCATTGGCCTCCTTCCCACATCTAGGGCCTCAGCCAGGACGCCTGGACTGGTGCGCCCCTTTGTGCATGTGGTTTTTCATCACAGCACAGTGGTCTCAGGGTTCCCAGGGGGTCAGAGCAGAAGCTGCACAGCCTGTAAGAACTTGCCTGGAGATCATGCAGCATCACTTCCACTCCATTCCGTTAGTTAAAGCTAGTCACGGGGCCAGCCCAGACTAGAGGGTGAGGAAATAGACTGGATGGCAAAACTGCAAAGTATTTGTAGACATTTTTCAACCTGCCTCAATTTTAACTTGGAAATATAGTGCAACCACTATAATTTTTTCTATTTATAGAAAATTTTTATAAGCCATTTATCATTTTTTCTATTTATAATAGAAATAATTCTTTCTCTTGATAAGTCGTTTATACCCTGACTTGCCAGGACTCCTTCAAGTGACAATAAACAAATTAGCTTGAGGGGGAGCATTGATTAGCTCATCTTATTGGAAAATTTAAAGGGCCACTAGCTTCAGGTATGGCTAGATCCAGGAGCTTGAATAATGTCATCAGAACACCTCCCCACTACCAACTTCTCCCCTCTGTTTCCCTCAGTGTCTGGCTTTCTTCATAAGGCTGGCTTTGTGTGTTAGAAAAGACAAACTCAGGCAAACAAGCCTACATGATCCAAAAGAAGGCAAGATCCTCTCCCTCTGTAATCGATGTGTGAAATCTCTGATTGACCAGCTTGGGCCACATGCACATGGGGAGGTGGGACAGGAAGGAGCAGGGCACATGACTGACAGTCCTACCCAGACCAAATGGAAGGAGGAACACTCCCTCCAAGAAGGGCAAGGGGACCCTCAGCAGGAAAGCAGAACCCACAGCTGTCCACTGCCCTCTGCAAACTTCTTATATTCCAGCACTGGCACGGGGCCTGGCACTTAGTTGCTGCCCGTTGAATGTTTGTTGCATGAAAAATGAATAAGCACCTGGCTGATCATAACAGGGTGAAACAGGGGAAACTGCCCAGGAGTAGGGAATATGTCTGATGCTCTCTCTTGAAGTTTTGCCACCAACTTTCACAAGGACCCAAAGGAAGGCTCCTGGCAGCAGCTGGCTGTGTCAGACAGGCTTTCTCATGAGCGAGACCCTGTCCTTCCCCAGGTCACGGAGCTAGCAGGTCGTGAGGCTGACTGCATGGCTCTCCTGGGAATGAGCTGGCCCAGAAATTGCCCGTTTACCTCCTCCCGTGACTGCTTTGGAAAAGGCCTCTGGGGAATTTCTTCTTCTTCTTCTTCTTCTTCTTCAGTTTTTCTGACATTTTATTGATAACGTCTGGTGAGAAGTTTGGGGGAATTTTTTTTTCCTTTTTTGGAAAACCTAACCAATTCTTTGGCTGCAGAGCTTTATCACTGGAGAGATGGAGGACAGGGTTAATTATACCTGTGGGTACAGTCTACCAGCAATTTTGTTTTTCCAGCCAAAAGTTTACATGAGCCCATGCAAATAAATCAGTATTCCTGTCTCATTTACTTTCCAGATTGAGTTACCTGGAAAAAATTCATACATGAATAGCCAAAAGAGGCAGGAAATATTAGAAGAGAGGAAAGGGAAAACAAATAGTTCAGAATGTTTTAAGTTAAAACAAATAACCCTCATTATAGGCAGAATGTGGTCAAACAGAATGTTGTTTTCCTAAGTACCTTTCCTAGGTCCCCGGTGTGCTAGGCTGAATATTATAAATGAAAACACTCTAAGTAAACTTTCTAGCAACAAAAGTTCCCAAGTGGGATGGTTGTTCTTAATATGAAAGTCTAATTCTCGGGGAAAGGAAAGTTTCCGTACCTGTGAGGTACAGACATCCATTACAGGAGTCTATATACAAGTACATCATTTTAACCCAATTCTTGTCTCTATGAGATTTTCCAAGTGACAGAGATAGCCTTGAAAGTCTGCTTTTTCCCTCCCTGCCTGCCCTCACCTTCCCAAAGAATGATACCATATTTTTCCTGTCTTTCTTTAAATGGGCTCAGCCTTACACCCAGACCCACACCTAGTAAATTTCCCATCTGGCCTCCACCCAGGATGAAATAATTCTGCTGCTGGGAAAAGAAGTCAGCCGTCTCTCCGATTTTGAACTTGAATCTAAATACAAAGACACGGTGATAGCAAGCCTGCAGAACCAAGTGGCCAACCTGAGGCAGAAGCTGTTGGAAACAGCTGCCTCCAGGCAGAAGCAGAGGGTGATCCCGCCCAAGTTTCAGGTTCTGCATGAAGAGGACGATGCCCAACATAGAGAGATCCAGAGCTTGAAAAAGCAGGTAGGGCTCAGAGACAAGTGGGTCGGGGTCTTGGGGTCACAACACAGGGTGACAGCTCTCAGGTAGAGCCTTGGCGGAGCCACCCGGGTAGTTAGAAATGGGCAGTCAGCACAGCATGGAGAAGAGTGCAGATCCAGGGAGTGGAGGGTTGGCAAATTTCTAGCCTTGTAAGAACAATATTAGATTTGATTAAGTGCCTACCATGTTCAGGCCCCGGTGCAGGTGCTTTGGGTGCATTAGCTTATTTATTTATTTATTTATTTATTTATTTTATTTATTTATTTATTGGCTGCATTGGGTCTTCGTTGCTGTGCACGGGCTTTCTCTAGTTGCAGTGAGCAGGGGCTACTCTTCACTGCAGTGCGTGGGCTTCTCATTGCAGTGGCTTCTCTTGCTGCAGAGCATGGGCTTCAGTTGTTGCAGCATGAGGGCTTCAGTAGCTGTGGCTCGCGGACTCTAGAGTGCAGGCTCAGTAGTTGTGGCCCACGGGCATAGTTTCTCCACGGCATGTGGGATCTTCCTGGACCAGGGCCTGAACTCGTGTCCCCTGTATTGGCAGGCAGATTCTTAACCACTGCACCATGAGGGAAGTCCCCTCATTAGCTAGTTAAACCTCAGTCTTCTGACACATGCCATTCTACAGATGAGGAGACTGAGGCACGCTCAGAGATGCCCAGGAGCTTGTTACAGCTTGCACAGCAAGTGAGAGGCAGTGATGTGACTTGGGCTCAGCTCTGCCACCTTGTACACCTCATGCTTTCACACCCACTTTGCATTTCCACCCAACTCCTGTCGCTTCAGTGACCACTTCTCACACCCACCCGGACCCAGCCAGAAAGAGCTGGAGGTGGGGAGGAGGAACCCCACAGTGTTCCAAACACTGAGGCCTTTATCAAACCCTGAAGGCAGCTGCTGGTTCATTTATAGGGAATTTCACCAAAAAATCTCCACCCAGAATGTCTGGATTTACCAGTCAACTTCCTTCCTCCTGAAACTAAATCCAAAAAAGAAAAAAAAAATTTTTTTAAGTTTTAAAGAACTACTTTAAAATTGGCCACTGATCTTGTACATAAATTATATCGCAACAAAGTTGATAAAAAAGCAATTGGTCATTGATGAATTTTGGCCTCAGTGCATAATTCTGCTTAAAACCGTAGTCAGATTTGGTTCAACATGGCGGAGTAGAAGGACATGCTCTCACTCCCTCTTTCGAGAACACTGGAATCACAACTAACTGCTGAACAATCTTCGACAGGAAGACACTGGAACTCACCAAAAAAGATACCCCACATGCAAAGACAAAGGAGAAGGCGCACTGAGACAGTAGGAGGGGCGCAATCCCAATGAAATCAAATCTCATCACTGCTGGGTGGGTGACTCACAAACTGGAGAACACTTATACCACAGAAGTCCACCCACTGGAGTGAAGGTTCTGAGCCCCTCGTCGGGCTTCCCAACCTGAGAGTCCAGCAATGGGAGGAGGAATTCCTAGAGACTCAGACTTTGAAGGCTAGTGGGATTTGATTGCAGGACTTTGGCAGGACTGGGGGAAAGAGAGATTCCACTCTTGGAGGGCACACACAAAGTAGTGTGTGCATTGGGACCCAGGGGAAGGAGCAGTGACCCCCCTAGGAGACTGAACCAGATCTACCTGCTAGTGTTGGTGGGTGTCCTGCAGAGGCAGGGGACAGCTGTGGCTCACCAAGGGACAAGGGCACTGGCAGCAGAAGTTCTGGGAAGTATTCCTTGGCATGAGCCCTCCCAGAGTCTGCCCTTAGCTCCACCAAAGAGCCTGGGTAGGCTCCAGTGTTGGGTCACTTCAGGCCAAACAACTAACAGGGAGGGAACCCAGACCCACCCATCAGCAGACAAGCAGATTAAAGTTTTACTGAGCTCTGCCTACCAATGCCACAGCCAGCTCTACCCACCACCAGTCCCTCCTATCAGGAAACTTCCACAAGCCTCTTAGATAGCCTCATCCACCAGAGGGCAGACAGCAGCAACAAGAAGAACTACAATCCTGCAGCTTGTGGAACAAAAACAATATTCACAGAAAGACAGAAAAGATGAAAAGGCAGAGGGCTATGTAACAGATGAAGGAACAAGGTAAAACCCCAGAAAACAACTAAATGAAATGGAGATAGGCAACCTTCCAGAAAAAGAATTCAGAATAATGATAGTGAAGATGATCCTGGACCTCAGAAAAAGAATGGAGGCAAAGATCGAGAAGATGCAAGAAATGTTTAACAAAGATCTAGAAGAATTCAAGAACAAACAAACAGAGATGAACAATACAATAATTGAAAAAAAAACACACTAGAAGGAATCAATAGAATAACTGAGGCAAAAGAAACGGATAAGTGACCTGGAATACAGAATGGTGGAATTCACTGCTGCAGAACAGAATAAAGATAAAAGAATGAAAAGAAATGAAGACAGCTTAAGAGACCTCTGGGACAACATTAAACACAACAACGTTCACATTATACGGGTCCCAGAAGGAGAACAGAGAGAGAAAGGACCCGAGAAGATATTGAAGAGATTATAGTCAAAAACTTCCCTAACATCGGAAAGGAAATAGCCACCCAAGTCCAGGAAGCACAGAGAGTCCCATACAGGAGAAACCCAAGGAGAAACACACCGAGACACATAGTAATCAACTTGGCAAAAATTAAAGAAAAATTATTGACAGCAGCAAGGGAAAAATAACAAATAACATACAAGGGAACTCCCAGAAGGTTAACAGCTGATTTCTCAGCAGAAACTCTACCAACCAGAAGGGAGTGGCATGATATACTTAAAGTGATGAAAGGGAAGAACCTACAACCCAGATTACTCTACCCAGCAAGGATCTCATTGAGATTCGATGGAGAAATCAAAAGCTTGACAGACAAGCAAAAGCTAAGAGAATTCAGCACCACCAAACCAGCTCTACAACAAATGTTAAAGGAACTTCTCTAAGTGGGAAACACAAGAGAAGAAAAGGACCTACAAAAACAAACCCAAAACAATTAAGAAAATGGTCATAGAAACATACATATCGATAATTACCTTAAACGTGGATGGATCAAATGCTCCAACCAAAAGACACAGGGTTGCTGAAAGGATACAAAAACAAGACCTATCTATATGCTGTCTCCAGGCGACCCACTTCAGACCTAGGGACACATAGAGACTGAAAGTGAGGGGATGGAAAAAGATATTCCATGCAAATGGAAATCAAAGGAAAGCTGGAGTAGCAATACTCATATCAGGCAAAATACACTTTAAAATAAAGAATGTTACAAGAGACAAGGAAGGACACTACGTAATGATCAAGGGATCAATCCAAGAGGAAGATATAACAATTATAAATATATATGCACCCAACATAGGAACACCTCAATACAAAAGGCAATCGCTAACAGCTCTAAAAGAGGAAATCAACAGTAACACAATAATAGTGGGGGACTTGAACACCTCACTTACACCAATGGACAGATCATCCAAAGAGAAAATTAATAAGGAAACACAAGCTTTAAATGACACAATAGACCAGATAGATTTACTTGATATTTGTAGGACATTCCATCCTAAAACAGCAGATTACACTTTCTTCTCAAGTGCGCACGGAACATTTTCCAGGATAGATCACGTTTTGGGTCACAAATCAAGCCTCAGGAAATTTAAGAAAATTAAAATCATATCAAGCATCTTTTCTGACCACAACGCTATGAGATTAGAAATGAATTACAGGGAAAAACCTGTAAAAAACACAAACACATAGAGGCTAAACAGTACGTTACTAAATAACCAAGAGATCACTGAAGAAATCAAAGAGGAAATCAAAAAATACCTTGAGACAAATGACAATGAAAACACGACGATCCAAAACCTATGGGATGCAGCAAAAGCATCCCATAGTTCTAAGAGGGAAGTTCATAGCTATACAAGCCTACCTCAAGAAACAAGAAAAATCTCAAATAAACAATCTAACGTTACACCTAAAGGAACTAGAGAAAGAAGAACAAACAAAACCCAAAGTGAGCAGAAGGAAAGAAATCATAAAGATCAGAGCAGAAATAAATGAAATAGAAACAAAGAAAACAATAGCAAAGATCAATAAAACTAAAAGCTGGTTCTTTGAGAAGTTAAACAAAATTGATAAACCATTATCCAGACTCATCAAGAAAACGAGGGAGAGGACTCAAATCGATAAAATTAGAAAGGAAAAAGAAGTTACAACAGACACCGCAGAAATACAAAGCATCCTAAGAGACAACTACAAGCAACTCTATGCCAATAAAATGGACAACCTGGAAGACATGAACAAATTCTTAGAAAGTTATAACCTTTCAAGTCTGAACCAGGAAGAAATAGAAAATATGAACAGACCAATCACAAGTAATGAAATTGAAACTGTGATTAAAAATCTTCCAACAAACAGAAGTCCAGGACCAGAAGGCTTCACAGGTGAATGCTATCAAACATTTAGAGACGAGCTAACACCCATCTTTCTCAAACTCTTCCAAAAAATTGCAGAGGAAGGAACACTCCCAAACTCATTCTCTGAGGCCACCATCACCCTGATACCAAAACCAGACAAAGATACTACAAAAACAGAAAATTACAGACCAATATCACTGATGAATATAGATGCAAAAATCCTCAACAAAATACTAGCAAACAGAATCCAACAACACATTAAAAGGATCATACACCATGATCAAGTGGGATTTATCCCAAAGAGGCAAGGATTCTTCAATATATGCAAATCAATCAATGTGATACACCATATTAACAAATTGAAAAAGAAAAACCATATGATCATCTCAATGGATGCAGAAAAAGCTTTTGACAAAATTCAACTCTGATTTATGATAAAAACTCTCCAGAAAGTGGGCATAGAGGGAACCTACTTCACCATAGTAAAGGCCATATATGACAAAGCCACAGAAAACATCATTCTCAATGGTGAAAAACTGAAAGCATTTCCTCTAAGATCAGGAACAAGACAAGGATGTCCACTCTCACTACTATTCTTCAACATAGTTTTGGAAGTCCTAGCCACAGCAATCAGTGAAGAAAAAGCAATAAAAGGAATCCAAATTGAAAAAGAAGAAGTAAAACTGTCACTGTTTGCAGATGACAGGATACTCTACAGAGAGAATCCTAAAGATGCCACCAGAAATCTACTAGAGCTAATCAATGAACTTGGTAAAGTTGCAGGACACAAAATGAATGCACAGAAATCTCTTGCATTCCTATACACTAATGATGAAAAATCTGAAAGAGAAATTAAGGAAACACTCTCATGTACCACTGCAACCAAAAAATACAATACCTAGGAATAAACCTACCTAGGGAGACAAAGACCTGTATGCAGAACACTGTAAGACACTGATGAAAGCAATTAAAGATGATAGCAACAGATGGAGAGATATACCATGTTCTTGGATTGGAAGCATCAATATTGTGAAAATGACTCTACTACCCAAAGCAATCTACAGATTCAATGCAATCCCTATCAAATTACCAATGGCATTTTTTAGAGAACTAGAACAAAAAAGCTTAAAATTTGTGTGGAGACACAAAAGACCCCGAATAGCCAAAGCAGTCTTGAGGGAAAAAAACGGAGCTGGAGGAATCAGACTCCCTAACTTCAGCCTATACTACAAAGCCACAGTAATCAAGACAATATGGTACTGGCACAAAAACAGAAATATAGGTCAATGGAACAGAATAGAAAGCCCAGAGATAAACCCACACACCTATGGTCAACTAATCTATGACAAAGGAGGCAAGGATATACCGTGGAGAAAAGAGAGTCTCTTCAATAAGTGGTGATGGGAAAACTGGACAGCTACATGTAAAAGAATGAAATTAGAACACTCCCTAATGCCATACACAAAAATAAACTCAAAATGGATTAGGGACCTAAATGTAAGACCAGACACTCTAAAATTCTTAGAGGAAAACATAGGAAGAACACTCTTTGACATAAATCACAGCAAGATATTTTTTGATCCACTTCCTAGAGTAATGGAAATAAATACAAAAATAAACAAATGGGACTTAATGAAACTTCAAAGCTTTTGCACAGCAAAGGAAACCATAAACAGGATGAAAAGACAACCCTCAGACTGGGGGAAAATATTTGCAAAGGAAGCAACTGACAGATGATTAATATCCAAAATATATAAAGAGCTCATGCAGCTCAATATTAAAAAAACAAACAACCCAATCCAAAAATGTGCAGAATACCTAAATAGACGTTTCTCCAAAGAAGATATACCGCTGGCCAAGAAGCACATGAAAAGCTGCTCAACATCATTAATTATTAGAGAAATGCAAATCAAAACTGCAATGAGGTATCACCTCACACCAGTTAGAATGGGCATCATCAGAAAATCTACAAACAACAAATGCTGGAGAAGGTGTGGAGAAAAGGGGACCCTCTTGCACTGTTGGTGGGAATGTAAATTGATACAGCCACTATGGAGAACAGTATGGAGGTTCCTTAAAAAACTAAAAATAGAATTACCATAGGACCCAGCAATCCCACAACTGGGCATATACCCAGAGAAAACCATAATTCAAAAAGCCACATGTACCCCAATGTTCATTGCAGTACTATTTACAATAGCCAGATCATGGAAGCAACCTAAATGCCCATTGACGGACGAATGGTTAAAGAGGAAGTGGTACATATATACAATGGAATATTACTCAGCCATAAAAAGGAACAAAATTGGGTCATTTGTAGAGACATGGATGCATCTAGAGACTGCCATACAGAGTGAAGTAAGTCAGAAAGAGAAGAACAAATATCATATATTAACGCATATATGTGGAACCTAGAAAAATGGTAAAGATGAACCAGTTTGCAGAGCAGAAATTGAGACACACATGTAGAGAACAAACGTATGGACACCAAGGGGGGAAAGCGGCAGGGGGTGGGGGTGGTGGTATGATGAATTGAGAGATTGGGATTTACATGTATACACTGATGTGTATAAAATGGGTGACTAATAAGAAAAATATAAATAAATAAATAAACATTTTAAAAAAGGAGAGAGGAAAAAAAAACCATAGTCAATGCTTGGGGGCCTTTGTTCTCTTGTTCTCTGTTTACTGTCTTTCCCTCTGTAACCGATTCTAGGTACACAGTTTCAATCCTAGAAATGGTGCTCTAGAAAGGACACAGATTGTGTATGGTGAACCTAGGAGATTCTAGCAGGAAACTGTAAGCTCCATGAAGGCAAAGGTTGGGCCCAGTAACCTTCTAGAACTCTGTTAGGACCGTGTCTGTTTGTTTGTTCTTTATTCATCCATCCATCCATCCGTCCATTAATCCAAAGAAATATTTTGGGGGGCCTATCCCGTGCCATGCCCTCTTCCAGGCTCTGAGAATTCAGCAGAGAACAAGACAGACATGATCCTTCCCCCTGTTATGCTCTAGTGAGGGAGACAGAATAAACAAGTCAACAAATACATGCTCTAATATTTAAAGGAACTAATGACTCTCCTTCAAACCTGGTTTTGAAAAAACAAGGAAAGTAACAGGTCCTGTAGGGATTATTAGTGCAAACAGCTACCTTGACATGTAGCTGACACATTAATGAGCATCTTTTTCTTGAACTGAACACAATTTTGCTGAAATATTCCTTTCAGTTATTCTCCCATTTCAGAGCTTTCCTGAGAAAGTGACATGTCTTTTTCAGGTACATGGATGAGGCTGAATTATTCCCACATACCTTTTTTTTTTTTTGGCCGTACCACGCGGCTTGCAGGATCTTAGTTCCCTGACCAGAGATCAAACCCAGGCCTCCAGCAGTGGAAGCACAGAGTCCTAACCACTGGACTGCCAGGCAATTCCCCACATACCTTTTTTTAAATAATTGAAATATATTTGACATAGAATATTATATAATTTCCACATATCTTTGAATATCAGCCGGTCCCAATTTGAGTATTATTTAAAGTGGCTGCCGATATCTGGGGGAAAAATGTTTTTTTACAAAGAAATTATCTAGAAATAATTACACTGATGCATCGTGCTGTTGCCTCCCCTACCCCTGGAGCTTCACTTATAACTGAAGAAGAATATTTTATAGCAAGGCATATATGAACCAGAGGCTCCATCGGTTTGAACTCAAATCGAGTTTCATCCACTGACATTTTAGTTTCTTAACTATTCTACTGCCTGCAGAGCATTCCACCAGAAGTGTAAGCCACATGGCAGGTTGATTTATGGTTCTGATTACTTTATGTGTTTTCCCTGGTCCCTGAAGGTGTGTGCATAATGATTTGCTCTCAGAGATCTTCGATCTGCTACAGTATCACTAGAAAATTCTTACCTCCATGTGCTCTTATACGCCTGTGGTAATTAGAAGCCAAATTATCATCCTGAAACAATCACTCCTCCTAGCACTCTTAACTTTCTTATGATTCAGTGCCCATTTTATTACACAGCTTAACAGACATTAAACATCTTGGAATTTATGCCATTACAAACAATATGGATATTTACTTTGATAGTAAAAGTATCAAAGAGGTTTGAAGAGTCTTTGGAGTTTTCCAGCAATCCAAAATCCTAAAACTCTGACACTCAGATTGAAATATTTTCAATCTGTCAAAACCACTGGAGTCTTAGAGGGGAACATACGTTTTCCCTTCTGGAAGTTTGTCTCTGTGTGTTCTATCTCTGGTATCATGCAAATAAAAGCATTAAGCTGAGAAGAGCTTACAAACACTTTCAGTGTTCCAAGGACCTTTTATGGAAAAGTTGTAGTTCCCCCCAACAGAGAAAAGTAAGATGTGAAAGAATTTTTTTACTCAAAGTTTCCAAAGCACAAACATGCAAAAGTATAGCCTTGGGGAGAGTGGGGGTCAGAGTGGCCTGTGTCCCCGCAACTTCCAGCATAGACCCCCCCCAATAATGTCTCAGGTGCCCCAGGGAAAAAGTAAGTGTAACTGCCCCAAATGTCCTAGACTCTGAACCATGATGGTGTATGAAACGAGTCAGAAAACTTGTGAGACCTTGACGTATCTGTTAACTCTACCAGAGTAATAATGACAAGATTTCCAAGGACACAAACCAAGACCAAAGGCTGTGAGCGCCATCTGGTGGCCATATCAGCACGCCCGAACTCCATTAACTGGGCATGCCCACCACCTCCCCCCAATCTTTTTTTTTTTTTTTTTTTTAGAGTGATGCCCGCAACCTGGTCTGATGATAAACAGGGAAATTCCTGTATTTCTTCTTTTGGAGGGATTATTTTTATTTAAGACACTGAGTCTCTATTTATTCTTATAACAGTTATTTTTAATTTAATGCACGTTTTTAAGTTTAAAAAGGGAGCTGCTTCTACGAAAAATGCTAAGAAATTATAGTGGGGCTAGCCAAGAGACATGGGAAAAATGGTGAAAGTGGTATATGAATAACTGAAGTTTAGGAACTCTCTTCGGGTGGGGTTGCCAGATAAAGTAAGGACACCCAGTTAAATTTGAATTTTAGAATTTCGTTTTAGTGTGTGTCCCAAATATTGCATGGGACACACTTGCACTAAAATATTATTCATTATCTGAAATCCTATTTTAAGTGAACATCCTTTTTTCCTCCCCTAAATCTGGCAACCTTACCTTAGGAGAACAAAGAAATTGCACCCAGGACTTGGCTGGTGGCACAGTGGTTAGGGATCCGCCTTCCAGTGCAGGGGACACGGGATCGAGCCCTGGTCCGGGAAGATCCCACATACCGTGGAGCATGTAAGCCTGTGCGCCACAACTACTGAGCGCTCTTGCCACAACTACTGAAGCCCGTGTGCTTAGAGCCCAGGCTCTGCAACAAGAGAAGGCGCCACAATAAGCCTATGCACCGCAACAAAGACCTAACACACCAAAAATAAATAAATAAATAAAATTTATTTTTAAAAAAAGAAAAGAAATTGCATCCTTCTCCTTGTCACTTCCATTTTGATCTATCAAAACAAGCTAGTGGGGCTTCCCTGGTGGTGCAGTGGTTGACAGTCCGCCTGCCGATGCAGGGGACGCAGGTTCGTGCCCCGGTCTGGGAAGATCCCACATGCTGCGGAGCGGCTGGGCCCGTGGGC
The DNA here is from genome assembly GCF_964165515.1 of Mesoplodon bidens. Classification (NCBI taxonomy): domain Eukaryota; kingdom Metazoa; phylum Chordata; class Mammalia; order Artiodactyla; family Ziphiidae; genus Mesoplodon; species Mesoplodon bidens. The sequence continues at coordinate 37,843,051 of NC_138164.1, forward strand.
CATGGCCACTGAGCCTGCACTTCCGGAGCGTGTGCTCCACAACGGAAGAGGCCACAACAGTGAGAAGCCCGCGTACAGCGAAAAAAAAAAAAAAAAAAAACAAGCTAGCTCTTGTCCTGTCTATGGATTGCTTGACATTTATGCCCCAATAAACGTGCCCCTGTGGGAGTACTGAGGCCTGACATCTGAAAAATCACAGGGCAAAGGCCCACAGTGCACCTTGAGGTGGGAATGTCCGGGCCACTCAGAACAAGCAGTCTGGCCACATCAAACCGAGAGGGAGGGGGTTCTGGGCCCAGCTCTCTTTCCCGGCCTCTCGGGTACCTGCTCTGTGGAGGCCGAGGCCTGGCAGCTACTTTCGGGCCCTTACCAACGTTGCATTTGATGGAGAGCCTTCCACACCCCACGTGTAGACCTAGACCCCTAGAGGGGGGCCCGCCCTTGAGGGGGCTCTGAGCCATGGACTTAGAGGGTGCTCACAGCAGCCATAGATAGAGCCGGCCTGTGGTGCACCCACCCACGATTCCTGTATTTCCTTTATTTTTTTTTATTATTTTTTTTTGTGGTACACATGCCTCTCACTGTTGTGGCCCCTCCCATTGCGGAGCACAGGCCCCGGATGCGCAGGCTCGGCGGCCATGGCCCACAGACCCAGCCGCACCGCGGCATGTGGGATCTTCCCGGACTGGGTCACGAACCCGCGTCACCTGCATCGGCAGGCGGACTGTCACCCACCTCGTCACCAGGGAAGCCCCTGTATTTCCTCTTAATAACAACCACACTGGCGTTTAAGTGAGCCTGGCAAGGCTTACAAATGCACACATAAAGATTACCAACTACATTCTCCAGAGACGGACGAGGGAAGTTGAAGCTAAAACACACCGTGAGGGCTTCCCTGGTGGCGCAGTGGTTGAGAGTCCACCGGCCGATGCAGGGGACACGGGTTCGTGCCCCGGTCCGGAAAGATACCACATGCTGCGGAGGGGCTGGGCCCCTGAGCCATGGTCGCTAAGCCTGCGCGACTGGAGCCAGTGCTCCGCAATGGGAGAGGCCACAACAGTGAGAGGCCTGCGTACCGCAAAAAAACCCCAAAATAAACCCAAAACAAAAGAAAAAAACACCCCGTGGGTAGTCAGAGGAGAGGACCGTCATAGCTCATCCCCCTGTGCCGTGTGCCAGGCATGATCTGAGCACTTGTACACATGTTAACTTATTAAAATACTTCTAACAATCCTATCAGGTTGGGACTACCATCACCCCGCGTGCAGACTGAACAAAAGGAAACAGAATATGGTGTCCTCCTTGTGTTCACAAAGCCCGTTAACTGGCAGAGACAGGACTTGAAGGCCACAGTCCTGCTCCCGAGTCCATGCCATGCTTTACAGCCTCCAACTTCTCACGCTCAATCCTAGAGCCACCTGGGAAGGAGGAACCAGGCAACTAAAGACTGGGTTTGAATCAGACTCCACGTCTGACCAGCCACGTGATCCCGAGCAGGGGGCCTCGCCTCTCTGAGTCTCAACCTGGCTCCCTTGCAAAATGGGCACATTAATGGGAACGTCAGCCTTCAGCAACGCTGTGACGAGTATCAGTGTAGCATGTGTGAACGGGCTCTGTAAACTCTGGAGTGTTCTGTGAGGTATAAACTACCCTCTATTCTCATTAGAGGGAATTCATTTCATAACCTGCTCCCGGCTCTTGAACTTTGCTGTGCATCCAGTCAGTGCTGGATGATCTGGAACCAACAGCTGGTCTATTTATGGCTGAAAACCCACAGGTCATAGGAAGACAGCAGCACCGGAGCCCCTGGGTGGCCACAAAGATAAGGTTCGTGTCTTGAGGACTGATGACATGGTGGTCACTGAAGGAACAGGCCCCTCCTGCCCCTTCCACTAGTGACAACTGAAAACCTTGGTTTCCCCAACACCCCGATCCAAGATCAACCCGACTCTTTGCCCAACGTTGGAGAATTACCGGCGTGTCCTGCAGGCCTGGCTGGCCCCCTCTGACTGTGTGTTGCCTCCTTCCACAGATCAGTGCCCTACAGCAAGGCTACAACCAGGTGCTGAGCCAGACCCTGGAAATCACCTCCCTGAAGCACGAGGCCGAGAACTTAAGGAGGGAGGCCGCCATCACGTCAGGTGAGGCCCTTCTGCATTCAGGCCCCAGAGCTTCTGCCCTCCCCCTGCAGACATCACCAGTCAACCAGCACACCTGTGCCCGTGACCTGGGTGCAGCCTCAGGGATCACCCGTGTCGGTGCATTAGAGTTCTCCCTCAGTTTAGGTTTCTTGCCACCCAGTTCCGAGGGCAGGGCCTGGTAAATATTTGAGAGAATGGTATCTCTTGGCTACAAGGTCTCCTGAGCACTGGCCCCACCAGGGAGAACACAGGTCGCCTTGTGGCTTGGGTGGTTCCACAAAGCAGCCTGAGTGCAAACTAGAGCGTGGACAAAATGGGGTCACTCCTTTAAGGCACCCATGGTCTCACCCATTTCAGCCGAGTGCACTTGGGCCCAAGGGAAACCATTTTCTAATTTGATCAGAGGTTGTTCCCTGATAAAGGGCTTGGGTTGGGAGAGGGGCAGCCAACGCACAGCTGTGGCTGAGCTTTGATTCCCTGGATTCCTTCATTGCTCCACATGTTTCTTGAGCTCCTACTAGGTGTCAGGCCCCGTTCCAGGCTCTGGGGAGGGAGAGCCAAGCAAGACAGTCAGATTCCTGTACTCACAGATTTGGGAGGGGGTGACAGACAATAAAAGTAAACGGATGAATAAACAAGCCCACTTCAGAGAGCAGTGGTGCTGTGGAGAAAATAAACTGTGTGTCGTGGTGGCCAGCGCTTCAAGGGAGGAGACCAAGGGGGACCAGCTTAGTGGGTGTGCAACCATGGAACTCAGGTGGGACTTGAACCCGTGGGCTGGGACTCAAACCCAGTCAGAACCCACTATCTTTTAATCGAGATCACTCATCTGGCCTCGGGACTTAATAAAGCTCAGGTTCTTTATGTCTCATCGCAGAAAGAATCCAGTGAGAGACAAAGTAAGAAGTGGATTTCTTTAGAGAGAAACACACTCCACAGACAGAGTGTGGGCCATCTCAAAGGCTAGAGACCCCCAAATATGGGGCGGTTAGTTTTTATGGGCTGGGTAATTTTATAGGCTAATGAGTGGGAGGATTGGGACAACTCTAATATTTTGGGGAAGGGGCAGGGATTTCCAGGAATTGGGCCAACACCCACTTTTTTTTTTTTTTTTTTTTCTGTACGCGGGCCTCTCGCTGTTGTGGCCTCTCCCGTTGCGGAGCACAGGCTCTGGACGCGCAGGCTCAGCGGCCATGGCTCACGGGCCCAGCTGCTCCGTGGCATGTGGGATCTTCCCGGACCGGGGCACGAACCCGTGTCCCCTGCATTGGCAGGCGGACTCTCAACCACCGCGCCACCAGGGAAGCCCCACCACCCACTTTTTGACCTTTATGGTCAGCCTCGGAACAGTCCTGGTGCTGGTGCGTGTGTCATTTTGCTCATGTATTACAATAAGCCTGTAATGAGGCTCCAGTTCCCCAGGAAGTCGAATCTTATGCCCCCTTGGACCTAGCTGATTCTAACCAGTTTATGTTGTATCCTCCACGGCTATGTCCTTCTTTTAGAGAGGACCTGTTTCAGGTGGACAAGGACAATCCAAGGGCAAGCGAGTCTGCGTGGAGTGAACAGGGGATTGTGGGGCTGGGCAGGGTTGGGGGGTCTGGGTTTTTATTGCAAGGGTGTTGGGAATCCAGTGGAGTTTTTTAAGCAGAAACTGACATGTCTAGAGACCTGAAGAGGATGGGACCGCTCACAGACGAGGGGAGGGAGAGAAGCAGGTGACAGGGAGGAGGCAGTGAGCCTCGGAGGGGCACATCACTCTGAAAGCAGCCGGCGCGTAACAGGAAACATGCCCACAGCTGTAGAAGCCAGGCATAGCATTGAGTCGCACGTGAATCCCCATCTCTGTATGAATCTGTGCTTTTCTTCTGCCTCACTCTGCAACTTAATCACACCCAGCCCCACCCCCTGCTGCCCCCAGGTCTCTGCTTATGCTCCTCCCTCACTTGGGATGTCCTCAGATATTTTCTGAGCACCTCCCCCAGGCTAGGTGCTGTTCTGGGCACCAGGAATGGAAGGATGAACTCGCTGGTCCTCACCTTCTTCCCATATGTCAGCCAGTGAAACCTCATCCAAGCATCGAGCCTGTCTCAGATCCCACCTTCTCCGATCACGGAGTCGGACAGACCTGGGTTGTGATAACGCTTGAGATGGGCTGGACCCACTCAAAGTGTGGCAAGCCCCAGAGGAATTTCCAAGTAACTGAACTGTGTCCTGGAGGCAAAGCTCATTTTTAAACTGAAATTCTGGAGCATTTTGTGCTTTATTTCATAGACATTCTTGATTGATACCTACCACTAAAACTGGGCCTGATGTTCTTTCAAGAAAAGAACCGTAGGAGATAACCCAATACCACTGCATTTATGCACCCTTCTTCCCACTTTTATTCAAAGTGATACTACAATGCAAGAGGGAAGAGATATGGGGAGATATGTATATGCATAACTGATGCACTTGGTTATAAAGCAGAAACTAACACACCATTGTAAAGCAATTATACTCCAATAAAGATGTTAAAAAAAATGATACTACAGTAATGGAGTAGTTATCTATTGCTGCATAACAAGTTACCCCAAAATGTAATGGATAAAACCCCAACCAATATTTATTATCTCACCCAGTATCTGTAGTTCAGGAATTTGAGCGGGGGGTGACTTAGTTCTCACGAGTTGCAGTCAAGATGTCGGCTGGGGCATCAGTCATGTCATCTAAAGCCTCGGGGGGAGCCGGAGGATCCCCCTTCCGAATGGCTGCTCATGTGGCTATTGGCTGGAGGCCTTAGTCCCTCAGCCCACATGCTTCTCTCTAGGGCTGCTTGAGTGTCCTCACGACACAGCAGTTGGATTCCCCTGGAGTGAGTGATTCGAGAGAGAGCAAAGAGGAGCCCACAGTGTCTTTTATGACACAGCCTGGGAGGAAACAGTCCGTCATTTCCACAGTATCATATTGGTTACCCATGGCATCCCTATTCAGGGTGGGAGGGGCTACACAGGGCATGAATTCTAGGTGGTAGGGATCACTGGGGCCATTTTGGAAGCTGGCTGCCGAGAAAAATAATAGGCGCCCTGTAACAAACATAATTTAGCCACTTTGTGTTCTTGGGACATACCGCATCATTTGACCCTTACAATAACTCTGTGTGGGACAGACAGTGGGAGGTGAAATAACTTGTCCAAGACCACCAAGCTAATAAGTGGTAGAGAGGGGTCCAAACTCAGAGGACTGTGAAACCAACCACCCCATCAATAGTGTCCAGCAGTGCCCTCTGCCACACGCCCGTCACCTGGCCTCTGGAGAAGAATTCCTGGACCTTCCCTGTGCTGGGCCTTTGTTCCCCAGGCCCATGGTGTGGCCTCTCCTCCCAGCTTTGCCTGGCCTGTGCCCACAAGGGGCCCCCAAAGGCTTCTCCTCTCGCTGGTGCTGACTGCCCCTCATTCTCACTGAAGCCTCAAACCCTGTTCCGTGGACTTCGCTCTCATTCCCATTCCTTCTCTGGGACCCTTGGAAAAAGCCTCCCCAATTGTAGGCAGGCAGTGGTGGTGGCCAGGACTTGGAAGGTCTTTTCCAAACATTGGCTGACAGCCACGGTGTTGCCAATAATCCTTCCTGCCTCTTTGACCTCCATGAGTCTTTTGTTTTGGTTTGGTTTGGTTCTTTTACAGAGATGGTGTCATCTTTGCAAAGAGACGTGTTAGTAAAGGATGGTCAAGTTCAACAACTACAACAGGAGGTGAATCAACTGAAAAGTGAGAACAAAGAAAAGGATCACCAGCTCGAAGCCCTCAGCTCCAGAGTGAGTGTCGGGTCATCAGCAAATTGTAGCTGCGAAAAGCAGACACAGTGGAGTCACATGACACACGGTGGTGAGATGAGGCCAGTGCCCAAGGACCCAGGGAGGGTAGCTGCTGGGCAGGTGGCCAACTTCTCTGAAGCCTTTCAAAGGACAGCATGTATGTGGCTCAGAATAAGCATAATAGATTTTCAAATCAAGCAAACATTTTCTAACCCCTATTATAAATGAGTTTGTTTAATCCCAGCAACAAACACACCTATGAGCATATACTGCCAGTACAAAGTTTAACATTAAACAGAATACGATCTCTCTGTGAGCAAGGATGACCAAACGGCTGCATCATGGTCCCAGCACCACTGGTTCTCATAATTGTCTTCAAAGCAGAATATCTGAAGATCCAGATGCAAACACGCAGACTCTCATTTCTTCCTTAGACTTTAGTGTGTAGAATGTCTCTATGGAAGATGAACGTGGTAGGCAAGCAAAGAGCTTCTTCCATGTAACTGACTCTTTGCAAATCTTGCCTTCAATGCTAACTTTAGAATCCTGACTCTAGAGGATAAGATTTCTCAGTATTTGTATGATGTGCCTGTTTCTGTGAGTCAAGGTAAAACCTCGAAGCTTTCATCTCAGGTGGCAACTCAGAGATTCCCAGAGGCTACCTGATAGCTAGGTCTGCATGGGGGTGGGGTGAGAACAGATCTTGAGGTTCCAAGGAAAAGGCAAAATAAGTAATACCTAGTACATAGTACCATACCCAGTTTGGAGCTGGTGAAAGGCACTGCACGAGCTTTGGGATCAGACAGACCAGGGTCCAATCCCAGAGCTTTCTTTCATTGTAACTTATTTGGCCTCCATTTCCCCATCTGTGAAATGGGGATGACAAAATCGTTTTCTGAGAAGTGGGAGGCTGGTTTTAGTTGTGCTCTTCTGCCTCTGCCCTGGGTCGGCTGCCTGGCCAAGCCCTCTGCATTCGTTTCTCCCAAGCAGAGTGTCTTCCCAGGCATGTGCTATAGCTGTTTAATGTGGGGTGTGTGTGTGTGTGTGTTGGGGACGGGAAGGGGATGCAGAGGTGGTGCTAAGTAGAAGGAATCTGCAAAGACAACAACTGCTTGGCTCTTCTACCTCCTGAAGTGCATTTGGATGATTTATGTCCCCGTTTCCCCTTCCTTGTTGACCTCGGAATGAGGTCCCTTCTCCCCTAGACTGTGCTGGCCAGTAGCACAAGGGCTCGTCACCACCAAGGGTACTGCTCTTGTGAACATTTGAGATGCCTTTTTTTTTTAATGACATACATCATGTGTGTTAATTTTAGAAAAATATGTAGATGACATTGAGAAGAAAAAATAAAAAGAGAGGAGAGGAAATGCTACCTTGAGAAATCAGTGTTAATATTTTCATGTATGTTCTTCCAGTCTTATTTCTATATATTGCCTAGAAATCAATCAATCAATCATTTTATAGTGAATTTATTCTATGCACCTTTTTAAAATTTTTAAATACTTACTATTTTCCTGTGCTAATAAATCAGCGCTCTTATCATTCGTCTTAAATGCTACATACTTTCTCCTGGATGTACCCAGTGTTATAAAGTGGTCTGCTGTTCTAAACAACACTTGGGATGTTTCCTCATTTTTTTTTTTATTCCACGGTTACTGACAATTCTGTGAAGAGCATCCTTGAAACTACAGATTTACTTATTTCTCCAGTCATTGTCCTTAAGGTACATTCCAAAAGTGGGAATTGCTGGGTCAGAAGAAGGCACATCCATCCTTATGCACTTAATGCCTGTTGCCAAGCCACCCTCGGGCAAGACAGCTCCGTTTACCCCTCCACACCAGTCGGGGCAGTTGTGTCTTTGAGACTCAACCTGCACAAAAGCCCTAAGATGGACCCCAGCTCTCTGGCTTGGCCCCCTGCACCCTCACCGGTCACAGCCTGAAAACATCCCAATTCCTGCACCCTAAGTACCCAGACTCTACAAAGCTGGATTTCCCCTGAAGTGAAGTTTGCTGGCTCTTGAAGAGGAATTTAGACGCTCTATTCCTCAGAACTCATGAGAGGGGTGAACTGGGAATGACTGCAGGATCCTGTGCTCCCATCACACAAATGGTCCCGCCTCTCAGAATTCAGAGGTGTGATTGGGTTATACAGCAGGAAACACACCTGGGCGTGAAGACAGGTACTTGGGACCCCCAGCCAAGCCCCCGTGGCCTTGTCCTTTTTCTCCACAGTGCTCAGTGCTGAAAGAAGAGTTACAGAAGGAAGATGCCCAGAAGGAGAAGTGGGAAGCCCAAGAGAAAGAGTTAAAACTCTGCAAAACCGTGCGTTGAACCTCCTGAGCCCTAGGTGTCCACTGAAAGCCTAGATTGTGGCCTTGAGGGTTTTGGAGGGGTTCCTTGGCCCATTAGCTAGCACAAGCTCTGGGGCTTTCTGGGTGTTTGTCTGTTAATGTAGTCTCCTAATTCTTTGATTTGCTAGCCTCAAAGAGATGGGTGAAAAGACCATGGAAAACACACTCTCCCCAGATTTTCTGGGCAGTTGGCTCAAGGCCCCTCATCAGGTTTCCCCTGGGGACAGGGATGGGAGGTGGCCACCATATGCTGCTAGAAATTCACCGTGGTCCCTACCCCTGGACTTGTGATGCCCAGACTTTCATGATCCACTGTCACAAGTTTTATCACAGCCCTGAGCACTGTTATTAACACAACTCTTCTTGAAGTATTTTTGCTTAAATACATTCAATTTTACAACAATTCATAAAAACAAAATAAAAAGCAAATGTATCACTGGCCTTGTATGGAAGGTGAACATAAAAATTTATAAAATGAAAAGATGACCACTAAATGTAAATGTTCACCCCCTGTACTGGCCCGAACCCTCGTGCACATCACCAGGCATACGTTTTCCATCCGTTGGGAAGGACGGTGCCTGCGACGGGGGCAGAAGACGTGTGTTCTTCTCTCTGTCAGGAGCACACTTCTCTGCCTCAAATGAGATAAAAGAAAAATGTCATTGTTCTTTTCTTCCAAACTGTGCCCATTGTGTCTTCCAAACAGCCCTTATTTAGATTGAACTCAAAAATGTGCCCCAAGGAAAGAGACTCTAATGAGTGGATAGGTATCTTATACTGTTTAATCCAGGATCCATGCTGATCTTCAAAAGAAACTGAAATTTTCCCTCACCCAGCCCTTTCATTGCATCCGTTGAAAGAAAGTCTACTTTGCCTCAAAGATGTGGAATTGTCCCCCAAGGGAAGGAATGAAGCGAATCCCAGACTAGGTTTCTGCCTTAATGAACCAGATGAAATGAGTTGTGAAGTTGACTTCCCTGTTGTTGGAACTCTTTCAGCAAATCCATGACATGGAAAAAGAAATGAGGAAGCTCAGGGTGGAGCTGAAAAGGAGCAGTACCGAGCAGAGCCTGATCTCTATGACGCTGCAGGAAAAGAACAAGGTATGGCAGGGACAGGTCAGCCTGGGAACCACTCTGGGACAAGCACTCCACCTGCATCATCTCTGTTCATCCTCACAATGACCCCATGCGGTCTATACTGGTATTAACCCCACTTTACAGTTGGGAAAACTGAGGCTCACAGAGGTGAAGGAAGTTATCCAAGTTCACTTGCATAAAGTAGTTGTGGCAGAACTTGAATCCAGGTCTGCCTGACTCCAAAGCTCCTGTGTGTAACCGCAACCCTAGCCTGCCTTCAGATCTTAATTGTGAAATTATCTAAGAAAGAATTGATCCGTTAAATCAAGTTTGCCAATGATGTTGTTCCAACTTAAATTCTCATATTGATTTTTTTTGTCTTTTTGTTGCATCATTGAGAATGTTTTTAAAAATCTCAACATGTTTGTCATTTGTGTGTTTCTTCTTTTAATATGAACGATGTTTGCTTTATATATTTTGAGGCTGTGTTACTAGGTGCATATGAATTTAGAATCCTAATACTTCCTGTAGAGCAAAACTTTAGATCATCATGAAATGTCGCTTTTCATCTCTAGTAGTGTTTCTCCCTTAACGTCTCCTTTGTCATTTAGCTTCATCACTGGCTCTCTGTTGGTTAGAGTTTTCATACCATATCTTTTTCATATGTTCTCTGTCAATTTTTGTCTTAAGGTTTAGACATATGCCATTAAATAGCGTATCATTTTTACAAAATCCAGTTTGACAATCTTTGACTTTTAGTCCATTTATATTATGTAATTACTCATGTACTGGGGTTTAAATCTACCTTCTTGCTCAATACCAGTTGTACCATCTGTGTTATGTTCCTTTCTCTCCTTTCTTGCCTCCTTCTGAGTGGATGGTTTTCTCTTATTCCACTTTCCCCCTCTATTAGCTTGGAAATATTTCACTTTTTTACTATTCTTTTAGTAATAGTAAGACAATAGCATTCATCCTTGCCTCACCAAAATCACACATTAATTAAGTTTTTCACTCTTCTACTATTCTCTTTGTAGTCATCCTGAAGACTACAATATGCATTCTTTTTTTTTTTTTTTTTTTTTTTTTTTTTGCGGTACGCGGGCCTCTCACTGTTGTGGCCTTTCCTGTTGTGGAGCACAGGCTCCGGACGCACAGGCTCAGCGGCCATGGCTCATGGGCCAAGCTGCTCCGCGGAATGTGGGATCCTCCCAGACCGGAACACGAACCCATGTCCCCTGCATCGGCAGGTGGACTCTCAACCACTGCGCCACCAGGGAAGCCCTGCATTCTTAACTTACCAAGAGGCAATAGTAGTTGATAATTATGCCCTTCTCCTTGACAGTGCAATGAGTTTCAAACACCTTAACTTCACTTACCCCCTCCAGATTTATAAGCCATTGCTGTCATTTTCTAAACTCCTCTTCATACTTAAAACCCCACAAGACATTATTAGTGTTTTTCTATAGTCAGTATCATATCCACACATTACCCTTACTGTTGCTTGTCTTTTCTGTATCTCTGATCACCCACCTGGGTTCATTTTTCTTGTGTCTGAAAATACCCTTTAATGTTTTCCCTCATTGTGGCTCTGCTGATGACAAATTCTCACATGTGCCTGTGTGTCTGCCTGGAGATGTATATTTAACCTTCACTCTTAAAACACATTTGACTGCGTATTGAATTCTACAATGGCAATTCTTTTCTTTCAGCACATTAGATATGTCACTATTGTCTTGTGGCTCCTATTATTTCTATTTAGAAGTCATCTGTAAGCCTAACTGTTGTACCTTTGCATAATCTGTCTTTTTCTCCGGTTGCTTTTAAGATTGTCTTTTCCCTTGATTTCCAGCAGTTTTATTATGGTTTATCTAGGTGTGGATTCAGTTTTATTTACCTCGTTCAGAGTTCGTAGCTGCTTCTTGAATCCCTGGCTTGGTGTTTTGCCTTAGTTCAGGAGCTTGGGCTCTGTACCACACAGGCAGTGGGGAGCTACTATGGCTTCTGAACAAGTGACTGATGGAAAGACATTCGTGGACAGTAATCAGGGTGACAATGATAGTTACAATTTCTCACTTACTAGGTGTTCCCTTGAACATTTCATCTCTTCATCTTCACAACAGCACTGTGATCTAGAAATCATCCTCTCCATTTTACAGATGAGAAAGTCAAGGCTACTAGTTACTAGTAAAGTAACTAGCCCAATGGCACAGTCGGTTTTGTCTGACTCCAGGTTCGTCTGACTTCAGTTACCCTGGCGTAGCAAACAGCCACATGCTACTGTTTACACTGAAATTAATGAAAATTAAATAAAATTATTTATTCAGTTCCTCCGTCACACCAGCCCCATTTTGAGTGCTTGATCCCCAGATGTGGCTGGTGGCTGCCGTATTAGACAACACAGCCTCGCTCAGAGTACCTGTACCATTGCAGAAAGTTCTGTTGGACACAGCTGCCTTACAGCTGGGTAACTCTCACAGTACCGTTAAGATTGCACGGGAAGAAACTAAACTTGAGGCAAGGAGGCCAGTTGTCACAGTCCAGCTTGCATGTGAGAGGGACTGGAGGACAGGCGTGAGACGACCGAGTGTGAGAGAGGGAGCAGGGCGGCCGCTGAAGGTGACTCTGAGGCTTGGGGCTGGGAACGGGGGCTGTTCATGCAGAACACAGACAGGGGCAGAGTCCAAGGCTGGACTTGGCTTTTGCAGTACATGAAACAGGCTGCTGACATAGAAGTCAGAGCATGTTTAGACCTGGGAGAAAACTAAGGCCCAGAGAGTTTAGATGACTTTTCCAAGGTAACGGAGCTGGGTAGAGGCTCTTCCACTGGACCACACTACTCAGAAGAAATCTCTTAAGGGCTTTTCTGGGTCTTTTATTAGATCCCTGTGATCCGCCTCTTCAGATCCCTAAAAAACAGCCTGTGAATTTGTTTCAGCACAAAAACTTTCCATTTATTTACGAGAGTTTGCCTCATTTCCTGTTAGTGCCAGGGCCCAGGGCTCAGCAGGTGCATCCAAGAATTGAGCAGCTGCGAGGCCTACACTGGCCAGCCAAGGGTAGCGTGGAGCACTCCCAAGCCTACCGTGCGTTGACTGTTACCCAAGCAAGGGGGGATAAGTAGGCAAGCTTCTCCACTTTAAATGCCTTCGTTTGCAGGCTGCAATTCTTAATAGACATTGCTTTAGCAAGCCTCCATAGAGGTTACCACCAGTGAGTGTGCTCAAAGTGGTAATGACAAACAGTTATGATAATAAACCCAATCATAACATTTCCAAGTACCCATCACGAGTTATTAGAAAGAGACTGTACGGCGGACATTCCCGTCCACCTTTCATAGGTTACAACAGTACTTAACACACTCACAGAGCCCTTAAGCACTATGCCAAACATTGAATCCCCACAATAACTCTATGCAGTGATACTAGTATCATCATCCCCATTTGACAGATGAGGGCACTGAGTCACGGAGCAGTGAAATAACTTTCCGAGTCTCGTACGGCTTGTTAGGGACCGAGCTGGGATGGGAGTGTGCGGTAGAACATAGTTGAGCCCCGGGTGCAGAGCTCATCCCTTTCCCGTAGGGGGCAACTCCCTGTGAGTTTGCCTCCACCCTGTGCATGCCTGTGACCCCTGCTGCTGGGCTGCAGCTGTCCCTACCCCTCAGGGACTCCCCCACTGCCACTAGCACCCCCCAAGAAGAGTTTCCCCAGAGGGCATGATGATCACATTAGCAGCAAGCCCTCGGTTTCATCATCCTTTCAGGTTGAAGAGAAGCTTCGGGAGGATTCCAGAAGGAAATTGCTTCAACTGCAAGAAATGAGGAACAGAGAAAACCTCATTAAAGCCAATTTGAAAAGGGCAGTAGGTCAGGTAGGCGTGCTGCAGAGCCCCTTCACAGGCCTGTGCTCTCCACGGAATCCCACACCCAAGTGGCCGGCAGGGATGAATGAGGAGGAAGACGGCCTGCCTTAGTTCACCCGCTTATTTTCTATACGAAGAAGTGTCTAGAAAGAACTAGAGCTGAGATTCTATCTAGATCTAGAGTCTGAGCTCTTAACCACGATGCTCTACTACTTCGCTATTAGTTACTATGCTAAGCATCGTTTTTCTGTGTTTTGAAGAAAGTTTCGTGAACCTTTGTCCCGCCCCCAAAGGTAGTGGAAATGACTCCTGCGTTAGTCCTGTCCCCCATCAGCTGCAGTTCCCCTTCCCCTCATTTCAGATGAAGATCAACAGTTCTCAGGAAACTCGGCAGCATCTGGCAGAGAAGGAGAAGCTGACCGAGGAAAGGCTACAGCAAGAGGAGAAGCTGAAAGCCAGAGTCAAGCGGCTAATGGAAGAGAAATCGGTAAGGTGGTCCCCGTCCTTCTCTTTACTACTGGAAACTGATGAAATGGGCTTTCCTATGAGAAACAGAGGGCGCGTACTTAGATGGAGGAATCTCAGCAACTCCTTGTTGGGAGCTAAATTAATTAAAGAGGGTGAATGATGTAGGAGGAATTAACATGAAGCTTGCATCCTAAAACTCAGAGATCAACTTGAAGATCAACTTGAAGAGGCAAGGTTATTGAAATGTCTAGAAATGATACTTTGTTTATATACCGCAGCTGATTTTATTGATACAAATCCCAGTCGTTACTGCGGGTCCTGGTTTGTGTCTAAGTGTGTGCAAGACCAACCAATAGTATTTCAGTCTTTTGCTTTCTCTTCATGCATATCAGGGGAAACACATGGCCAAAACGGCTACTTACTTTTCCAGAAACCAGCCAATTACAGGATAGTTAACAGTGGCACCTCTCAACTCAAAGGTGTCCACGGATCATATGCGGATGTTGTTGAAATGCAGATTCTGACTCAGCAGGTCTTGGGTGGGGGGAGCCTGGGATTCTGCATTTCTGAACAGCTCCCAGCTGGTACCGATAGCACAGCTCTGCAGACTACATTTTCAGCCACAAAGTCTTAGAAGAAGGTTTTCCCCAAGTTGGCCGATAAGAACCACCTGGGGCTTCCCTGGTGGCGCAGTGGTTGAGAGTCCGCCTGCCGATGCAGGGGACACCGGTTCATGCCTCGGTCCGGGAGGATCCCACATGCCGCGGAGCGGCTGGGCCCGTGAGCCATGGCCACTGAGCCTGCGTGTCCGGAGCCTGTGCTCCGCAACGGGAGAGGCCACAAGAGTGAGAGGCCCGAGTAACGCAAAAAAAAAAAAAAAAAAAAAAAGGCCGCTCCAGGGACTTCCCTGGCGGTCCAGTTGTTAAGACTCTGTGCTTCCGCTGCAGGGGGCGCGGTTTCGATCCCTGGTCAGGGAACTAAGATCCCGCATGCCCCATGGTGCCGGCAAAAAAAAAAAAGCCCCTCCTGGAGCAAATCTGATGTGATTGTTCAGAGATGAGACCAGAATGAGAACAAGTGGAAACCCCAGCTTAGAAGAGCATTAGAAGAACAAGAGAAAGAAAACGTGGGGAGGGAACATAGTGGGGATCTCTTATGTATAGTGATGCTAAGTGGGTAGGAAAGTTGGAAATCTTCCTAGATGTGACTTTGCATTCGAAATGAAATTTTTTAATTCCTTCTCTGCTGAAGCCCTGTAATGATATTTTCCAAGGTACTGAGTAAGTGACAGGGTTGCTGCTAATCCATGATTTGTTCATGTTTCTTCAAATACAAGAGAGGGAGGTTGTGATCACTGATAAAGCTGCTGTCCTCACCATTCTGGCCACAGGAACAGTCCTTCAGTGATCTAGGGGCCAAGTGCAAAGCGTCCCGACATGAGGAAGTCATTCAGTGTCAGAAAGAGGCTTTATCTGAGCTTCGTGCACGAATTAAAGAACTTGAGAAGGCCTGCTTGTCAAGTAAGTTTCCTCCTGCCTAGTCACCCCCTCTGTGCTGAGAACCGTGGACCCCAGACTTGAGGGTTCACTTTAGGGACTAACCAATTTGCCAGGACCACCATCTTCTATCCCCATCATTTCATAACTAAAAAAACAGAGTTATAAAAAAAGATGGGCAGGAAAAAAAAATAGATGGGTAGGCATGAGCTCAGAGTCAAGAGCAGGCCTTGATATTAAATAAACAGGATTTCATGAAAAACTCAGAACCTTGTCCCTCTTTTTCTTATTTCACTGTGGCCCAGTGAAAACTTTTTCATAGACTGATGCTGTGCAAGGACCAACCTTGGGGAACTTCCCAGGATAAATACCCTGTTTAGAGGGAATAGGGCTTTCAAGAAGCCAAGCTTGCTGCTGGGTGGAGCCCTGGGCCAGGACACAGAAGCCTGGGTTCAAGTCCATCCTCACACCTGTGGCCGAAGGTTCCCCCTCAGTGCCCCCGCCCTGGGAGGCTGCAGCCTCATATGAGCTGTGTGGCCTTGGACAAGTCATGTCACCTCTCTGGGCCTCGATGCCTCACCTGCCAAGGGAGGATGGTGAGCTAATTAGTACTGGCCTGTGGTAAGGGTCCAGTAAATAGCAGCTGTGACTTTTACATGCAGTAACTTCTTCCTGAGCCTTTCTTTTGAGTGTAAACTTTTTCTTTTATAGATCACAAGGACCACATGGATGGATCATTTCTAGACTTAAAGACCCTCGGGATGGAAAAAAATGTTCGGAAAATATTGGATGTAAAACCTGACTTGCCAACTTTTTCAAGAGTAGAGATCGGAACGGTAACCAAAGAAACTTTGTCTCTGCATTGACTGACACGTGGGGAGGGTGGGCATGAGGACAGACACGAGCCGTGTGCCCTGGCACCACTGTATACATCATTGGTTCGAGGCCAGGTCCTCCCTGATGGGCTGGCACCTGTATGGACTGGTCGGTGCCTGGCCGTAATAGTGATCCAATGTTTGAATAGAAAGGCGGCTTCCCATCATGTACAGCATGATATAGCATTGCACTGATGCTGGCCAGGTCAATCTCTGGGCCCTCCTTTTCACATCACATGTTATATTCTGCAGAAAATATCCAACAAGCTAATGTACAACATTATGTCATGAGCTTGCCTAACACTTGCTTTTTGCTATAAACTGAAAAACATGAACACATAAAGGGCAGCAGAAGGGAGCCATGATGATTAAGAAGACACAAGTTCTAGAATCAGAGACCTGTGTCCTAATCCCAGCTCTACAAGCTCTGTGACCTTGGGCAGGCTCCTAACCTTTCTGGGACTTCATTTCCCAGCTGTAAAATGATGATGGAAAAATTAAAGGAGATCATCATGTAAAGTGCTTATCCCAGTGCCTAGCTCATAGCGAGCACTTTAATAGATGATAGTTATTATTGTCAAACAGTATTTAAAGAGTATTATCCAAGAAAACCTTCCTTTCTTAGGGAGCATAGTTTGTGTTTTCCAGGATTTTCAGAAGTAATTTGATTGTTAGGTTGAAGGTGCCGTGTATCCTAAATGGATGTTTGATCAGGTGTTTGACTGACACATGACAATGGACAGCTCAGGTCAGCGTGGCTTGCTGCGGCAGCTAGTCTAAACCAGCTTTTGGAAAACATAATAAAGCCATCCTCTCTGTACCAGCATTTTCTCCTACAATTTTTCTAGACATTTGCTCACACGTCTAGAGATGTGAGTCTTCAGAAACGTGTTGGTCTTCCTGGTAAAATCGAATCTTCCTTCTCTGAGGTTGGGAGTAGAGGGCCTGTCTCCAGGTGGGGAGCTCAGCTGGATCTCACGTCCTGATGGTCCTGCTTCCAAGATTGACCTTCCCCTTGGCAACAAGCCCTCATCCCACCACTGACACCACAGAGCAGGAAACCTCCCAACTCTCAATCCTCCAAGGTTGGCAGTAATTAAAGGAAAGAGCAGGAGGAAGAATAGCTGACATCTGTGAACTGCTTACTGTGTGCCAGGCGTTGAGCTCAGCCGGCTCCATGCCTTATGTCATTTAACCATCGTAGCAGCCTTGTGTCATAGTTACTATTATTGTCCCCATTTAACAGATAAGAAAAATTAAGGCTTCAGGAGGTCAAGTACCTCACCCAAGGTCACAGAATAATGATTGAAGACACACCAGCGGTGTGTCCCTGGTGGTCTGTCTGCGAGCCTGCAGAGACCGGGTGGGGACTGTGTGCTTGGATCCTGTAGCCCAGGCTCTTCCTTAGTGACCCTCCCCTCAGGAAAAGAGGGGGCGTCTGGAGCGGTACAGAGGATGCAGCTCAGGGTAGCTGAAGACACTGAACAGCATCTCAGGTTCTTTTTGCAGCAGATCTGCCCGGTTTATTGTCATCTTCAGATACCCTCTTTTATTCTCATCTCCATAGGTACATAGACAAATATGTCCACTCTTATCTATCACAGTCACTTTGGGGGCATTTATATTTCTGTAGTTGTTTTGTTTTTAATCTCAGAGGGTTTCAGGGTAGTGCCAACAAATGCTAGGGCTAAGAGAGGCTCATGGCAAGCATTAAAAGCCAATTTATTTTTTAAGGAGGCTTGTTATGGTTATTTGTAGTCGTTCAGATCAGGTCCCCTATTCAGTCTGGTGGCCTTTCCATGCAGTCAGTTGGGCTTCCAGCAGCCAGCTGGCTGGTTGGGGTCTTAGGGAGATGCAGCTGCAAACACTATCTGCATTGTCTCTGGAAAGGTTCTGAAGGGATGCCCACCCACCAGGTTCCAGAGCTAGGAGAAGGTTGGGCCGAATTTTGTGAGGGTATGGTTTCTGCTGCACAGAAATGAGATTCCTTTAGTAAAAAGGAGGGAGGCCATTTTCCACTTAACCTTCATTCGTTCATTCAACAAACATGACCACTATGCACCACTCGGTGACAGGTGCCATGCTGGGCACAAGGAGGGAGATAGTGAGCAAAAGCCACATGGTCTCCATTTTTCTGGAGCTTGTCTTCTCAACATCAGCGGTACTGATTTTTTGAGCCAGGTAACTCTTTATTTGGGAGACTGCCCTATGCATCATGGGGTGTTTAGCAGCATCCTTGTCCTCTACCCACTAGACGCCAGCAGCAATTATGACACCCACAAATGTGTCCAGGCATTGCTAAATGTCCTGGAGGGGGTAGGGTGGCCAGAGTCACCCCCGGTTGAGAACCACTGGCCTAAAGGGAAGACAGACGAGACGGTGGCCAAAGAACGGCACAAGTGATGCATCATTTCAAAGGCAGTTGTGCTCTGAAGGGGTAGGAGCACAGTCATAAAGAAAGCAGTTCACAGAGTCAGAGTGGATTTAAAACCAACTCTCTTGGCGTGGACATATATACACACACACGCTACCAAAGGTAAAATAGATAGCTAGTGGGAAGCAGCTGCATAGCACAGGGAGAGCAGGTCGTTGCTGTGTGTCTACCTAGAGGGGTGGGATAGGGAGGGTGGGAGGGAGATGCAAGAGTCAGGGGATATGGTGATATATGGATACGTATAGCTGATTCACTTTTTGATACAGCAGAAACTAACACACCATTGTAATGCAATTATACTCCAATAAAGATGTTAAAAAAATTAACTCTCTCAAATTATTCTTTAGTAACTTTCCAGTTCTTCCATTATTCTTTGGGTTATTATTCTGGATGTAGAAAATCATAATGGAATGCCAAGAGAGTTTTTCTTCTTTTTTTTATTTCAGCCTCAAAATGGCCTTTCCAGCCCAGGGTCCATCATGGTCTCTGAGAAGTTAGGGAAAATGGATGTGGCTGACGCTTTAGATCTCAGTGAAAACCTGGTAGGTATACCCAGCATCAGTCCCCTCCTGTGCAAACCTGTGTGCCCTGCAGATAGTTTAAACATCAACTCCACATACATGTTTAGTTGGTACAGTAGCTCCACGAGACCCATCTCCTATCCCAGCATGGGCTGGAAATTGCAGAGCCCAATTCCTTGGAAGACTGGGTAGTAAGAATGAATGTTTATGTCTGTTGTCATTCCCCCTCCCCCACCCCAATTCTCAAAAAGGCATAGTGTAAATGGATGCGGGGGAAAATGAAAGTCGTACTAAAAACCCCAAATGCACTCATTTGCAAAGCATGTGTTTCTTCTCTGCAACTGCAGAAAATGAATGAAACAGAGTTAGATGTTTGCCTCCTCAAAGTGGCCACCAGCGGTCTTGGGCCAGGCCTCTTACCTGAGAAATGCTTTCTCGTAGTACATGGATATGAGCAAAACCCTCGGGACTTTGATGAACATCAAAGATATGTCAGGTCACGTGTCCATGAAACACCTCTCCCCAAAAGAGAGGGAGAGAGTCTACCAGCTTCGACAAAGAGACCTGTACCTGGTGTTTGATAAGATCACCCTACTCAAGAACCAGCTGCAGAGAAAAGAAGAGCTTTTGAGACGATACGAGGAGGACATTGAACAGCTCAAGTATGGCCCGTGTCCCCGGCAAAAGGCCCAGGCCTCCATTCTCCAGGCTAAACCTCGGTGCAGCTGCAGACCCGTAGGGACCAGGACAAGAGGACAGAGGCCTGGGTGTGGAGGGGGGAGGCGGGATGGTGACTCAGGGCCTTATGGACCCAAGTCTCTGGGCAAGAAAGCAGCAGTTAAAGTACCCTACTGTTAAGGAATAAGGTGCACCTTTTATAAATGTGTCTGATGTTTCACCATGTGTGTGCTTTTCGTAATTCCACCCTATTTTCAGTGGTATCCGTTACCCCACCCTCTCTGGGAAATTGGGAGGGGCTGGTAGCATAACCGTTGCCCCCTTCATGCTGCACGTCCACAGCCAATGGGCTATTTATTCTGCCCTCTAGTCCCCACATCTTCAGGCTTCCCCCCACTTGTAAGGAAACCGCGAAGCCAGGCATATATGGAAGTGTTCTGAGGATCTCCCAGGTCAGGAGCATTGGTGGTGAGTGAGAAAGCTGAGGAGAAAAGAGACTTTGTCTCTCCCGTGTGCTCAGGCAGAGCAAAGTGTCGGTTCAGATGTACCAGTCACAGGTGGCAAAGCTGAAGGACGACACCTCCAAAGAGGCCGAAGAAAAGGCGCTGCTGAAGGAGGCCCTGGCGCACATGGAAGAGCGGCTGCACCAGGAGAAGAGGGTCACCAGGGCGATCAGGCAGCAGAAGGTGAGAGGTCCCTGCTCGGAGCAGAGCCTCTGAGGCTGCCCCTCAGCTCCCTTTAGAAACAGCCAACTGAGGTCCCAGTGGGATCCAGGCAGCACAGAATGCATTCGCTCATTGCAAAGGAAGGTGGCAGAATAGCTTTAGCGTTAGGCAGACTTAGGTTTAGACTCTTGTTCTGCCATTTACTGTGTGACTTCAGGCAGCTTTTTGTTTTTAACATCTTTATTGGAGTATAATTGCTTTACAGTGTGGTGTTCGTTTCTGCTGTATAACAAAGTGAATCAGCTATATGCATACGTATATCCTCAGATCCCTCCCTCTTGCGTCTCCCTCCCACCCTCCTTATCCCACCCATCTAGGTGGTCACAAGGCACTGAGCTGATCTCCCTGTGCTATGCAGCTCTTTCCCACTAGCTATCTATTTTATGTTTCGTAGTGTATATATGTCCATGCCACTCTCTCACTTCGTCCCAGCTTACCCTTCCCCCGCCCCATGTCCTCAAGTCCATTCTCTACATCTGTGTCTTTATTCCTGGCTGCCCCTAGGTTCATCAGAACATTCTATTTTTTTTTTTTTTTAGATTCCATATATATGTGTTAGCTTAACCTCTCTGAGACTCATAGTCTAGCTTGCCTCTATTATTTTTAACTTTCTTTTTTTTAATTTAATTTTTATTTTATATTGGAGTATAGTTGTTTTACAGAGTTGTGTTAGTTTCACGTGTACAGCAAAGTGATTCAGTTATACATATACATATATCTATTCTTTTTCAGATTCTTTTCCCATATAAGTTATTACAGAATATTGAGTAGAGTTCCCTGTGCTATACAGTAGGTCCTTGTTGATTACATATTTTATGTATAATAGTGTGCATATGTTAATCCCAAACTCCTAATTTGTCCCTCCCCAACACATTTCCACTTTGGTAACCATAAGTTTGTTTTCAAAGTCTGTGAGTCTGTTTCTGTTTTGTAAATAAGCACATTTGTATCATTTTGTTTAGATTCCATATATAAGTGATATCAAATGATATTTGTCTTTGTCTGACTTACTTCACATAGTATGATAGTCTCTAGGTCCATCCATGTTGCTGCAAATGGCATTACTTCATTCTTTTTTATGGCAGAGTAGTATTCCACTGTATATTTGTACCACATCTTCTTTATCCACTCCTCCATCGACATTTAGGCTGCTTCCATGTCCTGGCTGTTGTGAACAGTGCTTTCTGAGACTCATAGTCTAGCTCGTCTGTATTTTTTTAACTTTTGATAATTCGTGTATTTTATTTTGTTCTTTCTATCCAGATAACTATTTTTTCCACCAGTTTTATTGAGACATAATTGACACATAGCACTGTACTGAGTTTAAGGGTGTCCAGCGTCATGATCTGACTTCCCTGCCTCCTGCAATGATGACCACAATCAGTTGAGTGAACAGCCCGAGTGTTTTCAAAGGCGGCGATTCTGACTGTCATTGTTCTGCCAGGTGCCAGGGATACACCGAGGAATAAGCTCTCTGAGAATAAAGATCTGGGTTTGCTCTTCTGAGTAGCCAGAACAGTACGCCAGTCTTTCTGACTTGGGGCTGTGTATTTGTACACGCATGCTTGCGTGTATGTGTGTACATGTGAGTATGTGCTGTGTGTTGGCATGTGTGTGTATTTGTATGTGTGTGTTGCCTGCATGAGCTCTAAGGAGGCCAAGGTCATAGAAGGGTGCCCTTCTGCTCAACCAGGAGGTGATGGTCAGATAGTTCCTTGCAGAAGCCTGCCCCCCATCCTGCGAACCTTCCAGGCAATAGGTTTCCAGACAGCAGTCTGTCTGGCTTAGAGCCCCAGAAATGAAAAGTGGCTGTCCTGCTCTGAGGGAGCCTGGATGAAGTGTTTCCAGTGCTCACTGCTGTGAATTAAACATCACAGACCTTAGTCTGCATATGTCATGGGGCTGCCTCAGGCAGAGGACAGTTTCCTTTCACACCAAGCAATGCCAGGGAGAGCTGGGCCAGTGACAGAGTTGTGACTTTCCCTTTGATGTGCCCTCTGCAGAGCTCACCCCTCCCCGAAGTGCCCCCCCCCGCCCCCAGGGCTTGGCAGACTAGGCCCCAAAGCAGAGACACCAGACCACAGAATGGGACAGCGTAGGGCCCAAAAAAAGCCATTGTCATGTACTGAAAACCTGAGGATTTACATAATCAGGCTTCACATGCATTATTCATGGGCTGCCTCATTCATACACAATGCAAGGGACGTGCCAGCCTGTTTGTCAGGAAGAAAACAATAATACATTTTAAAGTTTTGCTGGATCCTAAAGGTCACTTGTATACATCTGTCTTGGCATCCATTCCTTCCAGGGAGTATACCTTCGTTGTCTTTAAGCAGAAATGAACAGAAAGCAGAATTCCTCTTTTCTAAGTTTTACACTTAGTATTTTCACAAGGAGCCTTAGTTTTTTAGCCTCCTGTATAAAACTTTGAAACTCTTCACCCATTCACAGAGGTGGCAAGGTTGAAGCACTGAGATGAAATTACACATCTTAAGCTTCAGAATTGCCCCCCCCAAAAAAATGGAGTTTGTAGTTTTAATGTTTGATCATCTCTTCACCAAGCAGACCTTTCAAGAATCAAAAGTCCTATTTCCACACTAATATCTCTGGCTGTGAAAATGAGACTTGGTATAAGATGCTGGGCCTTCACAGCGAACTGGGCCTGTGGCTCTGTCCATGTGGCAGAGGGACGGGAACCGCGGCCCAGGCCGTGCTCACTCGAATCCACATCCCACATCCCTCGAGAAGCCGGCAGTGTCTCTCAGAGTTCAGAGGCCAGATTTGGAGTCAAACAAATAGGGGTCAAGCCCCACCACTGCTCCGAATGACCCTGAGTAAGTGGCTTGACCTCTGTATCGCAGGTTCCTCAACAAAAGCAACCAAAACTGTTAGCAAGGGGCCTACTCCGTGGGGCAGTGGGAGGGTTAAATGGCAAAATGCCTACAGTGCCTGGCATATCACAAGCCCTGTTTCTAAGGGGGAAGAATAGGCAGCTCATGCATGGGTGGGGATTCCTCTATTTTTTCCAGGGAGCTTCCTGCCAGCTGACGCCTTCCCCGGTCCTCCCAAAGCCGCCACCTCTTATGGGACGCGCTCTTCTCTTTGGTGAATACGACTAGGGCCACGGCCAAGAAAGGACCCAGATACCTTTTGTGAAAGGGCTAAGGCTGGGATTTTCAAGAGGAAATTTTTAAATGCACAGAAGTTGCCACTTGGGAAGCACGCAAGCCCTTTCTTAGGGCTTGAAGTATAAGAAAGGCTGAAGGGCACCAGCTGCTTCTGGCAGGAGAAGCCGCTCAGCTCTCCTGCCAATCAAATCTCCAACCAATCAAGTCCTGGCTAGGGGGCGTGACCACCGCTTTGCCTTGTGGTCTCAGCCAGGAAAACCCCCTAACCTTCCCTCTGCTTAATTAGCTCAGATCCCTCTTCTTTAAGATGAGAATAAAAATGGCACCTAGCTCGTAGCCTTCCCAATGGGAGCTTGTATACAAAAGCCTTAGCACATAGGACCACAAAGCATTCACCCTCTCCTACCATCGTCATTATCCTCACTATTCTCTTTAACTCACTATCTTCCAAGATTTCCTTGGGCCCAGGTATTCTCAAGATTCTGGCTTCCTCCGTGCCACTTGTGTGTTTTGTTTGTTTGTTTGTTTGTTTTTGCGGTACGCAGGGCTCTCACTGTTGTGGCCTCTCCCGTTGCGGAGCACAGGCTCCGGACGCGCAGGCTCAGCGGCCATGGCTCACGGGCCCAGCCGCTCTGTGGCATGTGGCATCCTCCTGGACCGGGACACGAACCCTGCGTCGGCAGGCGGACTCTCAACCTCTGCGCCACCAGGGAAGCCCCACAATTGGTAGATGTTGTGTAGGAGGAGCGTGGGATGGGAGGGGCTTGGGGTGGTGCTCTTCCGCCCACAATGATGAAGTAGAACCATGTGGCCAGGCCTATGCAGCATACGGATAGAAGAAGGCTAAAGAAAAAGACCCTCCCGCACCCCCTTCATCACATCCCAGTGAGTTCAGTAAAGTTCAGGAAAAGCAGGTGCACAGGGGCCAGGCTCTGCCCTCAGTGCCCAGCTGCCCACTGATGGAACTTAATCCAGGAAGGAATTTTGCAGCAATGTTCAAACTGGGGTTCCCTGGAGCCTTTGGGTGCCATGGAAAGGTGTGACTCTCAAAGCACACACACCTTTCTCCCACCAGAGAAGCTCTCCGTTATCTTATACCCCAAGTTCCTCATGGGATTTTGCTTGGATAAAGGGTTCTGCAAACAAAAGGGGGGGGATGGGGTGGGAGAGAAGAAGGCTGTTGGTTTAAAACTAACCCCTGCTCTATAATATCTGGGCATTTGGATAGTGATTGTCTCAGCGGAGTTTGTGATAAATACCGAGTGGCCGCAGGCTCGAGGCTTCTCCACGGAAAACGCCTGGAGGGCAATTGTCAGTTCAGTACGGGCCCATCAGCCTTCACGGACAGTCCTCTGAGGGTAGAGTCAGCATCCTTCTGGGAGAAGGGAAGAGTCTCGTAAGCACCTATGCCCTGTCCCAAAAGACAGCCTTATTTCCTCCCTGAGTTTTGTGACTACCCGGTAGGGTTGCCAGATTGAGGGGAAAACAAACAAACCAAAAACACGATGCCCAGTTAAATTTTAATTTCAGATAAACAACAAAAGCTATTCGGTATAAATGTCCTAAATATTACACGGGGCATATTCACACTCACAAATTTGTTGGCTTCATTCTGAAATTCAGATTTAACTGGGCATCCTGTATTTTATCTGGCAACCCCTCCAACATTTACTGAGCACCAACTAGACACCAAGCAGGAAGGTTCTGAAGCAGGTGTCACAAGATGGCAGCCCACAGATATATTCCATTTGTCTCTTGGGATTTTTTTTTTAAGTTACATTTCAAAATAGGGCAGTTTCCTGGAATATTCTGGATTTCCAGCTTCTCTGGGAAACTTGGAAGATCTGGCGACCCTAGGCCCACAGACCCACAAGCCACCATCACAAGCCTCCATCTTCCAGGCCCCTTAGAAAGGCGCTGGGCTCGTGTGTTTGCTGCTGTCCACCACCACCCCAGCTCACTTCACCCACTTCTTTTACTTTCCTGGCCGCTGTAGGAATCAGGTTGGCGACCCCAGTGGATGCTCAGGGCTCTAGGAGAACGTCTCCTTCCTGACACCACTGCACATTCACCTGCGGAGTGTCAGTCTGCAAGGGAGACCCCAGTTCCCTCTCACTTTTGTGTCTCCAGTGCCTAGGGGATGCTCTTTCTTTGATGAGCTGCCCCTGAGGTGCAGGGTCTTGAGCAGATCAGGGTCAGCAATAGTCATCAAACCCCAGGGGAGCGGCAAGCTCCAGGTTTTCAGTGATGCTGGCTTCCCAACAGGCCCCTGTAGTCCCTGCCAGGGAGGTTAGCCACTGGGGCTTTCAACATTTCCACTGGGTGGAAAGCCACTGGACATCTACAGCCTCTTCCACTGATCTAGGAGGCTCTGCTTCCAGCTAAAGCAGATCTGTCCTCCAAGAAGAATGCAGTATCCTTCATAGCCTTCTTGGTTGACCACCTCCTTCTCTGCTGGAATCTGGAACAGAGATTCCCTAAAAGGTGCAGCAGGACAGTGTAGCGTTACCCCAAAGCCACACCCCCTTCTGGAGACCTCTATCCTCACCTCCTCACCTAGGAAGGCTCAACATTCCATCCAAATGGGTAGCATCTGAAAGTTGAGAAAAATCCATTTTTCTCTGATGCAAAAGGCAAAGAAGAACATAAGCTAAATTTTTTTTTTTTTTTTGCGGTAGGCGGGCCTCTCACTGCTGTGGCCTCTCCCCTTGCAGAGCACAGGCTCCGGACGCGCAGGCTCAGCAGCCATGGCTCACGGGCCCAGCCGCTCCGCGGCATGTGGGATCTTCCCAGACCGGGGCACGAACCCGTGTCCCCTGCATCGGCAGGCGGACTCTCAACCACTGCGCCACCAGGGAAGCCCCAAAAGCTAAATTTTGTCAATATTCTTTCTGTGTTAGAGACGAATGTTTGGAGAGCTGATGAAGAACTCAAAGATGCAGAACTCACATTTCCAGGTGAGCCAGAAGAGAGAAGAGAGAAAACCCTAGGACGTCAGCAGGAAGCCCAGTGGACAGTTATCCCACATCTATTATGTATTGAGCCTTTGGCATGTGCCGGGCACAGAGCCAAACACTTGACGTGCAGTATCTCTTTTAAGCTTCACAACAACCCTATGGGGTGGGTGTTGTTATTATACCCAATTTACAGATGAGTTGTCTGAGGCTCAGAGACTTTCTTTGTCCAGAGCCACACAGCTCAGTAGGAGAGCTGGGAATCAGTGCAGATCTGACACCCAGGTGAGTGCTAGCTTTTCCTCCTTTAGGTTATAAACCTCCAGGTAATAAACCTGATACATTTCCAGTGGAATTTGTCTTAAATTTCAAGGAAGCATCCTCTAGAATTCCCTTCAAAGTTGAGGATTAAGACTATGAAATCTTGAACATGTTGAAACATTGCCATTGACAAATCAGCCCTGGAACTGCAATTAAGCCAGTCCACGTTCCCACTTTGCAGACAGTAGAGGCGAGCTCTCAGGAAGCTAGAAAGCCAAACACATTTTGGTTGAATATGAGAGAGGAGACATTCAAGTTTGATAAAAGGCCACAGTCATGCTGAGGCAACCAAATTATCATGGGAAGAAACGAAGATATTCTAGGTGAGGGATATATTTGGAAAATAGAAGCTTCTCAACCAGCATCCTTCTGCTAAGACCAGAAGGTGGTTACTCCCCAGAGCAGGATGTTAAGAGGATAGAGAGCATCCTGAGGGCCCCACTTGATCTGAGACGTTTGCCACCCTGCAAAGTGGAAACGACTGGAAGTTTGTTACTTATTCACTCACATATATGACTGAGCTGGGAGGAGGCAGAAACTGCCCTACATCTAGGTTTTGTCTGAGGACCAGCGGGGATGTGAAATGGCAGAGGAGATATTGGGATGGGTCCCGGATGTTGTGGGAACATTGTGCTTCTCTGAGATGTGAGACACCCTGGAACTTCACGCTGCCTCTGGCTTTAACAGAATCAGGGCAGATGGTGCTTCGGCTAAGAGCAAAGAGCCAGCTTCCCATTCTCCCTGCCCTCCAGCCTGAGCTTAGAAGTTTGGTGTCTAGGATCTCCTCAGTACAGAAAGGTTTCCTCCAGGTTCCTTGCCAAGTGTAACTTGGGCGACTCCTTCCCCAAGAGTGGGCCTTGGGCTTCCTGGTGGCGCAGTGTTTGAGAGTCCGCCTGCTGATGCAGGGGACACGGGTTCATGCCCCGGTCTGGGAAGATCCCACATGCCACGGAGCGGCTGGGCCTGTGAGCCATGGCCGCTGAGCCTGCGTGTCCGGAGCCTGTGCTCCGCAACGGGAGAGGCCACAACACTGAGAGGCCCGCGTACCGCAAAAAATAAAAAAAAGGTGGGGAGGGGGCTTTTTTAAGGATATAGGGGTGAGTGCCTCATAAAAACTGGGAGCTGAAAGAGAGCCTGGCCTCGAAATAGAACTGGTAAGCCATCAGATCTCAGGCATCATCTCTTTTACACACACACAAGCATGTGCAAACGCACACACAGGCCGTATCTCGTCTCTGTGTCTCTGTGTGGCTCCCCTGATCTCTGCTCTCTCCAGTCATGTGACAGGAAGGAATGACCTCATGGTCCCCCAGTTCAAAGGACCAGCCCAGGAAGCAAGTAGCATCTTAGAGCCCATAAGCCCAAATCCTGGGAGTGACCATCTTAAAAGCCCAGCCCGTGCCAAGTGCCCGATCAGGAATGACCAGGGACAGAGTCACACACATGGCTGCCTGGATCCAGGAGTAGTGCTCAGAAAAGGGTTAGACAGACCCCCTAGAGTATGCTGCATTTTACCCTCCTAAGACATCAGAGACATAAGGCATTCAGTTCAGTAACAGCTTTTCGAGAGAAAGTCCATCCTAATGAAATTGCCTATCATCAGAAACTCCTGGTTCAAAAAAAGATGCAAATGTAAGAAGAAAACATTATATGTGTATCTGGAAGAGTGTACACCAAAATGTGAATAAGATTACCTGTGGGTAGTGTGATAATTGTGGATCATTTTACCTTCGTTTTGCTCACGTCTATGTGTGTATATAAATATTTTTTACAACAAAGATTTTATCTTGAGTAAAAAAAAATGTCATTTGAGAAATATTTGGGGATCTCCCTACAATTATAGAGTCTGGGCATTTGTTGCTCTTGCTTGTTGTAGGTTGGAGCCAGAAAAGGCACCCCAAAGATGGACCAAGGAAGGGAGATGCTGAAGAGAGAAATGTCCAGCAAATCCAGCCAGAGCCTTCTGTTTACTAAACCTGGTGGAAGGAACTAGAAACGTCGTCCCGCTGGGCCTTGCGTGATCCTCCATGAGTCAGTGTAACTCTTCTGCGTCAAACTACTAAGATGCTTTTTTAGGACATTAAAGGTTGCTACCCTAGTGTGTTGCTTCCTAGACTGGTATTTTGCACAATACTGGATTTTGGAGTGTGTGAGGAGAGGGGTTCTTTTCACAGATATTATGAATGTAAACATACGCAGGCATATGAAGAATAAGTTTGAAATTCAGACTCCTAGGCCTGGTAGATGCAATTATGTGTTTGGGTAGTGACAAACCCAAACGTCACACCTCCAAGGAGCTCTGAGAAGCCCGCAGTTGAGAAAACCCAGGGCGTGTACTGGGGCCACAGGACAGAATGGTAACCTCAGGGCTGTTGGGGCCATGGTATAGTGCATTTATATCTGAATTGATTATAATAAATGTGAACAGCAACCAGTTTTATCGCTTCCATAACAGTGAGTCATGTTTATATGGCGCTCTGCGGTGTTCAAAACACTTCTCGTCTAATCCTCTCTCAAGCCCTGGGAGGTAAATAGCATTATGTTCCCCATTTTACAAATGAGGAATCTGAGGCCCAGAGAGGTTAAATGGCCCGTCTAAAGTCACACAGCTAGTAAATTCAAGAATTGGGTCTGGAACCCAGGTTTCTAACTCCATCTCACGCTGCCCATTCTGCCGCACCAAGACAGCCCAGTAGGTCAAGTCCCAGGCCATCAGGACAGACCAAGTACCCAGTCATCAAAGAACACACACTGCCCAGGTGGACACACCCCTTTCCCGTGGTGTTTGAAGAGACCCTCATTTTTGCCTTCTCTCCAGCCATCTGTTCTCTCCCTGCCTTTCTTGTACAGCCAGAGACCACCAAACAAAACAGGAGGAAGAGCCAGAAGCCATGAATATCATTTATTTTTTATTTTTAAAAAGCCACAATAAAAGTATTTTGATATTTTAAAACCAAATGCATTCTTTATACTGATTAAAACTAGAAGGAAATGGGAAAAATGATTTGCATGATCTTCCACTAAAGGTACTTCTTACACAGTGAGAAGGGTGAGCATCACCTGACCTTAAAAATAATCTTGAAAATCCCAGCAGTTTTCCATAAAGAACATATTACTTATACTGTACCATATCCCCCAAATCCAAAACAGCCATCTCCAGCACCAGAAAAGATCACTTGGTCAGGCAGTAGTTAAGTAGCTGGCTCATGTTTGGAAGCCAAATTGTGTGGGAAAAAAACTACTTTGGTTGAATACAAATATTTGAATTTGCATAAGTTAAATGTAATGCCTATGTGACTCCACTGTATTTGAGGTCTTTCAAAGGACGTGTTAATCTTTACCGTATCAACATTGCAACCCACAATGGCAATGTCCTTTCTTCACTCCTTGAACTAGATGGTTCTTTAGGTGTCTCCTCAGCCACACACCCCTTTCTCTGAGAATGCACATTCCCCAACCAGGTTTACCCTACCTACTGCTGCTCTCTTGGCCACACCTGACTGGCTGATCAGTAGATAGTCTACCCAAGCCAGACCAATCAGGTTTCTCTTCTAACCCAAGCTGGGCCAATCAGCACCTGTGCCCTTGATATTTGGAAGTGGGACACGGAGTTACCACACAGGTCATTAATGGCCCGGAGCTGAAAGTCTTGATGCAGTTCCCAGCTGGGGTGGCCATTTCTCCCACTGTGTTTGGAGAAACAAAGCCAGTCTTAGAAAGACATGGCCAGGATAGATAAGCAACAGGTAGAGACAAGAAACCAAGACCCAGGGAATTCCCTGGCCGTCCACCCTGCGCTTTCACTGCCAAGGGCCCGGACTCAATCCCTGGTCAGTTAGCTAGGATCGCATAAGCCACACCGTGTGGCAAAAAAAAAAAAAAGAAGAAGAAGAAACCAAGACGACCCCCAGAGAGACAGTGCAGCAGACACTACAAGCCCCTTAGTCATTGCCCCCCTCTACTGTATAAGCAGCCCGCGAAATGCCCTCATTTCCCAGCCTCCCTTGCAGCTAGACCTGGCTGTGTTGTTCAGTTCTGGCCAGTGACATGCAGGTGAAGGCCCTGGGCAGGGCTTCCCTTCTGGAATTAAAGGCAAGGCTTTGCTAGGAGAAAGTTTTTCTCTTTGTCCCTTTGCCTTGTCTCCTTTTCTTCTCCTGCAGCTCGGACTTGGAGCTGGAGCAGCCATGTTGGGGATCACCAGGTAACAAGCAAGAGACCAAAGCCCACCTCAAAGGACAGTGGAGTGGAAAGACATGAAAAGCCTGGGTGGGAGCCTAGTGGCATCACTGTGCTCTGCACTGTACCTGAACTGCCTACCTCTGTACATCCTGTTGTATAAATAAATAAATCCTATCAGTTTAAGCCACTGTGGTCAGATGTACCTGTTTGTGCTGTGGAGCCAACCACTCAAAATTTAGTGACTTAAAATGGCAACTATTAGTTCTCATGATTCCAGGCATCAAGCTGGCCACTTGTACTAGTCTGGTTGGTTTGGCTGGGGCTCGTTTAGGGTGGCTTCGTGTACATGCCTGCCTGGTCATTGCCAGGCAAGCTGGGTTAGGACAGTGGTTCTCACCTGGGGGCAATTTTGCCACCCAGGGGGCATTGGGCAATGTCTGGACACACTTTGGTTGTTAAACTGGGGTGGGGGTGATCCTATCATCTCGGGGTAGAGGCCAGGGATGCTGCTAAACATCCTGCAGTGCACAGAACAGCTGCCCACAACCAAGACTTATTTGATCCAATATGTCAATAGTACCGAGAATGAGAAACCCTGGTCTAGAAAGGCCTCAGCTGGGACGTCTGATTCTGCCTGGTGTGGTCCCTCATCACCCAGCAGGCCAGACCAGGCCACGTGTGGTGGGTACAGGTTTCCAAGAGTAGCAGGAGAGAGAAAGCCCCAAAGCACACTTTTCAAGTCTCCACCTGCCATGTGTTTGCCAACATCTCATCAGACAAAGCAAGCCACATGGCTAGAGTTCATTTGGGAGGGGCTCCAAATTTTTACCATCTACCCACATCCAGGTTTCTGTTATTTAAAGCTGAAGGCAGCGCGCGCCCAGAGCGTTAACGGGCGGGGGCGGGGGTGTGGAGTTGGGAGGTCAACTGGGCCTCCTGGTAGCCTCCCTGAGTTCAACCAATCCAGTGAGGAGAAGCCATGGGCGGGGCGAGCTCCGCTGCCAGAGCGGCGTGAAAAATTTCCCAAGGCAGAGCGAAAACCTTTCCTGAGCGACTGAGCATGCCCAGTGGTGAAAGGTCCAGCCCAACTTTCACCACATCCCAGACTCCAGAGGGACTTTTCTGAAACCCAGAGAATTGACCATGTCCTCAAACAGCTTAAAAACCTTCCAGGGCTCCCCCATGCCTCCTCAGGAAAAAAAGATCACACTTCAGTGGGTTTTTTATGCTTCATCCTCAACCAATTTCTTCAGCCACGTCTCCCACTACTTTTGCAAGAACTCTTTTGCTCCACGGATGTTGAAAACTTGCAGCTACTCATACATACCATGTTCTCTGTGCACACAGGTTCACCTACCTGCGATTCTCTGCCCAGGCCCTCTTTACCAGGGTAATTGCATCTGTGCTTTCTAGGTCTATGAAGACAGTCATGCTTCATCCCTCTGGCATAGCTCTTGTTTTTTTTTTTTTTTTTTTGCATCTTTGTTGAAGTGTAGTTGCTTTACAATGGTGTGTTGGTTTCTGCTTTGTGGCAGGGTGAATCAGTTATGCATGTGCATGTGTTCCCATGTCTCTTCCCTCTTGCGTCTCCCTCCCTCCCGCCCTCCCTGTCCCACCCCTCTAGGTGGTCGCGGGGCGCCGAGCTGATCTCCCTGTGCTGTGCAGCTGCTTCCCACTAGCTATCTATTTTATGTTTGCTGGTGTATATGTGTCCATGGCATAGCTCTTCTTATTCTGTGTTGTGAATATACTCTATGTGCTCACATGTCTTATCTTCACTAGAATGTGAGCTACTTGAGGGCAGGGGTCTTGGCATATTTTATACCTGGATGGAACTCTAAGACCGACCAGGGTGCCTGGCACAGGAGAGATACTCAATAATTGTTTATTGAATAAATGAATGGATTATGAGCTCCATGAAGGGAAAAAAAAAAAGCTGAATGCATTCCAACTGATGCAGAAAGTTGCCCTGATTCCTGATGACTTTCTGGTTCCTGGTTTCTTTCCTTGGAAAGGCCCATTCCAATGCCTGCCCTTGGGTTCCACTAGGACTTTTTGTATCACTCAAGATTCTCTGGTTGCAACCAACAGAAATCTCCTGGGGCTAACTTAAACAGAAAAGGAGATTACTGAAGGGAAATGCGGAAGGTTAGAGAAACAAAGGGCAAGCAAAGCGGAGGAGTCTGGACAGGCAGGAGCCATCTTTTCTTCCCCGTAGATGTCCCCTTTTTTCTTCAGCCGGTTTGAGTTTCTGTTATTTGCAACCAAAATGGCATTTACTAAGACGCTCTGCACAGCCCCAACTGGTAGCTCTGAGAAGCTACCAGCGACCTTTCTTTCCCCTGACGTTGTACCAAGGGACAGCAAGGTACCTGCAGTCCCCCCCCCCAGAACTCCCAATCTTCTGATCCCCCAAGAAGCTAAAGCAAACAACTTCCTTCCGCCCTTGCCAATGGGGGCCCATTTGGATTTGTGACTTTGCAGATAAGGTGCCCTTCTCCAGCAACTTGGCAGAGCCAGCAGTGCCTGCAGTTGTGGAAACCGGGGTCATGAAGTGTCTACGGAAGAAAACAGATTCCCCTGGATCCGTGTTGCAAAGTGTGTTCCTGGTAAGTGGAGTGGTTTCCAATTTTTTAGGGTCTTAGGAATGAAAGCAATACACTAACAATGAGAGGAAACCCAAAATCTGCTAATGCATTTATTTTATTATTATTATTATTATTATTTTTAATTTATGGCTGCATTGGGTCTTCGTTGCTGCGCCCGGGCTTTCTCTAGTTGTTGTGAGCAGGGGCTACTCTTTGTTGCGTTGCGCGGGCTTCTCATTCCATGGCCTTCTCTTGTTGCGGAGCACAGGCTCTAGGCATGGAGGCTTCAGTAGTTGTGGCTCGCAGGCTCAAGAACGCAGGCTCAGTAGTTGTGGCGCACGGGCTTAGTTGCTCCGCGGCATGTGGGATCTTCCTGGACTAGGGCTCGAGCCTGTGTCCCCTGCATTGGCAGGCGGATTCTTAACCACTGCACCACCAGGGAAGCCCCTCATTTACTCTTAATGCTTCCCCCTGTTGAGGACAAACAGGAGGAAAAAAGAAAGGGCAGGGCTTCCTTGGTGGCGCAGTGGTTGAGAGTCCGCCTGCCAGTGCAGGGCACACGGGTTCGTGCTCTGGTCCGGGAGGATCCCACATGCCACCGAGTGGCTGGGCTCGTGAGCCATGGCTGCTGAGCCTGTGCGTCCAGAGCCTGTGCTCCGCAGCAGTAGAGGCCGCAACCGTGAGAGACCCACGTACCGAAAAGAAAAGAAAAAAAAAAAGGGGGCAATAGCAAGGTTCCAAATGAGCTGAGAAATGACCTTCTAAAAGGGCTCTCAATCTGGCCTCTGGTAGATGTCTGTCAGGGTTTCTGCCCAGCCTAGACCTTCCTCAGGAGAGAAGACGTTTAGGGCTTACAGTGGGCTGCCTGGTGGCCCCAAAGATCTCAGGCTCTAATCCCTGGGACCTGAGAATGTTACCTTACAAGGTAAAGTTTTGCGGATATAAGGATTTTGAGTTGAGACTATCCTCGCCCTAAGTGCCATCTGTAAGTGTACTTATAAGTGAGAGACAGGAGGAGATTATATACAAAGAAGAGGCGGAGGCAGTGACCACAGAGGCAGGACTAGAGTGCTGCACCTACAAGTCAAGGGATGCCAGCAGCTTCTGTGGTTAGAGTCTTTTGAACTCCTTGGCTTTTCAGCTAGGCTGTAAGATTTGAATCCGCAAATGCCCCAAGAAGAAAAGCTGCACCAAATGTCAAGCTTGCGTCTGTGTTTCCCTTCTCTCCAGAACTTGGCCCACATGTCTTGGTGTCTCTCTAACATTCAGATGCCAGCGAACAGATGTTTTCTTACTTTATCCAGGTTTTCTAAAATTTCTTTAGACTTCACCTGATCTTATGTTATTACTGAACTACCATCTCAATTACCTCTAGGAAGAAAATTTACAATTTTTAGAGAAAATGGAACCCTGGTACAGTGTTGGTAGGAATGTAAACTGGCACAGCCACTGTGGAAAACAGTATGGAGGGTTCTCAGAAAACTAAAAATAGAACTACCATATGACCTCGAAACTCAACTCTTGGGTATAAATCCGAAAAAAACAAAAACACGTGTTTTCAAAAACATGTATTTGAAAAGATACATGCACCCCAATGTTCAGAGCATCATTATTTGCAATTACCAAGATATGGAAGCAACCTAAGTGTCATCAAGAGATGAATGGATAGGGGCTTCCCTGGTGGCGCAGTGCTTGAGAGTCCGCCTTCCGATGCAGGGGACACGGGTTCGGGCCCCGGTCCGGGAAGATCCCACATGCCGCAGAGCGGCTCTGCCCGTGAGCCATGGCCACTGAGCCTGCGCGTCCGAAGCCTGTGCTCCGCAACGGGAGAGGCCACAACTGTGAGAGGCCCGCGTACCGCAAAAAAAACACACAAAATCCCCAAAACTAAACTAAAAAACACCCCGTGGGTAGTCAGAGGAGTGGACCGTCACAGCTCATCCTCCTGTGCCGTGTGCCAGGCATGATCTGAGCACTTGTACACATGCTAACTTATTAAAATACTTCTAACAATCCTATCAAGTTGGGACTACCATCACCCCGCGTGCAGACTGAACAAAAGGAAACAGAATATGGTATCCTCCTTGTGTTCACAAAGCCCGTTAACTGGCAGAGGCAGGACTTGAAGGCCACAGTCCTGCTCCCGAGTCCATGCCATGCTTTACAGCCTCCAACTTCTCAAACTCATTCCTAAAGCCACCTGGGAAGGAGGAACCAGGCAACTAAAGACTGGGTTTGAATCAGACTCCACGTCTGACCAGCCACGTGATCCCGAGCAGGGGGCCTCGCCTCTCTGAGTCTCAACCTGGCTCCCTTACAAAATGGGCACATTAATGGGAATGTCAGCCTTCAGCAACGCTGTGACGAGTATCAGTGTAGCATGTGTGAACGGGCTTTGTAAACTCTGGAGTGTTCTGTGAGGTATAAACTACCCTCTATTCTCATTAGAGGGAATTCATTTCATAACCTGCTCCCGGCTCTTGAACTTTGCTGTGCATCCAGTCAGTGCTGGATGATCTGGAACCAACAGCTGGTCTATTTATGGCTGAAAACCCACAGGTCATAGGAAGACAGCAGCACCCGAGCCCCTGGGTGGCCACAAAGATAAGGTCCGTGTCTCGAGGACCGATAACATGGTGGTCACTGAAGGAACAGGCCCCCTCCTGCCCCTTCCACTAGTGACAACTGAAAACCTTGATTTCCCCAACACCCCGATCCAAGATCAACCCGACTCTGCCCAATGTTGGAGAAGTACCGGCGTGTCCTGCAGGCCTGGCTGGCCCCCTCTGACTGTGTGTTGCCTCTTTCCACAGATCAGTGCCCTACAGCAAGGCTACAACCAGGTGCTGTGCCAGACCCTGTCTGAGAGAAACTTAGAAATCACCTCCCTGAAGCACGAGGCCGAGAACTTAAGGAGGGAGGCCGCCATCACGTCAGGTGAGGCCCTTCTGCATTCAGGCCCCAGAGCTTCTGCCCTCCCCCTGCAGACATCACCAGTCAACCAGCACACCTGTGCCCTTGACCTGGGTGCAGCCTCAGGGATCACCCGTGTCGGTGCATTAGAGTTCTCCCTCAGTGCAGGTTTCTTGCCGCCCAGTTCCGAGGGCAGGGCCTGGTAAATATTTGAGAGAATGGTATCTCTTGGCTACAAGGTCTCCTGAGCACTGGCCCCACCAGGGAGAACACAGGTCGCCTTGTGGCTTGGGTGGTTCCACAAAGCAGCCTGAGTGCAAACTAGAGCGTGGACAAACTGGGGTCACTCCTTTAAGGCACCCATGGTCTCACCCATTTCAGCCGAGTGCACTTGGGCCCAAAGGAAACCATTTTCTAATTTTATCAGAGGTGGTTGCCTGATAAAGGTCTTGGGTTGGGAGAGGGGCAGCCAACGCACAGCTGTAGCTGAGCTTTGATTCCCTGGATTCCTTCATTGCTTCCACATGTTTCTTGAGCTCCTACTAGGTGTCAGGCCCCGTTCCAGGCTCCGGGGAGGGAGAGCCAAGCAAGACAGTCAGATTCCTGTACTCACAGATTCGGGAGGGGGTGACAGACAATAAAAGTAAACGGATGAATAAACAAGCCCACTTCAGAGAGCAGTGGTGCTGTGGAGAAAATAAACTGTGTGTCGTGGTGGCCAGCGCTTCAAGGGGGAAGGCCAAGGGGGACCAGCTTAGTGGGTGTGCAACCATAGAACTCAGGTGGGACTTGAACCCGTGGGCTGTGACTCGAACCCAGTCAGAACCAACTATCTTTTAATCGAGATCACGCATGTGGTCTCGGGACTTAATAAAGCTCAGGTTCTTTATGTCTCATGCAGAAAGAATTCAGTGAGAGACAAAGTAAGAAGTGGATTTCTTTAGAGAGAAACACACTCCACAGACAGAGTGTGGGCCATCTCATAAGGCTAGAGGCCCCTAAATATGGGGTGGTTAGTTTTTATGGGGTGGGTAATTTTATTGGCTAATGAGTGGGAGGATTGTGACAACTCTAATATTTTGGGGAAGGGGCGGGGATTTCCAGGATTTGGGCCACAACCCACTTTTTTTTTTTTTCCTGTACACAGGCCTCTCGCTGCTGTGGCCTCTCCCGTTGCGGAGCTCTGGCTCCGGACGCACAGGCTCAGTGGCCATGGCTCACGGGCCCAGCCGTTCCGCGGCATGTGGGATCTTCCCGGACAGGGGCACGAACCCGTGTCCCCTGCATCGGCAGGCGGACTCTCAACCACCGCGCCACTAGGGAAGCCCCACCACCCACTTTTTGACATTTATGGTCAGCCTCGGAACTGTCCTGGTACTGGTGGGTGTGTCATTTCGCTCATGTATTACAATGAGTCTGTAATGAGGCTCCAGTCCCCCTGGAAGTCGAATCTTACGCCCCCTTGGACCTAGCTGATTCTAACCAGTTTATGTTGTATCATCCACGGCTATGTCCTTCTTTTAGAGAGGACCTGTTTCACGTGGGCAAGGACAAGCCAAGGGCAAGAGAGGCTGCATGGAGTGAACAGGGGATTGTGGGGCTGGGCAGGGTCGGGGGGTCTGGGTTTTTATTCCAAGGGTGTTGGGAATCCAGTGGAGGTTTTTAAGCAGAAACTGACATGCCTAGAGACCTGAAGAGGATGGGACCACTCACAGACGAGGGGAGGGAGAGAAGCAGGTGACAGGGAGGAGGCAGTGAGCCTCGGAGGGGCACATCACTCTGAAAGCAGTCGGCGCGTAACAGGAAACATGCCCACAGCTGTAGAAGCCAGACATAGCATTGAGTCGCACGTGAATCCCCATCTCTCTATGAATCTGTGCTTTTCTTCTGCCTCACTCTGCAACTTAATCACACCCAGCCCCACCCCCTGCTGCCCCCAGGTCTCTGCTTATGCTCCTCCCTCACTTGGGATGTCCTCAGATATTTTCTGAGCACCTCCCCCAGGCTAGGTGCTGTTCTGGGCACCAGGAACGTAAGGATGAACTCGCTGGTCCTCACCTTCCTCCCGTATGTCGGCCAGTGAAACCTCATCCAAGCATCAAGCCTGTCTCAGATCCCACCTTCTCTGATCAGGGAGTTGGACAGTCCTGGGTTGGGATAACGCTTGAGATGGGCTGGACCCACTCAAAGTGTGGCAAGCCCCAGAGGGATTTCCAAGTAACTGAACTGTGTCCTGGAGGCAAAGCTCATTTTTAAAATGAAATTCTGGAGCATTTTGTGCTTTATTTCATAGACATTCTTGATTGATACCTACCACTAAAACTGGGCCTGATGTTCTTTCAAGAAAAGAACCGTAGGAGATAACCCAATACCACTGCATTTATGCACCCTTCTTCCCACTTTTATTCAAAATGATACTACAATGCAAGAGGGAAGAGATATGGGGAGATATGTATATGCATAACTGATGCACTTGGTTATAAAGCAGAAACTAACACACCATTGTAAAGCAATTATACTCCAATAAAGATGTTAAAAAAAATGATGCTACAGTAATGGAGTAGTTATCTATTGCTGCATAACAAGTTACCCCAAAATGTAATGGATAAAACCCCAACCAATATTTATTATCTCTCCCAGTTTCTGTAGTTCAGGAATTTGAGCGGGGGGTGACTTAGTTCTCATGAGTTGCAGTCAAGATGTTGGCTGGGGCATCAGTCATGTCATCTAAAGCCTCGGGGGGAGCCGGAGGATCCCCCTTCCGAATGGCTGCTCATGTGGCTATTGGCTGGAGGCCTTATTCCCTCAGCCCACATGCTTCTCTCTTGGGCTGCTTGAGTGTCCTCACAACACAGCAGTTGGCTTCCCCCAGAGTGAGTGATTCAAGAGGGAGCAAAGAGGAGGCCACAGTGTCTTTTATGACTCAGCCTGAGAGGAAACAGTCCGTCATTTCCACAGTATCATATTGGTTACCCATGGCAGCCCTATTCAGGGTGGGAGGGGCTACACAGGGCATGAATTCTAGGCGGCAGGGATCATTGGGGCCATTTTGGGAGCTGGCTGCCGAGAAAAATAATAGGCGCCATGGAACAAACATAATTTAGCCACTTCTTGTTCTTGGGACATACCGTCTCATTTGACCCTTACAATAAATCTGTGTGGGACAGACAGTGGGAGGTGAAATAGCTTGTCCAAGACCATGAAGCTAATAAGTGGTAGAGAGGGGTCCAAACTCAGAGGACTGTGAAACCAACCACCCCATCAATAGCGTCCAGCAGTGCCCTCTGCAACACGCCCGTCTCCTGGCCTCTGGAGAAGAATTCCTAGACCTTCCCTGTGCTGGGACTTTGTTCCCCAGGCCCATGGTGTGGCCTCTCCTCCCAGCTTTGCCTGGCCTGTGCCCACAAGGGGCCCCCACAGGTTTCTCCTCTCGCTGGTGCTGACTGCCCCTCATTCTCACTGAAGCCTCAAACCCTGTTCCGTGGACTTTGCTCTCATTCCCATTCCTGCTCTGGGACCCTTGGAAAAAGCCTCCCCAGTTCTAGGCGGGCACCGGTGGTGGCCCAGGCTTGGAAGGTCTTGTCCAAACGTTGCCTGACAGCCATGGTGTTGCCAATAATCCTTCCTGCCTCTTTCACCTCCATGAGTCTTTTGGTTTGGCTTGGTTTGGTTCTTTTACAGAGATGGTGTCATCTTTGCAAAGAGACGTGTTAGTAAAGGATGGTCAAGTTCAACAACTACAACAGGAGGTGAATCAACTGAAAAGTGAGAACAAAGAAAAGGATCACCAGCTCGAAGCCCTCAGCTCCAGAGTGAGTGTCGGGTCATCAGCAAATTGTAGCTGCAAAAAGCAGACACAGTGGAGTCACATGACACACGGTGGTGAGATGAGGCCAGTGCCCAAGGACACAGGGAGGGTAGCTGCTGGGCAGGTGGCCAACTTCTCTGAAGCCTTTCAAAGGACAGTGTGTATGTGGCTCAGAAGAAGCATAATATATTTTCAAATCCAGCAAACATTTTCTAACCCCTATTATAAATGAGTTTGTTTAATCCCAGCAACAAACACACCTATGAGCATATACTGCCATTGCAAAGTTTAATATTAAGCAGAATACGATCTCTCTGTGAGCAAGGATGACCACACGGCTGCATCGTGGTCCCAGCACCACTGGTTCTCATAATTGTCTTCAAAGCAGAACGTTTGAAGATCCAGATGCAAACACGCAGACTCTCATTTCTTCCTTAGACTTTAGTGTGTAGAATGCCTCTATGGAAGATGAACGTGGTAGGCAAGCAAAGAGCTTTTTACATGTAACTTTGACTATTTGCAAATGTTGCCTTCAATGCTAACTTTAGAATCCTGACTCTATAGGATAAGATTTCTCAGTATTTGCATGATGTGCCTGTTTCTGTGAGTCAAGGTAAAACGTCAAAGCTTTCATCTCAGGTGGCAACTCAGAGATTCCCAGAGGCTACCCGATAGCTAGGTCTGCATGGGGGTGGGATGAGAACAGAACTTGAGGTTCCAAGGAAAAGGCACAGTAGGTAATACCTGGTACGTAGTACCATACCCAGTTTGGAGCTGGTGAAAGGCACTGCATGAGCTTTGGGATCAGACAGACCAGGGTCCAATCCCAGAGCTTTCTCTTATTGTAAATTATTTGGCCTCCATTTCCCCATCTGTGAAATGGGGATGACAAAATCGTTTTCTGAGAAGTGGGAGGCTGGTTTTAGTTGTGCTCTTCTGCCTCTGCCCTGGGTTGGCTGCCTGGCCAAGCCCTCTGCATTCGTTTCTCCCAAGCAGAGTGTCTTCCCAGGCATGT
This sequence comes from Mesoplodon bidens, assembly GCF_964165515.1. Lineage (NCBI taxonomy): Eukaryota > Metazoa > Chordata > Mammalia > Artiodactyla > Ziphiidae > Mesoplodon > Mesoplodon bidens. The sequence goes on from NC_138164.1 coordinate 37,884,381, forward strand.
GCTATAGCTGTTTAATGTGGGGTGTGTGTGTGTGTGTGTGTGTGTGTGTGTGTGTGTGTGTGTGTTGGGTACGGGAAGGGGATGCAGAGGTGGTGCTAAGTAGAAGGAATCTGCAAAGACAGCACCTGCTTGGCTCTTCTACCTCCTGAAGTGCATTTGGATGATTTATGTCCCCGTTTCCCCTTCCTTGTTGACCTCGGAATGAGGTCCCTTCTCCTCTAGACTGTGCTGGCCAGTAGCACAAGGGCTCGTCACCACCAAGGGTACTGCTCTTGTGAACATTTGAGATGCCTTTTTTTTTTAATGACATACATCATGTGTGTTAATTTTAGAAAAATAAGTAGATGACATTGAGAAGAAAAAATAAAAAGAGAGGAGAGGAAATGCTACCTTGAGAAATCAGTGTTAATATTTTCATGTATGTTCTTCCAGTCTTATTTCTATATATTGCCTAGAAATCAATCAATCAATCATTTGTTTTTTTTTTTTTTTTTTTGCTGTACGTGGGCCTCTCACTGTTGTGGCCTCTCCCATTGCGGAGCACAGGCTCCGGCTGTGCAGGCTCAGTGGCCATGGCTCACGGGCCCAGCCGCTCCGCGGCATGTGGGATCTTCCCAGACCGGGGCACGAACCCGTGTCCCCTGCATCGGCAGGCGGACTCTCAACCACTGCGCCACCAGGGAAGCCCAATCAATCATTTTATAGTGAATTTATTCTATGCACCTTTTTAAAATTTTTAAATACTTACTATTTTCCCATGCTAATAAATCAGCGCTCTTATCATTCGTCTTAAAAGCTACATACTTTCTCCTGGATGTACCCAGTGTTATAAAGTGGTCTGCTGTTCTAAACAACACTTGGGTTGTTTCCTCATTTTATTTTTATTCCACAGTTACTGACAATTCTGTGAAGAGCATCCTTGAAACTACAGATTTACTTATTTCTCCAGTCATTGTCCTTAAGGTACATTCCAAAAGTGGGAATTGCTGGGTCAAAAGAAGGCACATCCATCCTTATGCACTTAATGCCTGTTGCAGAGACGCCCTCGGGCAAGACAGCTCCGTTTACCCCTCCACACCAGTCGGGGCAGTTGTGTCTTTGAGACTCAACCTGCACAAAAGCCCTAAGATGGACCCCAGCTCTCTGGCTCGGCCCCCTGCACCCTCACCGGTCACAGCGTGAAAACATCCCAATTCCTTCACCCTAAGTACCCAGACTCTACAAAGCTGGATGTCCCCTGCAGTGAAGTTTGCTGGCTTTTGAAGAGGAATTTAGGCGCTCTATTCCTCAGAACTCATGAGAGGGTGAACTGGGAATGACTGCAGGATCCCATGCTCCCATCACACAAATGGTCTCGCCTCTCAGAATTCAGAGGTGTGATTGGGTTATACAGCAGGAAACACTCCTGGGCGTGAACACAGGTACTTGGGACCCCCAGCCAAGCCCCCGTGGCCTTGTCAATTTTATGCACAGTGCTCAGTGCTGAAAGAAGAGTTACAGAAGGAAGATGCCCAGAAGGAGAACTGGGAAGCCCAAGAGAAAGAGTTAAAACTCTGCAAAACCGTGCGTTGAACCTCCTGACCCCTAGGTGTCCACTGAAAGCCTAGATTATGGCCTTGAGGGTTTTGGACGGGTTCCATGGCCCATTAGCTAGCACAAGCTCTGGGGCTTTCTGGGTGTTTGTCTGTTAATGTAGTCTCCTAATGCTTTGATTTGCTAGCCTCAAAGAGATGGGTGAAAAGACCATGTAAACACACTCTCCCCAGATTTTCTGGGCAGTTGGCTCAAGGTCCCTCATCAGGTTTCCCCTGGGGAAAGGGACGGGAGGTGGCCACCATATGCTGCTAGAAATTCACCGTGGTCCCTACCCCTGGACTTGTGATGCCCAGACTTTCATGATCCACTGTCACAAGTTTTATCACAGCCCTGAGCACTGTTATTAACACAACTCTTCTTGAAGTATTTTTGCTTAAATACATTCAATTTTACAACAATTCATAAAAACAAAATAAAAAGCAAATGTATCACTGGCCTTCTATGGAAGGTGAACATAAAAATCAATACAGTGAAAAGATGACCACTCAATGTAAATATTCACCCCCTGTACAGGCCCGAACCCTCGTGCACATCACCAGGCATACGTTTTCCATCCGTTGGGAAGGACGGTGCCTGGGACGGGGGCAGGAGACGTGTGTTCTTCTCTCTGTCAGGAGCACACTTCTCTGCCTCAAATGAGATAAAAATGTCATTGTTCTTTTCTTCCAAACTGTGCCCATTGTGTCTTCCAAACAGCCCTTATTTAGATTGAACTCAAAAATGTGCCCCAAGGAAAGAGACTCTAATGAGTGGATAGGTATCTTGTACTGTTTAATCCAGGATCCATGCTGATCTTCAAAAGAAACTCAAATTTTCCCTCACCCAGCCCTTTCATTGCATCCGTTGAAAGAAAGTCTACTTTGCCTCAAAGATGTGGAATTGTACCCCAAGGGAAGGAATGAAGCGAATCCCAGACTAGGTTTCTGCCTTAATGAACCGGATGAAATGAGTTCTGAAGTTGACTTCCCTGTTGTTGGAACTCTTTCAGCAAATCCATGACATGGAAAAAGAAATGAGGAAGCTCAGGGTGGAGCTGAAAAGGAGCAGTACCGAGCAGAGCCTGATCTCTATGACGCTGCGGGAAAAGAGCAAGGTATGGCAGGGACAGGTCGGCCTGGGAACCACTCTGGGGCCAGCACTCCACCTGCATCATCTCTGTTCATCCTCACAATGACCCCATGTGGTCTATACTGGTATTAACCCCACTTTACAGTCGGGAAAACTGAGGCTCACAGAGGTGAAGGAAGTTATCCAAGTTCACTTGCATAAAGTAGTTGTGGCAGAACTTGAATCCAGGTCTGCCTGACTCCAAAGCTCCTGTGTGTAACCACAACCCTAGACTGCCTTCAGATATTAATTGTGAAATTATCTAAGAAAGAATTGATCCATTAAATCAAGTTTGCCAATGATGTTGTTCCAACTTAAATTCTCATATTGATTTTTTTTTGTCTTTTTGTTCCATCATTGAGAATGTTTTTAAAAATCTCAACATGTTTGTCATTTGTGTGTTTCTTCTTTTAATATGAACGATTTTTGCTTTATATATTTTGAGGCTGTGTTACTAGGTGCATATAAATTTAGAATCCTAATACTTCCTGTAGAGCAAAACTTTAGATCATCATGAAATGTCCCTTTTCATCTCTAGTAGTGTTTGTCCCTTAACGTCTCCTTTGTCATTTAGCTTCATCACTGGCTTTCTGTTGGTTAGAGTTTTCATACCATATCTTTTTCATATGTTCTCTGTCAATTTTTGTCTTAAGGTTTAGACATATGCCTTCAAATAGCGTATCATTTTTACAAAATCCAGTTTGACAATCTTTGACTTTTAGTCCATTTATATTATGTAATTACTCGTGTACTGGGGTTTAAATCTACCTTCTTGCTCAATACCAGTTGTACCATCTGTGCTATGTTCCTTTTTCTCTCCTTTCTTGCCTCCTTCTGAGTGGATGGTTTTCTCTTATTCCACTTTCGCCCTCTATTAGCTTGGAAATATTTCACTTTTTTACTATTCTTTTAGTAATAGTAAGACAATAGCATTCATCCTTGACTCACCAAAATCACACATTAATTAAGTTTTTCACTCTTCTACTATTCTCTTAGTAGTCATCCTGAAGACTATAATATGCATTCTTTTTTTTTTTTTTTTTTTTTTTGCGGTACGTGGGCCTCTCACTGTTGTGGCCTCTCCCGTTGTGGAGCACAGGCTCCGGACGCTCAGGCTCAGTGGCCATAGCCCACGGGCCCAGCCGTTCCGCGGCATGTGGGATCCTCCCGGACCGGAACACGAACCCATGTCCCCTGCATCGGCAGGCGGACTCTCAACTACTGCGCCACCAGGGAAGCCCTATCCTGTGGTTTTTAAGTATCCCTGCACACTCTGCCTGTCTCTAGAGTATTAAGTCCAGTTGCGCTGTTTTTACCTCTTTGTTTATTGAGATTATTATTTACTTGCATTAAAATGTACCAATTTCAAAGGTACAGTTTGATTAATTTTGGTAATTGTATACCAGGTGTAACCACCACCACGACCCAGATATAGAAAAGTTACTTACCCTTTAAAAGTTTTCCATCCCAATTTGCCCCAATTCAGTTTTGAGACACTTTATTGAGTTTTACTGCTTTCTCTAACATCGACTCTTCGGGTGATTTAGGAAAGTCACTTTACCTCTCTGGATGTGTTTTTGCTTTTATAACATGAAAAATGCCAGAACAGATGTGTTACCAAGGGCCCTTGCAATACTTTCAGAAAATGAGGGGGTAGGGTAAGGGCGGGGATCTCAGCCTTGCGTCCTCATTCTTCACACAGCACACGCATGTGGCAGATCCTAGTGGGAAAAGCCTGTGGTCGCACCAGAGAGAATTAGGTTTCCATCTCCTCTCTTGCTAGTGTGTATGTAACCTTTTGTAAGCATCAGCTTTCTCATCTCCAATATCAGGCTTATTAACAAGGTCTGTTTGTTTACTCTTGTGAGGATGAATTGAGATGCACCGGCAGCCTTAAATGTTAGTTGGTATTTGTATTATGGCATAATAGAAAGGCACTGCATTCAACCATCTCAGTTACTACACGTTTATGCAGGCTGATTCTCACAGCCAAAACAGACGCACAAAGTACACCCACCCATTTACATACCTGGGGAAGCCCGAAGCCTCCCTTGCCTGCCTTCCTTACGGGGCTCAGAGAAAAGCTGCGCATGCGTGCGCGTGCTTCCAAAGCGCCTCGCTAGGGGGCGGAATGGGAAACAGGAAGTTCTAACGCCTGTCGTACAAGCGCGACGTAAAGCGGGTCTGCTTTATGGCACCCTGCTTCCGCCGTAAAGCGCCGTTGGCAATCCCGCGTGAGTGGGTTGACGAGACGACTGCCAGGTGAAAAACGCGGTGCTTGGAGGTTGGCTGACTTGACGTCTTCCCCATGGGCAAACGCGGGAGCCGGAGCCGGAGCCGGAGCCGGAGCCGGAGCCGGAGCCGGAGCCAGAGCCAGCTGCTCAACTCCCTAACTAAAAAGCAGAAGCATCATCTAAGGGATTTCGGCGAGGAGCATCCCTTCTATGACAGGTATGGAGAGGCAAGGCTGGGACCGGCGCTGCCGGCGTCCTTTCCCGGTGGGAGCCCGCGTGTCCCCGCGTTTGGTCCGCCGGTGCCCCGGGGGTAGTGACAGGGCAGCTCCCGCCGCGTGCCACGCTGCCCCGGCGCCGGCCTAGCTCGCCCGGGGATCCTGGCGGCTTCCCGCCTGAGGTGGGGTTCTTCGCCGGTCTTCCTACCCTTTGTTGAGCCTGTAGTTTTATGCTAGACGGCACGCCTCCTGTGTGGCGACTGGGCAGAGGTTTTATAAGCTTGTGTTCGTTTTCTATGTTTTTAAAGAATTGCTTGGGGGCTTCCCTGGTGGCGCAGTGGTTAAGAATCCGCCTGCCAAGGGAGGGGACAGGGGTTCGAGCCCTGGTCCGGGAAGATCCCACATGCCGCGGTGCAAGTAAGCCCGTGCGCCACAACTATTGAGCCTGCACTCTAGAGCCCGCGAGCCACAACTACTGAGCCAGGTTGGTGCAACTACTGATGCCCGCGAGCCTAGAGCCCCTGCTCCGCAACAAGAGAAGCCACCTGTCGCCGCAACTAGAGAAAGCCCGGGCGCAGCAACGAAGACCCATAGCAGGCAAAAATAAATGAATTAAATAAGTTAAAAAAAAAAAAAAAAGAATTGCTTGGGACCCTCGACATCACCTATCTATTCAATGACCATGAGGAAACTAATGTTTGGGTAGTTGTGGGTTCCTCTCTAAGTGTCCAGACTCTCAGTTATGATCTTAGTGCTCATCCCACCCCTTTGGGCTGCTTTATCAACAGTTAGAGGGATAGTCTACTTAAGAAATTTGCTAGAAAAGGTGAACCCCGAGGGCTTTTATTTGCCAAAATTTCCCATCTTTTGGATGAGAGCCTGTTACTGTGTGACTGTAGTATTTGTCATGTGGTCTTGTTAGACTTTTTCATTCGTCTCTTATTATCTATTTGGCATATCCTTCCAAAACCTGTCCAAATGCATATGGAGTTTTTACTTGACAATAGATATAATGTATTTATAACGGTATAGTCTGCCATGTTCATTTAAAGTTGTATCATTAGACTTTTCCTAATTGCTACCTACCAGTAGTTAAAGTTTAACATTGCCTGTTTCTTCTCAGGGTTTCCAGAAAGGAAACAAAACCACAGACTTGTCAACTGGTAATGCTTTATACCTTCTTTATGATAGTAGATTCTGGACTGTTACTTTTAAGATTATATATGGTACTAAAGTTTGGCTACATTTCCACTCTCTTTGATTTTAGATGTAAGCTATATTTTAGTAATATTGCTTAGTTTTAAGTGCAGATGTCTGTTAAAATGCCATTGTGATAACTAATGTAGTATAGAGTATGGAACTGTCCTGAGAGATTAGCCTGTTAGAACCTGTTAAGGAGGCTTACCAGAGGGCTCTTGGTGAATCCTAAGAGGGAATGTCATGTTTGCTTAACATAAAATAGAGTGCAAAATCATCAAAGGTCTTATTTCATTACCACAGACTCAGAAATAAAGTACTTTTTTGTTGTAAGTTTTCCTGTTGCTCCTTTAAAGGTGCCAAATGTCTGACACATAGGTTAGATCGCCTTATAACCTAAAGCTCCATGTGTTTAGTTTGCTGTCTTCCCATGTGGAACATGAGCAGTTCAAAGAAGAGGAAGCGCTTCTAGAATCATAGATAGATTAGCTGTTTGAAACAAATTTGGTGCTCGGTCTGGTTGAATAGATAGGATTGCATATTTGCAGAAAAGCTAGTTTTTATTTAGAAAAGTCTGAACTTGGTTCCACTGTGGGCCTGATGATAGTCGTGGGGTAGCAACAAGACCAGTATAATTTTTGTTTTTAAAATCCCCATTTTCCTTTTAGTCAGAGAGTTTATAGATACTTCAAGTTCTGAAAGTGAAGCATAGAGTGAACCAGAACAAGTTTCTGGTTACAACAGACTACTTGCCACATTAAAGGATGTCTCCAAGGAAGATGAGGAGGAGGAAGAGGAGGAAGACAGTGTTCTAGATGAGACAGAAATGAATCTTGAAGATGGCGATAGTGACGTCATTGTGGAGGAAGAGCTGGCAGTGGAGTCCACTGACATGCAGAAGAGTGAGTGTCTCTGATGTGGGTTTATCATCTTTGCAGGGACCACAGACAGATTGCCCCAGGGGCAGGGTGCCTTGTACCACAGAGCTGGGTGAAAGCACATGGATTCAAAGCAGAGATTCTTAACATTGTTGGGCTCTGTGATATCTTCAAGAATCTGATGAAAACACAGGACCCTGTGGCCATAAAAATGCAGAAATGACATTTTTGCTTACGATTTCCAGGATTTCATCAATCCTACTTCAAATTCCCCTGATTGGGAGGAAAGGGAACATAATTCTGTTTTTGTAATGGTCTCAATTTATGAAAGAGATTATTGTTCCTGCCTTAGAGGAACCAAGTTTAATGGAAGCTAGACATAAAATATACAAAACTTTTCAAGCATCAAATCTGAATGGAACCGATAAATATAAGGTGTTAAAGAGATGCAAAGTGGTCACATGCTGCCAGGGTAAACGAGGGGAGGCTTCAGAGAAGAGCTGGGACTGAAAGCTGAAAGGGACTCTGTCTCACTCAGACATCTAGGTGACTATTTTTTAAAAAATTATCATTAATTTATTTATTTCTGGCTGCATTGTGTCTTTGTTGCAGTGCGCCGGCTTCTCACTGTGGTGGCTTCTCTTGTTGTGGAGCATGGGCTCTAGGCACGTGGGCTTCGCTAGTTGTGGCACACGGGCTCAGTAGTTGTGGCTCACGGGCTCTAGAGCACAGGCTCTGTAGTTGTGGCGCACGGGCTTAGTTGCTCGGCGACATGTGGGATCTCCCCAGACTAGGGCTTGAAACCACGTCCCCTGCATTAGCAGGCGAATTCTTAACCACTGTGCCACCAGGGAAGTCCCCATAGGTGACTTTTTAATTTAACTTTAAAATCAACTTTATTGAAGTATGAATTACATTCAACAAGGTGTACCCATTTTAAGCGTGTAATTTGATAAGTTTTGACAAATGTGTATATCTATATTGTCATCGCCAAAGTCAAGATACAGAACACTTCCAATACCTGCAACAAGTTCCTTCTTATCCTTTTACAGTCAGTTTCCCAGGCCTGGCATCAGGCAACCACTGACATGCTTTCTTTCACTATGTATTAGTGTTTCCTTTTCTAGAAATTCATATGAATGGAAGCATACAATAAGTACCCTTTTGCACGTGGCTTCTTTGGCTCCTCATGTTGTGACTCATCCGTGTAGCTCATATTAGTAATTCATTTCTTTTTATTACTGGAATAATAGTCCATTGTCTGAATATATCTGGGTAACTTCTTATATTCTATTATCTTAATGCCTACTTGCCTTACTGTATTTTTTTCTATACTTTAAGGTGTCACACACCATTCTTAGTATTTTCATTCATCACTTGTACTCGGATAAAAAAATCGTTGCCTCAGACTTAGGGATTGTTTTAATTTTGTTGGTTTTCCAGTTTTCTTTCATGTTTTAGGTTTTTAAAAATGAAAAGTTTGGCTTTTTAAATTATAAAAGTAATATATATTTACTGTAAAAATTTAAGAGGGTAATACAGTTAACGTATATCTCCTCCACCGTGGGATGAACACCTTTAACATTTTATAGAACCTTCCAGACTACTTTTTTATGGATATATGAGTGAATATATATTTGTGTGTATGTGCATAATGGCCTCATACATTTCTGTAAGTTAGTTTTTTCTTTAATAATATAACGTGTGTAACTGTGGGTTACTGCCGCTAGAACCCTGGTGTCCAAACTCCCAGGCCAAATCTCCTTCTACTACATTACACTACCATGGGGAAGCTTAAAAAAGAAAGGGAAAGTATGAAGGGTGATTTTTCCATAAATTAAATCAACTTGAAAAGGTGCATTTGGAGAGTCAGAGAGTACTGATATTGTTAGAAAGAAGAAAGGTTTAAAAGCTGGTTAAATCTCATTCAAAAAAAATCCATATGTACCACATTGTAAAAAAGAGAAGGAAGACGGCGTTCATGATTACTGGGCTGGCAGGGTAGGGGACAGTTGCATGCTGGGGTTGGCTCTCGTACTGGCTCTTCCACTCTTCACACTTGTGCTCGGCCAGGGCCAGGGACCGCTGAGGGAGATCAGAGGAGAGGGTGGTGCCTTGGGGGTTCCAGGGAGTTGTGCAGCTGGCTCCCTTGCCACCCAGACTGCCCCAGGGTTCCCAGCCCCAAGGATTATGGAGCATCCCCACACCTGTTTGCTCTGCAGTTGCTGTTGTGCACGCATTTTCTCCTCCAGCACTTTCTGCAGTGTCTCCTTGGCCTTCTGCTCATAGCTGTTTTCCTGGTCTTCCATCCGTAATAGCAACTTATTCATTGCCCAAGAAGTGTATTTCTGTAAATTTGAGGCAATTCAACAAATACACATTGACCAACTGTGTGCTAAAGCCTGAGCAGGGATACAGAAATGAAAAGAAATTGGTCCTTGCCCACAGGGCAGAGATGTCCGTAATCTGGTAGACCTTCTTCCAGGCTGGAGGCAGGCAGGGAGAGTCCCTCAGGTGATGTGAGAGGTGAGTGGGGATAAAAAACTGCCCTGGGCATGCTGGGCCTCCTCCCCTAGGCCTTCCACAGGCATTTGAACTCCGACATTTCTAAACCTGCTCCTATCTCAGTGGCCAGCATCACCCCCCACCCAGTCTCCCAAACCCTAAACCAGGGAATCATCCTTGATTTCTCTCTCACCTTCTTCAAGGAATCAGTTCCTCATCAAGCTCTGTCAACTCAGCGTCTTTAACGGCTCCTTCGTTACCTGTATCCTCTATCCCTACCGCCACCTCCTTAGTTCAGACCCTAGTGACACTATTATATGGATTATATAGACTATGTGTTATCTTCATGCCTTGCCTCCCTCCAAACCCTTTTCAGTCCTGCAGCTAGAGGGTTCTTTCTAAAACTTAAATCTGATCCCATCACAACCTGCTTAAATCTCTCAGTGGTTCTCAGTGTTCTAAGAATCAGGTCCAAACTCCTTGGCATGGTTCCTACTTACAAGCCCAGACTTTCATCTCATGCTGCCTCCACGCAAGCTGAACTGCTTGTAGGTCCCCTAAGCACTGTGCTTTTCAGCCTCTGCCTTTGCCCATAAAGCTTCTTCTGCTTAGAGTATCGTGACCCACGCTTCTCACCTGGTTAACTTCTACCCATGTTCAAGATTCAGCCCTAGAATCATAAATTCTGATAAACTTAGCCAACCATACCTACCCCCCGACTCTTTATGGATTAGGCAGTTTTACTGGTGTTACATAGTATCTATATTTCTGATCTATTGACTCATCTGTCTCCTTTAAGGGATTGTAAACTCCTTTGAGGCAGGGAGCATTTTTATTTTTGTATTTTTTGTATTTTATTTATTTATTTATTTATTTATTTATTTTTATTAGTTTCTGCTTTATAACAAAGTGAATCAGTTACACATATACATCTGTTCCCACATCCCTTCCCTCATGCATCTCCCTCCCTCCCACCCTCCCCATCCCACCCCTCCAGGCGGTCACAAAGCACCGAGCTGATCTCCCTGTGCTCTGCAGCTGCTTCCCACTATCTATCTACCTTACATTTGGTAGTGTATATATGTCCATGCCTCTCTTTCGCTTTGTCACAGCTTACCCTTCCCCCTCCCCATATCCTCAAGTCCATTCTCAAGTAGGTTTGTGTCTTTATTCCCGTTTTACCCCTAGGTTCTTCATGACATTTTTTAAAAATTCCATATATATGTGTTAGCATACGGTATTTGTCTTTCTCTTTCTGACTTACTTCACACTGTATGACAGACTCTAGGTCTATCCACCTCATTACAAATAGCTCAGTTTCGTTTCTTTTTATGGCTGAGTAATATTCTGTTGTATATATGTGCCACATCTTCTTTATCCATTCATCCGATGATGGACACTTAGGTTATTTCCATCTCCGGGCTATTGTGAATAGAGCTGCAATGAACATTTTGGTACATGTCTCTTTTTGAATTATGGTTTTCTCAGGGTATATGCCTAGTAGTGGGATTGCTGGGTCATATGGTAGTTCTATTTGTAGTTTTTTAAGGAACCTCCATACTGTTCTCCATAGTGGCTGTACCAATTCACATTCCCACCAGCAGTGCAAGAGTGTTCCCTTTTCTCCACACCCTCTCCAGCATTTATTGTTTCTAGATTTCTTGATGATGGCCACTCTGACTGGTGTGAGATGATATCTCATTGTAGTTTTGATTTGCATTTCTCTAATGATTAATGATGTTGAGCATTCTTTCATGTGTTTGTTGGCAGTCTGTATATCTTCTTTGGAGAAATGCCTATTTAAGTCTTCTGCCCATTTTTGGATTGGGTTGTTTGTTTTTTTGCTATTGAGCTGCATGAGCTGTTTATAAATTTTGGAGATTAATCCTTTGTCAGTTGCTTCATTTGCAAATATTTTCTCCCATTCTGAGGGTTGTCTTTTGGTCTTGTTTATGGTTTCCTTTGCTGTGCAAAAGCTTTGAAGTTTCATTCGGTCCCATTTGTTTATCTTTGTTTTTATTTCCATTTCTCTAGGAGGTGGGTCCAAAAGGATCTTGCTGTGATTTATGTCATAGAGTGTTCTGCCTATGTTTTCCTCTAAGAGTTTGATAGTTTCTGGCCTTATATTTAGGTCTTTAATCCATTTTGAGCTTATTTTTGTGTATTGTATTAGGGAATGATCTAGTCTCATACTTCTACATGTCCCTGTCCAGTTTTCCCAGCACCACTTATTGAAGAGGCTTTCCTTTCTCCACTGTACATTCCTGCCTCCTTTATCAAAGATAAGTTGAGCATATGTGCGTGGGTTTATCTCTGGGCTTTCTATCCTGTTCCATTGATCTATCTTTCTGTTTTTGTGCCAGTACCACACTGTCTTGATTACTGTAGCTTTGTAGTATAGTCTGAAGAGGGAGCATTTTTAAAAAACTAAAATTATTTTTGTAGGCTTGGGGATCTGAACAATATTCAGTAAAGTCAAGTTTTAAAAATTAATACATTTGTATTTTTAGAATTTCTCCTGGCTTGAAGGTCAAAAAGACAAAGACACAAGAGCAGCTTTGCAAATTCACTGGGGGTCTTGCCTTTCCAGTGCTTTTCATTTTCACGCCCTGTGATTTTTGGGAAAGCAGGAGCCTTTTACTGTCGCTTCTGGGTTACCCAACTGGGTAAGAGATAGTCTAGATAATGCAGATTTAGAGTTCAATATCAAATCATTTCCATTTAGCTTTGGAGTCATCTGAAAATTTGGATTTAAATGTTGAGTGGGTCTTATGTTCTTGGAATTGTCATTAGAAACCAGATACAGGAGTTACTGGTTGAGATCATACATGGTTATGTCCAGGTTATTGGACTTAACCATGCTGGTCACTGACCAGCTTTATCCCCCATTGAAAACGAGTAGACTGGCATTCTGGATTATATGTCAGTCTCTTAGGAGCTTGGTTGGCATTACTGAAAAAATAAAAGTTGTGGATCCGCAAACCCATAGACTCTATAGGCTATGTTCCCCTGCAGAATTCTAACTACATGGCCACCTTATCTTCCTAACATCAAGTGGGAGCAGTCTGGCCGGTCCATCTCGTTCTCTTGATCTTGAGTCCTCTGCAAAAGACATCCCCCTTTTCTGCACCAGCACATACGTCACAGCCCTGAAGAAAGTGTAGACATCTGAGATACGTTAACAGTGGGGGAGGGCTGATATCCCGTGAACAGACACATAGATGCCTGTTAGACCTGGAAATTGAAAACCAGAGAGGCGGGGCCACACTGGTTTTGGCCCAGGCCACCAGCCACTGGTGTTCCCAGCAAAATGTTCCCAATGTGGGAGTTTGAGGAAGCAGGGAAAGGCAGGTGGTGTGAGTTTATTAGGACTTGAGGCCCTCAGCCTTGCACTGAGGCCAGCTGAACCCCCAGAGCGTGCTTCCTGCCCTCCTATGGGCTGCTACTCCTAAAGGTACTTGGTTTCAACAGTTATTTGTGCATCAGGTTAAAGACTGAAGGGAGAGGGAACTGCAAGCCTAAATTCTTCATATCATACGCCACCTCCCTTTCTCTTCTTATTATATAAGCAATTCATGTGAAAAACAAATAAGGCAAGCCAAACAAAACAAAATTACCTGAAATCTTGCTATCCAAAAGTTGCCATTAGTATTTTGGTGTATACGTGTTCCAGATTTTTCTTTATTTTTAACCCTTCATTAAGGCCATTGTAGTCTTGACAGATGATGCTGGCACAAGCACCTGAGATGAGACTCCTCTTTTTAAAATACTGTATTTGCATTTGGCTTAATTTGTCTCAGGCCCTGCCTTGCCTGGTCCCCAGCGTGGTGTTTTCTGCTGCAGTCTCTGTAAATTGGAGTTGGGGTGATGGGGCGGTCAGGCAGGGCTGTGTGTATCTGTGTCTGTATGAGGGAGGGCGGGCACACTTTCCAGTGTTTCTGGGCAACAATCAGGCACTCACTGTAGTTTCCTATCCCTCAGGCCTGGGCTGTGGAGACAGGGGAAGTACCAGGAAGGGGTGGACGACCCCGACCCAGCTAAATGGAAGGCCCAGCTCCGCTGTGCGCTCAACAAGAGCAGGGAATTCAACCTGATGTACGACGGCACCAAGGAGGTGCCCATGAACCCAGTGAAGATATATCAAGTGTGTGACATCCCCCAGCCCCAGGGCTCTATCATTAACCCAGGTGAGGCCCCAGCTGCTGGGGAGAAGGTGGACAGTGTGCCAGGTTCCGGGCTGGACCCTTAAAGCGATAGTCGACTTGAAAGTCGCCTCGCTTACAAAGTTGAAGACTGGTAAATAAAGCAAGAAATGCTGTCCCTAGAAAGAACCCAGAGAACAAAAGATATAAACTCAGCACAGTCTTCCTGCCCACCCAGTGGAACAGTAAAGCATTAGAAAGAAGAGGGGGTATTGAGTTCTATAAAAAATAACTTCTCTTGGGACTCAACACTGAGAACAGAGGCCAGGTAGTTTAGAAGAAGGAGGGCTTAAAACTTAGAAGGTCTGAGTTATAAACCTCGGTCTTTCTATTTCACTACTTGTGGGACATTGAATCAAGTCATTCAACATTTTGAGCCTCAGCTTCTTCCACTATAAAATCTGGGTTCTGATCTTTCCTGCGTATTTCAAAGGCTGTTCTAAGAATCAATTGCCATGACATTATGAAGGCTATTAAGTTCTCTTTATAAATGATGGGTAAGTGATCATTTAATTTGTATGGTATTTTTCCTAGGAGAATACCACCTGATCCCTATATTTACTCAATGTTGAGCCAGTTCCGACTAAGAGCCAGATAATTTAGACTTGACCTCCAGTGAATCTAGTGAGGCTCTGCCATGAGGGAAGGGTCTGTCTTCACAGTAAGCTTATAAAGGAGAGAAGCTGTGCTCCTTGGGTCCTTAGAAGGGATGCGAATGTGTAGAAAGGGGTTTAGAGTAGGAATTAAAAGGTTTCTAGGAGAAGGGAGTAGGGTCTGCAGCTCCTGGATAGGGGAGGGGATGAGAGCTTGCACTGGGGCTCCGTAGGAGGAGCTGGCAGTGGGCTGCAGGGATGACAGTGCAACGTGAGCGCCTCACTTTTGACCTTTGTGTGTGTGTGTGTGTGTTTCTCGGGTAGGATCCACTGGATCTGCTCCTTGGGATGAGAAAGATAATGGTGTGGATGAAGAAGATGAGGAAGGTGAGCTGGACCAGTCACAGCACCACGTTCCCATCCAGGACACCTTCCCCTTCCTGAACATCAATGGTGAGTGGGGTGGGGGGTGGGACCGAGGCATGGAGAGGATGTAAGGGGCTTTGATTTTGCAACCGTTGACACCATATCCACCATTGCACTGGGAGCAGCGACCAGGCCCTGGGGCCAGGCTGCCAGTCTGTTAGCAAGTAGGAGTCATAGGCAAAGGCACTCCGTAGGCATAGTTATCCCAGTGGGGTGGCTTCTAGGCAGAGAGAGCATCTTCTGAATCTTACGTGATAATTCAGAGAAATTAAAAAATTAAACTCGTTCTCCATCCCGCATACAAATACACAAGCTGTTACAAATTTTGCTGATTTCCTTCAGGCCAAGTGCAGGGAGCATTTTCGTGAATTGTAGGCAAACTCTTCTGCTATTTCCCTCGGTACAAATTTTCTGTCACTGCCTTAACAGCCTCTGCTAAGGCCGTATCATGGGAAACTTGTGGCTCTACAGCTCTTAATACTAGGCTCTGATACAATTTCTCTACTAGAGACTTTTATCTTTTTTAAATTTATTTATTTATTTATTTATTTATTGTGGTACGCGGGCCTCTCACTGTTGTGGCCTCTCCCATTGCGGAGCACAGGCTCCGGACGCGCAGGCTCGGCGGCCGTGGCTCACGGGCCCAGCCGCTCCGCGGCATGTGGGATCTTCCTGGACCGGGGCACGAACCCGTGTCCCCTGCATCGGCAGGCGGACTCTCAACCACTGCGCCACCAGGGAAGCCCTATCTTTTTTTAAAATTGACTTTTTGAATTCAGCTTCCCAGGAAAGATGCGTTTAGAGGTTGGAGGGTCCCTGTGAGACAGAGCAGGTACTGCACCTCCCATTGCACGTTCTGAGGACGCTCAACCACAAGGTGAACTGCTCTTCCACAGCATCTTCCCTTGAACTTTTCACTGACATGCTCCTAGTCATATGACTTGCATTCAGTTGAGTAGCTTTTCACTACTTTTCTAAGTTCCATCTGGCTGCTAGGGTCAAAGGAGATACTTTTGCCACCTAGAAAATTTAGTATATGAAGAGGATTCCTGTAGGATTTTGCAGTCCCCTTCCCTAGGTGATGCCCCTTCTTTTGAGAATCAGGAAATGACTCTTATCTGTCTACTTGCCCTCCTTCACTTGCCCTGTCATTTATAACCTTGCAACCAAGTGATGAGTAAAGACAACGATCATAGAGCTCTCTCAGGTTAATACTGCCACAGCTACATTCCCACTTGGTGCAATTTTAAGATTTGGACGTTTGGAAATGTGAGATCCTTTCCCAAATCTTTGGCTCACTCATTCTGTTATTCTCACCCCTTAAAAGGATGCAACCCATTTCCAGGATCATGATTTCCCTTTTTTTTTTTTTTTTTCATGTGTTTTTAAAGCTAATATTGTGTGTCCTTACGTTATGGGCCACCTTGGATCCTTTATGGAAACATGTGAACATATATTAAAAAATAAAAAAGTAAAATATGGCCCTACAGCCACACCGGGATTTCATTGCCCTGAGAGAGGAGTTGGGGTGCATCAGTGACTTCCACGAAGCCTATACTTTCAAACAGGCTCCGGGCCAGCCAGTTTCCGGCTTAAGCAAGGAGAATGTTCCAGCGGTAACCAACAAGGAGAACCTGGTGACGCCGGTCTCGACTGCATTCCTGGAGCCGACCCTGGGGAGCGACGGCTCTGCGGTCACGTTCGGGAAAACCCAAGAGGATC